>NC_138342.1:90111553-90711553 GCF_046562875.1 Panthera onca
ACAGGTTGCTAAGTGGAGAAACCTAGAATATATATAATAAATAAGATAATCTTTTTCTTCAGATTTAATCAAAGGAAAAGTAAATAGAACGAATGAAACCAGACCAAGGAATAGATGCTTAAAACAAGGACAAGATTAATTTATGGGAACTAGCTAAGAAAGGGCAAGGGCAGGAGTGAATGAAGAATGCCAGGTTGGGGGTAGCAGTGGATGATATAATGTTAAGAAATTAAGTGTAGGGGTGTCTGGGTGACTCAGTCAGTTAAGCATCCACCTCTTTTTTTTTTTTTTTTTTTAACATTTATTCATTTTTGAGAGAGAGAAAGAGAGAGAGCAAGCTGGGGAGGAGGCAGAAAGAGAAGAAGACCAGAATCCGAAGCGGGCCCCAGGCTCCGAGCTGTCAGCACAGAGCCCAATGTGGGGCTCAAACCCACAAACCAAACTGGGAGATCATGACCTGAGCTGAAGTTGGACACTTAACCTACTGAGCCACCGAGGTGCCCCAGCATCTAACTTTTGATCTCGGCTCAGGTCTTGATCTCAGGATCGTGAGTTCAAGCTGCAGATCACACTGGGTGTGGGGCCTACTTAAAAAAAATAAATAAACAGAAAACAATGGATTTTAAAAACACAAAGGAAAATGAGAAATGTTTTAAAAAATTATTAGAGTCAGTTACTTTCTTCTGAATCTTGGAGCATGCATATTCAATACTGAATGCAGACTAAGGAGCCATCAAAATTTAATTTAAGAGGATGTTGTAAAGATATAATACATGAGTTAATGTTATATGAAAGTATTCTGGATTCTTTTCAATGACATTAGTATAAAAGCGGGTGTTATTTCATGTCAAAATTATAAATTGTATATATGATATAGTTTTTAGTGGCCACTGCCTAAAAATACACTTATGACTGGAAGAATTGAAAAAGCTGAGAAGTCAAAGATTTTCATCTATCTTCCGTGTCTCTTTATCCCTGACTATATTTAGTCACTAGGAAGTAACATGTAACTTGTAACTGAAAACATGATTGATATAGTATTTATTACGTACTAAAGGTCATTGACTGGATACTTTCATATAGAAAGCACAGGATGCAATTATTACCTCCCTTCATTCTAGAAAGGGCTTGGATAAGCAGGTGGACTTTGTACCTTTTGCATTAGACATCTCAGTTTGAACTAATAGCTGAAAAGTCAGATCTGCATAAAGTTAGCATGTCCTCCAGCAATATCGTCCTCCTTCACATTTTAAATTAGGGGGAAAAAGTCTGTTAAAATTTGCGATTCAAGTCCCATTCCTTTTAAGAAGGGCAGAGTGGGGTAAGGTGATATAATCACATGTATTGCCCTAATAAACGGTATGGAGGGAGGATGTGTGCACACATTCTAATTGGAAGGGAACCAGGGGGAACAATTGAAGAGGCAGTGAATGGAGAATGTGAGTGTGGCCTGAGAGGCTATCAGGCTGTCCAATAAGGACATGTGTCCTATAAGGAGTGACTTCCCTGCTGTGGGTACCTATCTGTGAAGTCTGGTCTTTAGTTTGATTGGCTTAAAATTCAACTTTGCTAGAACATCAAGGTGACTGGCCCACTAGAGACTGACTCACAAGAATCATAGTCACAGAACACTCTAAACATTAGAATATAACTATTAAGCTTGTTAGTAAATTCTCTTCCCCTAGACTAGTCTGGATGAGTGACTCACACAGGGAAGGAGTTTGGGAGTAGAATGGTGGGGGATGACCCTCCCTCTTGAAAAGGAGCCTCCAGTCTCCCTGAGGATGCTGGTTAAAGTTGAAGTGCCCTCCATCCTCCCTTCCCTCCCCCCTCTCACCCAACCCCAGACAGTCTTGTGATTCCAATAGGCCCTTCTGAGATGGCATGATCCCAGGTTGAAAATTATGGCTAGTGCTTCTTTAATAAGAGTGCAGTTTGCTCAACAATAAAGGGAAAAAAGGTAGAGAATCATTACCTTGAGATGGAATTTTCCAATTTTTTCTCAATATTCAAATCATCTCAGACACTGACTTAAAATGGTGTCTGGAATCCCTCCCCTGAAGATTCATTAAGTCATGGGTGGGCTTCACACGATGACGATTGTTACAAAACTGGCAAGTTTGGGCAATGCTACTCCAGGCTCATCTATCTGGGAATCAACTCATTGTCATCTCTTTTTGTTGTTGTTGCTCCTGCTGAATTTTCTGAGGAACTTTTTCCCACTACCTTCCAGGAGACTCTCGGAACTATTTCTGCCATTTCTTTTCTCATGTTGTCCCAACACTTATCCCTTTATGGTGGAAGTGAAGTGAGTGTCATACAATAAAAAAAAAAAAAAAAAAAGCAATCTCAACATTAGCCGGTCAAGCAGACCCCAGAGGTTAGATCAGCTCTTACTTTTAGTTCAAGTACTATGTTTCAAACGACCAGATTCTTCCAAGTGATGGATATTTGGTACTGTTCTCTTTAGCCCAATCCACTCCTGCTCCATCCACAGCCGTGCCCTATCCTAGTTGACTCCGTGGCTTCCTATGTTGATCAGTAAAGTGTGCCCCCCCCAACTCCACCCCTACCGGATCTCTCTCTCTCTCTTCCCAAGAAGAGCTGCTCAGTATTTTCAAATTCAGTTTCTCCTGCCTATTTCCAAAACATTGTCATGATTTGTCACTCATTGTGAAGTCTATCTAAGTGCAGGTGATTAGGGGCCAATTCATGGATTTTGGATCCTGAAGGAGGAAAAGGAGGGGAGCAGGGGTCCTTATAGTAGTTTGGCCTTGGAATGGAATAGCCAATATAAAATGAAACCATTTGCACTAAGATTAATCTCCTCTTGACATATCTCCAGAACTCTATTACGCTAAATAAGTATGTCTCCATTTCAGCCTTGAGTTATATTACACAAGAATACCTTTTACTACCTTGGCTTTGGGAAAGGGTCAAGCTGTCAGCTTCAGAAAATGTAGGCAGTGGGTTTAGGGAGAAAATCTCCCCTAACACCTGCCTATTCCGTCTCCATACATATTTCCATATACTTATTTCTATAATACTCTGTGACTTATTTCCCCGATGTCTCTGACTCTAACCCAAGGCTCCCTAAACCCTTCTCCTATATCCTCTGAAATACCTACTTTATGATCACAAATTCTCTTATCTGCTCAATCATGTCTCTGAATCTCCCCTATATCTTTTGGCCTTACATGAAATCTAGGGACATGCTTTCCTTGAAGCCTATCAAGGATATCTGATTATCTTCTCACACTCTACATCCCTTGGAGTTGAAAGGTGAAGGCTGTGTCTCTTTGATTTCTAGATATATGTCTGGACTGAGATTATGCCAGGCTTTCGTAAAGTGCCCTGCTTGTTTGAAGCGTTCACATCTTTTCTGCTATCCTCTTCCTCTCTTCATTCCCACTTATTAATTGTTTGGCAGCTGATTTACAGTCTTCTACTCCTAATCTGGCCATCGTTCCGGGTAACTTCGGCAGCCATGAGAATTGCTCTTCTAGTGCCCTGTACTCTTTCTCTTCTCCCTCCCTCCACCTCAGCCACCCACTCACAGCCCCGTTTCAGGCCCTGCCATTGCCCAAACTACTCAGGTAAGTAGTTCGTAAGTCTCACCACCCAATCTCTTATGCTTCCAACTTTTTCTGTCTCTTACCCCTGGTTCACATTTCTGCCATGTCTCCAGGATCTCTAGGCCACTCGTCCTTTTTCTTGTCCCTTCTGCATCAGCCCCCTCGTAGTGGCTATAAAGGCAGAAATAGTTCTGAGTGTTTTTGCTTCTCCCCCTGACCTTCTTTTATTCCTTAGTCCACTGCTCCACTGACACTATCCTAGACTCCCCCTCTCCTTGCCTGTCTATCCCATCCACCACCCCCATTCTTGGTGCCCATGCCCTGGTGTCTGAACACTGCTGGAGAAGGACATTCTTGGTACCACTGCAGCCTGACTTGAGTCTTCAGTAGCATCTGCCAAATTTATATTTTTCTAGTCAGTTCACATTCCTACTCTGCAGTGTGGTGACTTCAGACTGTTTTCATTCTTTCTAAAACCACCCACCTCTTCCACTTCCTTATTCTTAGTTGACTATGTCACCTTAGGGTCAGCAGAATGGGCCCCCAAATTGTCCCCACCCTAATTTCTGGAACCTGTGAATATGTTACATTACATGGCAAAAGGGACTTTGCAGATGTCATTAAGATTACGGGCTTTACCATAGAAAGAGTATCTTGAATTATCCAGTGGGCCCAATTTAGTCATGAGTCCTTTAAAAACGGAGACCTTTCTCCAGCTGAGGCAAAGACACGTGGCAGAAGTCAGAACAATTGTAAGTGTGGGAAGGGTTCGGCACTCCATCGTTAACTCTGGGGCAGATGTCTCTGGCTGCCAAGGGTAGCCCCCCAGCTGACAGCCTGCAGGGCAACAGAGGGCTTGGTTCTGCAACCAAAGGGACCTACATTCTGCCAAGGGCCTGAATGAGTTTGGAAGCTTCCCAGAGCCTACTGATAAGAGCCTATCCTGCCAACACCTTGATTTCAGCCCCAGAAAACCGGGAGCTGGGAAACTCAGCAGAGAGTGTGGAGGGCTTCTGACCTGCAGAACTGTGAGCTAATATTTTGTGTTGTTTCAAACTCGTAAGTGTGTGATTTGTTACAGCAGCAACTGAAAACTAATACCCACCTCTGAACTCCTAAAGAAATGGAAGAATAGAAAGCAGTGATTTCAACTTCCTATAAGCAATCTACAAACATGATTCCCATGCTTCCTTTTTCCCTTTCCCCTCTTATATTAGAGGAGCTGTTCCTTCTTGCCTGTTAGGCCATTCCTTCCTTCTGTGTGGTGGGTACTATCTTCTCCTGACTTCTCCTGAACCTTGACTACTGATTATCTTCCCCATTGTCTCTCTCCTCGTCTCCTTTACTGATGGCTTCCCATCAGCATTCAATCAGTTGTAGATAAATTTTAGAAAGTTTTCATCACCCCAGAAATAAAACTTACATCCATTAGCAGTCACTTCTCATTTCCTACCAAACCCAAGTTGTATTTTATAAAGTTATTTTGTAATACTTTGGAACCCCTATAGACTAGCACTCCAGGAAGCCAAGTCAGCTTCTACCCCAGTCAGCCCCCTGCCAACCCCAGCTCTTCCTCACTCCCACTCATTCATATTCCACTCCATCTTGGCATAATCATCCCCCCATTGCCCACCCCGGTTAAGGCAACAACCCTGTGTCACCAAATCCATGGACTTTTTTTGTCTTTATTTTAAGTGCTTTCTTAGGAGCATTTAATGTAGAGTTTCCTTAACATTCATTTCCTTAACATTACACTCTCAGTTTCCTTAACATTGCACTGTCCTACTTTTCTTCCTACTTATGTATTTTCACCCATTTGCAGGGTTCTCCTTTACCAACCCTCTAATTTTGGGCCCTCTCTTGGACTCTTCTCTTCTTACTCTGGATACTATTTCCAGGCCATCTCATTTTTTTTCCCCCTTAGGATCTACATGCTGACTATTCTAAAATTTGTCTCCAGATCATACCTCTTTTCTGAGTTCCAGACTAACATCATCAGGTGCCCATTTGACATCTCCATTTGTACCACCCACATCTCAAACTCCTTTTTAAAAAAAATTTTTTTAAATATTTATTATTGAGAGACACAGCATGAACAGGGGAAGGGAAGAGAGAGAGGAAGACACAGAATCCAAAGCAGGCTCCAGTCTCCAAGCTGTCAGCACAGAGCTCGATGTGGGGCTCAGACTCACAAACTGTAAGACCATGACCTAAGCCAAAGTCGGATGCTTAACTGACAAGTCACCCAGGCACCCCCTCAAACTCCTTTTTTAAAAATCATTCTCTGCCTTCACAAACCTGTTCCTATCTTGGCATCCCTTGTCTTGGTAAAGGGCACCACCATCTACCCAAGTGCTTAAGCAAACAAAAATGAGTTGGAGTCATTTTTGGTTCCATCTCCATAGCGCATCAATCTGCAAATTCTGTTCATTCTACTTCAAATCCACTGTACTTCCTGCAATCCCATCTACCATCGCAGACCATGGCCATTCTGCACCTGGACTGCTGCAAAGCTGGGAGCTGCCCTCCTACACCCTCCTCGTCTTCCTCTAGGCCAGAGGCAGATGGACAATGATATTAAATGTGGCACATAGTACCTTTCATTTTTCTGAAGACTCAAAACACTTCTATTTAATGTAGAACGTTTGTACACATAGTATAGTAGTACTAATATAAACAAGGTAGTCTAAGAGTTTTCATTGATAGAAAAATGTAAAAATATTATACTAACCCCCCAAATTAACAGACTACCAGATTGAGACTAAGTTCAATAACACATACATGCGGAAGCATATACGATTTTTTGGCATACCATAGAGCCACTAATATGGTAATTGTGAGAAAAGGATACAGATATAGTGCTAAATTTTTAAAAATCAGAATTAGAATTCTCTGTATGATGTTGTTGAAATTATCTTTAACAATAGAAATTTAAGGAAAGCTAATTAGACACCAAAATGTTTACAGTGCTTATGTTTTTCACTTTTCAATTGCTTTAGAATATGATAATGTTACAGTTTTTTTTTTTAAGTTTAAAATAAACATGTGTTTAAAACTAAAAAAAATGTAAGTATTGGGGCACTTAGGTGGCTCAGTCAGTTAAGTGTCTGACTTTTGATTTCAGCTCAGGTCATGATCTCATGGTTCTGAGTTCCAGCCCCGTGTCGGGCTCTGCACTGATGGCTTGGAGCCTGATAGGGATTCTTTCTCTCCCTCCCTCTGTCCCCTCCCCCTGCTTGTGTGCACATGCGCATGCTCTCTCTCTCTCAAAATAAAGAGACATTAAAAAAAAAAAAAGTGGGACACCTGAGCGGCTCAGTCAGTTGAGCTACGGACCCTTGGTTTCAGCTGACGTCATGATCTCGCTGTTCCGGTGGGGCTCTGTGCTGACAGTGCGGAGCCTGCTTGGGATTCTCTCTTTCTCTCCCTCTCTCTCTGCCCCTCCCCCACTCATGCTTACTCTCTAAATAAATAAATAAACTTTTAAAAAATTCTTTAAAAAAAAGTAAGTATTGTTAAATGAGAAGAGTTATATCTGTGTAGGTGAAATTTATGGAATAGTTGTCAAAAAGTGTGTACTTTGAAGTCAAAAATTAATGCTTTATGCCCTAGTGATGCCACTTACTTGGGTGTGATCTCAGGAAAATGATAATCTCTCTTATCTTTGATTCCCTCAAATGCAGAGGAAGTCATTATGAGTACCTAACCTCAGATATTGAAGTATTTACATTTTATTCATTGTTAACATATGACAAAGCAAATTATTCATCTTAATTTCCATGTTTTGAAAAATAGTGACTTGTCCTCACAGAAAGAGGATTAAATGAGATAATACAGCTAAAGCGATTTGCATAGTCCCTGGCATATAGTAAGTACTCAATAAATGGTAAATATTTGGCCTTTGGATGGGCCTGGCACAAAGTGAATATTTGAAATTCCAAATCCGAAAGGTGAACAGCCTTAATCTCTAGTTGTTCTGGGTGTCATTGTCTCTCCAACTAGACTGTAAACTTCCTATTCCGTGGACTTACATTACTGTCTTCTAAGTTCTAATACTGCTTGTGTTGAACAATAGTCCAAAATACAAGTTTTTCCTTCACACTCTGCCTTTCTATATCTCACTATTGAGAGGTAATATAGTTTAGTTTGGTTCTGAAATTTTTCACGGGAGTGGTGTTTGTTTCACAAAAATGGGGTGTGTGTGCGTATGTGTGTGTGTGTGTGTGTGTGGTGTATTTTCCCTCTGCTTATATTTTTCACTGCTTATACCTGTCACTAACAAGGACAGTTTTCTGAAGTCAGAGCCTATGGGACTATTTTATTCTTTTGTTGCCTACATAATATCCCATAACATGGAGTCACTTCACTATTGGTTTGTTCCTTAAGGCTTATTCATTTGTTTATTTCACTCATTGACTATTACATGCCAGGCACTACACGGGATCCTGGAAAAATAATAAATAATACTGTAATAAACATTCTAACGCAAAATTTTTTAAAGAAACTTTCCCATTACTGACACCTATGTTTAGAAGATGCACATGGTGATTCTGAGATAAACAATGTGGGCACTAAGTATGAACTTAATAAACATTGTTGGTTGAGTCAATGTTAGATATGTCCAGAGTAAGAGTTAGTATAAGAGGAGATAAGTACTGCAAATGTTTCCCTAACTTAATCAGTATGTTTTATCATAACAAAGAGAGATCTATAAAATGTTATTTGAAGTATTCACTAGTTTAGAAAAAATTGACAAGAACATACTGGTCAACCATTTCTTTCCCTTAGAGCATTCAGCACTATAATTTTTGTAATGTGACTAACCAAGGACTTAGTAAACTTTGATACATTGTAAGAACAAAAAGTTTAAAAAAAAAAAAAGCACCTCTTTCTGTGAGGACAAGTCACTATTTTTCAAAACACAGAAATTAAGATGAATAATTTGTTTTCCCATATGTTAACAATGAATAAAATGTAAAAACTTCATGCAACTCAATCACAATTATACTATTATGTTCACTGGAGGATATTTAAGTGAATAATAATATGGCCTAATTATTTATTTTACAATATTTAAACTGAGGCACAGTAATAACCACAAATCCAGAACTATCCATTAAACAGCTTTCTGGGAGCACCTGGGTGTCTTGGTGGGTTAAGTGTCTGACTTCATCTCAGGTTTATGATCTGGCGGTCAGTGAGTGGAACCCTACTTTGGGCT
This sequence comes from Panthera onca, assembly GCF_046562875.1. Lineage (NCBI taxonomy): Eukaryota > Metazoa > Chordata > Mammalia > Carnivora > Felidae > Panthera > Panthera onca. Next base: position 90,120,350 of record NC_138342.1, read on the forward strand.
CTGTGCTGACAGCTCAGAGCCTGGAACCTGCTTGGGATTCTGTGTCTCCCTCTCTCGCTGCCCCTCCCCCACTTGCAGAGGTGTGCGCTCTCTATCCCTCTCTCTCAAAAATAAATAAACATAAAAAAACAAAACAAAACAGCTTTCTGTAAAGAAAGTGATCCTCCCCTGATGGAGCTGCGGGATTTACATCATGTAGTAAGACAGACGGGATGGCAGGCTTTGTTATGAATTTTTTGAGTTTATCTTTGTGCATAGGCCCAAAAGTCCACAACATCGTTTTTTGAGATCTGTAGAAAACCTTATTTGTACATATCTCCATAATGTCCAGATATTTGAACTTTATAAAGTAGGGAATCAGTGGGATATTCACCCAAACTTGCCTGTGGCTACACATTTGAATCTAGTCTCAGGACACCCAAACTTCTGATGAGGTCTGTCTGTGATTCTCCACAAAAACTGTTGGTTTGAATTTCCATTTACTTTGACTGCATCCTAGCAAACCAATCTATTTGCTATTGTCTTCTGGGCAAAATGCCTAGGCTTTGTAAAATTGAAAATGAATTCCTCCTGAAAAGGAAAAATAAACCCAAGGAAAATTAACTTCAATTGTTGGTGTGCTCTTCTGGGTTCTTGCCTTTCTGCAGCTTTAAGTGAGTGCATTTTTCACAACAACGATGCTGAAACTTTGGTTAATTTCAGGAGCAAGTTCATTTGGGGGAAGCTTCTGTAGTGGAATCTTACAGTTGTGTGTTTTGGAACAGCCCTGTGTATTTGTTGTTGTTGTTGCTGTTGTTATTGTTATAGTAGTTTTTAATTATCATAGATAAATGATTGTTTCCCTACATGATTTCTGCAATAGGCACCTAGAGATGCCTCTGGATTATTTTTGTTGATTATATGTAATCACCCATAAGGCAATGCAAATTCTAAACATAATTACCCTGTCCAGAAGTAGAAATGAACATAAAATATTTGTCATTTAAATTCAATGAAGATTTGGCCAATTCTAATTCATCCTATTTAGACTCTGAGCCTGCCATTGTTTACTTTGAAAACTGCCCAGCAGGTGTATGAATAGCAACTCCAAGAAACGTAGAGCCTTAACCATTTTTAAGAAGGCAACACCCCTTCTAAAAACATATCTGCTGAGCTCATCAAGGAAACCACTGGGCCGCCTTGTGCTCCAAAAGCTGCGGAAGAGCGCAGCGCTCACTTGAGCAAAGAACTACTCTCTCAATGTTTATTTTGGTTACGGTCTCTTGTCCTTAAAGAGAAGCAAATCAATTAACAGGACAGATGACACGGCGGTTAGTCACCGAGGGGAAAGTATTATTAGCCTCATTAACTTGGAGCACCCTTCCAGCTCACACCTAGAGTTGGCCACCGAGCGGACCTATTACTGACACAGCCAGGCAACCTTGCGAGGTTTGGAAACCCACTTCTTCGACCTAGGCCCGGGCACCAACCCTTCGAATAACCGCTGACGTCCCCAAGCCCACTCACACCCACGTCAGGAAGCAGTTCCTGAAGAAGGCGAGGCACGGGGTGGGGGAATCCCTTCCCCGCCCCATCCTTAAAAGTTGCTGGGAGCGGCACCCAAAGAACTTTCCCAGATTGATCTCTGTCACCGCTCAGGGAGGTCTGCTCCGGGCCCTCAGGCTTTCCGCCCGGAGCCAATCGGCCGTGCCTGCCAAGCCCCTCCTTCCCAGCACCTTTAATGGTTGAGAGAGGGGAGGGTCGGCTGGGGTTTTCTTCTTAAGAAGTCGCACCGGTTTTTCGAGCTCCGCTCTGCGCCTGGAGAGCCACAGCAGCGGGAACGGCCGCTGCCACCACCGGGCCGCGGGTGAGTCACTGTTTGGAAATGGAGTGGGCGGGCGAGGGTGTGAGAGAATGAATGATGTCAGGAGCGCGCAGGGCGGCGGGCGGGGAGAGCGGGCCGCCGGGCCGCGGTAAACACGGAGCGCCGCGCCGCGCCGCGCCGCGGGCCGAGCGGGCGGGGAGACCCCGCCCTCGGCGCGCACGGAGCCGTCCTCGGCCGCCGAGCCCGGCCCCGTGCTGCAGCGCCGCCGGGAGCGGCCTCGGGGGCGGCGGCCGCGGGAGGGAACCGGAGAGCGGCTTCCTCGGCGGGGCCGCGGCGCGCACGGCTAGAGACCCCGAGCAAACTTTCTAGCGGCTTCGGTCCGGGGGTGGCTGCGGCAGCGGGCTCCGTCCCCTGGCCGATCCCGCCCGGGAGCCGCCGCCTTCGGCCGGGAGCGTCGGGAGCCCCAGGCTGAGAGCGGGTGAGGAGCGCCCGGAGGGGCCGGGGGAGGAGACCGGGCTGAGAAGCCGCGCGACGGACGCGGCGCGGGGAGGGGGAAGGTGGATGGCGAACGCGGACGTGGCTCTAATTCGGCCCCCGCGCGCCCCGCCCCAGGGCATCCTTCTCCAGGTTTTGCCTGCTAGGGGGTGAGTGTGTGGCCGAGTCTCCCAGCTCTGAGCATTCGTCTCATTCATTTGCAACCATTTCGGGTAACTCGGTCCTGGCGTTGAAAGGACACAGATTAAACCGTGCATTGTCCAGAGCCACTCCGGAGGGCAGGACTGAAGTTCAGGAGGTGGAGGAGGGACTGTCTTGTTCTTTTCTGAGAGCCACTTACTGACGACGTGTGGACAGTAACAGTCCAGCCCTGGGCTGCCCTCCCTGAAGCCTTTCAACGGTTGGCATTCCCGAGTTACTTGGCTTAAGGAAAGGGATGGGTGGGAGTGGACGCGTCTACCTCTCCGAGATACGGATCGTCGTCAATAACCCGCGGCGACCCCTTGAAACAACTCAAATGTTCTGCAGTCTTTTCTTTCTGTTCATCAATCTTGGCCATTCTTCTGTTTCATCTTGCTGGCTCTAATATGACCTCAAAACGTTTTGACGTTTATGCTAAATTTTGAAGACATTCAACTGTTTAGTGACCCCAGGTTGGGTGTGGATTTTGAATTTGAACTTTTCAGATCGTTGGTGTCGCTCGTAGTCTCCTCTAATAACGGTGGGTTCCCAGTCACATTAAACACTCTGAAGCAGTAAAATGGGACTATAACTACAGATGAGAATAATGAGGGTTAAAGCAAGAAAGACCTGTCATAATGTATGGCGCAACTCAGACCCCAACAAATTGTGACTTTATGTGTAAATAATAGTGTGTTTGAGTGCTGGATTGGGTGATAACCAGTGAATTGCCACAGAATTTCCTGCCCAGTAAACCTGGTGGGCTGTGGTCTGGCGTGGGAAATCCTTTGGCAAGTTCCTCAGATCTTCAGGAAGCTAAACCTTTCATTGTGGATACCTGACAGGTTTTGGTTGCCACCCCATTTCAGGGGAATTGCTTGTTCACTGTTTAAACAGAGCCAGAGCAACGGCTGAAACTGACAAACCTAGAATTTGGAGGAAGACTGGACATGTGGAAAACTCTAACTTTACCCTTAACTATCCACCCCCCCACCCCCAAATAAGCAGTGCAAAATTCTCATGGTCCTTTCCTTAGTTTGCTGCTAGCCTTACTTCAGGGTAGTCTTCTGGTTGAAGTGTTGTTTTGCGAGTTAATATTTAATTTGGTTTCTTTAGTTTTCATTTTTAAGTAAAGCTGGTTGACTTATAAACTGGAGGGAAACACTGGACACCTTTGGGCTGCTGCCTCCTGGTCTGCGTTTCTCTTCTGGGATTTTATAAAGCCCTAGGAAGTATTTGGAGGGATAGGAAGTATTTGCTTGGGTGATATTGAAAACGTTTGTTCTTAACCATATCTAAAACGGCTTTTAGGGTCAAAGGTCAGAGGGAATTTTTCACACCACATGATGTAGAATGGTCTTGGGCTTTGGAATCCAGGAGACCTGAGGCTATCTGGGTGGTAACCTGACTCTCCCTATTTGAGCAAGTTAAACTGGGATTTTCCGGATACTTTACACAATATATAGGGGAAAATAAAAATAATTTTACATCTATTAAAATAAACAATAGAATACAAATGATAACTTTTTCTTATTTTTTTTTGTTTATTTATTTTGAGAGAGAGAGAGAGATAGCATGAGATGGGGAGGGGCAGGGAGAGAGAGAATCCTAAGCAGGCTCCACACTGTCAGCGCACAGTCCAATGTGGGGCTGGAACTCGCGAACCAACCGTGAGATCATGACCCAAGTGGAAATCAAGAGTCCATGGCTTAACCAACTGAGCCACCCAGGTGCGCCTGGACTTTTTCTTTTTTAAAGAAGTGATACTTTGAAGGGAGTTTTGTTTTGGGGGGAGGGGGGTTGACAATTACTAGACAGTTTCAGACTAGAGTAGCCTACCTACCTTTATCTGGCTATCTTATGGGGGAATTGAAGCCTCTAACCTGAACTGTCAGACATTTATTCACTTCATTCAGTTGGTGAACATTTAGTGAACAGATACTCTATTCCAGTCACTGTGCTAGGTACTGGTGATGCTAACACGAAGGAGATTTTGTAACTGTCCTTGTAGCTTACAGTCCAGTACAGAGCGTCCCTTGGCTTTGAAAATAGAGGGGGAAAGAAGGAGCCAAAAAAGAGGAGACAGTAGGGAATGGGGAGGAAACAGAAAGTGACTAGGCTCCCATAGGCTGCCTCCCACTGGTAATAGCAAGATCCAGTGGCTTTCTAATGAGTCCCGAAATGGGGCTCATAAATTCGTAAGAGGCTGAACAATGCAAGTATGACTTCCTTTGTCCAATAAAAATATTATAGACAAGTTTGGCTGTTAAATTAAGTAATTTTAAATGAACCCCAGAGCAAACTGGTTTAAATGAAATCTGAAGGGTAAATTCAACTCAACCAAGACTTATTTACTGTGAGCAAAGCTCTATGGTAGGTTTTTAAGAAGATGATTTCTGTGTGAGAATATTCCAATTTATTTAATTTTCCCCCATATGATAAGTATATTACTTATGTAAGTTTAAAAGTACAGATAAACAAACCAGCCATCACTCAGAAAATCACTTAATACTATATCTTCAAATTTTTTCACCCTGTGAACATATAACACAAAGAGCTAATGTGTATTGAGAACACTGATTTAAAGAGAGAAAATAACTTTCCTGAAGTTGCACTGCTAGAAAGTCATTCTCTACAAAACTGAGTTTGTTCCCTATACCTTATTTTCTAACTTGCTTTTTTCATTCAAATATGGACGTCTTTATCACTAAAATACTCTTTTACAGCAGCTTTTATAATTTTCTATTATATGGCTGCATCCCAGCTGAACCAATCGCCTATTTTTGGACAGTTAGTTTGCTTCCAGTTTTTACTATTTTAAGCAACTCTGCATTAAGTATCCTTCTAGCTATGTCTATGAGTATATAATCCATGATCACTTTAGTCATTTTGCATTTTAAAAAGTGAATTATAATGTTCAATTTAGCTGCCTTTTTTTTAATGATATTCAGAATTAGAAAACTTTCTCCTCTCTCTTTAAAATTTAAGTTTTAGTTTCTGTGTTCCTTTAGTGTTTCTCATAAGATTTCAGCAATAGGATCAACATTCTCTGTGGAGCTGCACAATAGGTCAGTAGCTCATTACGCAAGGGATTTATCTGATGAAAACAGAACACACAGGCTTTCTTAAAGAGCTATTTGGGCTTGTATTTTGTTGTTCGCTGTAAAGCTAAAGTTTTGTGGGGAAATATAGCAGAATGGAGCAGTGCTAATTTTGCCTGGTAACTCTCTGGAAGAAATTCTGCTTCTACAATTTGCCTCCTTCATTCCCAGTAAGATGGCCAAGTTAAAACTTTCAGTCATTGCATTTAGCAGATTTATCACTACACTAGCTTTAGACTAAGCACCATCACTTTTAAATAGGTCACCTTTTAAAAAACCTTATGTGTTTGTTGTTTGATCTCTTGAAAAACATATCATTGGTAACATTTTTGGGTTGATTTAACGAAAGGGCAATAAATTTCCACTAGTTAATTTTCATTATAGGTATAAAACATTTCTTCATTTATGCATTCTCATGTTTTATTATTCTATCATACCCTCTTTGCTACCTGGAGTCAGCATTTAAATTTTGCTATGGGTTTACATTTGCATTTCCAATGCCAGTTACTCTGTTCTTATGGTTTTAATAAAGGATGTTAGATTATGCATAGTGTTCAATTTAGCCTTTTCTTTTTTTTTTTAATGTTTTATTTTTTATTTATTTTTGAGACAGAGAGAGACAGAGCATGAACGGGGGAGGGTCAGAGAGACAGGGAGACACAGAATCTGAAGCAGGCTCCAGGCTCTGAGCTGTCAGCACAGAGCCCCACGCGGGGCTCGAACCCATGGACCGTGAGATCATGACCTGAGCCGAAGTCGGATGCTTAACCGACTGAGCCACCCAGGCGCCCCCAATTTAGCCTTTTCATACAGAAACTCAGATCAGTTCTAATTTCTATCCATGACTTTTCTAGGATGAAAATATAAATAGGGTAATCTGTTATTTGCTGGTTAGTTTTCCCTGCTACCAAACCCTAACTTGATGATTTGCTGACAATTTAAGATTCAGCTTTACAATTTTGTTTCGTAGTTTAATCATGGCACTTAAAACTTTCAAACCAAATTTGGCACATTCTTAGATTTTTTTAAAAAGAAGCATTAAGTGGATTGAGTGTTGTACTGTTAAAAAAGAATAAAACAACATATTAAAATTGTTAAAGAGGAGGTAACAAATTCAAAGCCAAAGTGTCCGAAAAGAAAGCCAGGTACTAAAAGTCAAATCAGGTGAAAGATTCTGGAAGGACCCCTTCAGGTGAATGTCACTTCTTTGCCTGGTACTGTCTGTGCTGAGGTTCATTTATAGTGATGCATTTCATCTGTGGAAAGAAAGATGCCCAGATGTCAGGGTTAGCCTTGGGCAGAATTGGGAAGGAGCTGAAGTACCCACCTTAGGGCATCCTTGACTCTTAAGTTTATTTGGGTATACTTGTTTCACCAAGAAAGTGTTCAGTGAGTATCTGAACAAAGGTAAATTGCTCTCCAATTGAAACTGTGGAACTGGAGGCATCATATTTATGGAAAATTGGGGGAGAAGTGTCTACCCCTGGAATTTAATTACCTCCTTAAAATTTTTTTAAAGTTTATTTATTTTGAGATAGAGAATGCACAAGCAGGTGAGGGGCAGAGAGGAGAGACAGGATGCTTTCTGTGCCATCAGCGCAGAGCCTGATGCAGGGCTCGAACGCACGAACTGTGAGATCATGACCTGAGCTGAGATCAAGAGTCGGATGCATAATCGACTGAGCCACCCAGGTGCCCTTGCCTCTTTTTAAGATGATTAGAAATGCAAAATACGTGATATGAATTAAACTCTTGAAAAGCTGTTCCTCAACTGGGAAGGAGCTGAAGAGAGGGGTAGCCCTGGAGATGGAGAGACGACTGTAGAGACCAAGATGGAAATGTACGAAAGGCCTGTTCCAGGTTGGCTCCTCCTGTTGGAACTGGGGTCGTGCGTGACCCTGGAGCGTCTGGCCTGGCAGGTGTGACAACATGTGTCAGAGGCCTCCTTGGCCTGTTTTGCCAAGGAGAATCATCCTGGGAAGGCACTCTTAACATACACTTCACTGGATGAGTTAAGGATCCTTTTCCTTAACCTGGGAATTACTTTAAGTAGGTAATCTGATCTAATACCTAGAGAAAATGAGAAGGAATGAGTTTTTATTTAGGGGTAGGGATGCCAGTCAAAGAAAGACTATATGGTTTTGGATCATGGACCACTTAGTGAATTGAGGGGCCTTGGAGGCATACCTTTAGATGGCAGCCCATGTCCAAAGAAGTGGAGACCTCTCCGGAAGACACTTGCAGCAGTAGTTGAACTTGAAGCCAGGCCTTTGACACAGAGCTTGTCCTCCAAGCTTCCTCACACCCAGAAACTGGAGCTAATCGGGGAAAATAGTGATGGTTGAGTAATGGCAGATACTCTGAGATAGCATTTTTTCATCTACCCTGGAACCACTCTCTTCATCTCCAGACTGCCCTGCAAAACAGAAACTGTGCTATCTCCACTGTGGAGGTAGGGAAGCCATTTTTAGAAATGTTAACACACTCAAGGCCACAGAGCAAGGGTTTGAAGGGAGGGCCGGCTGATTCTAATGTCCCACACTGCCCGATATCCCTCCAGGCTTTCTGTAATCTTTTCACTGGCTTTGGAAATATGGCAGTTTTTAGGGAGTGGATATTTTGATACGGGATTGTATGTTTACCACCCCATCGGCTGGGATGCTTCTTTGGTCTCAGCTGACCTCACGTCATGAAGTAACACCAGAGAGATGAACACACACAGGCTTAGGCCCACCTGGACAAGTGCAGCTGTGTGAAATATATGGTCTTGTGGCCTCCTAAAGAAAGACACACTCATCAGGGAGGATAGTGGGGTGTCATGAATCCCAACACCACCCCTCACCACTATGTGACCTTGAGCAGCTTTCTCAGATGAACCTCCATTTCCCGGCTATAAAAAGGGAATAAAATATTTACTTCAATAAGGTGACTGTATGATGTGTAAAACTTTGTGAGCAAAACTTCAAGGGTAATGCTTGGTTCATAGTAAATACTCAGTGGCTTAGCTTTCATTATTTTATTTATTTTTTTTTTTTGCATATAACCTGCATCTCTAACTTTTAAAACAAAGGGTTCAATTCTGTTACCTCAAAAATCAAATTATTTCTCATTATTTTTTAAAAACTTCTTTAAATGTTTATTTTTGAGAGAGAGCGCGCGCATGAGCACAAGCAGGGGAGGGGCAGAGAGAGAGAGGGAGACACAAAATCTGAAGCAGGCTCCAGGTTCTGAGCTGTCAGCTTAGAGCCTGACACTGGGCTTGAACTCACGAACCGTGAGATCATGACTTGAGGTGAAGTCAGACATTTAACCGACTGAGCACCCAGGTGCTCCATCATTATTTCTTTTGCAATAGAATAGCCATTCATCACATCATGCCTGTATTGGTAGGGTCTGGGTCCTATCCTTCACCCTTCCCTCCTCCTCCTCATCACGGTTAAAATGAAATAATTGAAGTTGTTTGTGCATTGCCATTGAATTCAAGAACTTTCATAAGAACTATATAACATCATCTGTGAATGCTGAAAAGCTTTCAAAGTAGCAATCACAATATGCCAGCCCTCTCAGCAGATGCTGGTAGCATTAACGTAGCACAATTGCTGTGACTTACGGAGCACAGCCTTCTGAAGAGTATTGTACCATGAACACCACTGTCCCAGAAAATGCCCAGGGCCATTAAGAATCACAGACCCCACTGTCCTCCCCGATGCTGTGAGTCTTTCTTTAGGAGGCCCTGAGACGGTTTATTTCACACAGCTGCTACTGTTTTCTGAGATTTGCATTTGTCCAGCAAGTTGTTTAATGTCCAGTTATGACCACCCCAGTAGCTACCCAACTTTAATAGCAAAAAAAGGCATTGTTTTTGTTAAAAAATTATATATATTTATTATATATATAATATATAATATATATAATAATATATATATAATATATAATATATATATATAATATATATATAATTATTATATATAATAATATATATATAATTATTATATATAATAATATATATAATATATATAATAAAATTATATATATATTATATATACATATGTATATAATCTGTGTGTGTTTATGATATACTCTCTATAATGGATTAGTGCTGAGAAGCACATTCCCTTGGAATATAGTTTGGCAAGTTATAAGCAGCAAGCAGGAACATTTAAAATTTTATTCACCAAATACTTAAAGCACTCACTATTTGCCAGGGTTTTTTCTGAGCACTTAGAACTTCTCTACTTCTCCCCAAACACTCTGAGGCCGATATTATTATCCCCGTTTTAAGAATCCCCATCTGAGACAGAGAGGTTAAACTTGCCTAAGGTCACAGAGCTGGTATGAGGCAGAATTAGATTTTGAAAGCAGACAGTTTGGCAGTGGAGTTGAACCATTGCACTTAAAGAATCTAGCATGGAGGGGCACCTGGGTGGCTCAGTTGGTTGAACATGTGACTGGCTCAGGTCATGATCTCACAGTTCATGGGTTCGAGGCCCTCGTCGGCCTTTGCACTGACACTGCAGAGCCTGCTTGGGATTCTTTCTCTCCCTCTCTCTCTCAAGTATAAATAAACCTAAAAATTTAAAAAATATATATCATTAGAGTAGCAGGCATAAAATTGCAAATCATGCTGAGCCGTGTGCACTAATCTCGGGAATGGAAGAATGTACTTCTTTTCCAGACTCAATACCAACCCTGACTGAACACTCGGAAACTTTTAGAGAACTATGTCTGACAATACTGTACTGAAAGGTAAGCATCACCATCTTTCAATACTGATACTGAAATACAGGACCTAGTTTAATCCTCTGGGTGGTAAGTCACAAGGAATTGATGGCACAAACTCACGAACTGTGAGATCATGACCTGAGCTGAAGTTGGACGCTCAACCGAATGAGCCACCCAGGTGCCCCATGATATTTATTTTTTAAGTTTTAAGGCTTTCACCCGTTATAACATAGTTGAAAGTTCTATTGGGGGCCAGTATTTGTACATGTGAGGTTTCATTGACTGTCTTCTAATTGGTATTGGAGATGGTGGTCGACAGAATCATGGCCCCCCTCAAAGGTTTCACATCCTAATCCCCAGGATCTGTGTATCTACTATGTTACATGGCAAGGGGGAATTAAAGTTGCTAATCAGCTGATGTTACCACATGGAGATTAGCCTGGATTGTTTGGTTGGACCCAGTGGAAAAGAGAAGCACAGGAGTCAGAATCAGAGAGTCCGAACTAGCAGTTTTGAGTTTAAAAAACTTAAAGGACCATTGCTGGCCTTGAAGATGGAAGGGGACCACTAGCCAAGGAATGTATGCAGTCTCTCAAAGCTGGAAAAGGTAGGGAAATAGATTCTCCCCTAGTGCCTCCCAAAAGGAATACAGCCCTGCTCACACTTGGATTCTAGCCTAGTACAACCCATTTTGTGCTTCTGAACTCCAGAACTGTACGAAAATAAATGTGTGTTGTGTAAGCCGCTGTGTAAGCCGCCAAATTTGTAGTAACTTATTACAGCAGCAAAGAGAAACTAATAGAGTTACCACAACAATTTGCATTTGGATCTGTTCCTTAGGCCAGCACTGGGAAAGCTGTGTAATCTCATGATTTGTTGTTATGGCACATCAGGTATAGCAAGTGTTTATATTTTGGGGGCTATCATATTTTACATGCAAAACTAACCGCTTTGGGGGCTTTTGATAATTGTGTACATTCTTATACCTAGCAAATATTTAAAGTGACAGTACCAAGGTTTCAGCAAAAAAAAAAAAGTCTGTTGGTTCTGGAGCAAGTAGCGCCACTTTGCTGGGCCTTTTTCATCAGAGTTGCAGGACAGAAATATGGCTCTGCACTCCACGTGGTGGTCATCACCACTCTGCGTTTGTTTGGGGGTAAGATGATAGTCCAAATGTGGGGGTGATTATCACTTGAGTTCTGACTCCAGAGTCCTTTAATTGTTTTCTAAATCTGCTCTTTGCTTATCCGGCAACTTTATTAGGAATTCTCTGAGAGCAAGGGCATATCTGTACAAGGACTTCCCAAACCATAGCAAATTAAATAAAAGATGGAATCATTCATTGGATCGTCTATAGTAAGTATCCAGAGGGTTACAGGACCCCAGAGTAGGTGATATCTTGGAATCGAAGAATCAATTACTAGAATTAAAAATAACAAGAATTGGGGGAGGGGGGCGCCTGAGTGGCTCAGTCGGTTAGGCATCCAGCTTCGGCTCAGGTCATAATCTCATGGTTTGTGAGTTCAAGCCCCATGTCGGGATGTGTGCTGACAGCTCAGAGCCTGGAGCCTGCTTTGGATTCTGTGTCTCCCTCTTTCTGTGCCCCTCCCCTGCTTGCATGCACACACACTCTCTGTCTCTGAAAAATAAACATTAAAAAAAAATAACAAGGATTATAATGGATGGGATTAGTTTTGTTTTGTTTTTTAAAGGAATCATCCAATAGCTAATCTTATGTTGTGATTTGAAGACAACTTCCATGAATTCAGGTCTCTCCTGGGGTGCCTGGGTAGCTCAGTCTGTTAAGCTTCAGCCTCTTGATTTTGGATCAGGTCATGATCTCACAGTTTGTGAGATTGAGCCCTGTGTTGGGCTCTGTGCTGACAGCGTGGAGCCTGCTTGGGATTCTCTCTCTCCCCCTCTCTCTGTGCCTCCCCTTTTCACTCTCCCTCTCCATCTAAATAAATAAATAAATAAATAAATAAATAAATAAATAAAATTTTAAAAGTCAGGGTCTCTCCTTTGTACAATGTAGACATAGCAGTGTAAGGAATAAAATCTTGGGATTTTCCTATATTAAAAAATGAAAGGGGCACCTGGGTGGCTCAGTTAAGCGTCCATCTCTTGGTTTCAGCTCAGGTAATGATCTCATGGTTCTTGATTTGGGCCCTGCAATAACAGCATGGAGCCTGCTTGGGATTCTCTCTCTCTTCCTCTCTTTCTTACCCTCCCCCAAGCACTCTCATCTCTGTCTCTCAAATAAATACATAAATAAAATTTTAACAAATGAAATAAGGGCTAATGTAAGATTTTTAAAAATAATTTTAAAGAAATATTGGTAGAAAATTAGCTGGATGGCATAAATATATATATATGACTGTTTCTAGGAGAAGAGACTGCCTTGTGTAGAAATATTTAAAAAAATGGAAACTTTTAAAACCACAGAGATAGGACATTTTCATATTTGCATTTCCTTTGAATGTACCCCTTTGAGATTTGGAGTCACTTTGTTAATTTAAGGGGGAAATTATATATGCATAAAAAAAGTAGGATTGATTTCATCTTAAATGTGAAGGTTTGGAAGAAACTCAAATGATGTGTAGGAAAGAAGCTTTTGGTCTGTGTTCTAAAATGCTTTGGGAGGAGATTTTTCTGGGCTCTCATCTCCTTAGTCTAGGAACTTCTCGAGCCTCGGCTCTAGGGGTGCCGGGCTCCTGTAGGACTCTGGACTCCTTTGCTTGCATTTTCTCCTCATCAGGCAATTCTTGGTTAATAGTTTGCCTTCCCTGCCAATATCTCCATCATGGAATGAAGATGCCTTAGTTATTTAAGAGGCCTAGTAACCTTCACCAGTACCAGAAGGTATCTATCCTATCTCATAGCCATCCCTGATAAGTTAATAGATAAATGTTTCCTGTTGCACCTTTTGTTAGTATGAATCAGAGCTTCTCTCTTCTGGGTGAGCTGATGAAATAGTTTCTGGGCAAAGATCAGACCTGGGACCAAGGTGCTGCCCTGCCCCCCAGGAGGTAACCATCCCCTAAGAACTCAGTGTTGGCCAATAGAAATATATATGAGCCACGCATGATAGCTACATGTATAATTTGAGTTTTCCAACAGCCACATTACAAAAGTTTTTTTTTAAAGTGAAATTAATTTTAAGAACATATTTAAAAAAAATTTTTTTTAATGTTTATTTATTTTTGAGACAGAGAGAGACAGGGCATGAACGGGGGAGGGTCAGAGAGAGGGAGACACAGAATCTGAAACAGGCTCCAGGCTCTGAGCTGTCAGCACAGAGCCCGACGCGGGGCTCGAACTCACGGACTGCGAGATCATGACCTGAGCCGAAGTCAGATGCTCAACTGATTGAGCCACCCAGGTGCCCCTTTAAGAACATATTTTAACTCAATAGATCAAAATATTCTATTTACTATTGCCAATTATAGTCAATATAACAATTCTGGGAATATTTGTTTCTAAATTTTTGAAATCTGGTATACATTCTGCACTTAACAGCACATCTCTGTGTGCATTGGCCACGTCTCGCATGCTTAGCTATCTGTGGTTAGCAACTACTGTACTGGGAAGTGCAGCTGTGACCAATTTTATCTTTAAGCAAAAATACCCTGCATGAATCTGAGGATAATTCCTTAATAGTTGCCATCTAGTGATTCTGGTGTGTTGTATAAAAACTGAATTAATTATATCATGGTGTCGCCTTAGCACCAGAAAAAACTGGTTCTGGTGCCTTTTGCTGGAAAGAGTGAACAGGCTGAATGGTACCGGGGAACATCTCTCTGAGGTTATCTGTAACATAAATTTGTGAATTTCAATGCCAGGAGGTGTGTCTAGGCCTATAAATGAAATATGTAGATTATTAGGATAATGCTTAGAGAAAAGATGACTGTTCCTATGCATTTATGAGCTGATACCATAGGATGTGTGAAGCATCTGGCCTGGTCTCAGCCCCAGTGCCTCCCCACATTTAACTCCTCTCCTCTGTCACCTCACTCTCTACCTTTTTATCTACCATTGTCTTCATCCTGTCCTTGCCCTGTGTATATACATAATGCTGCTTACTCATGTATGCCCTTGTTCAGTTCCCTATTGTAACAATTTGAGGAGCAAGTCCACTCTAAAACCTAGATCACAGAAATTATTACTTGATACCAAATACTGGTCTGCCAGAAACAGATTAGAATATAAGAAGACACAGGCACGATGTGAGAGGGAGAGAGGAGAGAGGGAGACACGGGAGGGGAGGGGGGAAGGAAGGGAAGAGTGCATTTATGTGTGGGAACATAACTAAAAGCAGAGGATTTCATAGCAAAACATTCCCCAGCTATTGGGCAAGCCACTGTTCTCACCAAATTCTCAAGATAGGTTTCTTTGGGTTTCATAAATGTACTGACACTACACAGATGGCTGAGACATAGTTCCAAGCCCTCTTTGATTCCTTCTGAAGTTGATTAGCACATTCAACACAATGCTGTGAGCACTTGCTAGGTGCTAGACTTTATTCTTGATTCTAGAGATTCAGTGAATAGCAGTCAGGGCTCCTACCCTAATGGAGATTGTTTGAGTTTATGCGTTGAGAGAGGAAAGGACGCCGAAAAGAAAGATTGCACAATGATAAACAAGTAAAACCAATAAGTAAAGAAGGTTAAGTTCAGAGGTAGAGCTGGTCTTTAAGGGCAACTTAAGGGTGATATGGTGGAGAGTGACTGGGGAAGCCTGTTCTAGCACAGTTACAAAAAGTTTGTTGGAAGCAGTGAGACTTGTACTGGGTTGTGAAGGATGAGAGGGAAGGGCATATGCATCAGCCTGGGGAGGAGAGTGCTTGGTCACACAAGTGGTGGGAAGGAGCCAGCAGTGAGGGAGAAGTGGCTCAGCCGGCAGAACCAGGTTGGATGGGGCTTGCAGACTTTGTGAGGAGTATGGTCCTAACTGCAAATGCAGTGAGAAGGCCTTATGACTTGATCTAAGAAGGAGCAGGCATGATCTGATTTACATTTATAAGACTGTGGCTGCTGGGCAGAGAATGAGGTGGAAAGGAGCAAGAGTAGAAGCAGGATCAGTTGTTAAGCTACTGCACCAGAAGGGATGCAGCCTGTATGGGAGGCCGTATGAGAGAGGGAGAGCCCCAGATGCATTTGAGAGGTATGGAGATTGAATTGACAAGACTTATGGTTAGGTTTGGATGAGGGGCATGAGAGAGTAGGAGAAGTCAAGGAGGACTCCCAGATTTTTGGTGGGTGAGACAGTTGTAGAGAATAGAGTTCTGTTTTGGACATTGGTTAGTTTGAGTTGCCTGTTAGTCATCCTAATGGAGACAGATGTCAGATAGCCAGCCATGACCAAGAGACCTGCATTCAGGGATGCGGTCGGTGTGGGAGCTGTTTCAGCATGGGACTGGTGCTATGTAAAGTTATGGGGAATCTACTGTCATCTAAGGAGATTTTGTAGGCAGAGAAGAGAGACTAAGATCAAACCCCAGGGAATAACCGAGTTGAAAGATCAAGTAGGAGACTATGGAGTAACCAGCAAGGCAGGAGAAGGACCAGAAGAGCAGTGTTCCAGATGCCAGCAGAATCAAATGTCTAGAGCAGGATGGAGTAATTAGTTCTGTTGTAAGTTCTTGAAAAGTTGATTACGAGGAGAACACAGTATTCACTGGGTTTAGCAATGTGGAAGATTCTTTTACGTGGTGACCTTGTTTTTTAGAGAAGTGATTTAAAACACAAATGAATTGACCCACAGCAGGTCCTGCAGGAAGCTTTCCTCACAGTCTCCCTTCTCCACATCACCCCTGGGGGCTAGGGGTTCCCTCATTGTTCTGGAGTACTTAGTCCTTTCTCTGTCAACTGGACTACCATATTGGAAGGTGATTTTCTGTTGAAATTAGGTTCTTTCAGACTGAGCTCTTTGATAGCAAAACTTATACTGTGTGTGTGTGTGTGTGTGTGTGTGTGTTTTCTTAGCATGATGCAGACACTCAGTACATGTTTTCTGAATTAATGCGTTGAGTATTTTTGAAACTGCGTTTTTCCTTGTGTTATTTACTCCTGTGTTGTATCAGCAGAGGCCAATGAAGAGCCCAGATTTCCTGATTCTCAGTTTGCTGCCCTCTGCCTTCTACAGCCATGGTCTTGCCTGGACTGATGTTCCCCTTTTGCCCAGGATTGCCCCCACCCCTCCCCCTCTACTCCTCCCCCAACACCTGTTGGCCAGTGATTGCTTTGGAAGGCTTGCTTAGCTCTAGTCTTTGCTCTGGTCCTCTCTTCTTAGACCTTTCATTTGTACTTTATACCTTCTTGAGATCCCCATGTGAACACCTGTGGAAATCACTTCTTTTCCAGAAACCACCCCTCTTCCCCACCTTCAAGTTCTTGGGGAGAAGACATCTGCAGTTACTCCATACAATTTACCATTTTTACCCCCTTGCATACTTATGCATCTTAAAGGCCTAGAAGCAACTGACTAACAACTTCAAAAGGCTTCTTTTTAGCAAGTTTCCTTGTGTGTGTGTGTGCGTGTGCGTGTGTGTGTGTGTGTGGTTGTTTCCTCACCAAGGCTGTGTGGAAATTTTATTTCTTCTACACTATTTCTATTATTTTGTTTTCCACTTCATTCTCCGCCTGTTGCAACACCACAGTTACACTAGTTGCTGTGGAGATAGTAAGTGCATTGCTAATAATGGAGGATTACTCCTTTAGGTGGAAGAATAGAAGCAAGAGGAGAATATAAATCTTGTTTTTGTGCAAATGTTTCCTAGTAACAAAAATAACTAAGTGGTATTAGAGTCTGTGGTGCAGTAATGTCTATATGGGATCGGCTTATGGTTTTAGAAAGGATTGGCTTTCTTAATTAAAGAAAATATTAATTTAAGCTGCTGGTCCTCTTAGAGGCTAATTCCCTAGTTTAATCCTTTACTATTCATTTTTTAATTTATATTCTTTGGCAGGTTGTTGTCCCAAATAGAGCAAGTTTTTTGTGGACTTCATCTTTTAAGATTTATTTCTTAGAGCCTTTTTTAAAAAACTTTACTAAAGGGGACATATTTTAATATTGTTCATCTTATATTTATTTCGTGAAATCTTGCAGTTTTCCATGGACTTTATTATTATTAAGGTGACCATGTCCTTGTATGCCCAGGACAGCCGCAGTGTATAACTGCTGTGCTGGTGTCATTACTGGTAAGGTTATCTGGCACTCTCAGAACTGGCCTGGTTAGGATGTTAAGTTATATGGCCACCCTAAGTAAAGACCACATTTTTTTTTTTTTTAATTTTTTTTCAACGTTTTTTATTTATTTTTGGGACAGAGAGAGACAGAGCATGAACGGGGGAGGGGCAGAGAGAGAGGGAGACACAGAATCGGAAACAGGCTCCAGGCTCCGAGCCATCAGCCCAGAGCCTGACGCGGGGCTCGAACTCACGGACCGCGAGATCGTGACCTGGCTGAAGTCGGACGCTTAACCGACTGCGCCACCCAGGCGCCCCAGTAAAGACCACATTTAATAGAAAATGGAAGGAATGAAATATTTTATGCTTTTTTGTTTTAATCCATATAATGTACATATTTTTAGGTAGATATATGTGGATTATATACTCCCATGTATGTATGTGTAATATATATATATGTAACACATACATATGTGTATATGTATTTTTTCTTTTACTTCCTCCAACTAAACTTATAGTTTAAAACTTGCCAAATGTCTTGATGCTGTAGAGAGACACACATATACTTATATATACACACAAATATATACATACATATATATACACACAGATACACATATATATGTATGTGTGTGTATATATATATATATATATATATATATATATATATATGTGATTCTCTCGTTACATTTAGGATTCTCTCTCTCTTCCCCTCCCCTGCTTGAGCTCTCTCTCAAAATAAATAAACAAACGTTAAAAAAATTTTACATTTAGGATTTTACATGATTCCCTCATGTTACATTTTTACCAAGATTCACTTTACTGTAATAATGGCTGACCTGGCTCTTCCTAAATGGACAGGAGCTATTTTGAGGGAGCAGTGTTCTCCAAATGTTAGCTGTTCTGATTTGAAATGACTTCTCATATCTCATTGGGTTTCTCTCTACCTAATACAAACACTCACTTCTTGTTCACATTAGATTTTTCTCCCTGCATGTAGTGGAATTGGATATATATCCTAGACTATTCCATTGTATCATCTATTAGCAGTTCAGTTATTGATACACCCAAAGGTAGAACAACAGCCACTAGACTAAGAAAAGGAAGGGCTTTTAAAATCTTGGACACCTTGAAGAGTAAAAAGTACCATTTTGATATTCAAAATTGAATTTAAAAAATATGCACATTCCTTCCCTAACTCATCCCTCTTAATATCAAGTTTATTAATGTAAAAACTCTGAAAGTCATACTAAGATTTAAAAAAAAAGATTTTCTAACATTTATTCATTTTTGAAAGACAAAGAGAGACAGAGTGTGAATGGAGGAGGGGCAGAGACAGAGGGAGACACAGAATCTGAAGCAGGTTCCAGGCTCTGAGCTGTCAGCACAGAGCCTGACGCGGGTCTTGAACCCACGAGCCGTGAAATCATGACCTGAGCTGAAGATGGACACTTAACTGAACCACCCAGGCGCCCCCATACTAAAATTTTTTTAATGTTTGTTTATTTATTTTGAGAGAGAGCTCAAGCAGGGGAGGGGAAGAGAGAGAGAATCCTAAGCAGACTCCGAGCTATCAGCGCAGAACCCAATGTGGGGCTCAATCTCATGAACCGTGAGATCATGACCTGAGTGGAAATCAAGAGTCAAACGCTTAACTGATTGAACCACCCAGGTGCCCCCATACTAAAATTTTTATAATTGATCAAAGATCCTTGGGAAAATTTCTGGCAGGTTATGCTCTGGGGCCAAGGGGACCTGGAAGTTGTTTTTGGTTTTTTTTAATGTTTTATTTTATATTAGAGAGAGAGAGAGCATGAGCAGCAGAGGGGCAGAGACAGAGACAGAATGTGAAGCAGGCTCCAGGCTCTGAGCTGTCAGCACAGAGCCCAACCTGGGGCTTAAACTCATGGGCAGTGAGGTCATGCATGACCTGAACTGTAGTCGGATGCCCAACCGACTGAGCCACCCAGGCACCCCTTGAAGTGGTTTTAAAAGAAAGTAAGAGGGGCGCCTGGGTGGCTCAGTCGGTTAAGCATCCGACTTCAGCTCAGGTCACTATCTCACACTCCGTGAGTTCGAGCCCTGCGTCGGGCTCTGGGCCGATGGCTCAGAGCCTGGAGCCTGCTTCCGATTCTGTGTCTCCCTCTCTCTCTGCCCCTCCCCCGTTCATGCTCTGTCTCTCTCTGTCTCAAAAATAAATAAACGTTAAAAAAAAAAAAAAGTAAGAGTTAGTGAATTGCCAGTATTGAAGACTATCTCTTGGGGTTAATCTCTAGAGAAGAGCGCTGGTGCACCCTTCAGTATGTCAGGGGAATACAAGTCGGTTGAAGGGGAAGAGCTTGGCAAGAACCAGGGAGCACCCTTTTGTGCCTGGCTGGGTGTGTGCTGTTGTGAACAGACAGACGTGGTCGCTCCCCGCATGGAGCCTACCACCTACTGTGGGAGCCATCCAATTAAAACAGGAAAACAAGGGGCGCCTGGGTGGCTCAGTCGGTTAAGCGTCTGACTTCGGCTCAGGTCGTGATCTTGTGGCTGAGTTCGAGCCCCACATCTGGGCTCTGTGCTGACAGCTCGGAGCCTGGAGCCTGTTTCAGATTCTGTGTCTCCCTCTCTCTCTCTGACCCTCCCCCACTCATGCTCTGTCTCTCTCTGTCTCAAATATAAATAAACGTTAAAAATTAAGAAAAAAACCAAGGAAACAAGTATATAATCACAAATTGTGAAAGTGGGTCAGTAGTGCTCAGAGAGAAAAAGAGGGGAGACCTTCTTTAGACAGTGGTCAAGAAAGGACCCCTTGAGGAAAGAACATTAAAAGTGAGAAGTGAAGGATGAGAAGATGCTGGCCAGTGTGAGCAAAAACCCATGATGTCAGCTGTATATGAATGTGGAACTCAGGTTAAGTAATTTGTTCATGATCATTTAGCCAATTCGCACATAAGGTGCCCTCTGGGTTCCTCTATCTGTGTTTCTCAGCCCTTTTTTTTTCTTTTTTTTCATTATTGCCTTTTTTAGACAGTTTTTTCCTAACTACTCCCTTCCCCCTGTGAAATTTTAATGCCTTTTGGAGAATTACAAACCATTTCTTCCACCCTTAGAGCACCAGTTTTCACCATTGAGAATGCATACTTTATTACTTATTGTCTGTGGGGGTCATTTTAACGTTTCTTGAGGCAGACACCATCTCTAATAGGACAATAGTAATGATACCACCTACCTAGACACTTTTTTTTAAATCTTCCACGAGGTTGGGAAGGGAGAAATAAAAGCACTTGAAATACAGTATGAAAAATCCTTAAATGGTCTAGGAAGGCTGGGATTAATCAGTCCCTCTAATCCAATTTGGTGCCATTTTCAGGGCATTCCTGGTGAGGACCAGATTCAGGAAGATGGTGATTGTCGGGAGTTCAGGTTTTGTTTTGCAGCCTGAAGATTTGGATGTGCACAAAGTTGCAGTCCTACTTAGGAAGATTAATTTGACAGTTTCTTCCAGTACTTTCATAAAACATGATGAAGATCATGAAATGGGTGCTGCATAGAGGGATAAAAAGGAAAATCTGATTCGTGATTGCTTCTGTGTTTCGGAGACAGCACATTTGTCTAAAAGAAACTCTATAGGAATTTAGGAGAAAAGCGAAGTAAAGGTAGAGAGTACTAGTAACCTTTTTTAGAGAAGGAAATTAAGGGGGTGATATAACTCTTCTTTATCACTAAGATTCTTTGGTCATTCAGGTTGAGATTATACATGTCTAAAGGATGTGGGTTTATCAAGGATAATTCATGTAATATAAGGTTGAGAGAAATGCAAGGAATATATCTGAAATTAGGTGATAGAATCTCTGGTCTGGCTCTTTCTCTGTATATGTATCTATGTGTTCACGTACGTGAGAGAGAAATTTAGATTAAGCTAGTTGTCTGGCCAACAGTCATGGAAACTGGAGAAAGGTGTACCTGTTTTAATGACCGGTCTTGTAATTTCCTATTGTACCTCTGTGAATTTTGGACGTAGGCTTAGTGTGTGTCACAGACTTATAAATTTTGCAGTGGTTACTTCCTCTTACTGTATCTTCAGCCAACATCGACCATCAGTGACATACAGATTTTAATTGTTTTTCTCAAGATTCTCTGTTCAGTGGTGTAGTCTACTTCTCCCCCCTTCTAATCTTTCTTTTTGGTTGTTTTGTTTACCTTCTCGACAAGTCCATTGCCTCTAGTAGGTGAACAAGAAGGAGGAAAAGTATGAAACTACAGCCAGAAGGATGTCATTTACAAAAGTTCCTTCCAAATGGTTAAGTGGGAAAGACAAAAAGTAAAGGTAATGTATGGTATCAGTCCCTAAACTTCATTTCTGTTCTTTTTGCCCCATTTACACAAGCCATGGAGCCCCTGCCCTACTCAGCCATCATTAAGAAAATGAAGCTGAATTTGTTTGTTTGTTTGTTTTAAATGATGTCCTTGCACTGTGCTTCTAAAATGCTGTTTGTGAAACAATCAAGGTTGGATACATACTCCCTTTTTTATATAAGTAGTTAATTACCTACTTTTGAATTCTAAGAATCCTTTGATTCCTTCCAACATGAAACTTAAAAAAAAAAAAAGAAATATTGACAAAATTCTTTTTTGAATCATTTGTCCTCAAAAACATTTTTGTTCCTTTAAATGAGATTTGATTATATTTTACAAAGATTTTGGATTGACTCTTTAAACCTAGCCAGAATTTAACAAATACAGCTGTCTGATGAGCCAGCTTTATTATTAAGTATTTGTTTATAAACCACAAGTGTTACTAATAGTTTCTAAATATTGTGTCTGGAAACGGAAGTAGTGGAAGTAATGTGGTGTCAGCTGTGAATTGCCCTGGATGCGGTTGTCAATGAGAAGTGTAATAAGCTGAGGGTGTGCCAGCAACAGGACATTGGAAATGGAACTCTGAGGCCCAGACTCCTTAGCATCAGCCTCCATCCCAAGGGTGTTTTCATAGGAAGAGGTTCCCAGATCCCACATCCTTTGGATTAGGACTAAAGACTAAAATCATCATGCAGTAAAGTGCTTCTTTACAAAAGGCATTCATGTGCACTTGTGAACTGAAGATGTAATTCGTAGAAGTCTTAAGAAGGCTGATTAAAATTGAGATTTTTAAAAATGTTTTTCTTATTTTAATTTTTGATAGAGTCAGAGTGCAAGCAGGAGAGGGGCAGAGAGAGAGGGAGACACAAACACAGAATCTGAAGCAGGGTCCAGGCTCTGAGCTGTCAGCACAGAGTCCGACGTGGGGCTTGAACTTACGAACCGTGAGATCATGACCTGAGCTGAAGTTGGACGCTCAACTGACTGAGCCACCCAGGCACCCCAAAATTGAGATATTTTCATTTAAAATCACAGTGTACAACTTACATGGGATTTTGCAAATGGCAGAAAAATATCTTTTGGACCTGGCCATTATTTCTGTTGTCAAATTTCAGCTGCATTTTAACTGATCGCAAGGTTCTTGGTAGCAAGGTTCCTTGAGGCAAGCAGCTTGAGAAAACTCTTCACTTAGAGGGCTCCGTTAAAGTGAGTGTTCGGCTGTCTTAGGTGTCATTTTGGAAGCAAAACAAGTCTTAGGTGTGGTTTCATCTGGGTACAGTTTTGCAAATGGCACGTTATGGATTTGTTCTGAGCCCCTCCCTATATGGGTTTAGGCTGCACACTGAATGGGGCCTTTAATTTCCGCAGGGATGAGATGTGCCCTACCATTTGGTATACAAAGCATAGCCTTCGTGTTTGTTGGAATGAATACGTATGTAGAATATGAAAACCTGTGGGGGCTGTGATGGAGTTATACATCTGAACATGTTATACCACAAAATGGAATGCTGCCCTGACCACAGATGTTTCGTCAACATTAAGTAGTGTTTAGAATGCCTTCTACATTTAGAAGGCTTAAGTGCTTTTGAATTATAAGGCAAATTTAGATCAGTGGTTGTATTTGAACAAATTGTCATTGTTCTTGAAGGACATAATTGGGGCTGTTCTGCCATTAATGTTGGAATGTTGCTTTACAGCTTAAATGGCAGTATTTGGAGTAATTTTTTTTTTGAAAAAATTACCGCTGTCTTAAATATGAATGAGTTTATAGGTAAATCTGAGAAGAACTTTTAAAAAATGAATAGCCTTTCTTTTTTGGTTTACAAAAAGACTAAACAGAAAGTACAGAATTTCCATGTACCGTGTCCCCACTTCCCCAGTTTCCCCTATCATTAACATCTTGCCTCAGTGTCATACATTTGTTATAATTGTTGAGCCAGTATTGATACATTATTATGAACTGAAGTCCACAGTTTACATTAGGGTTCACTCTTTGCATAGAATAAACCCATTCTATGCGTTTTGAAAAATGTGTAATGACATGTATCCACCATTACAGTATCATATAAAGTAGTTACACTGCCCTAAAAATTCCTAGTGCTTCTCCTTTTCATTCCCCTGCCCTAACTCCTGGCACTCACTGATCTTTGTAGTGCCCCTAGAGTTTTGCTTTTTCCAGAATCTCACATAGTTGAAATTATACAGTAGATAGCCTTTTCAGATTGGCTTCTTAGCAATTTACATTGAATGTTCCTCCATGTCTTTTCATGGCTTGAAATAACTCATTTCTTTTCATCACCTAGTAACATTCCATTCTATGGTATATCACAGTTTTTCATTCATCTATTGAAAGACATCTTTGTTGCTTTCAAATTTTGGCAATTACTTGCCATAAATATTTGATGTGTGCAGGTTTTTGTGTGGACATAAGTTTTTAAACTCCTTGGGTAAATACCAAGTGGTGCGATTGCTGGATCATATGATTGAAGTATGTGTAGTTTTGTGTAAAACCACCAGACTGTCTTACAGAGTGGCTGTACCATCCTGCATTTCTGCCACCAGTGAATGAGAGTTTCTGTTACTCTGTTATCTTCACCGGCATTTAATTTTGTTGGTGTTACAGATTTTGGCCATTCTAATAGGTGCGTAGTGGTATCTCACTGTTTTAATTTGCATTTCTCTGTGATATATGATATGAAGCATCTTTTTAGATGTTTATTTGCCATCTGTATATCTTCCTTGGTGAGATCTGTTCAGGTCTTTTACACATTTATGAATTGGGTTGTTTTCTTATTGTTGAGTTTTAAGATTCTTTGTGTATTTTATTTATTTAAAAAAATGTTTAAGTTATTTATTTATTTTAAGAGGGAAAGAGTGTAGGGGAGGGGCAGAAGAGAAATGGGGGGGGGGAGGAGAGAGATTGAGAGCGAGAGCGAGAGCGAGAGAGAGAGAGAGAGAATCCCAAGCAGACTCCATACTGCTAGTACAGAGCCCGATGTGGGGCTTGATCTCCTGAACTGCGAGATCATGACCTAAGCCAAACTCAAGAGTCGGATGCTCAACCGACTGAGCCACCCAGGCGCCCCTCTTTGTGTATTTTAGATAACATTTTATTATCACAGTCCCTTTTGTGAATATTTTCTCCCATTGAGAGGCTTGCCTTCTCTTGACGTTGCCTTTCACAGAGCACAAGTTTTTAATTTTAGTGAAGTCAGTTTATCAATTATTTCTTTCATGAATTGTGCTTTTGTGGTTGTATCTAAAAATCTCTATACCCAAAGTCAATTATTTTTATCCTGTGTTATCTATTTAGGATTATTATTTTATAGTTTTGTATCTTACATTTAAGCCTATGATTCATCTTTAGTTAATTTTTATGAATGGCTAGGATCTATATATAGACTTTTGTTTTGTTTGCACGTGGATGACAAGCAGTTATTCTAGTACCATTTGTTGAAAAGACTGTCTTTGCTCCAAGGTATTATCTTCGCTCCTCTGTCAAGGATCGGTTGACTTTATTTAGATGGGTCTATTTCTGGACTCTCTATTCTGTTCGATTGACTTGTTTTTCTGTTCTTTTACTAAAACTACAGTGTCTGGATTACTATAGCTTTATAGTAAGTCTCGAAGTCAGATAGTGTCAGTCTTCTGACTTTAGTCTTCTTCAACATTGAGCTGGCTATTCTGGGTGTTATGCCTTTCTGTATCAACTTTGTTGATATCCACAAAATAGCTTGTTGGGATTTTAACTGGGGTTGCTTTGAATCTGTAGTTCAGGTTGGGAAGAACTAATATCTTGACAATAATCGAGTCTTGTTATGCTTGAACATGGAATATCTCCACTTCTTTGATATCTTCAGAGTTTTGTAGTTGTTCTCATGTAGCTCTTGTACATATTTTCTTAAATTGATTCCTAAGTATTTCTTTTTTGGAGAGTGCTAATGTAAATAGTACTGTGTTATAAAATTAAAATTCTACTTGGTCATTGTGGATGTACGGGAAAGTGATTGACTTTCGTATGTTAACCTTGTAAACTACAACCTTGCTATAATCTTTTATTAGTTCAGGGGTTTTGTAAGTTCTTTTGGATCTTCTGCATAGAAGATCATGTGGTCTGTGAACAAAGATAGTTTAATTTTTTTCCTTCCCAGTCTACTTTTTATGTCATTTTCCTCCTGCATTAGCTGGGATTTTAGTATGTTGGTAAAGAGCTCCTCAGCGTTGAGTATGATGTTAGGTTTTTGGTAGATATTCTTTATCAAGCTGATGAAGTTTCCCTCTGCTCTTAGCTAACTGAGCATTTTTATCATGAATGGGGTGCTGGATTTTGTCACATGCCTTTTCTGCATCTATTGACATGATGTGATTTTTCTTTGTTAGCCTCTTGATGTGATAGGTTGCATTATTGATTTTTGAATATTTAATTAGCTTTGCATGTCTGGTATAAATCTGTAGTCATGATATATAATTGTTTTTATACATTGTTGGATTAAATTTGCTAATATTTTGTTGAGCATTTTTTCATCTGTGTTCATGAGAGACATTGGTGGTATGTAGTTTTCTTTTTTAATGTTTTTGTCTGGTTTTGGTATAATGGTAATGTTGGCCTCATACAGTGAGTTAGGAAGTACTCCCTCCGCTTCTGTCTTCCAAAAGACATTGCAGAGAATTGGTAGAATTTCTTCCTTAAATATTTGGAAGAATTTACCCATGATGCTGTCTGGGCCAGGTGTTTTGTATTTTGGAATGTTATTAATTGATTCAATTCCCTTAACAGGCTTCTTATTTCCCCCCCCCCCCCCCCCCCGTAGGCTTCTTATTCAGGTGGTCTGTTTCTTATGTGTGTTTTCTCAGATTGTATCTCTCAAGGAATTGGTCCAGTTCACCTAGGTTATCAAATTTGAGGGTGTAGAATTGTTCATAGTATTGCTTTATCATCCCTTTAAAGTCTGTAGTGATGTCCTTTCTTTTATTTCCAATATTAGTAATTTATGTTGCCCCTCTTGTTCTTAGCCTACCTAGAGGCCTTATTACATTTAGTGATCTTTTCAAAGAACTAGCTTTTGGTTCCATGGATTTTTCTTATTAATTTCTTTTCAAGTGCACTGATTTATGCTCTAATTTTTATTATTTCTTTTCTTTTACTTAGGACTGAATTTGCTCCCTTTTTTGCTAGTTCTTAAGGTATAAGCCTAGCTTATTGATTTTATATCTTCTAATCTATGCATTCACTTCTATAGATTTCCCTCTAAGTACTGGTTTTAATGCATCCCACAAATTTTGATAAGTTGTGATTTTATTTTGATTTAGTTCAAAATATTTTAAAATTTCTCTTGATTTCTTCATTGACCCATGTGTTAATTAGAAGTGTGTTGTTTAATCTCCAACTATTTGGGGATTTTCCAGCTCTCTGTTATTGATTTCCAGTTGAATTCCATTGTGGTCTGAGAAAAGAGACACTGTTTATGTCTTTTAAATTTATGAAGGTGTATTTTATAGCCTAGAATGTGGTTTATTTTGGTGAATGTTCATGTGAGCTTGAGAAGAATGTGTATTCTGTTATTGGATGACGTCCTCTATATATGTCAATTGATCCAGTTGATTAGTTTTTATTGTTGGGTTCAACTATGTCCTTACTGATTTTCTGCCTGTTGGACCTATTCAAGTGACTTTTTAAAGATCACAATTAGCAATATCAGAATCCAGATGAAAGCCAGGTCTCTTCATTGTAATGAAATATTCTTTGTCTATTCTGCTTCCCCCAGGAAACCCCTTTGCTTCTTGTTTTCGTCCATCGTATTTCTTACTGCTGACAGTTAGGAGTAGCTCACCACTGATACGCTATTACAGTTTAGCCAAAGTACCATGAAAAGTGACTGTGTATACCCTGACTGGAGAGAGGACACAGGTGTGCATTTCTTTCATACATTTTGTTTGTTTAGAAATGTGATGAAAAACTAGGATTATGTACTATCTGTAAACCTTTCTTCAAGGATGAAGTAAGAATTATTCTTTGCTTTTCCCTTCAGCAAGCATTAGACACTCTAGGGAGACAGGGGCAGGGTGAATTCGGAGTTCTTTTTCCATGTGCTAAACCTCATCCTTCTCTTGAAGGTGGCATATTCTAAGATCAAAGTGACATCCAAGGTGTCCAAGCCCGTAGATAGTACTCTGAAAGCGAGAGAGAAGCATGGTCGTGAATAATGACATTCCTAATGTTTACTCCTTCAGCTCTTGCTTTTTGTACCTGAGGTGTAACCTCTGACTATGCATGATTTAGAAGCTGAAGGTAAAAGCACGTGGCAGATTTATTTATTTGGTCAGCATCACCATCCCATTTTGTGGCAGTCCATTAGAGTCTGGGTGGTGCCTCAGATTCTACCCTCAGCACTTCTAGTTTACATCTAGATGCTCAGCTCTAGCCCTTACCCCCAAAATGTGTTCATCATGCCAGGCCTCTGGGTGCTTTGCTTCATCTTCCTTTGTCTTGCTCAAGATTCAGTTACATAAAGTTCTATTAGTGTGCCTCCCTCATTTCACTTCCTTCTTTCTTCTTCCTCTTTTCCATTTATTCCTGATACTTTTTTTGTTTTAAGTTTTTTTGTTGTTTGTTTGTTGTTTTGAGAGACAGAGACAGCATGAGTAGGGGGAGGGGCAAAGAGAGAGAGAACCCCAAGCAGGCTCCAAGCTGCCAACACAGAGCCCAATGCAAGGCTCAAACTCCCAAAGCTCTGAGATCATGACCTGAACCAATACCGAGAGTCAGACACTTAACCGACTGAGCCACCCAGGCGCCCCTATTCCTGGTACTTTAATTGGTCTTCTATTTGGACACCAAATAACTCTTTGGAGCCCTGAGAGTTGACTTTCTTGACCCTCATTTTGTTCTCTGAACATCATCCTTCATCTAATACTTAAAAGAAGACCTTGAAAGATGTTGCTCTGTGAAATAAGGATTATGTAAATATACCAAAATGTAATTTGCCCTGGGATTGCTTTGAAGGAATGTTGGAAGCCTGTTGGGTGAGACTGTAAGATGGGTGATGAAGCACAATGGTAAACTAGATTATTTTTTAAAGCAAGTTTTTAATTTTTTTTAATGTTTATTTATTTTTGAGAGAGAGAGACAGAGCATGAGTGGGGGAAGAGCAGAGAGAGAGAGAGGGAGACATAGAATCCGAAGCAGGCTCCAGGCTCTGAGCCATCAGCACAGAGCCGGACACGGGGCTCAAACCCCCACAAACCACGAGATCATGAGCTGAGCCGAAGTCGGACGTTCAACCGACTGAGCCACCCAGGTGCCCCCAAACAAGTTTCTCACAAGAGAAGCAAACTGCTAATAACTAGTGAAGAAGCTAGAGAAAACAATCCTTAGAAATCTTAAGACCAAGGACAACAAAAGTGTGAGAGAGAAAAATACAGGAGGGAAATGGTCGCAGATCTAAAAGACTGGAATGGACTGGAATCTGGGGACTTCCTGAGCAGGAGACAAAGGGTCCGCATGGTTTAGTGCTGGAGAGTGACTCAGGGGTAGCTCGTCCGCTCCATCTGTTACCCTCCTTAGGTATGTACAGTATACTGTAGGATCCCAGTGGTTTCAGCTGTAATGCTTACGTGTATCCTGAGGAGTTACTCTGCCTTCAACCAAAGTCCTCTCTGTGACCAGAGGTGAACTCTCTAATAACAGCCTCCTCCCACATTTGCTTCCATCTTAGTTCATGCTTATCCGTGTCTCATTTCATTTTTACTTCTAGCTTCATTTTTATTTCAGAAGACAAGATTTTATTTGAGCAGGAGTAATCATAGCACATATGTACATGTTGCTTTAATTTTATGAACTATATAATTATGCCATATTTAACCAGAGAGGCTGACCTCTTTGCTACCCAGTGGTACATTACCACAAATGGCATCTTGCTATAAAGAAAACTTTTAAGTTTCCAGGACAGAGTATTTTTATTTGCTTACCCCATGCACAGTGACCAAAATGAAAACTCGGGTTTATTATTTTTATCCTTAGTACATAATGATATTAAACAGACTTTGTGCTTATGATAAATGGTTGTTGTTTTTTTTTTAAGAGACTGTTAATATGGTAACTGATATTTGGAAGTTTGTGTTGGGAGATTTAGCCTCATCTTTTCTTTTTAACTTTGTAATTATAATAATAACTCATGTTTATTTTAGAAAAACTTAAACCTGGATAAGAAGGAAATTTTAAATCACACCTAAATCTATCACCTGTTGCATTTATGTTTACACATGCCACTTTATAGGATAGATAGGGTCATATACATATTATTGTTGTGTCCTCATGAATGCTCCTGAACCTCTTGTCCCTCCCCATTAAACACAGTAAGGAAGTATATTTCAGAATTCCACGTGTCCATCCACCACAGTTTAAGCAATCCCCTATTGTTGGACACTTAGTTATTATCAGCTTTTTACTGTTGTTAATGTTCTTAGAAGCTCAGAGCTAAATCTTGGCTCACATTCTTAGGGTGTTTGTAAAATATAAGAAATGTATTTTACAGTGGTCCTGGAGAGGAGTTTGATGAATTGGGTTTTGTTTTTTAGCCAATTCAATATGTAAAAACGTGGTATCTCACTTTTTGATTTGGGTTGCTTTGCTCACCAATAAGGTTAGACACTTTCTTACTTTCTTTAAAATGTTTTTTAAATATTTATTTCTGAGAGAGAGAGAGAGAGAGACAGAGCATGAGCATAAACAGGGGAGGGGAGGGGCAGAGAGAGAGGGAGACACAATCTGAAGCAGGCTGTAGGCTCCCAGCTGTCAGCGCAGAGCCCAGTGTGGGGCTCGAACTCACAAACCGCGAGATCATGACCTGAGCCAAAGTTGGCTGCTTAACCAACTGAGCCACCCAGGAGCCCCGGCACTTTCTCCCTTTCAATATTAAATTATAAAGGGGTTATTTTTTGTTGTTGTTGCAGAAGATATGAAAGCATTTCTTAAAGTTTCACTGTTGTGACCGTCTTGTCATTTCTTAGGACTTTTACTCGAAGGAGTTTAGGAGTTCAGCTGTAACAATAACACCTTTGTGTCATGAAGGAAAGGACTAGATTGGCAATCATTTCTTCACGGAAGACCTAACAGAAAAACTGTAGAAAGCAGAGATTGCAAGACACAGGGCTTTTTAATCTGTTGTTCAACCTCTCTAGCCTTAAAAAAATTTGACTCCTATTTCTGGGATGTTTTGAATGCAGCCTGTATTAGGCAGAGGGAAGTACAGAGTGACCTTTCAAGATATTTTAAATTTAAGGGTCTATAATTAGAAAACCCTATTTGAGTTCTCATAACACAATTTTACTCTTAAAGCACCCATCTGAATTGGTGGGTCGTTCCTGCCCCTCCTTTTCTCCTTCCCTCTCTCACTCATATCTGCCATATGAACATCCACGGATTCTGCTTCTGAAAATATTCAAGGCATCAAATTTGTCGGTTTTATAATATTAAAATATTTTCCTGTCGTCACCCCGCCCCACCCTTTATAGGATTACTTCAGTGACTTCCCTAATTATCTGATTTGCAAGTAGCTTGCATGGGACTCTTCAGGATCATAGCTGACTGTCTTACAAAGAGCGAGTTAGGCTGTGAACAAATAGTCATTGACTGTGTGCCAGGGACAGCAGAAAACCTGGCAGATATGGTCCCTTCCCTCATAGAGTTTACAGAAAAGAGACAAGTAAATCTTTACTAACAATTTACTGCATAATTAAAATTACCACTGTTACGATGGAGAAAAAGAATAGAGTAATGTGGAGTTGGTGAACGGGGCCACAATCCAGTCTGGAAGAATCAAGAAAGCCTTCTTGGAGGAAATGATGCTTGTCCAAGGGTGCGTAGGGATAAGTTATACACATCCTCTCTTGCTCTGCTTCCTTGCCTGTGAATTGCACGTGAATGTATCTATTTCTGCTTTCTTTGGTGGCTTTGACAATACCTCACAAGTATTAAAAGGAAAATACGTTGCCATAGTTAACAATTTGAAGATTAACACTATGTCAACTGAAGAAAAATGCTTAAACAACTAGCCTTAAAAACAACATACTTTGCCTGATGGGTTGAAAAAGGTTGACAAACCACTGGGATACAGTCTTATCCATAGGACTTGGGGGGATAGTTCAGTGGCACCATAGATTGCACGTGAGGTGTGGGAATATCTGAAGGGACAAAGGTCCTTTTCTAGCTAAGGTTTTCTAATAACTAATTTTTTAAATAAAAACTTCTCTTTTTTTCAGCTGATATTTTACATTCCAACTTACATCACAATGAAATGTGCCTTAACCACAGTGGCTTTTGTCGTTTGGAAAATCTCCATGTTTTACTGCCAGGTAGAGCCTGAGATGACTATGACAAAAGGAATATTCTCTTAAATTGTTTAATCCCCTGAGATGATTATGGCTGTTCTTTGCCAGACAACAGCTCTCAAGTCCATTAGACTTAAAACCAGATGCTTCTAGGGAAAGTCGCTTTCAATGCATCAGGTTACTTAAGGTTTCTTTTTTTTTTTTTTTTTTTAATATGGCTGCATTTTGTCCATCTCCTGATGTTGGAGAATTTGTTTTACAAATCTGGAGCAGTCTCCTCCTCAGCTCTTATCAGAAGCATGGCTCAAGGAAATGGAAGTAAAGGATGCATTTCTGATGCAGGTGTATCCCTGAAACGAACCAGACCGTCAGAGCAGCTTATCTGTATCATGTTGCCTTGGCTTCCTACCAAAGAAACTCTAGAGAGTTCTGCTTTGGAATGTATGGAGGGATATCCTGGAAAACCATCATATGACGTCAGACGATGGTCTCCCTGGTCTGCGTTATTGCTTATGGCTGGCCTCCTGTGTAGAGACCCGCAGTGAGTGTATTTCTTGAGCTAAAGGTCAAGAAAAGCTTTGGTCCTCTGGGGAATGAAACACGGCTCCCCACTTTGTCCCAACACATGCAGGTATGGCGATCCATACGCTCTCTCTGAGTTTAGAAAATTTTGTTTCTTCTCTCTTCCTTGTACAAAGGAAGTGAGAACCTAACACACAGCCCAGCTCGGCATGAGCTTTTGTCACATTGTAGGACTTGGTACATTCTGTTACCTCATCTCTATTTTAGTTATTTAACAGTAGTACACAATATGCCAGGTGCTATTTCTGAGCTCCATAAATATGAATTCCTTCAATCCTCTTAGAGACCCCATGGAGTTAGTACTGTTGCTATCCCACTTGTAGACCAGGAAACTGAGGCACAGAGAGGTTAAGTATCATTTCTGGAGTCACACAAGTGCTGATTGTGAAGTTAGGTGTCAGAGCCCTTGTTCATAAGCCACCCCCACCTCCCAGCTTTGCTACCTTAACAGTGATTGCTTACCAGGAGCAGGTGCGACAATATTCAGTCACAGGCAATACCTCTCCCTCTTCCACTCTATCTTGTGACCAAGAACCCCTGGTCTGGATCTACCTCATTCTGATTCTACGTTACTCTTCTTATAGTAGCATTTTCTTTTGTAAGTTATATCATTTACTTTATTCCTTTAGGAAGTCATGCATAGTATGTATATTTCAAATTACAGTAAATCATAAACTTTGGTGGCATTTTTTAAAACTGCGTCTTAACATGCTACTACATTAGCATGTGTACATAAGAGTTTTTGGAATAGTAACCATGAATTTGCATTCTGCCATCCACCCCCTCTTTACCCATTCTTCTTTTTGACAAGGGGGCACTTTTTTTTTTTAATTTATTTTTGAGTGAGAGCATGCATGAGCAGGTGGGGGAGGGGCAGAGAGAGAGAGGAGGAGAGAGAAATCCCAAGCGGGCTCCACACCACCAGCATGGAGCCTGGTGTGGAGCTCGAACTTAGGACCCGTTAGATCGTGACCTGAACTGAAGTCGGAGGCTTAACAGACTGATCCACCCAGGCGCCCCAATAAGAGGACGTATTTTAAGTTTGACTAGATGAAAGGCACCATGTTAGCTATGTAATTGAAAAAAAAATCTGCAAGCCAAATATATTACTATGTCATGAATACCAAGTTATAAACAGTTACAGTCTATTTAAAAAATCCATGAAAAGGTTGCAGCAGCTGTATGTATTTCAAAGAGAGTCTTCCACCATTTTGTGTGGAAGTGACCAAGTGTGCACCCCCGAGCAGCCTGGGGTTCCTGGATGCTTACTTTGCCCTGTGTGTAGGCAGTCCCTCCACCTGGCCCGTAAAACCCTCGGTGACCTGGCCTCTGTCCTCCACTGTGCTTTGGTCCTCCTCTGATCACAGTGCTTCAGCATTGCATGCATGACTTTCCAGTCTTTAAACCGCCTGGCTCATTCCTGCCTCAGGGCTTTTGTACCAACTGCTCCTTTGGCCTGGAGTGCTCTTCTTCCTTGGCTGCCCAACCCCCTCCTCCCTGACAATTACTGTCTTAAATAGCATCCTCTGCATCCCTGACCACTTGCTCTAAATGAGCCACACCAACCTTGCTGTGATTCTGATTGACTTCTCTCAGTGGCATTTATCACAGTCTTCTTGTTTATCTATGTGTTTGTTGGCACATTTCCATGTGAGCATCACAAGGGACAGGAATCTGCCCACCTTCATTGCTCCACCTCTGAACAGGGTCTGGCAGGTATTAAATGTCAGGGGAATGACTGGCCAAGAGTTGCATTTCTCCTCCTGAAATGCTGGTACCTGTTAGAGTCCGTGTTCTCCTGGTGACTCTTCCAGGAGGACAGTATTAGCTCTTTATTTCACCTCCATCCCCAGAAAACCAACAAAACATAACAACAAAGCATCTTTCTTATTGAACCTCTCACTCTTCCCGTCCTTTTAGAGCTGTCAGCCTCTGCTCTATACCACTCTTCGCAGAAAGGATCTGCTATGAGACCTCGGGTGTTGCCTGCTGCATGAACCAGGGTGGGGCTCAGCGTGCTACCATTTGCAAACAGTAGGTTCAGTGCTTCCTGGTGCGAGATCATAAGTACAATTTGCATCAGCTGACGGTTGGTTACCTACCAGTTGTCCTGAAACTTCTCTGTCTTCCCTTTCCAGTTAAAACATTCCATTAATGCCTTAACTGAGAATGTCCTCAGGAAAGTCTTAGAGTTCATGCTGATCCAGGTGCTGGCATGTTTCCTCACTCATTGGATTGTTGCCTTAAATGACAGTAAGAGATAGAGGGAGCACCAAAACCTCCTAATCTCTCTGCATTACTAATGGCCAAAAGACAGCACTCAGGAACCACCTCAACCATGCATTAAGAAAATGCTTCAAAGGAACATCAGTCAGGTGTGCACCTATTTAGCCACATTACTGAAATTACTACTAGCAGAGTTATTTGGTTTTTATAGTCATTGAAACCAAGGTTAGAAAGGCATGGTAGTCATACCCCTTCTGGACTCACTGAGGAGGAAACTTTCTCTTTTAGGATTGACATTGTGCAATTCAGTTCACTGTCTAGACTGATTTGAATTTAATTTGAAGGAGAATTTTATTTCTAACTAAAAAGAGCAGTAACATTTTTAATGCAAAATATTTTCTCTATGCTGCTTGTGGGCAGGCACCTTACGATTGGGGGTTCATTGGTTCTTTTAGCCATTCTTTTTTTTATCATTACTAATTAGTGTGGTGTTTGCCTAAAAAGACTTCAGCCCTGAGATGGACTCCAAGGCCTTATAATCCCAAGTTAATTAAAAATAAATTTTTATGAATATTTAAGAGTCCTCGCTCAGCACAGCATTCTATAGGCTTGTTTGTCTTCTGTAAAATTCAAAATAATCCTAGGAATGTTGCTAGGATTAGAATGCCTATATAGAGCCAATACTGGGCATGACAACTATTTCTAAATATTTGACCCCGATGATATCTCCCTCTTTGTCTGGTAGTGTCTGTTCCATTGAAGCTAGATGAAGAAAAGAATTCATTTATTCAACAAATACTTACTGAGCAATTTCTGTGTGCCAGGCGCTCTGTTCAGTGTTGCAAATAAGGCAGTGTACAAAACAAAATCCCTGCTTTCAGAAATTGAGCTTTTAAGAAGCTCCCAAATTTCCTCAGCAGGCATATGTTCAAAGGGAGGCATAGAGAACTTAATTCACTGTCAGCTGTCCTGGGGAGACCCCCTTCAAGATGGCAGGCAGACTCAAGATGCAAAGGAGAGAGCGGGAACCAGATTTGGAAAAGAAGATAAAGCAATCTTATGTTCTAGTTTAACCACTGCAGAAATACAGAAGCCTATTAAAAAAACACACGCATGGAAAAAGGTGCCAAGGGATATGACCTGGACTTAGAAAAGACAGAAGGGTTACATGTCAAGGGTGTCATTTTAATATATTTTTTTCAGGTTCACAGATTCTGCCCCAATTGTGCCTCCACTACCCTCTCCCAGCCTGTTATTAGGGGCCCATGCATCCTTCCCGAGTTTCTGCATACACAGACAATATGAATATGGTTTCATATTTGCCC
Organism: Panthera onca; assembly: GCF_046562875.1. Lineage (NCBI taxonomy): Eukaryota > Metazoa > Chordata > Mammalia > Carnivora > Felidae > Panthera > Panthera onca. Next base: position 90,156,645 of record NC_138342.1, read on the forward strand.
TTTTCATAAAGTAAAAGATAGTAAACTGTACTTCTGTACAATGTATGTTTTTCTCCTAACATATGTAGGAGGGTTTAACAAATCAGTACTAAAAGAGCTTCCTCGTTCTTTTTTTTTTTTTTTTTTTTCCCTCAACAGTTACAGAGTAGTCCATTGTATGGATGTACCACAATTTAAATAGTGACCTATTGATGGACACTTGGGTTGTGGCCAGTCCTTTGCTCTTAAACAATGCCACAGTAAATAACTTTGTACATAGGTTATTCTGCGTGTACACAATTATATTCCAGAGCATATAATTTGCAAAGCAGAACTGCAGGTCATAAGGTGTATGTATAATTTTCATAAGATATCTTGTCAGATTGCCTGCCATAGGGAGTTTTTCTTATTCACATCCCTACTAGAAACTTGTGAAGGGTACCTGTTATCTGGGTCTGGATTTTATTGCCAATCTGGTAGGCTAAATGGTTTCTGAGAGTAGCTTCAATTTAGGAACACTATTTGTTCAGATTTTTCAGTGGTATTTTGTAAAAAAAGATGCTCAGAAAAGTAAATAGGACTAGAATTCAGCTTTTTTTTTTATTGTACAAAAGGCTGTCTTAAATCTTCCGTTACGTAATTTAAGATCATGGTTGTCTACATTAAAAATGCTACATTTTAAATACTGAAAGTATATAGGATAAAAGTGCTTCTCAGGCTCACGATGTGCCTAGGTGACCTGCTAAGAGTGAGACCTTTCTCCTATAATTTGGTCTTATATTGCTAATTGAAATCAGATGGAGAGACTGCTCTCCCTAGAGGCCTGCTTGCACCCTTGGCCCCTTGACTGGCGTCTGGGAACAGATTTGGGGAGGGTTCCCATCATTCCCTCGTTAGCGTGGCTCACTGTGCCTAAACTGTGCAAACAGTGCAGTTTCTGTTGAATACCCACTTGCATTCCAGGAGTGTGGAATTTGGGTACATGCCCAACAGCAGGTTTCTCTATGACCAGCCCCAGTAAAAATCCCAGACACTGAGTCACTAATGAGCTTCCCTGGTAGATGATATTTCACAGGTATTGTCACAACTCAGTCAGTGCCAGGCAATTAAGCACAACCTGTGTGATACCAGTGGGAGAGGACCCTTGGAAGCTTGCTGCTGATCACCTCTGGACTTCATCCCATGTGCCTTCTCCCTTTGCTGACTCTCTAGCCTCATGCTGTAACAAATCATAGCCATGAGTAGAACTATAGGCAGGGTCCTGGGAGTCCTCCTAGTGAATCACTGAACTGGAAGTGGTCTTGCACTATAGCTCAATCAGCTCTAAAAGACTTTAATACTCTGTCTGAGGTGTTCGTGGTGAGTGACACAAATATTGTTAGCATGCAGTTAATCGACCTTCGGCATTATAGCTTGACTCGTAGTCTGTGTTCTCTTGTAAAATGTAGAATTCCTCAGATTTCTGAACACTGATTTAGCATTTACATCTAACAAATGGAGGCAGCAAGAAGGCGGCTGATATCAGAGGGTTAGACATTTAATGGTGAATCCACAACTGGTTCTTTGGTCTTCCCAATGTCTACATTTAGGCTTCAACACCTTTTGCTTTAATTTTCTATAATTTGATTATTAAATAAATGGATTTACTCAAATTCCTTTGGACTCATGGCCATAGAAGTATAGTTAGGCAGTGTGATTTCTAACTATGCTCTGATTCTGAAGTTCTGCAGCTTATCTGCAAATCGTCCTGGAAACTTTGCTTAGGACAGCGGATCTTTGTCCAAATAGACATAAGGCCCAAAGATGGAAATAAAGCTTATTTTTGAATAATCATACAACTTTAGCATCCCACTTTAAATTTTAAATATTCAAATGGGAAACTGATAAGTGTTAAACAGAAAGAAGTACAGTATTTGTGTAAGCTACTTTTCTTCAATAGATGGCTTCTAAAGAAAAGTGTTTATAGTGTTTAAAAATATTAAATGTAGTCTACAGCAATGGTTCTTAATGCTTGCAGTTGGTTGGCTGGCATGTGTTTGATGACAGTGACCAAGATTGAATGACATCGTGGCAGCTGCTGCTCTTGGCCACATATAGTGCCTCATACCATTTACACAGCAACGGTATGAGGTAGCTACTTTTAAGTCCACTCGGAGACAGAGGGTTTAAGGACTTGCCCAAAGTTAAGTATTGGGTAGAATGTGATAGAATTAGAATTTGAATCTGAGTCCTTTCCACAGGCTGAGCGCTTAGCCACTCTGCTTTCCAGGTCACATGGTAACATCTCACTGGCTCTACAGGAAACAGGTTACATGAAGAATCTCATACATTCACCCTTGGGTAGAGGAGTGACCTATTCATTTTCTGCTGAGTGTAAGAAATGCTCATCTCCTTGGTTTCTAAGTGTCAGGAATCCTAAGTGGGATCCTCATAAATTACAAAACTGAGCGTGTCCCTGATCCCATCATCCTGGGGCAAAATCCAAATATCATAAAAAGGTCTTATCAGGTTCTTCAGGAGCCTGCCTTTCTCCATTTCAGCCAAGCTGACTTTCCTTCTGTTCCCATCCATACCAACCACATTCTCCTTTGTTTCTGAAGGCCTTTGCATATACTATTTCTCTGCCTTAAATAACCCCACCCCACCTTGCCTGATTTTTCTTCACTTTTCAGATCTGAGTTGAGAGGCCCTTTCTTCCAGGAAGCCTTACCTGATCTTTCCAAACTAAGGGGTATACCTTTGCAAGGTGTTCCTAGAGTCTTCTCCCTATGTTATAGTTACTTGTTTTTCTGACAGCAAGCTCTGTAAAGGCAGGGACAATGTCTGTCTGGTTCACTTGATGCTAATGAAAGTTCTTTTGTGACTGAAACTTGCATGAAGCAGATGGTCAGCAACAAATTCATGAGCTTAAACCCTAAGCTTTCTGCTGGCACTTTCATTTCCCAAGCATAGCTCCATTTTGGGACTCCGAAGAACAGAGCTTACTCTCTATCCCCGGTTATATGCACAAGCCCAAACGTGGGCTCCAGCAGGTTCACTTATCAACTACGAACCTCAGATTGGGCGAACCTGCTTTAGGCATGGTTAAGGACTTCAAAATACTTTGGAGAGCAATTTATCCCCATATTGCTTGCCAGTAGTAATTGTAACCAATTAGCCAGTTCTGGATAATGAAGGCATCTTTTTCTTAAGCCTGCCATGGAGTTTGGCAGACTTCAAGAAGTTTTTAGATATGGAAAGATTTTTTTCCCTAAAATATGCCTTTCAAAAAAGTTTTGGAGAAAATTTTTGGAGAAAAGTTTTAACATATGTTTAAGATGAAAATCTTTGCCAAGTACATTTATATATCCCTTTTATACCTATCGAGAACAAAATAAAATTTATATCCTGTATTAGATTTTAATAGTACTTATAGATACCAGGCATACTGGAACCCCTTTGTTAGGATGAATATTACTTAGTGCAGGGAAGAAAAAAGAAAACTTCCTAAACTACATTTGTACCCTTCAGTCTATAAGCAATATGTCCATAAGTCCAATAAATTTAGGATTCAGGACTTTCCCATCAAGGTTAGAGGTGCCATTTAGGTACACTCTTAGGTCTTACTCTCCATGTCTATAGCAGGCATGGCTGAAAAGAAGGACCAAAAAAACCCCCACAGTCTGGTATATGTGTATGTGTGTGTCTTTTTTGAAGCCACTTTTCCTCCTTTGAATATTTAATAAATAGAAATCACTAGGAGAAATGGTGGGTCTGTAAAATATTAGGGGAATAGTAATAACTGCTAGAGAATTTACATGAAGTGCAAGTCCAGAGTGTTTTATTCTGGAGCGTTTTGGCTAAAGCATGCATGCTAACTTAAATTTGAAGGCAAAGATCAGTGAGGTGACCGTAGGCCCGCTATGACCTCTCCATATATTCATATTCTGTTTGAAAGTAAATCCCTTCAAGTCTGATGCTACTTATATTTGGTCATCCATTCTTTCAGGTAATAAAGACAGGTATGTGTGTAAGTGTAAAAGTTTTTTTGGCCTAGAATGTGGCCCACCAAATGAGTCAACTCTATTTTCCTGAAAACATTCTTAAGTATGAGGTCAAAATTAGTGATTCATTGCTGTTTAGGAATATGTTATATTAACTGAATTCATGAAAGGACTAAATTCTCAAAGGGATGGCGTGTAACTTCCACGACTGCATATAATTTCAATTCACTTTTACATGTAAGAATTTTGTAATTACTTTTGTCTTGAACTTTTTCCTTTAGAACTCAGTAGGGAAAATAATGTAGCCTGTATTTCAGCTATAAAGGATCTGTTGATTCTATGCACAGCATACTATATTTTGAATTCCCTGACTTGGAGAGAATTGAAGGGGCCTATACTAACAGCGGCATGTGAGAAGGAACAGTGTCAAGGTTAAACATGAAATCAACCGTCTAGGGCTGGGAGGAGGTCATGCTGAATAAATATCTGCCCTGGGTCTGAGTGTACCTGTGTGTGAGTCACCTTCCTCCTGCCAAACACAAACAGGTTACTAGGCAACAGGAGTGATTCAGACACTCTGGACACCTCACCATAGTGAAATGTCCATCCACAATATTTCCAGGAAATGTCCCTCTTATAAGTCACTGGGGAGTGGGATAAACATTCACACAGGCACTGAAGCCATCAGATGACCTAGAGCTCAAAGCTGTGGGTTAGAAGGTGGGGCTGGCTAATATTTGAAAGGAAATCACCTCAACGGGCAAACAGACTGTTACCTGCATGGTAACTGGGGAGGAAGGGTGGAGGAGGGAAAGATGAGATCTCTCTCCCCAGAAGGATTCATGAGGAAGGAAATCTGTTTCTCTTAAGGAAAAAAATAGCACATTCCTAATTGTGGAAATAGACCAAAATCTCAGAGAATCACAACATAGCGTAGTGGCTAAGAAGAGCATGGACTCTGGAGCCAGATTACTTGGATTCAAATCTTCTGGGCCACGTGCTACATTTCTGGGTTTCACTTCCTCATGCCACAGATGGAGGTGATAATGGTACCTACCCCACAAAGTGGGTGTGCATGTTAACAGGCACATGTGGTAATAACACTAAATATTATTAACATTAATATTTGGGGAGCACCAGTGTCTATTATCATAAGCTCTGGTGAGTGTTACCGTGCTTCCCATCCTCTAGACAACTCCCTAAGGGGCAGGGGCAGAATTGTGAAGGAATGAAGGAAAACCCAAAAAGGAGAACTTTTATTTTACTTTATTTTTCTTTAAAAAAATGTTTTTTTAATGTTTGAGAGAGAGGGAGAGACAGCGCATGAGCAGGGAAGGGGCAGAGAAAGAGGGAGACACAGAATCCACAGCAGGCTCCAGGCTCTGAGCTGTCAGCACAGAGCCCGACATGGGGCTCGAACTCACAAATGAACGGTGAGATCATGACCTGAGGCGAAGTCGAATGCTTAACCGACTAAGCCATCCAGGTGCCCCAAGGAGAACTTTTAAGGAATCATTTATGCTTTTATCATTTTGAGAGCTGCAATTAATAAAAATTATAATTATAGCATCCTTTAAGAAAGTTCTCCAACGGTTTTCAGCATTATGTACTTTGAAAGTTATTTATATATTGAAAACCTACATCAGGATTATGCAGGGAGAGGGGAATATAATCACAGAGGTTCCTTGTGGGGTTCTGAGGCATCTATAATGTTCTGAAGCAACATACACGAGTTTTTGTGTTCTATTTCTTATACCTTATGCTATGTCCCCCTTATATAAGATACATTATAATAAGGATTGCAGTCACACTAAGTAAAGCATCATAAGTTGGGTGAAATTTTTGGGCTTTGTAGCATGTATGGAAATCCTAATTATGCAGACACGTTATTGACTCCTTTAGGAGATTCTTTGGAGAACAGGGAGATAGACCTGGTGTCTTTGAGTGTGTGAGCTGATACATTCATTCACGGCCACTCTAATGCTCTAGAAGCCAGGTACTTGGTTGGTGGCCAGCCATACTGCCACAAGGCAGAAGTGGACTGCCCTTGAACCTCCCACCCCAGCAGAGATAACCTGCAGTAGGTGCAAACTGCAAACCCTCCAGAACTAGACTAAAGAAATGGGAGGAGCTTCTGTAAGGGGAGGAAGCCATGGCATTAATCCCAATTACATCTCTGAAGAGTTCTAACTTCCCTTGAATTTATTCCTTGAAGGAAAACAGAGTGTTACCAGACTCTGTTGAGAGTATGTTGCTGTCCTTTGGCCTAGTGGGACAGCAGTGCCTGGATTATGTTCGATCATCTGTAGCGATTCAGCAGTGCTGTGAGGGAGTTGTGAGATAAGAACCTTTCTTCTTCCTGAACTTGTAGAGAGGCTCTCTCTGGTTCTGTCAGGTGGGAGTGTTTCCCAAGGAAGGATCTGCCATAAAATCAACAGGATGAAAGGGATTGGGGTGGGGGTAGGGGGGTGGCTCTCAGGATTATCTCAAAGGCTAGCCATATTCATTCATTAAAATTATTTCAATGCCCTGGCCAACGGTACACCTAAGTAACTAACACCATTTTATTCAGCAACTATAAAGATGTGTTACCAAAACAACAGCCTAGTGACTTAAGGTTAACTTTTGGATCTCTATAAAAAGTAGGAGACATGCCTATTTAACTCTAAAATTTTCTGACTTTTCTTGAAGCCACAGTAGTGCTCATGAAATTTAGCACTGAATGGTAGAATCCATTTTATATGCAGTCTCATACCTTGAATAACTTCCTGAGTGTAGAATGTTGATTTGGGGAAATGTTTTTAAGCTTGGCTTTATAACGAACCTAGAGTTTTTTCTACTAATTTAGATTTTCAGTCTTCATCAGGAATCTTTGTTACTTGGTGGAAAACTGTATTCACCATTCATAAAAGATTACTGAGCGTATATAACTTATTTTCAAAAATAGAAGCCATAAATCATGCTTCAGATGGTTCAAAAACTTTGATGGAGCTCACTTTATTTTAAAATTTGAGGGAGGACTTTGATATTTTAATTAAGAAAGCTCTAATATGTGGGGCGCCTGGGTGGCTCAATTGGTTAAATGTCCCACTTTGGCTCAGGTCATGATCTCATGGTTCATGAGTTCAAACCCCACATTGGGCTCTGTGCTGTCAGCATGGAGCCTGCTTCAGATCCTCTGCCCTCCTTTCAGTCTCTGCCCCTGTCCCGCTGGCTCACACACACGCCCTCTTCTTTCTCTCTCTTTCTCCCTCAAAAAGAAATTAACATAAGAAAAAGAAAAAGAGAAAGAAAGAAAGAAAGAAAGAAAGAAAGAAAGAAAGAAAAGCTCTAATACGTGACCCTCTGCATGTCCAATATTTGGTTCAGTGTGTGTGTGTTTTCTGTCTGTATGTGTCTGTGTGTATGGTTGTGGGTGTGTATGTGTGTGATGTCTGAGGTTAACACTGAAATAATAGTCTGCTAACCAGAAAAAAAAAAAAAATCAAATCAATGATTGCTAATCCATTACCAGAGAAGTCTAGTCTTACTTGATATTGTAAGTTGTCTGCCTTTAAACAGACATTCTATTAATGCTAGTAGAATAGTTTAGCTCTTTAAATCAAGATATACTTTTTCAAGTTACTTGAGATATTTTTACTTCTCAATGTTAAATATTTTAGAACTGTTCCTGGCTTAACACTATATAGTTTACACTAACTTGTATTATATTATTTCTTAATTTTGGATCTGCATCCATATAATGGTCAATTGGTATAATAAAGCATAATACTTGGTTCTTTTGCATCTTTTGGTATTGGCCTCTGAGCTCACCCAATAACTTTGTGTTCTTTACCTTGCATCTAATTTAACCATCATTTGTTCTATGTGATGTGACCTTTCACTACAATCTTATAAAGTTATTTTCTTCAGTTTTGATGTCTTATTTCTTCTTTAATTAACCTGAAATCAGGAGCTCTTTGTTGAGATCTTATTTAATTGGCATCAGCCCCCACCCCCACCCCGCTGTAGACTTCTTACTCCATTTAGACAGCTAAGTAGTGAATGGAACCTAATGGATGTTTCTTCCATGAATTTATTTCCCTTTTCATGTGGCATATATTGACAAATATTATTTCTTATCATAAGGAACAAAGATAAACCATATTTTTATTGTAATATGCCAATGGCCAATCATTTGGCATAGTTCCTTATTTGAGAATGTCAGAGAGGTAAGGCAGAAGGAACTGAGGACCAAAGAGATTGCTTCACTTCTTATCAAGTGGTAGAGTCAGGATTAGAACCTGGACTTTAGGATTCTAAGATATTAATTACCATGTAAGTTCAACTTGTATTTAATTTGCTTCTGATATTATCAAGGACATGTTGTAGGGGTTGTGGTTGTTGAGTAAACTTTTATTGTTCATTATCTTAATAAACCCCTATGGACTGTTACCCATAAATTATCTATATCAAGCTAATTAAAATATCAAACATTTTTATATCTTTGACAGAATCAATTTCTCGCTCATAGGACCAATCTCATGGTGGTGTTTTGACCTCTAAGAGGAATTACCTAGAGCATCCGATGGCTAGTTCATTCTTTATCCATAAGTTACCTTACCCTACTTCTTTATGTGAGAAATGGGACTTTTGTTTGCCTTCTTTTAGCTGTCTTTGTTGAAATTGATAATGCATCTTTGCTTTCTTTTTATGGGATATATTTTTTAAGTGCGTTTATGTATTTTGAGAGAGAGCGTGCATATGCGCACACATGCTGGGGAGGGACAGAGAGAGAGAGAGAGAGAGAGAGAGAGGGAGAGAGAGAGAGAGAGAGAGAATCTCAAGCAGGATCTGTGCTATCAGTCCCCCTGATGTGGGACTCAATCTCTCCAAACATGAGATCATGACCTGAACTGAACCAGGAATCGGACCCTCAACTGACTGAGCCACCCAGGTGCTCTGGGATGATATATTTTTTTAATGTGGCAAACGGTCTTAGAAATAAAATAATGGGACTCTATTAAATGAAACTGAAACCCAACATTGCTAAATTATGTACCCAGGATTAGTCATGGCTTATTTGTGACCAAATATATAGAGATAAGGATTCTGGTCTATTCTGATCCAGGACCTTGCCATGGTACCATTACTTTTTAAAATTTTAGCCACAGAACCCAGGTTTCAGATGAGATTTTGGGTTACCCCTCCAAAATAGAAAAGCAGAGTTCCTCTAGTTGAAGATGTGTCTGCATGGTCTCCCTGAGACTGTGCATTGTAATGTACTTCTTTTTTTTCAGTATAGTACACAGCACAGATAAAATGCATGGCCCTTCTCCACCCTTAGCACAACAAACTAAACCTGACCTGGTTCTGCTTTCCTGGAGCATTTCTGTCCCCTGTATCTAAAAGAGAATATAAATGAAAAAGTTGGGGGGGAGGCACAGATGGTTGAGCATCTGACTCTTGATCTCAGCTCAGGTCTTGATCTCAAGGTCATGAGTTCAAACCCCTGCACTGGGCTCCATGCTGGATGTGAAGCCTACTTGGGGGAAAAGAAAAAAAAAAAAGAAAAAGTTGGAGGAGGTGAGTTGACCGAGCGTGGGAGTCACAGCTATAAAGGAAATGTCAGGTCTTCCCCTTTGACTCTGGAACATTTTTACTCTGTGTCAAGAGGAAGCGGCAGAGGAGATCTGGCTATGAGAACCTACTATCTCTATGGTTGGCTCTTCAGATTTGGTAGGGGTTCACATTTCCTTTTCTTTGCCGAAGCCGTGTGCTCATCTGTAGATGTTTTTTCTCAAAAAGTGGCAAAATGACATACTAAATTAGAGCCATGTAAGTACCAAATGCTGGCTCCACTACTTAGTAGCTGGTGACCTTGGCTAATTCACTTAACTTCTATGTGCTCATTTGTAAAATATGGGTAATAATAATACCGATCTTGGAGTTGTGAAGATTAAATAAGTAAAGCAATTAGAATAGTCTTGGGACAATAATAAATACTACATAAGTGTTAGCTACCGCTCTTAGTCTTAAGTCTGCACTATATAAATTTAAATCATTAATAGGATACAAATTCAAAAAATTTTCAACACTTAAATATTCCAACCTAGCATTAACTAAACTATTAATTAAATAGTTATTTATTTTCTTGGCAGAGAGAATCTAGCATAATAGGGGTAAATCCCAGCTAGCTTTGCATGATCATAATGTTGATAAAATTGTTTAAAATACGTATTTGTAAAATACTTTTCCCAATAAAAGCTTTCTTTATGACACCCAGATATTGACTAAGTATGTAATTCACATTTGAAAGGCTTTCTGATTATTACATAGAATGTTTAATTAAAATGCTCTGGATTTTCTTACAATTGGCAAATTTTGAAGCAAAATCTGATTTGCATCTATAGAACACCATTTATAAGAGGTTTGTGTAGTAATTATGCATGAATACATAGGTCAACAGGCAGATGTAAAGAATAGTAACCATACTGTGAAAATGTCGGACACAAAAGACCCCAGAAGGGAAGGTTAGTTTCTAACAAGCCCGAAGTTATAAATAGGCACTTGTTTTTAACTGGAGACTTGGGGAGATCCTGTGTCTCACTCTCTCTGCCCGTCCCTTGCTTGTGCTCTCTCTTTCTCTCTCAAAACTAAATAAATAATAAACATTAAAAAAAAAAAAGGTATAAAGTCACAAACAATCTTCCCCAAGAAGAAACTGAAGCAGCACAGTCACTGTGGGGAAGGACTGACCACTGACCATTTGAGCAGCTGTCCCTCTCTCTCTCTGGTTTTGTTCCCAGCCCATTTCCTGCTTTACTGGCTTTTTTAAAGCCCTTAGATGGCTCTCTGTGGCCAAAATCCATTGCTTATTTTGACTTAAAAAAAAACTTAACAATAGACCATTTCAAGCAGTTATAGTGAAAGTAGAGACAACCGTGTGGTGAACCTTATCAGCTACAACAACTGTCACAGGAAATCTTTTTCATCATCCCCCCCACCCCTGGATTTTTTTGAAGCAATCCCAATATCTCATCATCCATCTGTACCTATTTCAGTATGCCTCTTTAAGATAAAGGGTCTCTTTAGAACAAACCAAACACCTTACTGCCATTGTTCCTTCTAAACAAAATTAACATAATTTCCATAATAATAAATACCCAGTCAGGTCACCTTTCCTCAGTTATCTCAGTTTTTTGTCCAAGACTGCTTCTTAGAGGGTGTTGTGTCCTGACATTTGACATTGCTTACAAGGACCTTTGTAATCTGGCCTCTGCCTTCCTTTTACAGGCTCTGTTCTTGGGATGAGTTTTTCCCTTTCCCTAAATCCTGTGCTCCCAGCAATATTTACTTAACTTCTGTTCCCTTTACTTGCAGTATCCCCTCTTATCAGGCCTTTACATAGAGTGGGATTTTTTAGCAGCCTCTTCACCCTTACCCTCTTGCTTACATACCTGCCTCTCATGTGTCAGGTCTCAGAGTGTCAATGTCATTTCCTCCAAAAACCTTTCCTGCTACAATTTTTGGACCCAGAAATGAATTGTCAAGTACAGTACTCCTGGCCCAGTGAGGTTACAGAGCCCAGTGTCCCCTTTCCCTGAGTCTCCATTTAGTTTTTTTTAATGTTTATTTATTTTTGAAAGAAAGAGAGTGCAAGCAGGGGAGGGGCAGAGAGAGAGGGAGACACAGAATCAGAAGCAGGCTCCAGGCTCTGAGCTGTCAGCGCAGAGCTGGAAGCAGGCCTCGAACTCACAAACCCACAGGACCATGACCTGAGCTGAAGTCAGACACTTAACCGACTGAGCCACCCAGGTGCCCCTTGAGTTTATATCTTCTTAGGGAACCCTTCTCTCAATGTTTTCACTTTTCACTCTAATAGTACAAAATACAAGTGGTGCCTGATGCTCCCAGCACTATATCAGCTTTCTTTTCATTTGAAAAATAATTTTTTACATATCTTTTTGGTGGATGGATTTAATCCATTTAAAATTTGTTGTGGCTATTGATATCCTGCCCTGTGTAAGTCAGGATGTTCCTGACCTGAACTAAGCTGGAGAAAGCAGAGTTAAGGTGATGGGAGGAGGATTAAAATGGATAGGACCTAGAGTGATTGTCAGTGAGCAGAGGAGGGAGTTAGAAGCTGAGAGGATAGCTAAGATTTTGTTTATCCCACACTTAAACCCCCCAAATGAACTCTCTTCTTCTCAGTGCTCCCCATCAACCCATAATCCTTTTTGACATTCTTAATTTTTTTTTTAATGTTTACTTATTTTTGAGAGAGAGAGCGTGAGCAGGGCGGGGGCAGTGAGGGAAGGGGCCAGAATCAGAAGCAGGCTCCAGGGTCTGAGCTGTCAGCATAGAGCTGGATGCGGGGCTGGAATTCACGAACTGTGAGATCATGACCTGAGCTGAAGTCGGACGCCTAACCAACTGAGCCACCCAGGCACCCCCCCTTTTTGACATTCTTAAGATGTGCCTCTAAAGTATAGATCCATATGAACCAGAATGTAATTATTGCTCTTGTTCGGTCTAAGCTCTGGAAATGGGCTCCCAATCTCCTATTATTGCTGCAGATTATGCTACAGGAGATGTTAGAAGCAGAAACAAAACAAAACCCAAATTGGAAAACAAAAAAAAAAAAACTTCTTTTCTAGCCTGCTACTTTATTTCAGTTTTTTAAATGTTTGTTGATAGCAAAAGTTTATTTTAAAAAACAATTTCAGGTGATTATTTATAGCCAAATACTTCTATTTATGTAGGGTTATCAATGAAAATTAGATTTAATAGAAATAAGATTATGTATGGAATTACATCTTTCAGCTTCCTGATGCTAATTGAACATTGAGTTTATAGTGTTTCCTGGCTACCTCATGGCATCATGTTCATGTTCAGTGCTTTGAATCATCCTGTGTTTTTCTAAATCTGCTTCACTCTGTAGAAAAGAATTCTGACCATAGTTTCCTCCCAAGGATAGACTACTGCTAAACTGAATAACTACTTCACTGATCTTCCATTCACTCCTGATTTGTGGAGCTTGGCATTTTTGTTTTCTGTATTTTTTTTAAAATATTTAAATTCCAGCCAGTTAACATACAGTGTAATATTAGTTCCAGGAGTACAATATTCCTACAACACCTGGTGGGGCTTGGCATTTTTAAAAGGCTATTTATTAAAAAAAAAACAAAACAAAAAAAAACTTTTACTTTTTAAAACCTTTGTTTTCAGTTTTCATAGACTTAAAATTCCTGTGACATTTATTACACACACACACACACACACACACGCACGCACACGCATCTCCAGTCTTCTTCCCCCATTTTAAGTTCATTATTTGAATTTTCTTTTCACTTGTACTTCTATCTGGTATATGGTTTTACTAAACTTCAAATGTTATTTCTGGCTGTAATCTAATTTATAAAAGTTGTTTTTATTGCTCTTTGGTCTTTTTAAGTCACTTCTGTCTGGGAAGATTGGGGGGAGATACTTAACCAAAAAAATCCCTTGAGAATAGTAGCCGGGCTTCTCTGCTGCTACCTTCCTTAGCACTCAGAGCCAAATTCTGCACAGAACGGAAGGCCAGAAATAATTCCGCCTTCTGTGTTGACTGCCCATGTATTTGCCTTACCTTCCAGGCTTTCATCAGTGAGTGTAGTAACAGTTACTACATGTTTAACCCTTGAGTATTGCATGAGTTTGGTCACTAGACTTGGGGTACAGGTTTTGAAGTTTTCTATATCCGTAGTTTCTATCCTATCTATTAGGATTCAATGATAAAGTTTCTGCATTGTAAGTCTAATTGGATTCTAAATCCTCTTTAGTATTTGCTACCTTCAGCCTTTCTGTTCCTGCATAATTGTTTTTATTCTTCCTGTGATTATAATATTGTGTCCTTAATCTTTTCTTAAAAGCCTCATGTGGGTTAAACATTTCTTAGAAGACAGCACTGGGGTGATCAATTAAATAAAAGTCCATTGTGATGTATATAATTAGAATATTAAACACATATGTTTTATTTTGGTCTATTAGAAATGGGAAAAACTCAAAGGCAAAAATCCATAATTGAGTAATTATTGGAGCATTTCCAGTGGAATCCCTTTTTAGTTTTAAAAAGTTTGATTTGCACAGGTTTCTTAGAGCTATTTATATTAATTGGATCTCAGCAGGCTGGATGATAGATGTTCTTGATATACCTTTGACTTGGTGATACACTGATTTTTTTTTTTTTTTTTCTGATTAAGAGTATTCGTGTAAAATGTTTAAATTGACTGTTACCTCGTAAGCCCAGAGATTCTAGTTTGGATAACCCTCCTGTTACTCTCTTGCCTCATCTTGGTTTTTCATCATAACAATTTTAGTATATGTGCTGCCGAAGTGAACACTTTTTCGTAACATTTTTAATCTTTTTTTAATGTTTATTCATTTTTGAGAGAAAGAGCGCGAGAGTGAGCAAGCGCACACAGTGGGGGAGGGGCAGAGAGAGAGGGAGGCACAGAATCTGAAGCAGGCTCCAGGCTCAGAGCCACAGATGGTGAGATCATGACCTGAGCCAAAGTCGGACCCTTAACTGACTGAGCCACCCAGACGTCCCCAATTTTAACCTTTATATTGTTGTTGTACACAGCAGAGTATAAGCTTGTGGGGGAAGTGACTTTTTTAAAACTGTGGCATCCCTACAGCATTTCCTATAATAAACACTAAATACCCTCAAATGAGTAATTATCGTTGTCTTTTTAGGCAATAAAATCAAAACATGCTGCTTATTTATTTTTTCAATACAAAATGGTAAAACGTAAATGTTCCATGTAATATCACCTGTCTCGTAGCCATGTTGATTTATTTACACACACAGAACAGTTTTTCCCCACAATAAAGAAACATGCTATATATGGAAAACATTTTACAACTTACTTTCTTCACCTAACGTTGTATGATGGTATGATAGTATTTTATTGTACAAATAAAACCTATTTATCATGTAACCAGTCCTATCTTGATGGACAGTGTGATTGCCGTCTTACAGGTCCAGAATCACTTATCTGTATTTTCAAAAACTAAACTTCTAAAAACTAAAGGCCCTCCTGACCTATCTGTTCCTCCTCCCCTCCTCCCCTTCCATTCTCCTATTCTCTTTGCCTTCCCTCCTCCCTTCAGTAACCCTTGGTGTCACAACTCTTGAACTATCCAGAAGCTCTTTATAGTCTTTATTTACCCAACTTAATGAGAATATTTTCATATGTCTGGTTCAGATATATTAATATTTGAGTATCTAGTGTTTCCCCGATCCAAGGGGGTAGGGGTGAGCTGTGTGACCTAATATGGCCTATACTTAAGTTTTTCTGAAATTCAAAGTTCTGAGTTTTAAAGTGCATCTGTTGCCCAAAAATTCTATTGAGTAGATTTGGAAAACAATCTTCTCATGCTTATGCTGGTATCTTTAGATAAATTCCCAGAAGTAATTCTAAAAAGTGTAATATCTAGCTTTTGGAATTAGGGGAAAAAGCACTAATATAATTTTTTTTTAAAAAGATACAGAATTAGAATTTTGTAGTATTTGGGATTATTACTCAGTATGATTTATGGGTTTTTGTAAACTTTTAAATTAAGGTTTCCAATCATTCTTTGAATTTTTAAAAGTAACTTTTATATATGGTATACTTACTGTTTTGAAAAACATTATTTAATGATCATTTGGCAATTTCAGGTTATTTCTGAAGTTTTGTCACAGAACAGAGGACAAAAACTATTAACTGATAATGAGTACAATGAAGCAAAAGTCCACCAAATATCAGGAGAAAGGTTTTTAAAATGCATAAGCTTAAAGCATCCACAGTGCACAAAAATTACCAATATTTGAAAAGAGGGCTTGGGGATTTGCATTTTTGACTGAACCAACTTCCCCATCAAATCCAGTTTGGCCTCATTCTCTGCTACTTGGCAGCTAGTTTTATTCCGGGGAAACTAAACTGAATTAGTGACTGGTTTTGTTTTGTGAAATATTGAGTGACATCCATTATATGGAAATTTATAAAGCAGTTCTCCCTCCTTTGTTGCAAATAAACCCTGCAGAAGGTATCACGCTTCAGTACAATTAAGTCTCTTTTTGAAAGTTGACACTAACTGAACACCAATTTAATTGTGTGTGTATGTCAAGTTAGGGCTGTACCATTCAACTAGCTGTTAGTTTACCAGGCTTTGCCAAGGAGCTGCAGTGATGCAGGTGTGTCTAAAAGCAACATTTGTGGGGGCGCCTGGGTGGCTCGGTAGGTTGAGACTCCGACTCTGACTCTTGATTTCAGCTCAGGCCATGATCCCGGGGTTGTGGGATCCAGCCCCATGTTGGGCTCAGCACTGAGAACTGAGCCAGGAGCCTGCTTGGGATTCTCTCTCTCCGTTCTCCCCTCTCCCCAGCCTGAGTTCCCTCTGTCTGTCTGTCTGTCTGTCTGTCTCTCTCTCTCTCTCTCTCTTTCTCAAATTAAAAAACATACACACACACACACACACGACTTTGTAGACATGTATTTTTTATTGCACTTTATTGAGGGAGTGAAGACATGAAATAAAAAGATTTCAGTTGGTAAGTACTTCCCTGAAAGCAACAGCAACAACTATACATGGTTTCAGGTACTTTTAGACATAAAATATTACATTTGTAATGAAACGTTTTTAAATGTGGACTGCACACAAATGTAGGAAGCAGAAAAATCTCCTACTCCTACCACTTGGACAATCATTCTTAATATTTTAGTGTACTTGTGCTCTGATTTTTCTGTACATGCATTTTTTACATACTTGGAATTGTACAAAACAAAATACCTTTTTAAAAACAAACACATTCTCCCTATTTGCTCTGTCAATACTGTTATAGTTAAAATAGCCATCAGCTTTTTCTTGATTACAAGAATGATTAATGTGGAAAGTGGAAAATATAACTTGGAACAAGGAAAAAATTAAAATCATCTTAAATTCATCAAGCAGGATTAATATTTGGTATATTTTCTTCAGGTTTTTTCTATGTAAATATAACATACATCTTTACTGAAATCATACTGTATTTCCTGATCGTTAGAATTGTAAACATAATCTTCATAAACTATTTGAAAATATTTTTGTGTTTAGATATGTGGGTGAGTACTTTTATTGTAGAAAATTTGGAGAAAATAAAGTACAAAGGAAAATAAAAATAATTGATAAATCTCACCATCAGCATTAACATCTGATGTTCTTTTGGTGTATTTATTGACTTGGTTTTTAAAAATTCATACATTTACACTTTTATGAAAATAGTATACTGTTTTTTAAACAGTAAGTTTAATGTATCTCATGGATGCTTCAAAATGTCTACTGTGGACATTTAGATGCATATTTAATGTATTACATATGTTTTACTGTACTTCACAGATGCTTCTAAATGTCTCCTGTAGACATTTCGATTTTTGTTTCACTGAATATATTTTTGGATAATGTTTTTTCTGTATTAAGACTTGTTCTAAAATACATTCTCAGTAGTAGAGTTACTATGTCAAGAGGTGTAAGCATTATTAAAGCTCTTGACATGTTTAAGTGACACCTGGGTGGTTCAGTTGGTTCAATTGGTTCGTCTGACCTCAGCTCAGATCATGATCTCGCAGTTCATGAATTCGAGCCCCACATCAGGCTCTCTGTTGTCAGCACAGAGCCCGCTTCGGATCCTCTGTCCCTCTCTCTCTGCCCGTCCTCTGCTCACTCTCTGAAAAATAAATAAGCATTAAAAATATTTTTTAAACAAAGCTCTTGACATGTTTAAAAAGAGACAGAATTTCAAAAGAATTATACCAATTTATGATCCTACCAGACATTCATTGCAATTTTTATGCTCCTTTCCAATTACAGTTTAAATTATAATTTAATGGACTTTGTTTGAAGGTAACTTTCCAGTGTTCTTATCCACAGATGACAATAGGGTAGAAGTTTGTATGTTAATCTGTCAATGAGATATTCTGTAGGAAGTTTTTGTTACTAGTGATTGGGAGATAATTAGATGCAGGAACTCTTTTGCCCAGGATATGTCAGAGGAGGTGTGGGGGAAATCAGCTCCAAATAGAAATTAAGGAAATGAGTTCTGGCTATAAGACAGGACCTAGCAGTTTTATCCCCTACTTGTGTTTCCTTTCCTGCCCATTCTCCACTCGCCCGGAGAATAGCCCAGCAAAAAAATACTCTCTGTCCCCCTTCCTTCTATGCTCTCCCCACTACATTTGACAGTGGACTGTCACAATCAGGGTCCTGTAATCACCTGGCTTTAACATACAGAATATAAGAATGAACAGCTGACTTAATGTACAAAGAAAGTATAGGGCCAAACCCCCAGGTGGAAGCCTGGATTAAAGAATAATTAATATTTTATATATTATTTATATAGGAGTTATTTATATGTTATAATTACTAGTTTCTGTATAATAACAATTTCTGCTAAGTGAATCTCTGACCTTTTTTACATGATAAATTTTAATTGTGGTTATGTTGACAATTACTATGGTAGTAATATTCCAGTATAGGTAGTCCCCAGACTTTCCAACACTGTATTGCTGGGTTGCAGCACCAACCCGCCAGTCCCTGCCAGTTTGGTTTTCCATCCAAATACTCAGGGCTTTCCTGCTTTTGATAACAAGGATTGACACTCCCTTCCAGTGCCTCTCCTCACTCCCCAAGCTATAAACCACCCTTACACAGAATAAATCTTACTCTGGGCCCCTAAGAGCCATTTAAGTGCAGCCCTGATGTCTTTACTTTTCCATATTCTCTTTCTCTTTTCAGGTTTCATTGTAAAAACTCTTACTCGTTTTCTGCTATCCCTTTTCTTTTCCAATCTCTTCCCTCTTTTTCTAATTGTCTCCTGGAGGCATAGCTTAGGTGTGTTGGAACTAAATGTCTCATGTTATGGTATACATAGAAGAAATACAAAAGAAGACCTGTGTATCCTGTTCTAGATTTTTGCTGAAAAGAAATGGGCAATTGGCTAAGGACCTTACATAATCAGTGGTGTATATCATCTACTTTGTGTTCCTTATTCTATCACAGTCCCTGCCCTTTGTGGGGAGGGGCTCACACTCCATTCTGGGTACCTTCAGTAGACAACAAAAGATACATTTGTTTATTAGAAACTTTGCTTTGCAACTTGTGAACCAGTGCACGTGGTCACAAATGGAAAGAATAAAAGTCTTGACTAAGCTGTCTCCCTGTTTTGAGGGAGGAATGTGTCAAAACATTTTGATGCAGCTGAAGGTTCCTGGATCACTTGCTCTCGCTGAAGACATCGGGCATCGGGACCTAGTTCTGAAGAACCTCATTTTCCCTCTCACACCATGTCGGTTGGCAGTCATTTTGAGTATTCAGATACTTAGCCACTAATATTTACTAAAATAATATTCAAATATTATGGTGTTTAAACCAGATTTATTTCCTTCAAATGAAAAATTTTTTAATATGCAAACTTTCTGGTAACAATTACAGAAATGAACACTTTGTGATAGTTTCTTCTTTAATTTACTAGGACAAGTGAAAATTCAGTAGGTAAACATTTTATAGATATAGTTCAGATACCAATATAACAGTCCCTTGCATTCCTTGAAATTGTTAAAATGGCATTGTTAGATTCAAGATTTTAATCTTTTAAGTTACTTTTTTTTTTTTTTTTTTTTTTTTTTTTTGCTGCCTTTCCCCCATGTGTACAAATCCTTGTGTCAGGTTGGGTTTGAAATCTGGCTCCCTCTTCAGAGACCTAAAATTAGGAAACATAAATCATCATTATTAGGTTTTTTGCAGTAACAAAATCCTAGATTACAAGCAAATTGGTCAAATAAGTGCTTTTGAGAAACAAATAATGTATTTAAATACAACATAGCAGTTTAAATTCTGAGAGAAACTAAAGCCAAATATAGTGATCTTAATGGCTTTGGAGAAAGTATTGCTTTTTATAGTCTCATACCATTTGAAAGCAGTGACTTGTTCGGCCAGTCATGCAAAAGAACAGCTTTGTGGTTGGCATAAGAAAATGAGAAACAGAGGCTTTATACAGACCTTTCTGGGTCTTCTGTGGTCTGTTTCCTTTGCCTTATAGTGAAAACCGTGCTCTGCCTTGAGGAACCCAGGTGGATTGCAGCAAGGACTTAAAAACATAAAGAAATACCTAGCCTTCGTGTTCCCCACACACCTTTGCCCTCTCCCGAAGCCTATGTAACACCACACCCAAATCGCAACAAGCAGATGGGGCAAACCTGTTGAAGGTCCAGCTCCTTAATTTTTCGGTGTTTAATTCTTGCTACCAGGAAGTGCTCCCCCCAAAATCTCTCCAGTTGTATTAAGCTATTTCTTGAACTCTTGAACCTGCTTATTGGCACAGCACTGAGCAGAAATACAATAACTGTTATATTTTAGATTCCTATCAAAACGTCTGATTCTAGACTTTAGACCTGTACGAGGAAGTTGTATCGGAGCATATCTGGGTGTCGTTTCTCCAGCAGTGCTGGGGATTGAGAAAGCTTCCTGTTCTTCAGCATCAGCTCTCCTCTGTTACCACACTGTGTACGGACTGCAAGTGCCTGGTTAAATGTCGCTCCTAAAGCCTCACCTTTGCCTCTGCACTAGAGCAAGATCACTTACCTCCTTCCTGTCGTTCTTGCTTACAGGCGATTTCACTCAAATCCCAAAGTGGTGAGATTCTAGTAAACAGCAAGGAAAGCTTCAAGATATTGTTTTTAAATACCCATTTAAATAGGCTATGAAATTGAATAAAGTATCCCCACAGTGAGGTCACAGTGGGGTAGAGGGAGAAATCAATAGGTGTATTTCTTTTTTTTTTTTTTTAATGTTTATTTGTTTCTTAGAGCAGAGCGCGATGGGGGCAAACGGGGATAGAGAGATTCAAAGCGGACTCTGTGCTGACAGCAGAGAGCTGGATGTGGGGCTTGAACTCAGAGAAACCGTGAGATCATGACCTGAGTCAAAATCAAGAGCTGGATGCTTAACTGACTGAGCCACCCAGGCACCCCTCAATAGGTGTATTTCTAAGCAATCTGAAGGGCATGGAATAAAGAAGCTCCATTAAAGTAGAGAATTATTAAATTACTATTCTTTGTTTCCTTCTCATTTTTTATCATGGTTTTCCAAAAATAAGATATGCTTCCAAATCTAAGAACATTTTTTATTTTGTTGATAAGGAAATACACTGTTGACTTGACTGTGATCTCTTTACTTACTTAGAATGAGGTCTTCTGATATTTAGAACATGTTGTGTGGTCTGGAGACTATGTGAAATTGTTGGCCCTAACTTCTGCTTTTCGTTTAGACCAGCCACTGTTCTTAGGAAATAGAAGCTCTCATTGCAGACTTAATATATTTTAAAACTATTATATGGAGTTTTTGTGGTTTCCAAAAACATCCTCATTTCAATAGGTATTCTGTGCTCCCGTTGCAGAGTAGTAAGTATTAAAACCCAAGAGAATCGGTTTCTAGGTGTATAAATCTTTGGGGTATATAAGGAAGAATAGGAATGTAGAAACAGGTGATTATCACTGTTGTTTAGTTAGGCTGTAGATTTAACCTTTCTGGTAAAGCCTCCAGGGTATTTATACTAAATAAGTGCTGGCTGCTTTTGTTTGATGGTTAAACATGCAGCAGGTAGTGCTGGTGTGGGGGTGGGGGACAGGGGGAATGATTCTAGTGACCAAATGTCTATCCTGTATCTTGTGAATTGACATAATTACAGTTCAGATTATTAAGAGTGCAAACGTCTGTTTAAACGAGAGGGGCTTTCTTTTGCTCATACGCTAAAGTAGATAAGCATTTTGACACAAAGGCAAGACTTCAACTCAGCTTATTCTCTGAGGCTATGGACATATCATACTTTGCTGGCAGTGAGTTCAGAAAAGAGGAGTGGGAAGTAGAAAATTCTAGCCTCATTCTACCAAACACTGAAAACACCAGATAAAGAAAGAAGAAACCACCAGGGGAGTCCCTCTATCCCTACCCCCCTGAAATTCTCTAAGCTTTCCTAGATGTATCCAGAATAGAGGTGGGGAGAAGGGTTTGGGGCAAGCATAAGCCAGCCTTTGGGCAAAGCGCGTGATGTGTCCCTGACTCTACCCCTTAACTCTGAGAACGTCTGCTTTAGAGTATACCTAAAGGAAACTGAAGAATTATTTTAAATTTTTTTTTTTAAATGTTTATTTATTTTTGAGACAGAGACAGAGCATGAACAGGGGAGGGGCAGAGAGAGAGGGAGACACAGAATCTGAAACAGGCTCCAGGCTCTGAGCGGTCAGCACAGAGCCCGACGCGGGGCTTGAACTCACAGACCGTGAGATCATGACCTGAGCCGAAGTCGGATGCTTAACCGACCAAGCCACCCAGGCGCCCCGCTGAAGAATTATTTTAAATACTCCCTAGTCCTTGACCTCGATTTACCGCCTTCTTCTGTCTTCAGGTTCCCAGTCAATCTGTCTGTCTTGTCCATCTACACACTCACTCATTTATTCGCCTCACCCCACGTTCCACATTGTACCGCAGACTGTCACCTTGTCTTTCCCTGTGACTCCAGCTCTCTGAGTGGAGAACTCCTATTGGAGAACTTCAGTCTCTCAATCCCAGGGTGACAGTTTTGTCTTTTCAATATACACTGGAATCAGATCTGATCATCAGAATTTTGCAGCCATTGGCAATAAAAAGAATAGCAGTTAGGAAATAGAAGCCAGATTTTGAAACATCCAATGGAACATTTTGCTAGTTATATCTTAGTGAAGGCACTTTATTGTGTCACAGGTAAGTCAGAAACAGTTAATACAGGCCACGCACTGCTCCCCCTCTCCTGCTGCACTATGGCCTGAAGATGATACCTTCTTGTGAAATGCTCCCAGTGCCACGGTTTACGGTTTTCCAATTGACACAGCTAATATTTGCTCTGGGTAAATAAGTATTCCTTTCAACAAGTATTAAATTATCTACCCCACCAGTTAAAGTGACCAATTTTTTTAATGTTTTATTTATTTTTGAGAGTATGCAAGTGGGGCAAGGGCAGAGAGAGAGGGGGACAGAGGATGTGAAGCAGGAAGGCTCCACGCCGTCAGCACAGAGCCCCATGTGGGGCTTGAAATCCTGAACCGCAAGATCATGACCTGAGACGAAGTTGCATGCTCAACCAGTTGAGCCACCCAGGCGCCCCCCAATTTTTTTTTTTTTTAGTGAGAAAAACAATGGACCATTTTTTTAAATTCTTTTAATAAACTCAGTAAATTTTGATTAATTCTGTTAGAGAAAAATCCATCTTTTTTTTGTCACTTTATATTATTTAGCTACAAGGGTTTTTTTGGAGCACAGTTTACACAGATTTTATCAAGCTGTTTGATTTTCATTGGTTGGTTCTTGATCTTGTCTGCAGAGAACTTAGAAATGTGTATTGTGGAATCACTGCTAAAGAAGTCCTCAGTTGGTAAGTACTACCCTTGACAGGGATACGTCAGTCAGGAATATAATGAGTGTGGGATAGTCCTTGGTTTTCTGGTTCCTTAGAAAGAACTTAGCATGACAGTCTGTGGTTGTTTTGTTTTGTTTTGTTTTGTTTTGTTTTGTTTTGTTTTGTTTTAAAAAGCTTCATGAGGTCATTATTACCCACAGAGTAAAAAACTCATTTGTGGGGCACCTGGGTGGCTCATTCAGTTAAGTATCTGGCTTCATCTCAGGTCATGATCTCACAGTTCATGAGCTCAAGCTCACCATCTCACCACTTCTCACCATCTCTTCCTTTCTTTCTGCACCTCATGGGATTCTCTCCCTCTGTCTGCCTCTCTCTCTCTCTCAAAAGTAAATAAATAAATACATACATACCTACCTCATTTGTTTTAGGGGTGCAATTAAATGATTTTTTTTAATTTACAGAATGATGAAACCATCATCCCTTCTACTTTAAGACCTTCACATCCCCCCAAAAGAAACTTGCAGCCCATTTCTAGTCACTCTCCATTCCCACCAGCAGTCCCAAGCAACCATTGCAGTATCCTGGATCTTTCTTCTATAACAACTGATCTGATGTCTACTCTGCCTTCATGAAGGATAGTAAATCAGTACCAGAAGCCAAAACATCTGTCCTCTACCCAAGCTATCTCTCCCAAAATTTAGAGGTTCGGTTTTATCTTTTAAATTTAAAAAATTCTTGAGGCGCCTGGGTGGCTCAGTCGGTTAAGCGTCCGACTTTGGCTCAGGTCATGATCTTGCAGTCCGTGAGTTCAACCCCCGCGCCGGGCTCTGTGCTGACAGCTCAGAGCCTAGAGCCTGTTTCAGATTCTGTGTCTCCCTCTCTCTGACCCTGCCCCATTCATGCTCTGTCTCTCTCTGTCTCAAAAATAAATAAATGTTAAAAAAAAATTTCTTTTTAAACCAATAAATTAAAAAATAATATTTTCCCAGATCCATTCCCAGCATGCTGTCACCCTACAAAGCCTGCCCATTTCCCTAATTTTAAGTCTATCATCATACCTATATAGACCCAGTGGCAGTATAAAAACTTATTATAAAGCTCTGATAAGGACTCTTTTCATGTTAACTTTTGTTGAGAAAGTATTTCACAAAAATACATGATAATTTATTGGTAAGTTATAGATCTTCTTTTCAGTTCTCAAGAACTCATTAGTAAAAGTATTCAGAAAATTTTATGAGTGCTTCTGAAATAGAATCCCATGATTGATAAGATGCCTTCATTATCTGCAAGCATAGTAGGACTTTTGCCCATTTTAGGTGGGAAGAGTTTTATACAAGCTGAGCTCTAAGATTAGAGGAAAAGGTAAGGTGTTTTGATCTCTGAAAAAACTTTATATGTACGGCATATCTTAGCTAAAATGGATCTTATTAACATAAAGTGATATATGATAAATTTAAATGGTAGTTTATTAGTAACAACTATAGTTAAATGGTAGATAGGGGTAATGGGAAATACTTAATTGGCTCCTTTGTTCTTCCTCTCACAAGAGGGGTGAATTATATACTGAAATTTTCTCTAAGTGTATACAAATTTTTGCAAAATAACAGAGATTTAAAAATGCCTCTGATGTTATCTAGAGGACTTTCCTAAGTATTTATGTATCTCTATTTAAAAAAAAAATAATAATAAGGGGCGCCTGGGTGGCTTGATCGGTTACGCATCCGACTTCGGCTCAGGTCATGATCTCACGGTCCATGAGTTCAAGCCCCGCGTCGGGCTCTGTGCTGACAGCTCAGAGCCTGGATCCTGTTTCAGATTCTGTGTCTTCCTCTCTCTCTGCCCCTCCCCTGTTCATGCTCTGTCTCTCTCTGTCTCAAAAATAAATAAACATTTAAAAAAAATTTTTTTTAAAAATTAAAAAAAAAAATAATAAGCTTGAGCTTGGGTGGCTCAGTTGGTTAAGTGTCTGACTTTGGCTCAAGTCATGATCTCAAGGTTCAAGCCCACATCGGGCTCTCCGCTATTAACACAGAGCCCACTTTGGATCCTCTCTCTCTCTCTCTGCCCCTCCCTCTCTTCCCCAAAATAAGTAGACTTTTAAAAAAATGTTAAAAACTCATAGTTGTCACTTTTCTTTTCCTGACTATATTGTTGACCTCTTAACGTAATGGCACCAGAGGTGGTGATGTGCCATTAAGAATACGGGCTCCTGAGGTCAGATTCCTGGTTCTAATCTGGGCTCTGTTCTTTCTCCCTGTCTGACCTTGAGCATCTCACTTTACCTCAATTTCTTTAAAATATTTCCTAGGGTTTTATGAGGATTAATTAGGTAAGTAGCATTTTCTGAGAACTATTTGTGGCTGTTTTATTCTACAATTTGACTTTTTAATGGCTTTATGGTGTCAACTGAGTTGTTTTGTTTTTAAGTCTGAAAAGCTTTTATGTCTGTTAAGAAACTTATCAGGTGTTTCTTTCCACTGATTTTCCATTCGTTAAAATTGTTTCAAGATCTAGTTTTTCCTAAGACTTTAAGCTGAATGTATAAATTTTCTTTTATTCATAATTCCAACTTGCAGATGTTAAAAACACATTTCCTTCCGTCAGTGTTTAACTTCTTTCTTTAATAGATGACCTCTTTTTAAACATTAAAACCCATTTTTAAACTCCGATAAGTTTCCTTAATTTTTAAACTACATTTACACATTTAATATGTCTTATCTTCTTAACTACTACAAATGCACAACCAGGCTGCCATAGGGATCTAGTAAGCAGTGCATTTCTAAGCCCTGTGACAAGAGCTCATGTCTATACTCAGTCTCCACTACAGGCTGCCATCAGTGAGCCTCAGGTCAGGACTGTTAAGAAGATATGTGCATCATGAGTTTGACAACCATACCTTTTCTGATAGCCTTGAGTATCTGTCACATGGCCCCTTCCCCAGTTTTTAAAAACCATAACCTCTGATATGAATTACTGAGATTCTCCATCTCCTATTCAGATCTAAGTTTGTCTTTAATTGGGTAACTGCATCCTTCTTATGTAATATTTCTATGCTTGTCTCACACTTTATAGTTACTACATCAAAACATAGTATTTTATGATAGATAACCATAATTCATTTAACCCCCTGTTTTTGGATACTAGATTATTTTCAATTTTCTCATATCAACAACTGTTGAAAACATACATTTAGGGGTTCCAGGGTGGCTTAGTTGGTTAAGCGTCTGACTCTTGATTTCAGCTCAGGGCATGATCTCATCGTTTGTGGGATCAACCCCATGTTGGGCTCTGCACTGACAGCGTGGAACTTGCTTGGGATGCTCTCCCTCTCTCTCTGCCCCTCCCCTGCTGGAGCATGCACACATACACTCTCTCTAAATAAATAAATAAACTTTAAAAAAATGTAGAAATATTTTGTGTACATTCTTACTTCCTTTGGATAAACTCAAAATAGAATAACTCAGTGTCATTACCCTAGTATTATGTAATATATAACCTAATACCTAACAGTGTGAATCTTGGAATTGTTTTGTCAAATTACACGGACAAATCCTATTGAGATTATTAAGGGGAATAACTAATGTATGAATATGGTCGTATCAAACCCTTTATGGAATAGAGGTGACAGAAATAAAACAGAAGCTAATAATGTGTTTTCTTGGGGCACCTGGGTGACTCAGTCGGTTAAGCGTCCAACTCTTGATTTCAGCTCAGGTCATGATTTCACGATTGTGAGATCAAGACCTGCATCAGGCTCTGCACTGGTTGTGGAGCCTGCTTAGGATTCTTTCTCCCCTTCTCCCCTGCTTGTGCTCTCCCCCCACCCCCTAAATAGTAGTAGTAGTAGTAGTAGTAGTAGTAGTAGTAGTAATGTGTTCTTGTAATTTGACAAAGATTCTAAAGTTTATTTAGGGATGAAAAGAGGAGTAACACCAGATACTGAAACACATATTACAGGATACCGGCATTGAAAGAATGTGTTTCTAAATAGATAATTCTATTCCCTTTATTGAATACTTTTTCCCCCTGAAACCAAGTGGATGTTGATTTGTATCAAATGCCTTTTGTACTTCCCTCAAGATAATCTATCTTTTCTGTTTACATATGTTTGTGTTTTCTTACAATCATTTCCTAATTTGAAACCTTACTTGCACTTCTGGAATAAATCATTCTTTGTCCTAAAAACAACCTAACAGAATATCAGTGTAAAAGGTTTCAGAGTTTTGCACTTTCCTTCAAAAGGAAGATTAGTCTATACAGGTCTTTAACTTTTCTGGGGCACCTGGGTGGCTCAGTCGGTTGAGCATCTGACTTCGGCTCAGGTCATGATCTCACAGTTCGTGGGTTCGAGCCCCGCTCCCGGGCTCTGTGCTGACAGCTTGGAGCCTGGAGCCTGCTTTCGGATTCTGTGTCTCCCTCTCTCTCTGCCCCTCTCCCGTTCATGCTCTGTCTCTCTCTGTCTCAAAAATAAATAAAAACATTTAAAAAAATTTTTTAAATATTCTCTAGGTTAACTTCTGGTATTTTGCAATGTAAGGACTTGGAAAGCTTCATCTGCCTTGTGCTCTGGCATAGTACCGTAAGCAAATGAACCAATGGGATTGCTGTCCATCGAAACTATTGTGGTTTTGTCACTTTCCCAGATACTTACTTGGTAGCAAAGGATCACCATAGAAATGAATATGTTTGTAGTCATCATCTCGGTGACATTGTGTCACAAAATTGGTTGACACAGGATGAATGTGCTTTGTATATTCAGTCTTCTTAATGAAATCCCAAGGAAAATATCAATCCTGCTACTAATGACGATAAATGGGCTTTGCACACACCAAGTGCTCTTACTCCCAGTAGTGCAAAGCTCTTTATGATTAATTATTTCAGTCATCCTCACAGTTGTCCCATGAGGTGAGTGGCTGAGTGCTTCCTCTTAGAAAAAAAAATAAAACAGGTAACTAATTGGATTTTCTTCTGTTCTACATTTTGTGTTCTAGAACTGGATAGCTACCTTATAAAGACCGCTAGTGGACGTGGGTTTCAAAATCACAAGCTTCTTTCACATATGAACACCAGGCTAGGAGCAGATGTGGAGTAGTAAAGTTGGAGAGAATTTTGATGAGTTTGGCAAGAGACTATGAGTGGATTAGCCTAGATGTGGTGAAAAGAGACAGGCAACGACCGAGTTAGTGTTTTGGCACCTCCATTAGAAGTGGTAATCCAGGGTGTCAAAGGTTTGGTTTTGCAAATATTTTAACAAGACCTCTCTTTGCTATTTGTACTTACTCTTCCCACAACATTGTGCTAGGGTTCTACAAAGGATCTCTGTCGATCCCAGTTTCCACACAGGGTTGCTGGTCCTTTCTCATCCTGCTCTAATGTTTTAGTGCCTGGGGCTTTTCACAGGGACCATAGAAAGGTGAGATGTCTGCTTCTCAGTGAGACCTCTTAGCCTGTGTCCGTCGTCCAGTGACCATCCGTTTCTCTCCAGGTCACCTTATGCCGTCACTTCCCTGGAAGTGGACAGTGCCTCTCTGTAGACACAGCTTGTCAGGGGAGCAGAGATACGACTAAAACTACGTTTTTATCTAGTGGTCACCTTGTCCTTCCTTTTACAATACACCTTTCTGTCTTCCCCAGTAGTTTTGTTGTCACTTGAGCTCTGTCTCCTCAGACTGCAAGCTCTTTGGATGAATGCTCAGGCCAGGCATATTTTTTAATAAACTCCTTTTAATTGCCTCTGCGTCGCGCCCTCGGCGCTGAGGTGTTCGGGTGCACAATAAAGGCGTGTGGTTGATCTATTTGCTATCCATACTGTCAACAAATATTGCCTGTACTTATTGACTGTGCCATTTTAACTTTTTTCCCTCTTTCTTTCATTAAGTGAAGGTTTAGCTGTCCTGCTTTGAGTTATTCCTCCTCCCTGTTTTTTCCTAAAGTTCCCCTGAAAGGGAGCCCTTTAAAATGTGAAGAATTACGCTGCAGTTGTGCAGTGTACTCAGGGTGGGGACTAATTACGAGGTTCGAAAACCTCTTCAGGTGGCTGGGTTCTGCAGCACGACTAAAATACTGCTTTCCTAAATTGAGAACAGCTGGGGCTGTGTTGCTAGCAAGTATAAAAGAGTCGGTGCTGGGGCTCTGCGCTGTGAAGAAGTCTTTGCTCTTTGAAGCCTGCGGAGCCTCAGCCAAAGGCACCCTTTCCTCCTCCGTGTCGCGGTGGTAAGTGCCTGGAGCTGGTCCCCAGGGTGTCAGTTTCTGTTGCGCGGTAGAAACTGTGCCGGCCGCCTCAAAATGTGGTTCCTTACTAATTTACCATGTCAGCTGTAGGATTTTTATCTTTCTCGAGTAACAAGTGGAATGTGTTCCCTGAATGAAAACATAGCTAAGGCTTTGTGTGTCTTTCACTGTATTATTTTGAAGGCTGTCCGCGTTCCTGCTGTGTGGTGTGCATCTCTAAATATAAAAGGATAAACTGAGGCAATGCCACCTTAAGTACCTTGAATATGTGGTTCTTGAATCTGTTCTGAGAAGTGGTCGTTTAAGAAGACTCCAGGAAATAAAAAATTGAGTCTTTGACAAGTGAAGAGAGTAACGATTATTCAATGCATGTAAGCACCTCATCAGTTTTTTATTCTTCCAGTTTCACAGAAAAGCTACAGTCTTAGGAAAGAATGATGTGGTCTCTGGAGAGGTTCTAACATATTGTGACTTCATGGTTAGCAACAAGTAATAGTGTCTGATGAAGTATTTGCCAAGTTGGGTCCTGACTTTTATTTAAAGAAATTTTAAAGGGATTTATTAAAATGTTCCCATTAATACCGACATCAGCTCAGAAAGAGACAAGAATTCCAAGATAAGACAACTCAGTATTTTACAAATAAACTCCATCTTAACACCTTTCACCATGTTCTTATGATATATTTATAAAGCAAATGACTTTGGTATTTGCTTCCTTATTTTGATAATGCTTTTGTTTTGTTTTGGATGGTTGACAGTTGGACACGCACCGTTTCTGAGCATAGTTTTGTTTTATTTTTTACAGGTGGGTGAGTAACACCTTTGGGAGAAAGAAAATTGGCTTCCTTTCTTGAAGGTGGTGAGTGTACAGCAGGTAGCTGCATGGAAGGAACAGTAATCAGATGGCCACCTTCTTCACTTTGTGCTAGGAAACAAAATCAGTTATAAGAGTCCATGTTGATCTCGGAAATAGAGGGATTTGAAAAAGTTAAGTTTGCACAAAGAACAAGAACTTTACCATCTCCTTCTTGATCTGAAGACTGGGGGACCATGGATATTATAGAGACAGCAAAACTCGAGGAACATATGGAAAATCAAACCAATGATCCCGCAAATACTTACACAAGACCTGCCGAGCCTGTTGAAGAAGAAAACAAAAATGGCAACAGTAAACCTAAGAGCTTATCCAATGGGTTGCGAAAGGGCACCAAAAAGTACCCGGACTATATCCAAATTGCTATGCCCACTGAATCAAGGAACAAATTTCCCCTGGAGTGGTGGAAAACAGGGATCGCCTTTGTGTACGCTCTTTTCAACCTTGTCTTAACAACCGTCATGATCACAGTTGTGCACGAAAGGGTGCCTCCCAAGGAGCTCAGCCCTCCACTACCAGACAAGTTTTTTGATTACATTGATCGGGTAAAATGGGCATTTTCTGTATCAGAAATAAATGGGATTATATTAGTTGGATTATGGATCACCCAGTGGCTGTTTCTGAGATACAAGTAAGTAGGTCTAATAATTTTGGGGGGACTTGCCGTAAGCTTGTATTTAAGGGAGTAAATATATAATTGAAATTGTCTTCCTCAGTTTTGTCCGATAAATTCATTCCTAGCCAGGCATTTGATGACAAGAAGCCATGCAAAGATCTACCTTATTGAATAAGTAAGCATTTGTTGAGCAACTGTGTATGAAAGGGGCAAATATGAGGACACTACAGATATGCTGTGGTTGGTGATTCAGAGTTGATGAATGTAAGGTGCAGTTCCTGATTTTAAGCAACTTGGTACTGTGGTATCTGAATGATAAATCAAGAGGCTTGGAAAGGAATAACATTCACATCATCATGCTTTTGTTATTTTAGGCTTTTAACAGGTGGGGAATGGAGTAGACTGGGAAGTGTTTTTCTCTTATTACTCATAATGTGATGACTATATTGGTCTATAGTCAATGGCGTTCTTTGAGGTTTGCTTCTGTTCAGGAGTTCTCAAATTTTACATTTCCTTTTCTTTTGCCTATTGGGAATCCAATCACAAGAGTTTTAGAAATTGAATTTAGATGTGGGTCTATGAAGTTTGGGCTTTAGACTTCTAAAGTAAACACACTGTCCAGTTTCCCCCGTGGCACCACAAAGGAGCTCTTAGTTCACTGGTTTCAGTCTCCTTGTTTTGAAACAGGAGCAATCAGGAAGTAGGAAGCCAGGTACTTTTGCTTTAAAGACACTTAAAAATAGGACATAGCTCTGAAGTGGTTATTTTTGCTTCCCTGTGAAATCTCGCTGCTAGCCCATAAAAACAAGGCCCCTCAATTCCCCTTTTCATTTCATTTATCCTTCGGAGATTTGTTCTCTACTAAGATTCTAGCAATTAAATCACTAAAATATAAGTTTGATCAAAGCATTGTTCATAAACTGAGGCTTTTGAAAATGTAATATATATTTAGTCAATACATACTGTTCAAAAATTCACAAATAGGATTTTTACATTAATACAAAGATCATTTTTAGAAGAAAGAATTTATGTCATATTGTTCTTTCCATTGGTTGTTGCTTTGAGAATAGAAGAATTCAGTCTCTATTTGCTGAAGAGTTCCCCAAATTCAAGTTTGTAGTTTTCAAAACTTATTCTACAAACCAAAGTCATTCCTAAACATTTTCTTTAATATGTGTAAGTAAAAGATAGCCATCAGCTGCCTTTTACTAAAACTTTTTGCTGCCAAAGTTGTTAGTTATGGTATGCTTTATCCCAAAAGCAAACAATACATTTGTTGAACTTTAGTGTTTCTCTTTCTGGTTTCTACAATTGACACTGAAAATAAGAGAGCCTGCATAGGCCAAAGGTGTTTGCTTTCTCCTTTAATTTAGGCCAACATTTTATTTGTATATATGTGAAAAGAGATATTTTCCAGGGTCTGGTAAGTAGCTGGCTTCTATCCAGAGGTACAGTCTCAATTTATTTGAATCTTCATCTAAAGAGTTGTTATGCACTGCCTCTCCATGCCCACCTGAGATTTTACCATGTCATAGATGACCACACATTTTAATGATACCTACCATTTTGGTCACAACCCATCATCAGAAATTTGTTGGGGAAATTACTAATTTTTTTTCACTTTTGAGGTAAAATTGTATCATGTATTTTAGTAACTAGTAGAATAATTTTTGTAACATGTTTTGAACATCCTGGCTGAATGAGAAATCCTACTTGCTCTTCTTTGTTAAAGCATCTTCAAAGCTGTGGGGTGGGGGGGGGGGGGGGAAATTAGCTCTAGTTATTTTTCTAAATAAGGTTACAGAGTGCACATTTTACCTTCTAAGTTAATTTTCAGTTCTGAGTACAACTGAACTCAGAATGCTGGAATGAATATAACTGACTCATAATAATTCCTGCTTATTACTTCACCTTGTCTAAGAGCATGGAGCACACAGTTCAACACTTTTTGGGGTCTGAGCTAGAAGCAAAGAATGAATTGTTTTTCACTTAACCAAATGGAGAGACTCAGCACTGTTTATCGCCCATTCCTTTTCAGTACTTGAAAAGGCATAGTTAGCATAGCAAACCTTTGAAATAAATGGCCTTGCACTAAATAAATACTTTCATCTAATAGTCTAGGTATTTTTCTTCTCTATATTTTGACCCCAGAAACCCTGGAATATTCTTAAAATAGTTACTGGAAACATGCAACTAAAATTACATTTGTACATAATTCTGTAAGTTAGAAATCCTAAGTTACCTGAATTAGACCTTGATCCACATCAGATGAAAGTCTTGGAGAAAACTAAAAATATGCCACATACCTGAAACTGCCTATTTTTCCAGAAGTCTTTGATCAGTATTAGTTTTGAAAGTTTGAGAGCTCTGAAAATGAGGGACCTGGAGTAATACAGTTTATGTGCTAGGGAAGTCACAATTAGCAATTCTAGGGGCTTTATGGACCCCGCCCATCTCTGAGTCCCCAGAGCCCAGAGTTTATAGACCCACCCCTAACTGCATAGCAGAAAATGAGTTGTCATCTTCAACTGGACATAAGGACACTCGGAACCCTCAAAGCCCATTCAGATACCCGTGAAGCAGTGGTGCGAGCAGGCAGGGCCTACCCCTGTGGAGGACGGTGTGCTCAGAGTCACCCTCTAGGAACCACTGCCTTGGAGTGAGGACTTAGTGGTCCAGGACAGGGACTAATATCAGTTTCCACCAAAAAATAGAAAGTATAAAAGGACTTGTGGGATATTTATTTATTTATTGCTTTTTTGGATCAAGGTTGAATAAAACAAGGGTAAACTCATCAGTTAAGAGCTTCACTGGTAAATGCCCCTAAATGCACAAGGATACTTTGGACAGTTTCAAAATATAATTCTCTGAAAATTGGGGTGCCTGGGTGGCTCAGTCGGTTGAGCGTCCGACTTCGGCTCGGGTCATGATCTCACAGCTCATGAGTTCAAGCCCCGTGTCAGGCTCTGTGCTGACAGCTCAGAGCCCGGAGCCTGCATCGGATTCTGTGTCTCCCTCTCTCTCTGCCCCTACCCTGCTCATGCTCTGTCTCTCTCTGTCTCTCAAAAGTAAATATTAAAAAAAAAATTTTTTTAATTCTCTAAAAATCTATATAGTCATAGACAAAATAGTTCATGCTCAAGTTGTGAAAATCCTTTTGGATGGTCTCCAAATAAACCTTGCTTATATAACTTAGGTTAAATTAGTTGTCCCATTTCCCTATGTGTCCAATTATATAGTATCACCTTGGCTCATTAGTTAATTCCTCTGTGACTGGCTCGTTTATACCTCGATATGTTCTCAAGAGAAGGTTTTATTAATGCAGTGAGTTGACTGAAAACATAGTTCATTGAATTCTTTGGCACAAAGAGTAACTTTTTTAGGAGAGGTGGTTGTCTAGAACCCTGAGTCAACTTTAACTCCCCCACTCCCCACAGACACTCCTTTTGGGTCCCAACCCACCTAGAATTATCACAATATGTGAACCTCTGTTTCTGAAAGCTACAGTATGGCCTCTCCATGGGATTGCAGGGGTGGGCAGTTCACAAATAAGCCTTTGAGCTGTGAAACTGTGGTCTGTTAATGCCACTCTGTATTATTCTTTATTCTGTTAAACGTTGTTTGATAATGCATTAGGAGCAGAAACAACAAGTAAACTTGTTTTCCCCACCCCTGTTTTTCCTTTAGGTCAATAGTGGGGCGCAGATTCTTTTTTATCATTGGAACTTTATACCTGTATCGCTGTATCACAATGTATGTTACTACTCTCCCTGTGCCTGGAATGCATTTCCAGTGTGCCCCAAAGGTAAGTACCTCTGAATTACCATATAGAGGAGATGAAGAAAACAATTATTGAACACCTGCTCCCTATTGACATGCTCTTTAGACACTTTCATATGTGTTAAATGCAATCTAATATAGTTTTTGTTTCTCTTGAGACTTGGGGGAAGAAATTTAAATATGTTCATAAAATGTGTATCTTTGTGCATTAGACGTTCATTTTCTACTAACTAAAAGTTACAGTGGGGTGTTCAACTCTGCTTTTTTGCCCTCTTATTTACCTATTCATTCATTCATTCGTTCATTCGTTCATTCATTCAAGTATTAAGCTCCTGTTCTGCACCAGGCCAGCACTGTAGCAACAGCAATGACCAAAACAAAGTTTTTCTTCTTCTAAAGCTTATATTCTGTTGGGGGATGACAACTGAGAAATAAATGCACACCTTGTCACATAATGATATGTCAGGTTGCTATCAGATGAAAAACAGAAAATCTGAGTAAGGGTAAGAGCGATGCTGAGGACAGGTACTACTTTATACAGAGATCAGAAAGGCTTCTGTAGTAAGAAAGCATTTGGGCAGCAAACAAGATAAGGAAGTGAGCCATGTGGTTGGGGGGAGCCCTAAGCCAAGGAAATAGCTTAGTCACAGTAGATTTAAAAGGTGTCAGGAGGCTCATGTGGCTGAGTAGAGGTGGAAAGGATGGAGGTGGGACAGGCCTTGGGTCCCCGAGGCCCTTTGTGGCCCACTGAAAATGAACTTCAGTGGTGGCGGTAAGAGGTGAGGAGAAGTCATTCAATTCAAGATGAATTTTGACGGTAAGGCCAACAGGATGTGCTAATAAGTTGGATATGGATGTAGAAGAAAGAAGCTGAGGATGACCCCAAAGTTTTTAGCAGTTGGAAAGCTAGAGGGGCCTTTTGCTGGAATACATTGTGGGAATAAATACTGAAACTGTCTTAAGCAGGGTTTACAGTCTCTCCAGGTAGAGCCACTTCGTGAGAGAGCTGTTAATCATCTTAGACCCCAGTATGTCCTGGTTTATAAAAAAAGAAGCATACAAATCATGTGCTTTCTGGACAAGGGAGTAAAGTCTAACATCATATTTTACTGAACACTAAGCAGATGTCCAAGGTGGAAGGAAAAATAGAGTTGTTCTAAGTCAACAGTCTCCCTCACCAAATATAGGTGTGGTTTGGAGAAGCTATAATTTTCCAAAGCCATCAAAGCAGAAAGTATCTGTAATTAAAACAGTGTACATATTGAATTTAAACATTGGCTGATTTTTAGTGAAACTAATTTAAGGCATGGGAGAAGTTCAGAAATGTAATAAACACTTCTAAGGGGTTATTGCTATGTGTTAGATGAAGAAATGGGCACAGAAAAGAAGGCAAGCCCATCCTAGTAATGGATGGGGTTTGCAGAGATGAGTTGCTATGATTATAGAAAGAAAGTAAATTAAAGATTATCCTCCCTGGAAGAGTTGCAATTTTCAGAAGCCACATCAGTAAACATACCACTGGATCACCAAGCTACAAATACTCCCAATGGAAGCTCTGGTGGCATCCTGACTAAATAGCCCCCATGTTCATTTGTCAAGACCTCTTCCTGAAGCATAAGCAGGCTATAGGTGCCTGAGTAATGGTTCGGTAAAACAAACACAAATCATTTTGACTAGAGGTGATAGGGTGTTATGGAACAAGAGTCAGAATTGTGTTCTAAATGTGGTTCAGCCACTGGCTTTGAGTGCTCCTTAGATTTTTGTGGTCACAAGGCTATTAGGTAATCTACCTGCCTCCTCTGTTGCTGACTGTGTAGAATGTCCTTCGTGGCAATGAGCAATGACAGAACCATGTATACTGAAACCACTCTCTGTGAGAGGGTGTCACATCTAGTCCTTGGTGCCGAATAAACTTGTTACTCACAAGATACAATCACCACGAGTGATTTCACAAGATTGGTGAAATATTTGGCTTTCGGTTTTCCAGTTGCCTTCTCCCTTGTCTGTCTTGGGCTTTACTTTAAGTCTTTTGCTTACAATTTGCTTCAACCCAGCAATCCAGGCTTTGGTTTGCAGTCACAAACTGTGTGTTCTGAGAAGTGTGTTTAAATAAATGTTGGCCCAGTTATTAGAACGTGAATGAAATGATTTAGCTTTTCAAACCCATTTTGCCACATACAAGAATGTTGGGCTGGAATGACTATAGTCTGTTCCCTGAGAAAGTTTTCCTCACACCTTGGCCAAGGATGTCTGGAGGACTTTTCTTCTGAACTGAAGGGACAGTCTGCAAGGTAAGTTTTCTGATTTGGCAGCAACGAAGTTGGGCTGTCTTGTGCTTTTTTTTTTTTTTTTTTTTTTTGTGGGGAGTGGCGTGCAGAGGTGACAGTTCGAGGAGCCCTTAGAACACTGAGCCTCTGTCTGCCTTGGCTCTTGTGATTGATGCTTCTCCTCTTAGCTGTCTGCATCTTCAGTTCCATATCCAGTCATGGCATAGAATGGTATCTGACAAATCAGGAAATTAATAGGAACGAGAGTCATAAGTGGTGAGCGTTGGGGGTCCCAGTGAACCAGAACAAAATTAGAAAAATAAATCCATTAATCCCAACTCTCACCATTACCTTCCCTGACCTTCCTCAGTTTTCTTTATACCCTCACCCCACCCTCTTTTTTCCCCTTTCTTGAGCATGAACTGATATCTAGGATAGCAGTGACAGGACTGAGGAATTAAGAACTGAGAAAAGACAGAGCAAGGAGAGAGAGTGCTTCCTCTGTTCTGTATTCTGTAAAGGCATCATGAATCCAGTGCTATCAGAAATCTCCATTCACCCTGGCTGCTGAAAGGAAGAGGGGAGAAGAGAATGTGTGGCAGTAGTTTAGCTCCTAGTTTGCTTATACCTTTGGGGCCCATCTAATCCCAGGTTAAGGGACTGATGGCTTTAAGTGTTTCTGCCCTTAGAAAATTAGAGTGTTGAGTTGGAAACGGTGAGCGGATAAAAATATATATATTTGGGTTTTGAAATGAAGAGTCATGTGTTCTTTTAAACTGGAAACACAATGGTTGGGCAGTGTATGTACTTTTTTATTTGATCTCCGTGTTGACAGTTGTTTGTCCCAACCACGTGACAAGAAATTCCTGAAGGACTGTGGTTGATCTGATAAAGCACCCGGCTAGGTTCTGTCTTGCACATGAAGGGCGTATCCATAATTTTATGTAGTTTACAGCATACATTTCCTGAGGTGAACCTGAAATGAGTCCTGTAGTTCTGTCCACAGTACTTCTCCTTCCTCAGATGTGGATCCTTTGCAGCCTTCTAGAGCCTGTCTTTTCAAGCCAAGATCACCTGTTACTTTTTTTTTTTTTCGTAATGTCTGTTTATTTTGAGAGAGAGTGAGCGAGCATGAGCGGGGAAAGAGCAGAGAGGGGCAGAGAGAGAATCCCAAGTAGGCTCTGCAGTGTCAGCCCAGAGCCCGATGTGGGACTCATATTCATGAACTGTGAGATCATGACCTGAGCATCAGGAGTTGGATGCTTAACTGACTGAGCCACCCAGGAACCCCTGGACTATCAAGTCTTGATAAAATATCTATGTTGTGTTTTTGCCAGCTGGGCTTGCCCTAAACAAACTTTTGAAGAAGGTTTTTTCTCACTTTACTCTCTAATCATGGTTTATGTAATTTTCTGTTACAGAGCTTTATTCTCAACTATTAACCAATCATGGTGTGTTTGCCTTTTTACATAGGTCATCTGGATACCAGAAAGCTTTCCAGATCCGTATGAATTGTTTTTTATCAGGAAATGTTTAGGCTCCCCAGTAGTGATGTTTTGGGCAAAGAATCCTGCCCTGATTCCTACTCTACTGGATAAGATGGTTTTCTACTTGCTTTAGAGGCTAATTGAATTTCTCTCCTCCCAGACTCTCCTCCCATCCATTTGTACACACCCTACCCTCCTTCACCCCATGCATCCACTTGGGCAGGGTACTACCTGTCTTCACGACCAGTTTAACCACCATCAAGACTGGACTGGCCATGGTTCAGGGATCATTGAGTATAAAAGACAGCATGGCATACAACTGTCCCCCTAGGTGCCAAATGAATAGTCATTAGTGGTCTTTCTATATTTCTCCTCTACTGTGTACTATTACCTGAATATATTTCTGAATATCATTCTTTGATTTTCTAAGCCTCTTCAACTGATGCTAGGCTGATCTGAAACCCTGGACCCCCAAGCACTTCAGTTTTCCAATTTTTCATGCCTACTATTCTGACCAGCTCAGTCCACTGCTCCTTCCCATATGCTAAAATTTTCATGGGATATAAGCTTTTGACTATTGGGTCAAACTCCTATCCTGGCCGATCATTGTTTCCCGTGTCATCATGGTGGCTTCTAGGGACTTCTGCACCATTGTTCTAGGGACTCTCTTCTGACCCTCTGCAGTAACACACAGATTATTTCTTTGGAGGATGGTTTTCCTAATCAAAGCTACTCACTTTTAAAGCTGCCAATACATCTCTAATCCATCATTTTCAAACCTGTTTAAATTATTTAATGTGTTGCAGCTCCCCGTTTTAACTGTGAAATGTTTTGATCAGATATTAATACAGCTATTTGTACACTTTCAGCTGCCCACTTAACACAAGGTCTGAATACACTTTAGAATATTAGTAATGTGGTGTTCAGCTGAATCAAATATTAACCATCCAAAACCCTGACTTCCCCCTAAAAAGAGGAAAGAAAGTAGCTTTGATTTTTTTTCAGCGCATAGCTGTGGTGAAGTCATTGGTTATTAATATTTTTAAAAGCTTTGCCCAAGGACACACTACCACCAAAACATATTATTAGTAACATATTGAATAATTTAAAGCATGTCACTAAAACTCGCCAATAAATGAATAAAACCTAGTTTGAGGAGCTACCCTCTTGGATTCTTTTTGAGTTTTTAAGTTAAAAAGAAAAAAGCACAGCCTAGTGAATTTTTTTAGCTGTTTTGTTTTGACCTTTCTAAATATCTTAGAAATTAGGCTGAAATGTGATTTTTATCGGCTTGTAAAGTTTCTTATCTTCTTGTGTCATTCAGCTCAACGGAGACTCTCAGGCAAAAGTACAACGGATTCTACGGTTGATTTCTGGTGGTGGATTGTCCATAACTGGATCCCATATCTTGTGTGGAGACTTCCTCTTCAGTGGTCACACCGTTGTGCTGACACTTACTTATTTGTTCATCAAAGAATGTGAGTACTAACTCATTCCCACTCTATTGACCGCTGTAGTGGGAGGGATCCCTGGGCCCTGAAACTTATGGGAACTCTTACCCTTTGGGCTTGATAGCTATGGAAGGTACAGGTGTGTGAGTGTGTGAGAGTATGTGTGTCTGAGTGTATTTAATTCATTCCAACTAGGCCTATGTGATTTGAACATGGGAGACTTAAAACTTGGCCCTGGATTCTCTAACATTTAATCTGGCTCCAGAATGCCTCAGTCCCTCGTTAGAACCTCTCAAGGTATGAAAAGCTATTTTAGTGTTGGCAAATAGGTGTTAAGTTTATTACAAACAGAATCAGTGCACTGGAAAGCTGAATGTAAATGACTTATGAGTGTGAAATTTCCATTGTATGAAACTTCCATTCCATCATTCCAAATAATTTGATGTTTTCCCCTTTTTTTAGATGTTTTCTTGTCCCATTTCAGTTTCACCATTTTCCAGCTGACTTCTGTGCTTTAATAGGCATCTTCAAAAAATATTTTGCCAATATTGATCATTTCTTCATACAAAACATGGAGGCAAGAATGTGAAGTATCTTTCCATATTTATACACTTAATTGCCATTATACAAAATCTTTATGGAGCCCAGCAGCTTTCATGGCTGGCATGGTGCCTCCTTCATCATGGGAGCTGTGTTTCAGGTTAGCTGCCCAGCAGATCCCATTGTTGTAGATTTCTGAGGTTCGATTTATGTAGACCCATCACCTCAAAGTCCTTTCAAAGTAAGTGATACCTTTTCCTTCGTTTTTGCAAA
Organism: Panthera onca; assembly: GCF_046562875.1. Classification (NCBI taxonomy): domain Eukaryota; kingdom Metazoa; phylum Chordata; class Mammalia; order Carnivora; family Felidae; genus Panthera; species Panthera onca. The sequence goes on from NC_138342.1 coordinate 90,197,558, forward strand.
GCTGGTCAGGTTAACCTTCACCTTTAGTTCCAGAATACTCCATATTGTTTCTTAGAACTTTATCTCCACTTTCTTCACTTCCTCAGCATTGTAAAGAGGCCTTTTGGCAAAGACCAACAAAAGGTTGCCTGCCCTTCTGTTGTCCTGCTTCTTCTACCCTCTCTTGGCCTGTCATTAATCCAAACAGGTTTAGCCTTACTTCATGGCAGTATGGACATCACAGTTTATCTGTCAGTGGCACATAAGTGAGTTCTTGTCCCCATAGGCCGCCTGAGGTCTCAGGTTTCAGTTCCGCTTTGAGGGCTTTAGGACAAAGATTTGAGATTATTTGCAGTAGAGGAAGTCTTTTTTTTTTTTTTTTTTTTTTTTTGTAAGAATTGTGTAGTTTGAGGTGTTTCCTTTGTAAGTGCTACACACACACACTTAGAGTGGGGAGAGTAGCATGTTAAATGCACAGGCTTCATTATTCCTGACATAAGGTGGAGGCCGTTCTGGACCTTTCCCCTTATTTCTGTCCTCACATTTCTACCAGAGGTGGTAATGGGGAGGAACCTGAGTCTGTTTCTGCACCGATATCGGGGGTTGTCTCTTCCTTCAATGTCAGTTATTTCTCATATGTAGTTATTGGTTCTGATGAGCCAGTAGAGAGATCTGTGTTGTTGATGACTCTAACTCTAACTTTTGCTGGGAAGAGTTCCACCAGTGTGTAAGATCAATTATTTTCTAGTCCAGAGGTGGACTCGTGCTATAGGAGTTTCTCTCTAATCTGAGAATCATAGAAAACTTAGAGAAGAAGATGAGGGTGAGGCAGGGAGGAGCTGCATGTTGGAACGAAGCCATGGTGAGTTGCAAGTAATGACAAGAAACACCCCAGGAAACTGAAGGTCAATTTTAGAAAATAACTGAAGACCAAGTGATGCTAACAATAATAGCAAATAGACATAATACTCTGTGCCAGGCACTATTCTAAGTCCTTGATGCAAAATAACTCATTTAATCCTACAGCCACCCCATGAGAGCAGCACTGTTTTCCCCTTTTTCAGAGAGGACACTTAGAGAGAGTGACTTCCCACGGTCCATAGTTGGTAATTGGAGGATGGGGTATTCAACCTCAAGCAGGCTGACTCTAGAGGTTATGCTATTAATTTCTTGGGTCTCTTTAGAATATTTGGGAGCCCAACTTGTCTGATCTTATAAAATTGCTAAGGAACAGTCCAAATATATTGCCCATTATTGTTCTTTCTTTTACTTCAGGACAATAGCAAGGCAACTTGTGATTATTTTTATGCTCTGATAAAGGCTATGCAGTATGTAGAGATATTTTCTTCCCAAAACGTGATTTTGGCTTGAGGTTTCAAAAACTGTGTGAGTTAACATACAGCAGTGAAAGAATTACATCCTGATGTTTCTAATTTTTGGTGAGGAATGAAATGGCAAATCTGTGATGCTAAGTACAAACCCAACTCTAGCATCAGTTCTGTACATGGACAGAGCATTCCACGTTTGTGCCCGTTTCCTATGCAATTAGGAAAAACAGTCACCTTCTAAGTGATGCCCTGTGTTCTGGTTCAGAGTAAGCAGTGGTCCCAGATGGTTTCTTTGAGCTGTCTGCTTCTAGAATCAGATGCATCATTCATATATTTTTTTGTTTTCCTGCCTTTTGATCTGTTTGGTCTCTTTCCTTGTTTGCCTGGTTGTCATGAATAGATTTTAATTTAGTCAAGAGAACAGATAAAAACATGGGACCAGGACCATTTTGTGGGCTTTACACAGAGGGGAGCTTTACACAGTTGTGCAACTATTTCACTGAGGCCTAGGTTCCTTATAAAACTATAAAACTGGCCTGAAGAAATCAGCCTAGCTTTTAGTACCAAGTGCCTTGCTGGTAGAGAGGGAAAAACTCCCTCCCTCCCTCCCTCCCTTCCTTCCTTCCTTCCTTCCTTCCCTCCCTCCCTCCCCCTCCCTCCCCCTCCCTCCCTTCTATCTTTCCTTCCTTCCTTCCTTCTTACCATGCTACCACACAAAGTCCATTGTCTGTATGATTCAATGTCTGTAGGGCTTGGATCCCACACAGGCAGTGGGGTGAATTAATATTTGTGTCATCCTCTTTCAGCCTGATGTTATTAATCCTATGGTAGAATGGGAAAGCAGAAAAGTTACCACTTTCCCATTTCTATTTCAAAACAATTTATATTAAATCTTTTCTTTGGTTCAGCCAGCCAGTGTTCTCAGTTAGTGAGCAGTGGTCCCAATGTGGTAGCATAATTGGGAATACATTTTTATGGAAGAGCAGTGTTAGTATTTCCAGACATTCTTAAAACTTCATTTTCAATTCCACAAGTGCTAAATGACCACTCGGCCCATCTCTTTACTCCTTTTATACTTCAGCTTTGCTTCTTGTGGATAAACAAATACAAAATTGTTCTGGTTTGCCCAAACATTTTTAACTTCTAAGGTAATAAGTACCAGATGACCTTATAACCAAAGGGAACTGAGCTGCTGTGAAGCTTCAGAGAAGGGTGGAGTCTGTGGTTCTGCAGAATGCATATTTCGTGAAATCTCCAGATTTCTAAGAGTTGGTTCAATTTTGAGTACTCTCCACCTAATGGAACAGTTATGGGGCCTGGATGTGGCCACCAGGCTGTAAAGGGTAAGGCTTCTTCCAGCTTTAAAATTCTAGGAATCTATCCATTGTCTGCTAGAAGTCTGTGCCAGGATGAACCAACTGAGAAGCGATAAGGCGTGCATGCAAAAATTAAACAGCAGACTTCCAAATGCAAACAGGCTTATAAACTTCCTGTTATACTTGAAACCAAAAGAGCAACAGCTATTTCACCAAAAAATATTCTTCATTTGAATGATACCTGATTTCGTGTTTATTTCATCTGGATTTCTGGAAATGGATTCTCTTGGCATTCTACCATTGTGCTGTACTTAGAAATAAATGTCACTATGAATGTAAACACAGTTAAATATGAAATAAATTTGTTAGATTATTAACTTTGTGAGTTAATAAGGCTTTAAAATAGAAAAAAAAAAAGACACAGCTATTAAAGAAAAAGAAAAAGGGAAAGTTATTAGAGATGAACTAGAGGTTGCTGCCTGTGTCCTCATCACTTGTGTGCGCGGGCTGTGGGGTGTATGATCGCATTTCACCTGATGAGTGCTCTGGTTCTCTCCTCTAGCTAATCAATATAATGACCTTTTTACTGGACTCACTAGGAGAAGGTTAAAATCCACAAGTGAATGAGCCAGAACCCTAAGCTTTACATCGGGAGTGTTTCATAGTCACGATTAGCAATAACAGTATGAAACTGCTGAGAAGCAAAATACTGTTGGCCACAATGCCATTTTTCTCCCCCTGGAGAAATCAAAGTACGTTTCTGTAAGACCTGAAATTACTCCTGCTTTCTTATTTTTCCCTACATTTTCATTGACAACTACCCTTTCTTTTGACCCCTCCTGCTTTTCTTTCCAGTGGGATCTCTTCTGTGAGCCAGTATGAGCCAATTCCAACCAACCTGAAAAACAATTCTGTTCTCTTCCTTATTGAACAACTTAGCAGCAGACAAGGCCTAGAATACCTAGGGAGTGACTGTTCCCCAATGAATGACTATGAGACCTGCTCCCGGTGGTCCCCTCCTTCTCTCTTTGTACCTGAGCAAATCCCGGACTGTTCACAGTGACTCATTTTGGGTTAATCGGTTTTCTTCTTCCAGTGACTTCCTGACCTTAGATTATTCTACTTAAGGTCATTAACATAGACTGTAATCATTAAATTCATCTCTGGGAATCTTACTAACTCTATACTTTTCCTCCCGTCTAGATTCACCTCGTCACTTCTGGTGGTATCATTTAATCTGCTGGCTGCTGAGTGCCGCCGGGATCATCTGCATTCTTGTAGCACATGAACACTATACTGTCGACGTGATCATTGCTTATTATATTACAACACGGCTGTTTTGGTGGTACCATTCAATGGCCAATGAAAAGGTGAGAGCAGTGAAATTATCCTGGGATGATTTTCTTTTCTTTAAATGCAGTGGCCCCCTTTTCATGCAGCGGGGGTTCAGGTGGCTTAGTGGGAATAGCCACTGTCGCCACCCACTTGTGGGGTCTGGGTCAGTTCACTGAAACGTATACCTATTACTGCTTCTTAAATGATGTCACCAATATAAATGACATTTAAGGATAAAAGTGCTGTATAATTATGGAGCATGGTGTTTTACTAATTCAACTAGTCAATACCAGAATTGAAGCAGTATAAATGCTAAATTAAAATGCAGGAACCTTCTCTGTAGAAGCGTCATGGGGCAGCCAGGTAAGACATGCTCCCTGCCTTCAAAGAACTGAAATTTTGAGGCAAAGACAGAATCTATTTTAAAAAGGCAAAATAAGCAGTCCATGAATTCCTGGATTTGGTCTGTCTTTCGGTGATACTGTGCTCTCTGGCTTCCCTTCTCGTCCCTTCCTTATTTGTTGCTGGTGCCTTCCATTCCCAGATGACCTTTTCTTCTTCTCCTGTTCATGTTGAAGAGCTAGCTCAAATGCCACGTCTTCTGGGAAGCCTTCCTAACTCCTGCTCTCTTCCTGTCATCCCAATATGGGAAGACTCCTCCCCTTCTATGTGTTTTCCTAGTCTAGGTGTGTGTGCTTGGTGTAGGAGAGTGAGTCTGCAGGGGCGCCTGGGTGGCTCAGTTGGTTGAGCATCTGACTTCAGCTCAGGTCATGATCTCCTGGTCTGTGGGTTCGAGCCCCATGTTGGGGTCTGTGCTGACAGCTCAGAGCCTGGAGCCTGCTTCGGATTCTGTGTCGCCCTTTCTCTGCCCCCCCCCCCCCCCTTGCTCTCACTCTGTCTCTCTCAAAAATAAATAAAACATTTTTAAAAATTTTAAAAAAGGAAAGAGCATGAGTCTGTGTAGTCTAACTTACCTTTGGATAGTCTTGCCGTATTGTCCAATGCATGTAATTTGTGAGCAGTTGAAATATGCCATTCCCAAAGGGTCTAAATCAATTCTCGTTTAGTGGTGTCCACTGATAGATGCCTCTTTTGGGGTTATTTTGTCTCTAGTTCTACTTCCCATTTTATGAACTTTAATTTCCCCCTTCCTTATACTTCCGTCTAAATGTCTATTGGCAGCACCCCACCAAAACCTTCACCTTTCCTCTTAAATGTGTTCCACCCTGCGAGCTTGCCCTGCACTCTTCCATCTTCCTCCAGCCTACATCCACCTGCTCACACACCTTTACAACTCTTCCTCCTGGCCCACTCTCACATCCGTTCCTGAATCTGCACTCTTATTGGGACTGCAGGCAGAAGAATTTGCATGAGCTGGAGCAAGGGGGGAAGGGGGCTGGGACCAGAAACATGTCAGAATCAGGGAAAAGGCGCAAAGACAATTACTGCCTTGTGATCCTGATTCTGCTGCTTTCTCTGTTATGGTACAATGAATGACAATTTAATTAAGAAAAAAAAATGGGATACAAATCATGAAAAATAGGTCTCATTTTCCTTTTTTTTTTTTTTTTTTTTTTTTTTTTTAACTTTTTACAGAACTTGAAGGTCTCTTCACAGACTAATTTCTTGTCTCGAGCATGGTGGTTCCCCATCTTTTATTTTTTCGAGAAAAACGTACAAGGCTCAATTCCTTGCTGCTTCTCCTGGCCACTCTCCTGGCCCCCTGGCTGCTTTAAATCCTCTTGCAAAAAGTATTCACGGGTTCAGAAAATCGGTGAAGATAATGAGAAATCTACCTGAGGAGCAAAACAAAGGCATCAGCTCTTACACCAAAAGAGTTAACGCTGTAACCAAAGGTATAGTTTTGGGTTTTTATTTTAGAAGAACTGACTGGTAAAGGAAGAAGTGGACCAAATTTTGTGTAAATGATTAGAAAGATGAACGAAGTATTACCCTTTGACTGCTTTTCTGATTCATCCTGAGAAAGGTATATTCTCCTGCAGCCCTTCATTCATTGGTGACAAGCCCCCCCACTGGGATTTTACTAATGAGCTTCTTAAAGAGGTGCCAAAGAACATACTATTCCTATCCTTATTCTTTCTCCACTAAAGCCCTCTACAGAATTTTTTCAGGATTTTTTTTTTTTTCTCCAAGGTCAGAAGAATTTGTTAATGTTTTAAATAAACTATCTGGATATATACAGCTACTGTGTAAATAGAATTACCCAATGTTGAGAGTGGTTTTAGTATTAGGTTTATTAATGAGGGGGAGATCCATGGTTAGGAGTAAACTGGAGGTGAACTTTGTTTCCACTTTGTCATGGGGAAGGTCAGGGTCAGGTCTGGGAATGTGCACTGCTGCTACCACCCCATGCACTATGTATCACTTTTACTTTTTTTAACTGATACTTATATACACACACACACACACACGCGCGCGCGCACGTGTGTGTGTGTGTGTGTGTATAGATATATATAGATATATATACATATAGGAAAGGTGATCTAAGTAAATATGGAAGTATTTGACACATCTCACAGATTTTATGTGTGTGTAAATATTTCCCCTTAGAATCTCTATGGCAGATACACAGGACGCCTGGAGCTGTTTCTGCTAAACAGGTGGTCCTTGAGTACACATGTATATGCTATCTGCCTGGTAGATACGCATCTGGTATCCCTAGGGCAGTCAGCTGCTCCAGCACAGGCTGGAAACACATAGGTGTGTGAGCGGATGATCATGCCACTTGGGGAACAAGGCTGCATTTCTGTCCTGTCCTACCCTGTGGGAGATCTGTTTTAGAGCTGCTGGTTGGAACTCAAAAATGCAGTTGGCCACATTTCACTGCAGACGATTTCTTCCTAGTTACATTGTACTTTGTGGAAAAACCAAGGAGGAGTCCAAAAGTGTAATGTATCCTTGCCTTTTAGCAAGAGACTCAGCTTCTTATAAACTGGTCCTAAGGACATACGCCACAATTGAGTAATTTTACTTTGATCCTGAACTTACACCACGGTGCTGCACTATAACCTACTGTTGAGATTGGTCTGTTAGACAGTTACAGCTACTCAGTAAAAGGGGGATCATCGTTTCTAAAGTTCTTTGAGGTGGTGCAAAAAGAAGATGGATTTTTAAAAATCAGATCAGATCAATGCTGTCTGAGTTAATCTCTTAAAACTTCTAGTAAGTTTAAAAAAAGATTTACGGTTACAAAATCATCAACACTAGGTCAGAAGACAGAGAGGCCAATGACGCCAGTGAGGGGGCAGTTACATTTATATCGAAGGTGAAAATTTCCCTCCGCTTAAGAATGAGAAATATCCTGAAATTTATCATTATAAACTGGTTTGCCTTGATTTGATACATAAAATTGACCTTCAGATTGCTTGAGAGAAGCACAGCACAAATTTTTCAGAAGAGTCCTTATTTTTGGTGCTAAAATTCTGTTTGTATATTCAGTATGGCTCTTTCTCAATGTAACAGAAGAATCACTAAAGGAAAGGTAGTCGAATTCAAAGGGAGGAAGAAAGACATTCTTCATCCGATCATTTAAAACAAGAATTGAAATCCTAAATATCCTTGACAGGCTTTGAAATGCAAGGAGTTTTCAGGTATTTGTTATTAAATGAACCGATAAGAAATATATCTGTAGCTTCCCCGATGTGCTTAGCCATAATTCTGTATAACTTTCTCTTATTAAATATTGACACTTGTGATATATAAGGGGTTGTGCTTGAAAACACAGAGTTTAAATTCCTGCTCCCTGATTATGAGCAAAAGCATGTGACACTGAAGCCTGGGTTTTTTGCTCCTTACATTGGAATAGTCCTTGAGCATCTGATTCATAACCTGATATACCTGAGAGCCTTATTCAACAGTGTGTTGGAAAACCTAATTTTCTGCAAATTAAAAAGGGAAAAGTATTTAAGATTTAAAAATCACGGTGTGTGGATTGCCAGAGACCCTTGAAACAGTAAAGCTTGCATTTTAGTCAAGTAATACAGTTTTAAAAAAACACATCACCTTTTAAAGAACTTTAAAAACCTCTCTGACCTCACATGTGGACACTATTGCTCACATGTTCTTTACGTGTATGTCTCATAGATGTCTAGTAGACACTAAGCATGAGGTTTGAAAATAAGGAGGGCAAATACCAAAGTTTCAAGATGGGAAAAGAAAAGCAGTGAAACTCCACTACATGTAGGAAAGCAAACTTGAGGCTTAAACTAACATGCCACTTAGAACACTTAAACAATTATGATCCTGCTTTTGAAACAATAAATTTTGGGAGCTCCTTTTCCTTGCTAATTACAGTACAAGATCTTATCCATTATCTTTGTTTTTGTAAACCAGTGCTCCTGTTTGAAGCTTTCCTTGTAATTTGGTCCTTCTGCACAATATCTATAATATATCATTCCTGTAAATTACTCCATATTTTTTCTAAATTCTTTCAAGTGGAAATGGATTCCTCTCAGGTTCGATTTTTTTTTTTTTTTTTTTAGCTCCTCCACAGCTCTGAAAATAAAGCATTGTTCCCAGCTCCACCCAAACTAATTTTAAATTTGTTATTTAATTTTACTGGCATCTTAGGAAACAAGCTTTGCTGAGGAAAGAAGGCTATTTTGAGTGAGCCCAAGCCCCTGGTCTGGTGGAATGATGACATTGTGTAAGGTTCTTTACTGTATACCAGTGCCCCCTTGTGGAAATATGTTATATGACTTGGAACACAAACTTGCCACTTTTTAAAAGTAGATTTTCATGTTTTTAAAAGGCATTTGGTTGGTTGGTTGGTTGGTTGGTTTTTTGTTTTGTTTTATTTTTTGCCAATAATCTGAAAACATCATGCAAAAGGAACTTCAAGGTATGTTAAACCTTTCCCCAAGGGAAAATGTGCTTAGATCGCAGAGAGTTGCAGTTCTAATCTTTCATCCATTTGATCAAAGAAAATTTGAACACCATTTTACCTCTCATTGTCACAATCATTAATGTCTCCCTTTATAACTACCTATATACTTTGTTTACTTTGAAACACCAGGTTGGCTTTCTTATTTTTTATTATTATTTTTTACATGCTAGAGCTCATGCAGTTTCTGTTTTAATTAAAAAGTTCACATCTTGTTTCTTTAATATTTTGAACATTTCTTTTTAATTATTTGTTGTTTTTTGTTTTACACTGTAAAACCGATTAAAAATTTAAGCTGGTCTTAACACACTTACTTCTGTAGGAAGTGTGAGAAGGAATTTATTAATAAATGAGTTTACAAGTTTTAAATGAGCATATGATAAGTAATATGCCATGTGTTGAAGGCTTTTCTATTTGTATGTGTAAAGATTTCTGGTATTTTTTTTTAATGTCATTGTGTTGCAATAATTTAACTCCTTTGACTTACTTGCTAAAAATATTTCTTCTATTAAGAAGTGCTCTTGACTTCAGTACCTAAACACTGAAAATCATGTCAAAGGTACCCAAAGATAAGTTTTTATACAGATATACACCTTATAAGTTCTCATTTATTTTATTACTCATTAACTATACTGTGTTCTAAATGAATCATGAGTGAGAATAGCTCTTTATTATGGAATTATTTAAAACTGTCCTTTAAAAGAAAAAGAAGAAACTGTAAACATAAGCTAATCTAGTTGCCAAGTTGGAATTCATTATTTAATTTACCTCCTATGCAATGATTAATGCTGCAAAATGTATGGTTATGTTACAGTATATTCACAAAAGATATATTATTACAAGATTTGAGAGGTAGCCAATTGCATTCTTTCGGAAATTTACTGTACTGTTTCAATGTGTTAAGTGCCTTGTTGTAAAGTAAAATTTTAAGTCTAGAATTCATTATTTTCCTGACATATTTTTCATTACGATATATACTGTATGCTATTGTAATAGTTTTATTAAATGCTTATATTTTAATCAAACATGTAAATTTCAGAAGCTCTTTTCTCCTACCCACTAGTACCTTAATCATTGGTCTATCATTTGGGATTTGCATTCAAGTTTTGTTTTGTTTTGTTTTGTTTTTTTAAGAGGAAATTATCTTCATTTAGAAATGTTTTCCATGCTTGTGCTTTGTGTTTGTAAAAGACATTTCAGAAGGAATTTAGGAGTGGAACTATAGTTTATACTTCTAAAAATGCCATTTTACATTTACATTTTAAGTGCCTAATTGTTAGTTAAAACTAATTTATGTTTCTATTTTAAAGAGGATATGTGTACTTGGTTTCTAATCTCCTTGGCTTTGCTTTAAAAAAAATAGGAAAAAAAAAAAAAAAAAAAAAAAAAAAGCAAGAGCCTACACTTTGTATTTACCCAATAAACCACAGTGACATCAACAGTCTTTTGAAAATTAGTATTACTGTTTCTTTTGGTTTAAAAAAAAAATTATTTTCTGTAAAGATTTTAAATTTTTGTTTGGTTTTAAGTGCTTATTAAAACCACAAGAGGATTATTTTCTTCAAGCACTATTATTAAAATAAGGTGATAACCTTCAATTAATAGAACTGTAAGTAAACTGGAATGTGTTATTTTTTCCCCTGCCCTTGGATTTAAGGTGAAAAATAATTCCGAACAATATAAGGTCATTTATGGGAAGTAAAAAAATCAGCTACACACTCCATGATTCTGATTTACATTGTTCACAAAGGGACAGAATCATTAATTCGTCAAAGAAAACAGTCCTTTCTGTTACTCAGTCCTGAAAGAAATGTCATCCTCATGCTTTCACTAGTGGGACACTGAGGTGATGTCCTCTAGCAGACTTCAACAGTCACTGCTACCGTTGATTCCATAAGTTGGTTTTGGACCCCCTGATGAAAGATAAAGGCATGATGCCCCAGAACAGATTTAGTAAAAGCAGTTGAGTGGGGCAAGGGGAGTAAGATAATATGGTTCAAAGGTTAAGTTGTCAGATGTAGTTCAGGTTTTTTCTTTAGATTTTCCAGACACAATAGAGTACAGATCGGAATAGTCTCTCTGCCACGTGCACCCAAGCCTTGGATGGAAAGCTTATTTCACTGGTGATGCCGTCCTCCTGCGTGAAACACTGTGGTCTGCTGGTTGCACTGGGCATATGTTCTAAGACTACCCTCATCTAGAATGCATTACACAAGGAATTGATGTGATGCTCGGTAGGCCTTGACATCCAACATTTCCTTTTCTTCTAATAGATAAGATTATCAGAAGCAGGATACTGGATTATTCACTAATGTAAGTTAGAATAGGAATGGATTACGGACAGCTCTGTGTCTGCGTAAAGCATATTTAATTCCTGTGTGGCACCTGTAAGGAGGCATAGCATTTTACAGTTTTTATGCTTGACGTACATTCTTTAATCTTCATAAAACCCTGTGAAGTAGGTAAGTAAAGATGTGGTGACCCCATTTTGTGAGATGAAAAGGAGTTCATAAGTGTTAGAGCTGGAACTGGAGTTTTGTTTTCTGTTTTGCTGTCTTCCTGTCATAATTACTGTGGCCGCCATCACCATTTGTTAGAGATTTTGTTGTTTGTTTGTTTGTTTGTTTTGAGGGGGAGTTTATTCCCTTATCACTTTATCAGCCAGTTACTTTATTAAGAGGGAAACTGATCCTTGAACAGTTTGGGTTTTTTGTTTGTTTGTTTTGTTTTGTTTTTTGTTTTTTGGTCAAATGCTACTACTTTTTCTTATACTTGCAACGCACTACATTTTGGAGGGGACAAAAGTTCACGCTTCTTGTGCAAAATGGCCTTGAATGCAAAAGAATCCCCAAGTGTGTTTGAGCTCACAAATTTGTTAGACTAAAGCAAACTCATTACAAGTGTCACTTCTAGGATAGCGCATTATTATGCACTTCTGTCTGAAACAGGTTAACACAGGGGACAACAAAGGGCATAAGGCTGTATCTCCACAAGGGACTGTCTCAGGAATTACTCCCAAAGGAATGCCAAAAGGAGGAGAGAGAGGATGACCTGTTTTCAAAGGACAGCAAAGGTCTGAGGAAATGGAACAGGGTTCTAGGGAGTCATTGTAGTCTGGGTTGAGTTAGGCTCCCCAAAGGACCAAAGTGAAGCCATAGGAATTTCTGGTCCTGCCATGAACTGCCAAGTTCTCCGTACTAAAAATGTGCCCAAGCCAACATGTGTGCTTGCTTCTGGACAAGTTTCTGGGCGCAATTACTTCAGCATTAAATTGAAACATTCATCTCTTTTTCCAAGTTCCTTAAATGATGTATTTCTTTGGGGAAAGAGGAAAGAAGCCACTACTACCAGTTAGCTATACCATGTGTCAGGCACCACTAATTGCTTTTACTCATATTTGACACAACACTCCTTTTATAATCGAGGGAACTCAGAGATAAATATGGGGTAAGGAGCATGGCGATACCAATCCCAGGAATGCGAAAACCCGCAATTTTCCTATTGCACCAGTGTGACAGGAGACCCATGTGTGAGCAAGCAACTCAGGAGAAGAAGAAAAGCCTCTTCTGGAAATATTTCGACAACCAGATTTTGTGTTGTTGAGAGCAAAGTTGAGGAGTACTTGAGAGTGAGCCGTGTAAGGGTCTTTGACCCACATTTTGACCATTGATGTGGTGAATGGGGCAAAACCCTGTTGCTTCCGTTCCTCTCCTTCCATCGCACACCTGCTTAAGGCAGGGGGGCTCTGGGCCTGTATGGAGACACCCCCAGAGCACGCCTGAGACCACCGGGCACACAGCTCTTTGCTGCGAGGAGATGGCACTTTTGAACGTGTTTTGTATTACATCCAGTTTCCTGGCCCGTGTTTGAAGGGAATGTTTGACATCTGGCACTGGGAGAAAGACATTTATTTCCCTGTTGTCTTAGTCCACTTGGGGTGCTGTAACAAAATACTGTAAACTAGGTGCCTTAAACCATAGACATTTATTTCTGACAGTTCTGGAGGTTGGGAAGTCCAAGATTAGGGTACCAGCATGGTCAGGTTCTGGTGAAGTCCCTCTTCTGGTTTCCCCACATGTTAGGAGTGGGGGAGAGTGTGGAGAGAGAGCACGGTCTCTGCCACCTTTATAACAACACTAATCCCATCGTGGGGCCCCCACCCTCATGACCTCCTCTAAGCCGAATTACCTCCCAAAGACCTTACCTTCTACCACCATCCTATTGGGGTTAGGGTTTCAACATAAGGATTTGGGGGACATGAACATGTAGTCTGTGGCACCTGGGTTTCTTAAATATATAAACCTATCTTTTTAAAGCAAAATGCACTGCTTAGAATACAAGGCCTTAAGCGTTTTGGGTCCCATGGCTTTTCTATCCTGTGAGCCCAGTCCGTGGGTAGCACTTTCCCACACTGTTTCAACAAACAATGCCCTCTGACTGGTCTGGCTGCTTCTCCGATCATCCCCATCCTCTGCTCTGTAGTGCTCACTCCTAGCATGCAATGTGCTCCCCCACCCAGAATATCACCTGCCTCTCACAGAAGGCAGCATGATACGGTGGCCCTCTGCCGCCTGGGTTCAAATCTGTTTTTCCAGAACTGGCTGTATGTGGAAGAAGTTAAACAAGTTGCTTACCCTCTGTGCCTCAGTTTATCTGTAGGATGAAAATAGTAATAGTCCATGTCTCTCTCTCAGAGCTGTTGGAAGGACTCAATGAAAAATAGTTTTGTTAGAAGATGCACATTTAGTGTTAACGATATTCACTTAACAAGTGTTTTAGGTACCATGACTCTAGCACTAAAATTATTAATGTATATTCAGATCTTGCCTGCCTGAAACTTCAGCTTTATCTTACGTTTCCTTCCTTTAATTTCTCCCTAAAATGCAATACAAGCTAATTGCCAAAATCACTGCTGTCAGGTTTCTTTTTTTAATATATCTCATTTCTATACCAAATTAAAGTTCCTTGAAAGAAAGGAGTCTTAGTATTCATTTCAATACCTAACAAAGTTCTTATCACAAACAAGATAGTCAGCAAATACTTGTTGAATGAATTTTTTAAAATGTCTTCTTGTGTATTCGGATTATTAACAGAATTCATGAAGATTCATTGAAAAGGAAATTGCCCTTCATGCCACCAAATAATTTGCTATTAAAATAATAGAGTCATTTACCAAACCACCAAATGTTTCTAACCTGAAAATGTTTCAGTACTATCATATGTATTTTTGTAATATTTTGGCCAAAAATATGGATTGAAAAATAAAAATTGAAGTGGAAAATCTTTGGACTTGACCCCCATGTTTGTTTCCTAAGGCAACTGTTTTCCAGCCATACAACTTTGGGCAAGTTATTTTACCTTTCTGGATCATCATATCCCCTCTAAAAAAGAAGAGTGAAGAAACCTACCTCCTAATGTCACCGTGAGGATTGGAGATAATGTATACAGTAAAGCACTTGATACTTGACTCATTAATATATAATGTCTAATCTGAAAATAAATTCATGGAATTTTTAAGTATTTTTAATTTTATTGTGAAGAATATGAGAGTTTTTTAAGTTGTAAGAATTTAAAGATGAAACATTTCCTACTTAATACAAGATACAAATGCTTGTCGTGTTGTACAAGCTTTTGGATTTAAACGTGAACATGTCAGGTGTTTAAGCTTGTTTCCAAAGGGCACTCTGCCTGCCTTCTTCACATTTTGTGCATTAATCAGGCACATGAGTTGTTTTTTCTATCTCTCCAGAAATATCCAGAAAAGTGAGTGATGAAATTGCTAGGTGGAATTATTTTTTTTTCTAATAAAATAATTCAATAAAATAATCTATGGTTCACACTGGCCCTGCTGCCCCTGACCATGAGATTAAGAGTGATCATTTTATCCTAGTCATAAGTAGCTACAACTGGGTCATCACCGTGGGATCATATGTTTGGTACAATGTTGTACTGCCAATGAAGTTACTAGATTTCACCATTAATCTAGTAAGCTGACTTTTACATGACCTGCCTATATATATCCCAAACAGCCTGGAGATTAAGTTATATTAAAGGGAATTAAACTGAAAATCAGCAAAAGTTGTTAAAGGTTGTTTTGTTATACAAGAGCCTTCCCAGGAGAAATGATGAGAAATCTGCTGCCAGAGCTATCTAAAATGAAATTACTCAAACATAAAAATTCATAAATATGTGGAAACCAACCAACACATTCTTAACCAATGGGTCGAAGAAGAAATACAAGGAAATTTTGAAAATACCTGAAGACAAATGACAATGAAAATATAGTCTACCAAAATTTATGGGATACAGTGAAAGTTTAGAGGGAAATTTATAGCTGTAAATGCATACATTATAAGAGAAGAAAGATCTCAAATAACCTAACTGTAGACCACAAGGAACTATAAAGAGAATAACAAACTAAATTCAAAGCTAGCAAATGGAAAGAAATAAAAAGTGAGACGGGAAGAGAAAAACAGAGAAATCAGTGGAACCAAAAGTTCTTTGAAAAGAGCAACAGAATTGATAAACCTTTAGTTGGAATGACTAAGAAAAAGAGTGAGAAGACTCAAATTACTAAAATCAGAATGAAAGTGGGGACATTACTAGTGATTTTACAGAAATAAAAATTAGAGTACTATGAGTAATTGCAAATTGGATAATCTATATGAAATGGACAAATTTCCAAAAAGATAAACACAACCAGTACTGAATCAGGAAGACACAGAATATCTGAATAGATCTATAAGAAGGAGACTGAATTAGTAATCAAAAACCTCCCAGCAAAGAAAAGCCCTGGACCAGATGACTTCCCTAGTGAATTCTACCAGATATTCAAAGAAGAATTAACACCAGTATTTCTCAAGATCTTCCAGCAAATTGAAGAGAAGGGAACAACACTTCCTAACTTATTCTATGAGATCAGGATGACTCTGACACCAAATCCAGACCAAAACACTACAAGGAAAAAACCCTTCAGACCAACATCCTTTATGAATACTGATACAAAAATCCCCAACAAAATACTAGCAAAACTGGATTTTGCAGCATATTAAAAGGGTTATATACCATAACCAAGTGAGATTCATTCCCGGAATGCAAGAGTGGTTTAACCTGAAAATCAACATAACAGAATGAAGAAGAAAAAAAATTATTTCAATTGATACAGAAAAAGCATTTGACAAAAATTCAACACCTGTTCATAATAAAAACACTCAACAAACTAGGAATGAAAGGAAATTACCTCAACGTAATAAAGGTCCTATATGAAAACCCCACAACTAACAGCATATTCAGTGTTTCTCCTCTAAGATCAGAAAGAAGACAAAGATGCCCAGCCTTGCCACTCCTAGTCAATAGCAGTATTAGAGTTTCTATCCTAGCCAGAACAGTTAGGCAAGAAAAAAGAAGTAAAATTAATTCTGTTTATGAATGATATGGCCTTATATGTAGAAAACTCTAAAGATTCCACACACACACACTAAGACTATTAGTTCAACAAATGGTGTTGGGACAACTGGACAGCAGCATGCAAAAGAAGGAAACTAGACCACTTTCTTACGCTATTCACAAAAACAAATTCAAAATGGGTTAAAGACCTAAATGTGAGACCTGAAACCATAAAAATTCTAGAAATGAACACGGGCAGTAACCTTTTTGACATCAGCCATAGCAACTTTTTTTCTAGATGTATCTACTGAGGCAAGGGAAACAAAAGCAAAAATAAACTATTGGGGCTTCATCAAAATTAAAAAAAAAATTTCTGCATAGCAAAGAAAACAATCAAGAAAACTACAAGACAACCTACAGAATGGGAGAAGATATTTGCAAATGACATATCCAAGAAAGGGTAGGTAGTATCCAAAATATATAAAGAACTTACGCAAGTCAATACTAAAAATGGACAAAAGACATGAACAGACATTTCTCCAAATAAGACATCCAAATGGCCAACAGACACATGAAAAGATGTTCATCACCACTCACCATCAGGGAAATGCAAATCAAAATGACAATGAAATAAAACCTCACACCTGTCAGAATGGCTAAAACCAACAACACAAGAAACAACAGATGTTGGCGAGGATGTGGAGAAAAAGCGACCCTTGTGCACAGTTGGTGGAAATGCAAATTGGTACAGCCACTGTGGAAAACAGTATGGAGGTTACTCAAAAGGTTAAAAATAGAACTACCCTATGATCCAGCAATCACAGTACAGGGTATTTACCCAAAGAATACAAGAACAGTAATTCAAAGGGATACATGCACCCCTATATTTATAGCACCATTATTTACAATAGCCAAATTATGGAAGCAGCCCAAGTGTCCATCAATTGATGAATGGATAAAGAAGATGTGGTATGTGCATGTGTATGTGAATGGAATATTATTTAGCCATAAAAAGAATGAAATCTTGCCAGTTGCAATGACATAAATGGAGCTACAGAGTTTGCTAAGCAAAATAAGTCAGAGAAAAATACCGTATGATTTCACTCATGTGGAATTTAAGAAACAAAACAAGCAAAGGGAAAAAAAAGAGACAAACCAAGAAAAAGATTCTTAATTATAGAAAGCAAACTGATGGTTGCCAAAGGGGAGGAGGTGGGGGGATGGATTTAAATAGGTGATGGGGGATTATGGAATGCATTTGGGATGAGCACTGGGTGATGTATGGAATTGAATCACTATATTGTATACCTGAAACTAATATGACACTATATGTATGTTAAACTACCTGGAATTAAAAACTTAAAAAAAAAAAAAAAAACCAGGTCTGGAAATTTTTTAAAAATGCAATCAACCAAAAGAGAGATTTGTCTTTTACATATTTGATTCTGAGCTTCGACTAGGAATGATTATTTTCCTTCATCTTCTCAATTATCCTGGAACTGCAAGACCCAAACACAGGTGCAGTGGGGAGAAAACTGGGGGGAGCCATTTAACTGAAAGCTCATGTCAAAGGTCAAGAAGAAAAATCCAGGACACTACAGAGGGCCAGGCATAAATGGAAGGTGAAGTCAGAAGGACATTAGAGAGGAGTGACTCAATAAAAGACTTGATAGGAAACTTGAGGAAAATTAGTTTTGCAACAACTTCTAGACTTCATGTACAGACCTTTCTAAAAAGATGTATAAATCATATATACCATATGTCAGGCATTACCTACTTAGGTGAGACAAATTCACACAAATGCCAATACTTAGAAGATATACAGGCGTGGAATAAATAGCTATTTGGGAACAAAGATTCTGTTGCATTTTGTACTGTCTTACGCATATTATAGACCTTGGGAAGGAGGAAATAGCCTTTTCCTAGGAACTCTCTCTTTTTGGAGATGCAGGGATTGCCTAGGAATGGACCTCAGCTCCTAATTGAGTCCCCTTGTCTGAAATGCTAAATGAGTGCCTCCCATATTACTAGAACCAGCCATAGTCTGGTTTAGCTTATTATTGTCTCCTGTCTTGAATTAAGTAAACATTAAAAGACTATTGGATCTAATAAATGAATTCAGCAAAGTTGCAGGATACAAAATCAACACAAAAATCAGTCACATTTCTATATTTTAACAATCTGAAAAGGAAATTAAGAAAACAGTTCCATTTACAATAGCATAAGAAAGAGTAAAATAGGAATAAATTTAGCCAGGGATATGAAAAACTTCTATACTAAAAAGTACTGAATAAATGGGAAGACATCCCATGTTCATGGATCAGAAGATTTATTTTAAGTGACAATACTACTCGGAGCAATTTAAAAATCCAATGCAATCCTTATAAAATTTCACTGGTGTTTTTTACAGAAATAGAAAAATCAATCCAAAAGTTTGTATGGAATTTCAAAGGATGAAAACAATAGCAAAATTGCCAATGTAACCAAATTTGCCAAAGTAGCCAAAACAACTTTCAAAAAGAAGAAATAGTTGGAGATCTCACACTTTCTGATTTCAAAACACTATAAAGATACAGTAGTCAATATGATATGGGCATAAAGATGAACATATACGCCAACCAATAGAATGGAATAGAGAACCCAGAAATAAAACCTCACATATATGGTCAATTGATTGTCTTTTTTTTTTCTTATTTAAATATTTATTTTTGAGAGAGAGAATGCAAGTGGGGGAGGGGCAGAGTGAGGGGGACACACAGAATCCGAAGCAGGCTCCAGGCAAGCTGTCAGCCCAGAGCCCAATGCGGGGCTTGAACCCACGAACCATGAGATCATGACCTGAGCCAAAGTTTGACGCATAACTGACCTAGCCACCCAGGCACCCCAAGGCTAGTTGATTTTCAACAAATGTGCCAATACCAATCAATGAGGGAAAGGATAGGGTTTTCAAAATAGTGCTGGGAAAACTGGATATCCACATGCAAGAGAATGAAGTTGATGTTTTAAACTACATACAAAAATTAACTCAAAAAATGGATCAAAGACCTAAATTTAAGAGCTAAGACTAAAACAAAACACTCTTAGAGGAAAAAAGGTGAAAATCTTCATGACCCTGGAGTAGGCAATCATTTCTTGATATGATTGCCTAATCATGCATGACACCAAAAAAGCACAGGAAATTAAAAAAAATAGATAAACTAGACTTACTCAGAATTAAAAACCTTGTGCAAATGATAAGAGAGTAAAAAGACAAAAACAAAATGGGAGAAAATATTTGCAAATCATATACCTGATAAGAGATTAGTTCAGAATGCATAAAGAACTATAACTCTGGTCAACAAATCTTCAACAAAGCAGGAAGGAATATCCAATGGAAAAAAGACGGTCTTTTCAACAAATGATGTTGGGAAAACTGGACAGTGACATGCAGAAAAATGAAACTGGACCACTTTCTTACATCAGACACAAAAATAAATTCAAAATGGATGAAAGACCTATATGTGAGACCGGAAACTATCCAATCCTAGAGGAGAACATAGGCAGCAACCTCTTTGACCTCGGCCAGAGCAACTTCTTACTAGACACGTCTCTGGAGGCAGGGGAAACAAAAGCAAAAATGAACTATTGGAATTTCATAAAGATAAAAAGCTTCTACACAGCAAAGGAAACAATCAAAAAAACTAAAAGGCAACCTATGGAATGGGAGAAGATATTTGCAAATGACATATTGGATACACGGCTAGTATTCAAAATCTAAAGAACTTATCAAACTCAACACCCGGTAAGTAAATAATCCAGTTAAGAAATGGGCAAAAGACATGAACAGACATTTCTCCAAAGAAGACACACAAATGGCTAACATACATGAAACGTGTTCAACATCAATCATCATCAGGGAAATACAAATCAAAACCAAATGAGATACCACCTCACAACTGCAGAATGGCTAAAATTAACAATACGGGAAACAACAGGTGTTGGCGAGGATGTGGAGAAAGGGGAACTGTCTTACAGTGTTGGTGGGAATACAAACTGGTGCAGCCACTCTGGAAAACAGTATGGAGGTTCCTCAAAAAGTTAAAAATAGAACTGCTCTACAACTCAGCATTGCACTACTAGATATTTATCCAAAGGATGTAAAAATACTCAAAGGGGCACATGCACCCCAATTTTTATAGTAGCACTATCAACAATAGACAAATTATGCAAAGTGCCCAAATGTCCATCAACTGATGAATGGATAAAGGAGATGTAATATGTACACACACACACACACACACACACACACACACACGAATATTAACCATCAAAAAGAATGAAATCTTGACATTTGCAATGGCATGGATGGAACTAGAGTGTATTTTGCTAAGTGAAATAAGTTAGGGACAGAAAAATACCATATGACTTCACTCAAATGTGGAATTTAAGATACAGAACATGAACATAGGGGAAGGAAAGGAAAAATAATAAGATAAAAACAGAGAGGAAGGCAAACCTTCCAGAGAAGAAGACAAAGCAGCCCAAGGGCCCCAAGAAGAATTTTTTTAAAAAACTACAACTCAACAACAAACATTCTGATTCACAAGTAGGCAAAGGATTTGAATAGACAGTTTTCTAAAGAATATATACAAATGCCCAATAAGCACAGAAAAAAAAAAAAGCAGTATCAGTCATCAGAAAAATGTAAATCAGGGGTGCCTGGGTGGCTCAGTCGGTTGAGCGTCCAGCTTCGGCTCGGGTCATGATCTCGCAGTGAGTTCAAGCCCCACATCAGGCTCTGTGCTGACAGCTCAGAGCCTGGAGCCTGTTTCAAATTCTGTGTGTCCCTCTCTCTCTCTGCCCCTCCCCCACTCATGCTCTGTCTCTGTCTCAAAAATAAACATTAAAAAATTTTAGAAAAATGTAAATCAAAACCTCAAGGTACCACTTTATACCCATTAGGGTGGCTGTTATGGAAAAAAAAAGATGGTTATTATGAAAAGAAAAAGAACAAAAGAAAATAACAATTGTTGATGAGGATGTAGAGAAATTGGGACCCTTGTCACTGCTAGTATTACAGGGATGTAAAATGGCACAGCCTCTGTAGAAAACAGTTTGGTGATTCCTCAAAAAATTGGTGATTCCTCATATAAAGTTGCTATATGATTCGGCAATTCCAGCCCTAGATATGTACCCAAAATAATTGAAAGCAGGGGCTCAACAGATACCTGTACTCTCATGTTCATAGCAGCATTATTCCCAATAGTGCAAAGTGGAAACGACCCAAATGTCCATCAATGGATGAATTGATAAAGGAAATGTAGTATATACACTCAATGGAACATTATTCAGCCATAAAAAGGAAGGATATTTTGATATACAATGTGGATGAACCTTGAAAACATTATGCTGAGTGAAATAAGCCAGGCACAAAAGGACAAATATTGTATGATTCCACTTACATGACATACCTTGAATAGGCAATTCAGAAGGAAAGTGGAGAAGTTAGTAGGGGCGAGGGGAGATGGAAAGTTATTATTTAATGGGCACAGGGTTTCCATTTGGAATGGTGAAGTCCCGGAAGTAGACAGCAGCAGTAATTACACAACATTGTGAATGTACTTAATGCCACTGAAAAATATGCTTTAAAATGATTACAATGGTAAACTTTATGTAAATCTTACCACAATAAATAAGAAACAATCCCCTCTAATATTTATTCCACCACCATTTTTAATGGAAAGAAACTGGAAATAACCTCAGTGTTCATTAACAAAGGATTTGGCTAATAAAGTGTGACATATTCTATATTGAATTCTTAATGGTCTTGCTTTCTGGCCCTTTACAGAGCAGCCTAAGCCAGATGATGGTATTCCTTCTCAAAAGCACTTCCGTGGTTGACCATCTCAGAGTAAAAGCCAAAGTCTCTACAATGCCCTACAAGTCTACCTCTTTGATGTTATCTCTTTCTACTCTCCACCCTACCTTCTTCACTCTGGCCCTATGGCCTCTTGTTCCTGGAAACCCCCCAGCATACTTTACCTTCAGGGCCTTTGCACTCGCCCTTTCTTCTGTCTGGCATGCTCTTCCCCAGGTACCTACACCCTTTTAGCAGGTGATCAGCTATCTATTCAAAAGAGGTTTCCCTGAATACCTTGTATAAGATAACAATGCCCCCCTTCACCCCCAGCCACTCATACACACACACACACACAAAGATAGCAATCCCAGTGCTTTATCTCCTCCATGGTATTTGTCACCCACAGACACTGTACATTTGTTCATCTTTTATCTGTCTTCCTTCCACTAGAAAGTAAGCTCCTTGAAGGGCAAGCATTTTGTTTTGTTCACACAGTGTTCTCAGTGCTGAGAACAATGCATGACCCTCAGTGCTCAATAAATATTTACTGAGAGAATAAATCCATTTAATAAAATACCAAACAGCTGTTTAAAAAGAATAAGGCAGATCGATACTCACTGACGTGGCAAGATCCTCAAAATACACCAGCATGTAAAGAGAGCACGTTAGTGAAAAGAGTTAGTATGATGCCAATTATGGAACAGGGGGAGTCTGTGTAAGCATATAAAAAATCCGAAAGGATATATTTCTCTTAACAGAGGTTATCTCTGAGAGGAGAAAGACAAAGTATATACATGTGTGGGGGGGGAGGTTATTTTGTTTTAGGTAGCAATAGCCTTAGTACCAATTCTATTTCTCGATATTTACCCTACTGAAATAAAGGTGTATATATCAGTTTTGTTCATAATGGCAAAAAACAAAAAACAAACAAAAAACCCCTGATGTCTCCTATGTGTTGACAATAGGGTGTTGGTCAGATAAATTTCAAAATATTCCTAAACAATGGATTTCTTTTTAATCTAGAGATCAGCAAATAATGGCCTTCAGGTTAAGCCCAGCTGCTGTGTTTTTTTTTTTTTTTAATGGGAAAAGTTTTATTGAAATATAGCCATGCCCATTCATCTACATATTGTCTATGGCTGCTTTCCTGCTCCCAGGGCAGAGTAGTATAGCTGTGACAGAGACCATATAGCCTGCAAAGCCCCAAAAATTTACTATTTGGTCCTTTACAGGAAAATGTTGCTGAACCCCTGGACTAAAATGGAGTAATCCAAAGTTATTTGTAGGAAAACAACATAGAAATGTTAATGATATATACTTGTTTACATGTTTATTAAATATGTGAATATTGTAAATAGAAATATTTATAAGGATTTAAAATATCACAGATATATGGGGCGGGGGGAGACTGGAAAAAATTCACATAGAAATGTTACAAATTACCTAAGCTGAAAAAATTAAAAGGTGATTATTTCCTCCTTAACAGTTTCCTGCATTTTCAAATTTTCTACAAAACCTTGTGTATTACTCTTTTTAAAATCAGAATAGGGGCACCTGGGTGGCTCAGTTGGTTAAGTGTCTGACTTCAGCTCAGTTCATGATCTCATGGGCTGTGGGTTCGAGCCCTGCATCCGGCTCTGCGCTGACAGTTCAGAGCCTGGAGCCTTCTTTGGATTCTGTGTCTCCCTCTCTCTCTGCCCCTCCCCTGCTCTCTCTCTCTCTCAAAAATAATGAATAAACATTAAAAATTTTTTAAATCAGAATAAAAGACTGACTTCTAAATATCTGGTTTACTGTATGTTCTTGCCTAAAGGAAGGAATAGGTAACTTTTTAAAAAAGTTTTTATTTAAGTAATCTCTACACCCATCGTGGGGCTCAAACTCATGACCCCCAACATCAAGAGTCACATGCTTTTCTGACTGAGCCAACCAGATGTCCTGGAGGAGTCAACTTTCAATGTCCTTCCTACAACATATTCTGCATTAGAAATGAAGTTTCTTTATCAGGCTAAGGACCAAGCATGCTACCTGCAGCAGGAAGTGACAACACAGTTTTGTTGAGGTAACTGGCTTATTTACTTTGTAAATACACTTTATGTTTTCAGATTCAATTGACTAAACATGTTGTTATTAACCAAGGCCAAGTTCAAAGTCCTGACAATCTGATTGAGAGGGTGAATGTCAGGGACTGGGGGAACCTTTAGAGGCCTTGTTTTACCACAAGAAGAAAACACGAGTCAGAAGGTTAACAACTTGTCCACGGCAAGCCACTTATGTTTGGGCAGACCTCTCACATGATTTCCACAGTGACTTCTGCATAATAAATGGAAGGAAATGAGGGAGAAGAAAAGAACAACAGGGATCTGAGCAATTCATCAGCCTACAAAAATCAAACATCAGGAAACCTTAACGATTATAATCAAGCTAACTGAAGTGAGAAAACATTTAAAGAAGAATGTCACTCTTTAACACTTTTTCTTCTATTCCTCTCTCTCTCTCTTTTTTTTTTTTTTTAATGTTTATTTATTCTTGAGAGAGACAGTGTGAGCAGGGGAAGGTGGGAGAGAGAGGGAGACACAGAATCCAAAGCAGGCTCCAGGCTCTGAGCTGTCAGCACAGAGCCCCACACAGGGCTAGAACTCAGGAACTACAACATCATGACCACAGCCAAAGTCAGACGCTTAACCAACTGAGCCACCCAGGCGCCCCTCTTCTATTCCTCTTTATTTACTTACCACATCACTGTTCGCTGCTATACCAACAATGTATCATGTAGCTGTTACTGCTAGCATTCACAGTTGTAGCTAAGTCTTCTTACTTCACCATGTCTTTTTCTCCCAAGATACTGGATTTTTTTAAAAAAAACGTGTCCTACTGAGATATAATTTACCTACAGTGAAATACACAGTTCGGTTTTGACAAAGACATACACGCAAGTAACCAACACTCTGATCAAGATATAGAACATTCCCATCACCCCAGAAAAATTTCTCATGTCCCTTCTCAGTCAATCCAACCCCTGGTCTGATTTCTTCACCATGGCTTAGTTATGCCTGCTCTAAAACTTCGTATAAATGCAACTATTCAGTACTCATTCTGTAGAGAACAAGATGGAGTCACTCATGTCAAGCAGGGGCCTGTGTCAAGCAATGACACAAGCAATTAAGGGTACTGCAGCTATAAGATATCACCACGAACAGCATCAGCTGACACCCTAGAACTGATAACAAGCAGAAGCATCGGAGGTCTGCAGGGCCCCAAGACTGATTAAATCCCTTTATAAAGGGAAGGATTTCAGACATGACCCCTCTATGACTGATCACTTAAACAAGGCAGCTGCCTCCCGAGGCTCTGCTGGATTGATCTCCAAACAGAACTGAGCTCCTTGACAGTTTGAACAGAATAAGCAGTAAGTGCCACAAGCTGACCCGGATAAACTGAAGCCTTATCTCAACTGTACGCCCACAGACTGACTTTGCATTTGGTTCATTAACTTCCTACATCCTTCTGTTGGCTGTTCTGCTCTGTGTACTGCGTAAGAAGCCAAGTTAATCACACGGCAAAATGTCATTGAGTTTGGAACCCTGTACCTGCTTTATAATTATGTTAATCTTGCTTTATGATGGAATAAAACTGACATTGTGAAAAGACACAACTCGCGTATACACCTTCATAGCATGCTACTGACACACTATCGTGTCTGGCTTTTTCGTAATGGTTTTTGAGAACTATTGTGGGGTGTATCATAACTTACTCTTTTTTTTTTTTTTAATTTGAGGGAAGGAGAGGCAGAGAGAGAGAGAGAGGAAGAAAGAGTGAGAGAGAGAGAGAGAGAGAGACAGAGAGAATATCCCAAACAGGCTCCATACTCAGTGCAGAGCCCAACGCGGAGCTCGATCCCACAACCCTGGGATCATGACTTGAGTCAAAACCAAGAATGGGATGCTCAACCAACCGAGCCACCCAGGAGCCCCAACTTATTCCTTTTTTATTGCTGAATAGTAGTCTTTCAAAAATACCCCATAGTTTTTCTCTTCCTCTCTTTTGTTGAAGGACATCTGACAATTTCCAGGTCTGGCATTAAACAAAAAAAATTTGTTCCAGTCCTGGGACCAGTTTATCCAAACAAAAAGAAGTTTGGGGAACTGGATTTTGTTACTTTTGAGATTCTGCCTTTCACTGATATTGAGATTTTTCAAGGACCTCCCCCGCTCTATCCCTCTGCAGGAAAATCAGAGTACATACGTGCAACAGGAGAGGAATGAAGTGGGCTATGTAGAAGATTCTCACGTTTATTTATTCACACAAGGCATAAAGGCTGAATACAGAAAACAAGTTACTATTCTGTCCAGTCTCACAATCCAATTTTGAAAAGGGTAGTAAATGCTGTAAAGGGTGATAAAAGGGCAGTAATAATTCCAGCCTATACAGTTTAAAGCATTATCAGGGTCCTGATGATAATTCTTACAAGTATAGCTTATACTTATCAAGCTTTAGCTAAATGCTAGACATTGTGCCAGTTATTTAATCTAATTCTTATGCTTCCAGTAGGTACATTTATTATCCCAATTTCATGCAGAGCATATAGATGTTCAGAAAGTACATAAAGAAGTCCATTAACACTATACAATAGAAGACACTCAAATGGGTGTAGAGACTCATAGAAACCTAACGGAAACAAAGTGGTTAATTTTTATGATTTACTTCATATATATCCATTTGTGTGTCTTCTATGTATAGTGCCATGTGGATTTGTGCAACTAAATAGTATAAATAGCATTTCTACTTTGTCTTTTCATTAGCAGTTTGCAAACTCCTCTTAAACCATGAGCTCTCTCTGTTCATGCTCACTGACTCGGGATGGGTGTAAGGTGTAGCATTTACTTCCCAGGGAATTACAAACCAGCTGGGCAACTGCGGTTTTACAAATAGAGTAATTTAACACCACTCTTGATAACAAAATAGTAAGTACTTAGATATTTTAGATACACTGTTACCAACACTTCTGGCCAAAATTCATGTATAACAAGAAGAATTTCAGTGGGAAAGTGACTGGTTTAAAATTATCTTTGGGGATTCAATAAAAAATGATTTCTTTTCCCCTTAACACTCTTCTTGTCTTCCTTTCCGCTCTGTCCCTACCCCAAATATCTTTTAGTATTCTTTTCCTTTACTGCAACTGATTATTATTTTATTCACCTATTTAATGAATGGAGCAGAAACGATTCCTTTCTCTGGCAGCAAAGCCCTGAATATGATTTGGAGAAATTTATCCCTAAGAAGCACTGGATGAGCTATGTGGTTTCAATGTTTAAAATAGTTTATCCAGGGGCGCCTGGGTGGCTCGGTTGGTTGAGCGTCTAATGTGACTGGCTCAGGTCATGATCTCACGGTTC
This sequence comes from Panthera onca, assembly GCF_046562875.1. Taxonomy (NCBI): domain Eukaryota; kingdom Metazoa; phylum Chordata; class Mammalia; order Carnivora; family Felidae; genus Panthera; species Panthera onca. The sequence continues at coordinate 90,225,040 of NC_138342.1, forward strand.
GTGAGTTCGAGCCCTGCATCGGACTCTGTCCTGACAGCTTGGAGCCTGGGGCCTGCATTGGATTCTGTGTTTCTCTCCCTCTCTGCCCCTTCCCTGCTCGAGCTGTCTCTCTCTCTCTCTCCCTCAAAAATAAGCATTAAAAAAATGAAATAAAATAGTTTATCCAAGGGCTCCTGGCTGACTCAGTCAGTAAAGCATGCAGCTGTTGATCTCAGGGTTGTAAGTTAGAGCCCCACGTTGGGTGTAGAAATTACTTAAAAATAAAATCTTAAAAAAAAAAAAAAGTTTATCTTAAAAAAAAAAAAGCCCCTGAGTGGCTCAGTCGGTTAAGCGGTGGGCTCTTGATTTCAACTCAGGTCATGATCTCGAGGTTTGTGAGATCGAGCCCCACATTGGGCTCCATGTTGACAGTGTGAGGAGGCTACTTCTGATTCTCTCTCTCCCTCTCTCTCTGCCCCTCCTCCCCCACACTCGCTCTCTCTCAAAATAAATAAACTTTTAAAAAAGTTAAAAAAAAGTTTATCCATGGTATTGTGAACAATATAGTTTCCTGTATTAGGTTGTGAGGGCTGCCAAAACAAAGTGCTACACACTGGGTATGTAAACCACAGAAACATATTGTCTCATGCTTCTAGAGGCTACAAGTCCAAGATCAAGGTGTTAGCAGGGTTGGTCCCTTCTGAGGCCTCTCTATTTGACTTCAGGTACTCCTCTCCATGTTTTCACGTGGTCTTCCTCCTGTGTCTGTGTCCTAATCTCTTAGCAAAGGACACCAGTCTTAGTGGATTAGGGTCCACTCACATGACCTTATTTTATCTTCATTGCCTCTGTAAAAACCCTGTTTCAAATACAGTCACATTCTGAGGTGCTGGAGTTTAGGATTTCAACATATGAATTCTGAGGGAACACAGTTCGGCCCATAACACTTCCTATGTGCAACACAGAGTTGTTAACCTAACAAAATTTGAGAATATTTAGGAAAATGCTATAAATGCAGTTATATCCTGTGCAAGACGGTGTTTGTTAGGGTTGTTAAATTAACCACATTTCAACTATTTTAAAATCATTTGTGAACTTAAGTTGGTTGTATGGAAAGATGTTAGTGGCTACTATTTCAGAGAGCAAGGCTATGAAAGAATCAGGACATGCTGAAGATCATATCTACAAACAAGTAGTTTAATTTTTTTTTTAATTCTCTAAATTCAAAAAATGAGAAATCGAATCTAACAATGGGAAATTACAGAGCATATAAGGTGTAGGGTTTGTTATTAAGTTTAAAATAACTTATGAAGTGCATGGCAAAAATGGTATTAGAACAGAGTAGACTTGAAATTTAGCATATCCTGCTGTCATCTCTTGCCTATAGAAAAATTAGAATGGGTCATAGAATGAATAAGGAGGACTCACTACGTTTTGGTCACACTTTTAGAAGTACAGCATGGTGTTCAAACTTTTACTGGGGGGGGGGGGGGAGAATTTAAAAGATCCAAAATTGAGAAAAGAACAGATTGTTGGTTATGATCATTTAAGTTGATTCATAAGATACTGACCTTTCAGTAGATAAAACAGGGTCCGATATTGACAATTCTGTATGTCAACCTAACATTAAAGAGAAACCAGAGGAGTCAGCCTATGGAAGATGGAAAGGTAAGCTCCTAGAAGCCATTATCACAGAAGATTAAAGGACTTTATCTTAAAAGTATTATAGATTCAGGGGCGCCTGGGTGGCCCAGTCAGTTGAGCTCCAGACTTCCTCTCAGGTCATGGTCTTGCAGATCGTGAGCTCGAGCCCCCCTTTGGGCTCTGTGCTAACAAACAGCTCAGAGCCTGGAGACTGCTTCGGATTCCGGGTCTCCCTCTCTCTCTCCTCCTCCTCTGCTCATGCTCTGTCTCTCTCTCTCAAAAATAAATGTTAAAAAATTTTTAAGTATTATACAATTCATACTTAATATCTCAACCTCAGCATTTCCGGTTTGGTTTAATACCAATAATAGTATTGTCATCCCTCCTCACCGCTTCCTTTTTATACTATTAGCTACGTTAATCTTCCAAGTCTATTCTTTTTTTTTTTTTTTTTTTTTTTATCTATTCCTGGATTAGGCTTGCTGCTTTACCCAGGCTACGCGCTGATATAAATGCTGAGCTTTCACTCCCGGCATAAAAAGGTTTTCCTGCCAGTGGCAAGTTCTGAGAGCTTTACTCCGCCCCGCCCCTCCCCCCTCTCCCCCCCCCCCCCCCTTAGGCCACCCCTGCCCATCCTTCCCGCAGCGATAGCCTCCTGCACTGGCAAATTCTGCACTTTGCTTTCCCATCATCCTCTTGTCTCTGAGGGCAGGAAAGAGTCCCTTCCTCCGAATCCCATCTTTTTGCTGCGGAGGTGGGGCGGGGACCCCACTCTCCCACCTTAGGGTAGGGGTGCTGGTGTTGAAGGTGAGTGATCAGGGGCCCGTTCACCAGGCAGGTTTATACACTCAAATGACACGTGGGCGACCCGAGGAAATCCGACAGCCAATCAGGACGCAAGCGTGGTACCGCAAGCATCTTTGGTCCGGGACAGTAAATGCCCAGCCCGACCTGGAGAAGAGGCTCAACAGGACCCGGGGTCAAACTTTCAGAGCGCTCGCCCCGCCCATCCGTGGACCGCTTTTACAGTGGTGCGAGCGCGACCCCGTTTCTGCTCGGGCGTCGCTGATTGGAGACGAGGGCGGGGAAGGCGGTAGGCGCAGCCAATCCGGGCCGCCCTTCGCCGCTCTCCTCCCAGCCCCTCCTCTTTCCCGTGGAGTTAGTCTTCCGCAGGCGGCGTCTCCGGCTGGTGTCTGCTTGCGCTCTCCCAGCGGTCAGCCCCGGGTGAGCCGGTGCAGTCGAGGCTGGGGACGCCGGCGCGCAGGCCATGGCCTCCCCCGGGCTGCCACAGCCCCCGGCCGAGGTCTCGCCCTGGCCTCTGCGCCTGCTGCACGCGCCTCCCGGGCTGCTGCGGCTGGACTCCATCGGCGGCGCGCTGCTGCTGCTGCTCGGCCTCGCGGCGCTCCTCGGCTGGAGCTGGCTGTGGCGGCACCGGGCGCGGGGCATCCCCCCCGGACCCACGCCCTGGCCCGTGGTGGGCAATTTCGGCTTCGTGCTGTTGCCACCGTTCCTCCGACGGAAGAGCTGGCTGCAGCGCCGGGCGAGGGCCGCAGGAGTGGAGCCCTCGGCCCTGGGCCCGCAGTTGTACCTGGCCGACCTGGCCCGCGTATACGGCAACGTCTTCAGCTTTTTCATCGGCCACTACCTGGTGGTGGTCCTCAGCGACTTCCAAAGCGTGCGCGAGGCGCTGGTGCAACAGGCCGAGATCTTCAGCGACCGCCCGCGGGTGCCGCTCGTCTCCCTCGTAACCAAGGAGAAGGGTGAGCCGCTTCTCGGCCGCCGGAGCCTTGAGGGTCGCGGGCCGTGTGAACGCGCGATGCGGCGCATGGGGCGCGCCAGGTGCACCGGGCTGTGGTTCCTGTGCCCTTTGCAGCCGCGCGCACCCAGCCCGGCTCACCGCAGGCAGCCCCAAAGTAGGAGGGTGGCGGCAACGCCTCCTTTTCCTGGTGCCTTTAAGATCGTATCGAGCTGTGATGGATGAGGGACTCGTTCTTATTCCAAGATAAGAAGTGAGAAACCCACTGGAAAGTTGAGGAAGGGAAATGGGGATGGGGGCGCGGGTGGAGACGTGTGAAAGCCAGGCTCTATCTTTCCTGTCTGTCCTTTCCAGAACAAGGCCTCATTCTCAAGGCTGTGTCCCCAGGGGGAAACTTTGGCTGTGTTAGATGGAGGCAGGGATATTCATTACACCTTCTGTGTTCTGAATGAAAGCGTTTAAGAAGATAGTTCCCCATAAGATAGAAAGTCCAGAAAACATGTTAGGAGCCTATTGGCAAACCTAGTTTACTGGGTTTGTAACCTCTGTGATTTCTGCTTATGGAAGTCCAAGTTGGGCAGTTTTGATGGTTGGGAAACATACTATCCACATTTACTCTCTCCCTAACCCAATCCTCCCACCTCCTTTGTTTATCAGTCTTACCCTTTGTTTTACTGGCTGGCATAGGTCCCAGACTTTTTTGTCTGAGTTCATATGTTAATTTAATTGCCTTTCATCAGTCTTTCCTTCTGGAAGCTTTTTGTCACTCCCTCTCCAAGTTAGCTCCCTTTTGGAACCAGTTTCTTTGCACAAGTACTTTTTTCACTGCCCTTAGCAAAACTGGGGCTACAGAATTTTGCAATCTTGGGCCTGGAAGCGTGTCTTTACCACAAAACTGACATCTAGGAGAATGTGGACTGCGACATAAAAAGATTCAGGCTTTTAAGAGTCTGATTAAGCCAGAGTTTTCCCTCAGGATTTTAATGAATAGCAGTGATGATCATAATATTTTAAATGTCCCACTGAAGAACATGTCACAGTTCGTAAGCCACCGTCTCCACGCCGTCACACATGCTGCTGCTTCTACCTAGAATTCTCTTCCAGCCTCATGGCTGCCTGGAAAACTCCTGTTTTCTCTTCTTTTCTTTTCTCTCTTTTTAAACACATCGTGGTGAAATACACATAACATAAAATTTGCCATCTTAACCATTTTTAAGTTCAGTGACATTAGGTCATTCACATTGTTATGAAACCATTACCACTATCTCCAGAATACTTTTCATCTTGCAAAACTGAAACTGTACCATTAAACAAACTTTAAAAAAAAAACCTCCTTGAGGCAGGCACCTGGATGGCTCAGTTCGTAGAGCATGTGACTCTTGATCCTGGGGTTGTAGGTTTGAGCCCCACGTTGGGTGTAGAGAGTACTTAAAATTTAAAATTTAAAATTTAAAACAAAAAATAGAAAAAACCCTCCTTCCTCTTTCTAGCCCCTGGCAACCACTGTTCTATTTTCCGACTCTATGGATGTGACTATTCTAGGTACTTGATATGATTGGTATCATCTAATATTTATTCTTTTGTAACTGACACTTTCACTTAGCCCCATGTTTTAAGCTTTTTCAATGTTGTAGCATGTGTGAGAATTGCTTGCCTTTTTAACTCTGAATACTATTCAGTGGAATGTATATAACACATTTTGTTTATCCCCTGATGGATGCTTGGATACTTCTGCCATTTCACTATTATGAAAAATGCTGCTATGAACACGGTACATATACAAATATCCATTCAAGTCCTTCCTTTCAATTCTTCTGAGTAGTTACCCAGAGGTGGAATTGCTTGATAATATGGCAATTCTGTATTTCATTTTTTGAGTAACTACCCTACTGTTTTCCACAGTGTCTGCACCATTTTACATTCCCACCAGCAATGAACAAGATTCCAATCTTCCCACATCATCTTTGCTATTTTCTGTTTCTCAAACCTGCTTAAATGTCACCTCTTTGAGAATGTGTTCCCCAGCATACCTCTCTACCAGGGAGAGGGGAGCTACCCTTTCTCTATGACACCACTGTTTGGGCTGAAACCCCTCCCCCTCCCACCCCCTGCCAGTCAGTCAGCAGGTCTTGTCAATTCTGCAGAGACAGTTCTGTATCCATCCACTTGTTTCCATCTCCATTGTCAGCACCTTCATGCCAGGTACCATCATTTTCATTTGATACTTGAAGCCACTTCCCTAGCCTGCTTGCTTCTACTCCAGTTTTATTTTATTTTATTTTATTTATTTAATTTTTTTAATGTTTATTTATTTTGAGAGAGAGAGAGCGTGTGTGTGTGTGTGTGTGTGTGTGTGTGTGTGTGTGTGAGCAGGGAAGGGACAGAGTAAGGGAGACACAGAATCCGAAGCAGGCTCCAGGCTCTGAGCTGCCAGCACAGAGCCTCACATGAAGCTCGAACCCACGAACCGCATGATCATGACCTGAGCCAAAGTCAGACGTTTGACTGAGCCACCCAGATGTCCCATCGAGTTTTTTATCTACACATCAGCCAAAGGGATCTCTTTTAAAAACCAAGAATCACAGGTGCCTGGGTGGCTCAGATGTTGAGCTTCTGACTTCATCTTAGATCATGATCTCAGGGTTCAAGGGCTTAAGCCCCACGTTGGGCTATGGGCTGGCAGTGCAGAGCCTGCTTGGGATTCTCTTTCTCTTCCTCTCTCTCTGCCACTCCCCCATTTGCACTCTCTATCTCTCCTCTCTCTCACTCTGAAAATAAATAAATAAACTTAAAAAAACAAAAAACAAAAAAAACCATGAATCAAACCATGTTGCTCCCCAACTTAAACCAGTTGCCTCCAACTCCATCCTGGACCTACTGTGCCTGGAAGAATCTGGGCCCTGCCTGCCTTTCTCACTTTCTCTCTCTCTCCATTCTGCCTTGACTCATACATTTCAACCTGCTCTAGAAAAATTAAGCAGATTCCTGGCAAGCTTGTGACTGCCTCAGTCTACTGGGTTTATTGTCCTTGGGCCTAGAATAACTTTTCATATGACTGACTCCTTATCCTCTCTCAGGCTAATTGTCACCTTTCAGTCCTATTTTAGACACTGCTCAATATCACAACTTATTTTATCTCTTTCATATTTCACTCATTAAACACTTTGAAAATATTTAGCCTATTACCAGCCCCACCTACCAATGGAATATAAACTCTGTGAGGGCAAAGGTTTGGTTCATGTTGTTACCCACTGTATCCCCACTGGTTGGCACAGAATAGGTAATCAAAAAATGAATGAATCTATGCATACAAACATCTGTTGATGCACGTAACACATTATACTGTAATTTTCTTGCATGTCTGTCTTTTCCTCTAGATATTTTTAAGGTGTGAATTAGATTTTCTTCTTTGAGGTCCTTCTTGGTGGATATATGGTTTGCTCAAAAATCTGTAATAAGGCATTTTCTTTTTTATTTTGAGGGAGAGAGAGTGCGAGTGCACGTGTGCATGAGCATGTGTATGTGGGGGAGGGGCAGAATGAGGGGGAGGGAAAAAATCTTAAGCAGGCTTCATGCTCAGCATGGATCTTGACTTGGGATCAATCTCAGGACCTTGAGATCATGACCTGAGCCAACGCTTCACTAACTGAGCCACCTCGCTGCCCCTATAATAAGATAGTTTCTAAGTATTAGTTGAATCACAGCTTATTATTAGATCTTTATGTAGGAAAGGCCTGGGAGCCTGGGGTAACTGGGTGTTTCAGCATCTCAATCAAAGCATTCATTCTCCCAAGAGACAGTTATGGTTCTTTAGGTGATGCTGGGTATTGTAATGGGTGTGTGTTGGGCAGTGTGCTGTGAGCTGAGAAAAGTTGCTGTGGTGGAGGCAGTTGACAAGAGAAGGTAAAGGAAGAACCATAGGTCGCAAAGGAGATGCTTGTGGGGCTAACTTAGAGTAGAGAACAGGTCATCTGAATAGGAAAATGGAGACAGCTGAGGAATTTTTTTAATGGAAATTGTTCAAAGGTGAAGAATAAAAGGGGAGAATGTGAGTTTATTTCAAGATGCCCATCAAAGGATGAGGGACCAGACAAATTCTGAGTAGATGTCACAAATCGAGAAATGGATAGCCTGAAGTTATCAGCCTGAAGGAGAGGCCATGAGAGCTAGAGGCTGAGCAGCTCAGCACTACTTGAGGAGTGTTCACGCTGTTTGGCTACTGTTTCCAATGGCAGAATTAGAAAATGTGAAATTGTCTAGAAGAGAAATGTGTATAGGAGAAAGAGAAACAGTATTAGGAATTAGAGGTCAATAGCATTATTAAATATTTAGTACAAGATATTTTTAGGGTCACCTGGGTGGTTCAGTCAGTTGAGTATCCAACTCATGGTGGTAAGATCAAGCCCTGGGTCTGGCTCTGCACTGGCCGTGGAGCCTGCTTGGGATTCCCTTTTCCTCTCCCTCTGCCCTTCCTCCACTCACACACTTGCACACACATGCTCTCTCCCTCAAAAAATTTAAAAAATAATTTAAAAGATTTTTAAAGAACATTGGTGCTAAAGTTGGTGAGACTAGCAGAGAAAGGAATGTTTTATAAACAGTGATGTGCAGAGACAGGCTGGAAATACTTAACACATTGCCAAAAAGTTCTAGAATGTGGGGAAGTTATTATATTTGAATTTTTCAAAATATGCTTGGGCAAGGTGATGTTCTTTTTAAGCCAATAAAAACTCTAGTAAGCTAGATATGCCATAAAGGTATTTTACATTAGCTATGCCCATCATTCTCATCAGTCTACCTGATTCTTTCCTGAGCAGGAATACAAAATAAAGCTACAAAGTCAGAGTCAAGGCTACCAAAAGTGCTTTACCCTAAGTGTGGTCTATTTCTTCTAAAAGGTTTGTGTACATCACATTTTTATTATAAAATATTTCAAATATAAAGTTCAGAGAGCATATAAATTTCTTTATCTACCATTCAGATTTGCTTCACATTCATAAACAATACATAGTTTTATTTGGTATGTTTTTTAAAAACTTATATATGTCATATATTTAAAGTACCATTTCTATTCCAGCTGTTATTAGTTGATTTATCTATTTCTCTGTTGATAGAAATTAGATCTTTTTTTTTTTTTTTTTTTTTTTTTTTTTTTTTTTAATTTTAGAGACAGCATGAGCAGGGGCAAGGAGCAGAGGAGAGAAAAAGAATCCTAAGCAGGCCCCATGCTTGGCTCAGAGTCCAAATCAGGGCTTGAACCCATGACCCTGGGATCATGGCCTGAGCTGAAATTGAGAGTCTGACACTCAGCTGACTGAGCCACCCAGGCGCCCCAGAAATTACATTATTTCTAATTTTAAGAGATTGCTAGAAACTTGGAGCAAGAGTGAAAGCAAATTGCAGAGCCATAAAAAAATGGAACATAAAAGGAAACTTGGAAGAAATTTAAGAGCAGAGTATAGATCAGTCAGTACTGACTACTTTAAAGGGGAGCAAGATGCAAAATGAAATTAGGAGATGAAGATAGAAAATGAAAGTTCATCTGGGGAATTTAAAAATGAATGAGGGGGCGCCTGGGTGGCTCAGTCGGTTAAGCGTCCGACTTCAGCTCAGGTCACCATCTCGCGGTCCGTGAGTTCGAGCCCCGTGTCGGGCTCTGGGCTGATGGCTCAGAGCCTGGAGCCTGCTTCCGATTCTGTGTCTCCCTCTCTCTCTGCCCCTCCCCCGTTCATGCTCTGTCTCTCTCTGTCTCAAAAATAAATAAATGTTAAAAAAAAAAAATGAATGAGTAGGGGAGCCTGGGTGGCTGGGTTGGTCGGTTGAATGTCTGACTCTTGATTTTGGCTTGGGTCATGATCTCAGGGTCGTCTGCTCTGGGCGTGGAGCCTACTTAAGATTCTTTCTCTCCCTCTCCCTCTGTCCCTTCCCTGCTTGTGTGCGTTGTCTCTCTTTCTCAAAACTAAACTAAACTAAAATAAGAAAAACAGGATAACCAAATCTTGTAGTAAGTGCAGTAAAATAGGTATTTGAAATAGTTATGTACTCGTAGCAAGAGGGCCTGAATTCCCAGTAAAAGGAACACTTCTATGACTCTGTGGAAGGAAAGGGCAAATGTAATCACTGGGTAGATAGCACCTTCTCTATGTCAGGAGGAAGAAAACTTATATGTGATGGATGTAAATTGCATCAAATTTAATGTATTTAAGTACTTTTACTTTATTTTTATTATTGTAAAACATGTGGAAGAGGAAAAAAAAAAAGAATTCCTTTCAATTCTTTACAAAAAGAATTGAAAGCCATTTGAGATCATTGTTATTCTGAGATAGCCATTATTGGTATTTTTATGTACTGCCTTTGTCTTTAGCCCTACTAAAGAATGAATGGGTCAACCAGGCAATTAGAGAAGAAATTTATAAAAAATATGGAAACAAATGAAGATGAAAGTACAATAATCCAAATGCTTTGGGATGCAGCGAAGGCAGTCCTGAGAGGAAAATACATTGCAATCCAGGCCTATCTCAAGAAACAAGAAAAATCCCAAATACAAAATCTAACAGCACACCTAAAGGAAATAGAAGCAGAACACAAAGACACCCCAAACCCAGCAGAAGAAGAGAAATAATAAAGATCAGAGCAGAAATAAACAATATAGAATCTAAAAAAGACTGTAGAGCAGATCAATGAAACCAAGAGTTGTTTTTTTTAAAAAATAAACAAAATTGATAAACCTCTAGCCAGGCTTGTCAAAAAGAAAAGGGAGATGACCCAAATAAAATCATGAATGAAAATGGAATTATTACAACCAACCCCTCAGAAATACAAGCAATTATCAGGGAATACTATGAAAAATTATATGCCAACAAATTGGACAACCTGGAAGAAATGGGCAAATTGCTAAGCACCCACACACTTCCAAAACTCAAACAGGAAGAGATAGAAAACTTGAACAGACCCAAAACCAGTGAAGAAATTGAATCAGTTATCAAAAATCTTCAACAAAGAAGAGTCCAGGACCAGATGGCTTCCCTGGGGAATTCTACCAGACATTTAAAGCAGAGATAATACCTATCCTTCTCAAGCTGTTCCAAAAAATAGAAAGGGAAGGAAGACTTCCAGACTCATTCTATGAAGCCAGTATTACTTTGATTCCTAAACCAGACAGAGACCCAGCAAAAAAAGAGAACTACAGGCCAATATCCCTGATGAATATGGATGCAAAAATTCTCAATAAGATACTAGCAAATCGAATTCAACAGCATATAAAAAGAATTATTCACCATGATCAAGTGGGATTCATTCCTGAGCTGCAGGGTTGGTTCAACATTAGCAAATCAATGTGATACATCACATTAATAAAAGAAAAGATAAGAACCATATGATCCTGTCAATCGATGCAGAAAAAGCATTTGACTAAATTCAGCATCCTTTCTTAATAAAAACCCTCAAGAAAGTCGGGATAGAAGGGACATATTTAAACATCATAAAAGCCATTTATGAAAAGCCCACAGCTAATATCATCCTCAATGGGGAAATACTGAGAGCTTTCCCCCTGAGATCAGGAACACGACAGGGATGTCCACTCTCATCGCTGTTGTTTAACATAGTGTTGGAAGTGCTAGCATCAGCAAACAGACAACAAAAGGAAATCAAAGGCATCAAAATTGGCAAAGATGAAGTCAAGGTTTCACTTTTTGCAGATGGCATGATACTACACGTGGAAAACTCGATAGACTCCACCAAAAGTCTGCTAGAACTGATACATGAATTTAGCAAAGTTGCAGGATACAAAATCAATATACAGAAATCAGTTGCATTCTTATACACTAATAATGAAGCAACAGAAAGACAAAGAAACTGATCCCACTCACAATTGTACCAAGAAGCATAAAATACCTAGGAGTAAACCTGACCAAAGATGTAAAAGATCTGTATGCTGGAAACTATAGAAAGCTTATGAAGGAAATTGAAGAAGATACAAAGAAATGGAAAAACATTCCATGCTCATGGATTGGAAGAATAAATATTGTTAAAATGTCAATACTACCCAAAGCTATCTACACATTCAATGCAATCCCAATCAAAATTGCACCAGCATTCTTCTTGAAGCTAGAACATAATCCTAAAATTTGAATGGAACCACAAAAGACCCTGAAGAGCCAAAGTAATTTTGAAGAAGACGACCAAAGCGGGAGGCATCACAATCCCAGACTTTAGCCTCTACTACAAAGCTGTAATCATCAGGACAGCATGGTATAGGCACAAAAACAGACACATAGACCAATGGAATAGAATAGAAACCCCAGAATTAGACCCACAAAAGTGTGGCCAACTAATCTTTGACAAAGCAGGAAAGAATATCCAATGGAAAAACGACAGTCTCTTTAACAAATGGGCTGGGAGAACTGGACAGCAACATGCAGAAGGATGAAACTAGACCACTTTCTTACAACATTCACGAAAATAAACTCAAAATGGATAAAGGACCTGAATGTGAGACAGGAAACCATCAAAACCCTAGAGGAGAAAGCAGGAAAAAACCTCTCTGACCTCAGCCGCAGCAATTTCTTACTTGACACATCCCCAAAGGCAAGGGAATTAAAAGCAAAAATGTGCATGCATTTTTAAACAGTGTATTTGCTTCTTTAAAATGGAATTGTGTTCACACCCTTTAAAATTGTTTTCAGAATTGTTTAAAATTGTTTTTGTCAATTTTCTGAACATGTTTCTGCATTATTAATTATTCTCCTGCAAAGATCCTAAGAGCTGTACAACATTCCTTTGTGAGAATCTATCACAGTTGGTTTAGCTTATGCTGTGTTTGGTTTGAAGTGGATCTTTGTTTCAACTGTGTGGCACCTGTTCCTCTGTAGAAGACTCCCTTTTGAGGAGCTCTTCGTCCTCGCCACTCACTTGTACTCACTAACTGTGGTTGGAACGTGAGATGCCATGTCTTTATATGAATTCCCTTCTCTGACAGCAGTGATTAGGCAAGGATTAGAACCCCGATCAAAGGTGACTTGATCAGAATATCTTACCTCTGTACCAGTGGCTAGTTTGTAGGCTGGGCACCGAACTTAAGAATTTATGTTCATGGCATGGTCTGGAAACCTCAAGTCACAAAATAAACTTAAGGTGTTCCAAATTGGTATCACCAGGGGATACCTGACTGAAGCATTTGAATCCTCCCCCAGCATTTTTTTTAAGTGAGATCTGAAGAATAGAGGCCTTTTCTCTCTGGTGGGGAAAATGGGAGATTAGGCATCTGAAGATAGCTCCTGATGCTTGGAAAAGCTAGTTTGCAATGGGAAAAAGTGAAGTCAGGCAGAAAGCATTTGAAAATAGGTGCAGTGAGAAAGAGATGTGTGGCATTTAGTCTTCTCTGAAGTGATGACCCCTAGCTCTTCCTGGTTTGTTTTGTTTGTTTGTTTGTTTGTTTGTTTGTTTGTTTTTGGTTGCGCAGCCTAATTGGCCTCTTTGCCAAACCTACTTAAGGATATATTTTTGTCATTCCCACCCAAGAGTCCTGATTTTTGCTTTGGAGGCATTTTTATTTTTTAGTGTTATTATCCTCCTTGAAGTGAAGTCTTTGTACACATCCACAGATACCATTGCTTTTCAGGGCTAAGAATGGAGATGTTAACAACTGTAGGATGTGCCTGAACCTCTTTCAGACGCTCCTAGGACCATAAGCCATTCTGGCTCCAAAACATGAGTGTTTTGTAAAGTTCAAAGCCTTGGGCCATTAATTCTGTCCATGCCTCTCATTCTAGCATTCTCAGGCAGTCTCTTTGGTCACCTCTTTTGTCTTGCACTTCACACCTGTCAACCTGTTGTCACATATCCCAGTCTTCAAACATTAGCCTCTTCTGAGAAGGTTCTCTCCATTTCCTTGCCTTATCTAAACCTGATTTCCCTCTAAAGATAATTTAGCCCTTCTTCAGTTGTTGGGCTGAACACTGGGGTGTTATACGTAAGTGATGAATCACTGCAATCTACTCCTAAAGCCAAGACTACACTGTATGTTAGCTAACTTGAGAAAGAAAAAAAAAAAATAATTTAGCCCTTCTTGAAACAGCCTCTTTAACTTTGCTCAAGTTGTTTTTCGAAAATGTACCTTCATACACATCTTTAATTTTCTTAATTTTTTTAAAATTTATTTTTGAGAGAGAGAGTGCGCATGTGTGCACATGAGCTGGAGAGGGGCAGAGAGAGAGGGAGACAGAGCATCTGAAGCAGGCTCTGTGCTGACAAGCAGAGAACCTGATTCGGGACTCAAACTCACAAACCGTGAGATCATGACCGGAGCTGAAGTCAGATGCTTAACCGACTGAGCCACCCAGGCACCCCTATTCACATCTTTATTTACAAATGCAGCATCAGTTCAGGTGTCCTTTCTTCTGAGAAGTGCTGCCTTTCCTCAGCTGACACAGCACTCCTTCCTTTGTCTACACTGCAACTTCAGTACACCTCTAACATACAACATTGAATCAGTGCATCCCAACAATGCAACATTCAATACAGTCCAACATAAAACATTCAATACTGTACATTCCAACTATGCAGCCAAAGTACAATCCAACATACAGCATTCAATACAATATGTAACTTCAATACAATCTAACATACAACAGTATATTGGATTGTTGGTTAAGTTCCCATAACGACTAACATCTTAAAAAGAGAGACGATGGCTCTTTTAAATCAATATGCCCTAAGTAACTTGTATATAGGGGACTCTGAATAAATTTTGGAAAAGCTGATAGTAAAGGGGTGTTTTACTAGATAAAATATTTCTAAAATATATATGTGTAGTTTAAAAGATGGTGAGTAGATCACAAAGACTGAGAACCTAATAACAGAAAAATAAAGTTCCTTAAGAAATAGAGCAAAGCAGAGATGTCGTATGTTATATCTTAAATTAGACGACAGTTAAAATTAGTATCAAATCCTGAAATTAGAGTGAAAGACTGGATCTTTCTAAGGAAAAAGAAGGGGGCCTAACAATGCTTAGCCTCTGAATGCCGAAAGCAGCAAGAGTTGGCCATGGCTAAATGCAGGAAGAGTGACTAAGCTGCGGTTGCCTAGGAAATAGTTTACGGGGCTTTATTAAAGGGAGTATTCTAGTTTCAGGAATGGTTAAGACATTTCCACTTCTTTTTTGTCTTGATAATCACAGACCAAACCAGAGGGACTTTTTAAAATTTAATTTATTTTTTAAATTTACATCCAAATTAGTTAGCATATAGTACAACAATGATTTCAGGAGTAGATTCCTTAATGCCCCATATCCAATTAGCCCATCAACCCTCCCTCAACCTCTCCAGTAACCCTTTGTTCTCCAAATTTAAGAGTCTTATGTTTTGTCCCCCTCCCTGTTTTTATATTATTTTTGCTTCCCTTCCCTTGTGTTCATCTGTTCTGTGTCTTAAAGTCCTTATATGAGTGAAGTCATAGATATTTGTCTTTCTCTGACTAATTTCACTTAGCATAATACCCTCCAGTTTTATCCACATAGTTGCAAATGGCAAGATTTCATTCTTTTTGATTGCCGAGTAATACTCCATTGTATATATATACCACATCTTCTTGTCCACTCATCCATCAATGGACATTTGGGCTCTTTCCATACTTTAGCCATTGTTAATAGTGCTGCTATAAACACTGGGGAGCATGTGTCCCTTCAAAACAGCACATCTGTATCCTTTGGGTAAATACCTAGTAGTACAATTGCTGGGTCAAGGGGTAGTTCTGTTTTTAATATTTTGAGGAATCTCCATACTGTTTTCCAGAGTGGCTGCACCAGTTTGCATTCCCACCAGCAGTACAAAGAGATCCTCTTTCTCCACATCCTCACCAACATCTGTTGTTGCCTGAGTTGTTAAGGTTAGCCATTCTGACAGGTGTGAGGTGGTATGTCATTGTGGCTTTGATTTGTATTTCCCTGATGATGAGTGATGTTGAGCATTTTTTCATGTGTTGGTTTGCCATCTCAAACCAGAGGGACTTTTAACAGAAGCACACACTCCACCCAGGATGAAATGGATCTACAATGTTCTGTGTCACAACATTGGAAGACAAAAAGTAGACATCGGATTGGCAAATGACTTCATAGAGTGGAGGATGACCATCCCTAATTGGTCTACACTGGGGGCAGGTACTAGTGGAGTGTGAGACAGTTTATCCTGCAGAACCCCAGAAAGTCTCAGGAATTGGAGATACCAGTGGTAACAGGAGATGGGTATGAGCCAGTGGGCTGGAACAGTGATTGTTTGAAATGCATACAAAATATAGTTAGACTGTCCCTTTTCACCATACCCACCCCTTCAAAAAACAGAAAGTAGGGGCGCCTGGGTGGCGCAGTCGGTTAAGCGTCCGACTTCAGCCAGGTCACGATCTCGCGGTCCGTGAGTTCGAGCCCCGCGTCAGGCTCTGGGCTGATGGCTCGGAGCCTGGAGCCTGTTTCCGATTCTGTGTCTCCCTCTCTCTCTGCCCCTCCCCCGTTCATGCTCTGTCTCTCTCTGTCCCAAAAATAAATAAAAAACGTTGAAAAAAAAAATTAAAAAAAAAAAAAAAAACAGAAAGTAGGTGCCAAAAAACAGAAAGTAGGTGCCCTGAACAATCTTGGGTTTAAATGACTTCTTGGCCAGGGATGCGAAGTGGGTGGAGTGAGGGCAGAGATCTATGATCTTGCATCACACAAGATGAAAAGTTGCTGTAGACAGAAGACTCTTGAAGAGCTTCCCTTTGAGTGTGAGATTGAGTTTGACAAGGAACACCCAACAAACCTGGCCACTAGCAAAAGAAAATAAGGAAAATTGTCTGTCTTGGCCTGGACTCTGGCAGAGAAGGTGTTCTCTGCTACTTCCAATCCCTGTTGCAAGTACCCTGCCATTTTAGTACAAAAGCAGCCATAGACTATATGTGAGTGAATTATAGTGGCTCGTTAACTCCTGTGTTCTAGTAGCCTTTATTTATAAACCCTGAAATTTGAATTTCATATTTTTTTCATATATCATGAAATGGTGTTTTGTTTTTTTCCCCAACCATTTAAAAATGCAAAAATTCATCTTTGCTGACTGGCCATATAAAAAGAGACAGCAGGCTGGATTTGACCTGTGGGCTAAAGCTTGCTGATCATTATTCTGGACTTTAAGTAACTGTATTAAAAATTTAAGGGTGAGTATTCACTTTGTTTCTCTAATGCAAAAGAAGGCAAGAAAGGAAGGAGAAAAAAGAATAGATACAGCCAGGTAAAGTTCAAAATAATGTATTAGAAATAAATTCATAATTATATTAAGTATAAATGAACTAAATTGGCTAAAGGATAGATTGCTAGAATGGATTTTTTAAAAATTAAAATGTATGTTATTTTAATTTTTTTTAACAGTTATTCATTTTTGAGAGACAGAATGTGAGCAGGAAAGGGGCAGAGAGAGAGGGAGACACAGAATCCAAAGCTCCAGGCTCTGAGCTGTCAGCAAAGAGCCCAACGTGGGGCTTGAACTCATGAACTGCAAGATCATGACCCGAGCCGAAGTTGGACGCTCAACTGACTGAGCCACCCAGGTGTCCCCAAATGTATGTTATTTTAAAAGAGACATACCCTCCCTCCAAAAAGAGAAATACCCCAAACATAAGTGTACGTTAAAATTCAAAGTGAAAGAAAGGAAAATGTTATACCAAGATAATACTTTAAAAAGAAAAGCTGTTGGGATACCTGGGTGGCTCAGTCGGTTAAGCATCTGACTTCAGCTCAGGTCATGATCTCGAGGTTCGTGAGTTCGAGCCCTGCCTCGGGCTCTGTGCTGACAGTTCAGAGCTTGGAGCCTGCTTCAGATTCTGTGTCTCCCTCTCTCTCTGCCCCTCCCCCACTCACACTCTGTCTCTCAAAAATAAATAAACATTAAAAAAATATTTTTAAAAGAAAATATATACTTTGACAATATATACTTTAAGTCAAACTTTATTATTAAGAATTAGTGAATTACATGATGAGAACAGGAAGAGGAAGATATAATAACTTGGAACTTGCATATACCTAACAGTGTTCTCTAGCATATATAGGTATCTGACAGCAAAGATAAGTTAACAGATATAAGCGGCTACATTGCAAAATTCTATAGCAAAACTTACAGAACTGCAAAGAGAAATCAATAAATGTACCATTTTAGCAAAATATTTTAACATAAGCATTTGAATAACAGAGAGAGCAGGAAGATCAAATTTGCTAAGGATACAAAATTTGATTTTGTACCTTTGTACAAATGTACCATTTGATTCCAATGGTTATCAGGTTTTTTTGTATTGGACATATAGAGAACCCTGTACCCCACAATTGAGTCTATAAAAATTCTCTGAATTTAATTGGAAATTGTATTAAAATAGATCACATACTAGGCTAAAAAGCAAGCCTCATTAACGTCAAAAATCAGTAGAAGACAAATTAATTTAGGTGGCAAAAAATCATAATAGAAAAAAATTTTAACTTAAGATTATAATGAAAATACTTGCAAACAGTACTTGTGGACTGCAGCTAATGCGGTACCCAAAGGCAAATGTAGCTCCCTAAGTTATGTATTAGGGTAAAAGTCTGAAAAGTAATAAGTTAGATGGCCAACTTTATGTATCTGGAAAAGAATAAAAGCATAAACTCAAAAGAAAAAAGAAGGAACATAATTTTACACAAATTCTTCCAGAGAAAAAGAATATACCCTGGATTAGTTTAGAAGGCCAGTATATCCAGACAAGTACGTTATAAGAAAAAAGAAATTTATTGGCCATTTCATTTCTGAATATGAATTTAAGAAAACATACAAGAAACCAAATCCATCGATTAAAAAAAAACATAAAAACACTGTATAACCAAAATTGGATTTATTTTTTATTGCAAGCAGTTTCAATTATCAGAAGGAAGATAGTTTCAAATCTATAAATTAAATGCAATTCCAATGAAAACCTCAAAGTTTTTTTTAATAGAGTTTGACAAGCTGACTCTAAAGTTTTATAAAAGAGTGAAGAGCCAAGAATAATTTAAAAAGCAATGTTGAAAGAGAATAAGGAGGGGGGACTTCCCTATTAGATGTTAAGACTCACTGTGAAGTCTATTTCTGTCTTATAAAGTAACAGTAATTAAGACAATGTGCTCTAAGCACTTTGGAGAGTAATTTGGCAAATCTAGTCATATTGACAAAGTACGTGTTTTATGACTTACCAAACCACTCTTAGCAATGTCTTCAAAATTCTGAGGAAGTAGAAAAGGTAGAATAAACACATTTTCTAAAAAAATCTTTCGAAATTTGCTGCCCATGCATTTTTGCTTTAGCAAAAGAAGGGAAGGAAACAAGAAAGAGGAAGAAGTAGAATCCTGGAAATGGGTTCAGCACAGGAGAATCTAAAATAATTCCTTAATGATGCCCCACAGAGGTCATCACACACCTGAATAGAAGGCCTAGAAGCAGCAGATTTGAGCAGATGTGTGGCAGAGTCCAAGGATAAAAGCAGAGCTGATAAATCGCCTGATTCATTTGACCACACAGATGTTTACATTGAGAGGCATTTTGTAAAGGTATTAAATATTGTGATAAGATTTAACCACAGAGAAAGGTCTGTATTTCATCCTCAGCTGGATTCACAGCATCCCGGTCCCTGGCACTGACTCAATATTCAGAAATATTTGTTAAATAAGTGATACTCAAAGATAGCAGAAATGAAGTAGATTAAAAATGGCAAAGAAGGAGAACCAGCTGGAACAATAAAGGGCACCATGGAAAATAAAAGGGTGAAAGAGGGGACAGGAAATAAGGAATATTTGAAAACAAATTGATACATCTGGGAACAATTCTGTTGGGTTTGATGGTGGGAGATGTATAACATAAGTGAGAATCAAATGAGGTATAGTTGTGGACGACTTTTGAGTTCAGATGTTTTTAAATTAGGGCTGTTGCTGACAACAGACATTTTAGATTACCTGCCAGCTATTCGGTTGCAAACTGATGGTGAATGTTATAGTCCAGTGGGACTGTTGATTTATTTGGCTAATATTTGACAAGCTCCTCCTGTATACTCAGAATGATGCCAGATGCTGGGATTTTAATAGCACAATCAGGTATTGTCCCTGCCTCCTTCTATTCAGAATCTTTAGAATATGGGTATATCCAGCCTGAAATTTTTTTTTTTAATATTTGTTTAGTTTTGAGAGAGACAGACAGGGTACAAGTGGGGGAGACAGAATCTGAAGCAGGCTCCAGGCTCTGAGCTGTCAGCACAGAGCCCCATGCAGGGATTGAGCCCACAAACTACGAGATCATGACCTGAGCCAGATGCTTAACCGACTAAGCCACCCAGACGCCCCCAGCCTGAAATATTTTTTAAGCCTGGATTTACTCTTATGAAACATAAGATTCAGAAATTTACGCTAAAGAAAGAGGAACCCTTTTGCACTGCTGATAAGAATGCCAACTGGTGCAGCCACTCTGGAAAACAGTATGGAGGTTCCTCAAAATATTAAAAATAGAACTACCCTGTGACCCAAGAATTGCACTACTAGGTATTTATCTAAAGGTACAGGAGTGCTGATTCGAAGGGGCACATGCACCCCAATGTTTATAGCAGTGCTATTGACAATAGCAAAGTATGGAAAGAGCCCAGATGTCCATCGACTGATGAATGGATAAAAAAAGATGTGGTTTATGTATACAATGGAATATTACTAAGTGATCAAAAAGAATGAAATCTTGCCATTTGCAGCAATGTGGATGGAACTAGAAGGTATTATGCTAAGCGAAATAAGTCAGAGAAAAACAAATATATGACTTCACTCATGTGGAATTTAAGATACAAAACAGATGAACATAAAGGAAGGGAAACAAAAATAAGTTAAAAACAGGGAGGGAGACAAACCATAAGAGACTCATAAATACAGAAAACAAAACTGAGGAGTGCTGGAGGGATTTGGGGTGGGGGGATGGGCTAAATGGGCAAAGGGCATTAAGGGGGACATTTGTTGAGATGAGCACTGGGTGTTACATGTAAGTGGTGAATCACTAAATTCTATTCCTGAAATAATTATCACACTATATGTTAACTAACTTGGATGTAAATTAAATAATAATGAATGAATAAATAAAATACGTAGAACAAACTGCTGGGGGGGTAGGTGGGGGATGGGTTAAATGGGTGATGGCCATTAAGGAGGGCACTTGCTGGGATGAGCACTGGGTGTTGTATGTAAGTGATAAATCACTGAGTTCTACTCCTGAAACCAATACTACGCTATATGTTAACTAACTTGAATTTAAATAAATTAAAAAAAAATTTAAGACTAAAATAAATAAAAAGAAATTTACACTAACTCTAAAAATTGAAATTCATTGCTTTTCATTTCACTGGGGGTTCCTATCTATAAGCTATATTGTATAGGATTTTTATTATTAGAAACATATGCTATCTTGATAATTTCGCTAATCATTCTTCTTGGCTGGCGATCTCTACCTGTATGTAGATGAACTTTGCACACGTGACTTGACAAATACAGGACACACTTCATTGTAAGTCCTTTTAAGTGTTATCAGGCATCGCTCTCTCTTACATTTTCTTGGTGTCCTTTTGCAGGGATTGTATTTGCACATTATGGTCCAGTCTGGAGACAACAGAGGAAGTTCTCTCATTCAACTCTTCGTCATTTTGGCTTGGGAAAACTTAGCTTGGAACCCAAGATTATTGAGGAGTTTAAATATATAAAAGAGGAAATGCAGAAGCATGGAGAAGACCCCTTCAACCCTTTCCCCATTCTCAACAATGCTGTCTCTAACATCATTTGCTCCCTGTGCTTTGGCCAGCGTTTTGATTATACCAATAGTGAGTTTAAGAAAATGCTCAATCTTATGTCACGATCGTTAGAAATCTGTCTCAACACCCAGCTCCTCCTGGTCAACATATGCTCCTGGCTTTATTATCTTCCCTTTGGACCATTTAAAGAATTAAGACAGATTGAAAAGGATATTACCACTTTCCTTAAAAAAATCATCAAAGACCATCGAGAGTCTCTGGATGTGGAGAATCCTCAGGATTTCATAGACATGTACCTTCTCCACGTGGACGAGGAGAGAAAAAATAATAGCAATAGTAGCTTTAATGAAGATTATTTATTTTATATCATTGGGGATCTCTTCATTGCTGGAACTGATACCACAACTAACTCCTTGCTTTGGTGCCTTCTTTATATGTCACTGAACCCCGACATACAAGGTAATTAACAGATGTCTCCTTTATTCAAGCAAAGCCAGGCTATTTAATTTTTTTTTCATGTTTGTTTATTTTTGAGAGACAGACAGGGAGCAGAGGAGGGGCAGAGAGAGAGGAAGAGAGAACCCGAAGCGGGCTCCAGGCTCTGAGCTGTCAGCACGGAACCTGACACGGGGCTCAAACTCATGACCCAAGAGATCATGACCTGAGCCAAAGTCGGATGGTTAACTGACTGAGCCACCCAGGCTCCCCAAAGCCAGACTATTTAAATCAGTATCAGCAACTTTGGTGATGCTGTAGCTTCTAGCTCTGAGCAGTGTCTTCAGGCTGGGAAACAAAATGGAAATCCTTGAACCTCATAGGGAGTTGGTAAGGTATTAACAGAAAAACTCCCAGTGGGACTAATGTCATACTTGCTTGCCCCTGCTTTAAATCTCTACAGGTCTGATTCTGTGTGAAATATATAGAGAGGAAGAATTTTAGAGAAGAAGGACAATTCAGAGCTGAAGGGAATCATAATGATTGTCTGAACCCAGTCATCTTGTTTTGAAACTGGAGAACGAAGACCCAGAGAAGTTCTGTGACTTTCACAGAGTGTCTGGCAGTTCATAATGGAAAAATACAAAAGAGGACAGTATATATTACTTTTCTACTGCTTCTATAACAACCACAAACTTAGTGACTTAAATCAACACAAGTTTGTTATCTTAAACTTCTGGGTCTCATTGGGCTAAAATGAAGATGTTGGCAAGGCTGCCTTCCTTTCTGGAGACTCTAGAGGAGAATCCATTTCCAGCTGCCTTGGCTCCTGGCCCTGCTTGTCCATCTTCAGACCCAGCGATGTTGAAGCACTGTGATCATTTTCTTTTAGTCACATCTCCCTCTAACGTTAAACTCAACTGGGGAAAGTTCTCCAATTTTAAAACCCAAGTAATTAGTGCACACCCAGAAAATCCAGGGTAATCCTCCCTACTCAAGGCCCTTAATCTGATCACAGCCGTGAGGTCTTTTTTGCCACATAAAGGAGCATATTCATAGGTTCCAGGGGGTTAGGGTGTGGACATCTTTGAGGGGCCATTTTTTGTGTACTGTAAATGAGATTATGCCTTCTGCATTATTGTTCACTATTGAGTAACAAGTTATCCCAACATTTAGCATCTAAAAACAACCACCATTTTACTATCTTACATAGTTTCTGAGGATCAGGAATCCAGGAGCAGCTTAGCCTGGCTGGTCTGGCTTAGGATTCCTCATGAAGTTATAGTCAAGATGTTGGCTGAAGCTGCAGTCATCTGCAGGACTGACTGAGACTGAAGGATCCACTTCCAAGATGACTCATGCCCTTGACTATTGGCTGCAGGCCTCACCGCTTGGACTTTTCCACAAGGCTGCTTGACTTGGCAGCTGCCTTCCCCCAGAATGAGTGACCCAAGAGAGAACAAGTATCAAGACAGGAGCCACAGTGTTTTTTATAACCTAAGCTCAGAACTGACATGGTGTCACTTCTCCTTTACTCTGTTGGTCACACAGATCAACCTAGTACAGAGTGGAGGGGGACTGTACAAGGACGCGAACACCAAGGGGCAGGGATCACTGGGGGCCCTGTTGGGATAACTCACATTGTCACATACAAGCTTAGAGAGTCAAAACAAGTGTCCATATGAAAGAATGATTGAGAGTACTCCTGAATCCAGAATGCTTTCTCCTTTACCCTTCTATCTGTTCTGCTATCCTTCAAAGTCACAGGGTGGTACAGGGTCCCTGGGACTAACTGCCTCTACTTGGAATATATGACCAATGCTTTATGCTCTGAGGCTGAGTCAGGTCCAAACTGCCAACTTATCGCTTGTGTGTATGACACACATATGGGAAGTATGCATGAGAAGGCAGTCTCAACTCTTCTGGCTTATCTTATGGTTTATTCTTTGTTATTCTTTCCTTTTTTAATTCTTTTTAATAGAAAAGGTTCAGGAAGAAATTGAAAGGGTCATTGGTGCTGACAGAGTCCCTTCCCTCACTGACAAGGCCCAGATGCCCTACACAGAAGCCACCATCATGGAGGTGCAGAGGCTGACTGTGGTGGTGCCACTTGCCATTCCTCATATGACCTCAGAGAAAACAGGCAAGTCCAGTGTCTTTCTCCTTTGAATGCCCTTGAGGGAATCCCAGCCTTCCAGTCCAAAGAAGTTTAGGTGAGGGCGTGATGACCATTGCCCAGCTTGATTCTCCTGAGGGTGTAACGTTGTATTGTGGATAATTAAATGTCCAGTGGATGCTTCAGCCCTCAGTTGTCCATTATTCACATCCTGGTATTCCAGCACAGCTTGTTTTATAAATAGCTCTCTAGACTTCAGAGCATGCACACTTACATTGTCAGACAAATTACGCTGCCATTTAAGATGGCTGTATTGGCAGAAAAAACTCCAGAATTAACAAAGGCACCTCTCAGTCTTCTTGGAGGTCAGAAGAGCTAGCCTAAAATGAAATTAAGCATTTTAACTGGGAATTATCCTACCTTACCTCTTAGAGTTCTACAACTGAAGCATAAATATTAAAGAATTAGAAGAGCCCATCTGATTCTAAAGACACCTGTGTCAACTTCACACCTACATTGAAATGTGTCCATTTGTGGTCATGTCTTTGACATGTAAGCACTCAGACTTTATGTAAAATTCCTCAGAACAAGGAACTTCCCTCCTCTGGAGATAGCCCATGATGTAATGAGCTTAACTATGGTTATAAGACAGTTGTAAGAGGCAAGAACTTATAAATGACATTGGATCACTTCATGGTTTTTCTTGTGCTAGTTAGATGCACTGTGTGTGCAGTATCTTGGGTGTTGTTTAAGGTGCACATGAACTTGTCAGTGGTAAAAGCAGTGTTGACTTCCGTGTACAGTTGACCCTTGGACAACATGGATTTGAACTACAGTGGGTCCACTTACACATGGACTTTTCTCAATAAATGTATTGGGAAAAGTTTTAGAGTTTTGCAGTAGTTTGAAAAAATTCATGAATGAACTGCATAGCCTAGAAATATGGAAGAAATTAAGAAAAAGTTAGGTATATCTTGAATGCATAAAAAATATATATATACTAATTATTTTATCATTTACTACCATAAAATACAGTTGACTCATGAGGTTTGAACCGCATGGGTCCTTTTATAGGCCAATTTTTTACAGTGCAATACTGTAAATGTATTTTATGATTTTTGTTTTAAAGCAAAGTTTTTATTTTTTAATTTTTTATTTTAAGGACTTTTATTTTTAAGTAATATCTCTACCCAATGTGAGATTCGAAGTCACAACCCTGAGATCAAGAGTCATATGCTCTACTGACTGAGTCAGACAGGCACCCCTCTCTTGTGATTTTTTTACTAACATTTTCTTTTTTCTAGCTTACTTTATTTATTATAAAAATACAGTAAATAATACAAAAATATTTGTTAATCACCTATGTTATTGGTAAGGCTTCAGTCAACGGTAGGCTATTATGAGTTAAGTTTTGGGGAATCAAAAGTTATATGCAGATTTTATGCAGGGGCTCAGTGCCCCTAACCCCCACATGGCTTAAGGGTCACCTATATTAGGAATTTGTAATTCTTTGGGAAGTTTACCTGGAATGTCCTATGATTTCTGTTTCAGTGTTTTCTCTTAATTACAATGTTTCAATGGTTTGATTTGATTCATTAACTCTGTGTCTATTAAAGCAGTTCCTGTGCCTCATCTCAGGCTGGGGTCCTGAGATGGTGTTGATAGCATCTTGTCCCAACCCTCAAGTACCTCAGTGTTTAGTCTCCACAAATTAAGTAGCTAGATATGTAACCGGATTTTTTTTTTTTTTTTCAGATAGTGATGTTTACCGCGAACTATTAGTTGAATGACACTGGTTTTTTTGTTTGTTTTAGTGCTCCAAGGATATACCATTCCTAAAGGCACAATGATATTACCCAACTTGTGGTCAGTACACAGAGACCCAGCCATTTGGGAGAAACCGGATGATTTCTACCCTAATCGATTTCTGGATGATCAGGGACAACTTATTAAAAAAGAAACATTTATTCCTTTTGGGATAGGTCAGTTAAACTTTTATTTTCTAAATGGCATAATTGAAGAGGGAAGACTAAAAGAATCTTTTATTATTTCATGCTAAAACTGTTTTAAAAACATTTCCATCTTGACAAGCAAACATAAGAGAAGAGGTAAATAATTGAGATTAAATGCAGCCCCCTGCATTTATTTCAGATTTTAAAAACAAAATGAAAGCAGTTGGTTTTAAATCCCGAGATATGACTAGAAATCTTCCTTTCTGAGCTGCCCAAGTGATTGTTTGAGTCCCAGGAAATTGTTGGAGTTAAGAGCAACTTGTGACCTTCTGCTGTGCTGGTGGCTGAGAGGCTGGGTTTGCTAATCTCACCAGTCCCTCTTTTAGAAACCTGTATGAGCACATGTAGGGTTCTGTCTATAGAAAGGAATGCTCCAAACATTGTCTTCTGACTCATTCTCTCTTTAATCTTCCAGTTAAGACCAAAGGAAAGCCATAAGAAGGTATGGAGGAGACAGGGTTGCCTAGATCTGTCTCTAGTTCCTGTCTCGAATGAGGATAAGTTTTCATGAGTAGGAGTTAAAATGTGAACTTAGTGTGTAGAAATTCGGACCAGCGTATGCTTTGGGAGGCCATGAGGTATATATGACCATTTTGTTTTAAAACTCTCCATATCTGCATTTAAAACACTTAATTGAGATATTTCATATACCATTGCCAATTGCCCTTCTTGAGATAGGAAATAGGGTGATGTTTATAGTGTCAACTTTCTTTTCTCATTTTTAGGGAAGCGCGTGTGTATGGGAGAACAGCTGGCAAAGATGGAATTATTTCTGATGTTTGTGAGCCTAATGCAGAGTTTCACATTTGCTTTACCGAAGGATTCTAAGAAGCCCATCCTGACTGGAAGATATGGTCTAACTTTAGCCCCACATCCATTTAATATAATCATTTCAAAGAGATAAAGAACGTGCCCAAGAAGAGGGTGTAAATACATCTCCTTCTGAGCAGATTCTTCCTCTGCAGTTGACAGCAGACCCAGCAACGCAGTGGGTCCGGGTCAGGCTCAGATGAGAGGGAGACCGGAAAGAGGGTGGAGCTTGATTCTTCAACAGGATGTGTCTGTCATTTTAGTAATGTGCGTCTGTGACTTACGGAATGGGGACCAAAGTGCTGGATCAGGAAGAAGAGATCTGGAGTTTATGGAGTTTATTGGAGCTCCCACCAATGAACATTGCTTCTCATCTTTCAGTGCCTCAGTCATTCTGTGTGTAAAATGAGGTTAAGAAAATTCTCCTTCTCTATGTTTCAGCACTAAAGAAGGGCAAAGACCCCGTATCTTTTCTTTTCTGACCTCACCAAAACACTGTTAGTTTCTGGAGAACAAATTCAGAAGTAGAAGGAAGTTCTGCCCGTTTAAGACCTGTGACAACACGAAAGTAGTGTTCAGACTTGAATACTTTGTCAGAGAAGGATGTGGGTTTAGGCAATGATGAGTTAGAGCTTTTCTCTGAACAGATCTTATGTCGGTTTGGTGTAAGGGCTTGTTCTGTTACTGTTATCTTTTTTGTTTGCGATGTAGTTTTTACGTTTTGTAGACATGGACTCAAGTGCCCTTGTCCAGTGTGTAGCGGAAAGGTTATTGTTTGAATTTATATGTCTACCTTCTTTTTTTTAAGTTTATGTATTTTGAGAGAGAGAGGATGCGTTGCATGTGCTCGCGTGAGCGGGGGAGGGGCAGAGAGAGAAGAAGAGAGAATCCCAAGCAGGCGTCAGTGTGCAGCCTGATCCCGTGAACCTCAAGATCACGACTGGAGCTGAAATCAAGAGTTGGGCGCCACCCAGTGCCCCGTACGTCTACCTTCTATTTCAACTTTAGAAACTGTGAGCCTGGCTGAAGAGGTGGCTTCAAGGCAGAGCTCCTTTCTGCTCAGCTACTTGCAGAGATGTAGCTCTGCCTTTTGACTTGAGCCCTGAATAGTGAGCTTGGGCATTTTGATACTGGGATTCATCAGGGAAAGATTCAAACTGTGCTGAACATCCCTTTTGTGTTCTCTCTTCCACTAGGCTTAATATGTCTCATCTTTGAGTACTCTCAAAGACAAAGAGTCATTCTTTTTTTTTTTTTAACTTTATTTTTGAGAGAGAGAGTGTGTGTACACACGCTCACTAGTGGCGGGGGGGGGGGGGGGGGCGGGGAGTAGAGAGAGGGAGAGAGAGAATCCCAAGTAGGCTTGGTGCCGTCAGCACAGAGCCCGATGCGGAACTCGATCTCATGAACCACAAGATCGTGACCTGAGCTGAAACCAAGAGTCGGTCACTTAACCAACTGAGCCACCCAGGTGCCCCAAGAACTACATTGCTTCTTAATAAAGATGGTCCCTCTAGAATAGCAGTTCTCAAAAAAGGTAATGACTCCTTCCAGGGCATGTTTGGAAATGTATAAGTGCATGTTTGGGTGTCACAATGATGAGGGTGCTATTGGCCTTGCCATGTGGCAAGTGGCTTGCCATGTGGCTACATGTCTGAGCAGACCTGTACAATGAGGAATAATCCTGCCTAGTATGCCAGGTAGTTCCCCCATTGAGGATATGCTCCAAAGAATGACCAGCCCTTTCCTTGATTCTTCCACAGTGCTCCTTATATAGAAGCAATCATGATAAGAATATGAACAACCACAGTTTGGAACCTTTCCTCATGCTGGCCCCATACTTACTTCATGCTTTACTGGCATGCTTACATAATTCTTAAAGAAACTCTGTTAAGAAGATGTTATTTTGTAGGTGATAGAGCTGAAAGTCGGAGAAGTTAAGGTACATAGCTAGAAAGTAACCTTGTTCATTTCAAACCTACCAGTCCCTAGGACCAGAGAGTTCTTTCTGAACCACTTCTCTGTACTGCACCACTTGATCCCGTGAGAGTCTACTCTGCGTTTTCAATACAGATAGGTGAAAGGCAGGCAAATCTCTAGGTGCCTTGAGGATTTTTATCAACTAAAAAAGAAAAACTAATTAACTAAATGCCCCGGAATTGTGAGCAAATGGAGTGGTTGTTGTGTAGATTTTTGATGAGACGATGCATGTGTGGTTAACGCACTTTGAACAGGACAATTTGTCTCTGATCTGGAATTTTATATGTTTTTGAATTGCACTAATAATGTCACATTAGCAAGTTTATTTTTTTATTTTTTTTATTTATTTTTTTTTAACGTTTATTTATTTTTGAGACAGAGAGAGACAGAGCATGAACAGGGGAGGAGCAGAGAGAGAGGGAGACACAGAATCTGAAACAGGCTCCAGGCTCCGAGCTGTCAGCACAGAGCCTGACGCGGGGCTCGAACTCACGGACTGTGAGATCATGACCTGAGCCGAAGTCGGACGCTTAACCAACGAGCCACCCAGGCGCCCCAGCAAGTTTATTACTCCTTAATTGATAAATACATTTTCAACATTCCTAACCAGTTTGTAGCTTACTTGAAACAAAACAAAACAAAACTGTACTGTGAGATTATGTTGGAATCAGATGCTCATTAAACTTTTAAATATAATGCCTCAGACTGTAGCACTTTAAATACCTCTTTATATGGTTAAGTCACTGAAAGGACTGTTAATGCTTTCCTTGTATATATTGACATTTTATGATTTTGTACTTTATGATTTATTTGAAATGTAAAAATAATGGTATTTTGTTTTATATATCTTCTTAATATCTAATTTTTAGTCCTCTTTTTTAGCATAATTTTTGGTGCTCTTATTAAACTTTCAATTTTAATGGAAATTAATGGCAATTAAAATTAGTATCATGTCTGGGTTTTTTTTTTTCTTCTTCTTGTTTTAACTGCTAAACAAAAATTTTTTTAAACCAGATGTCAGGTTAGGAAACGCAAGAGGCAGCAGACTTCCAAAGAGAGAGAGAGGGATGGCTACACAGAAGCATGGTTGGAGACTGCTCAAAGCACAGTAACTCTCAGGGCGGTATCACAGCTCATGTCTCTGATTTCTCACACCCAAATCCGGCATTATTTGCGGGAGAATGGATCTATCTACACAAGCCCCTTGTGGCAAAGTGTTGAGTGCTTGTCTCTCTTCCACTTATCAGCTCTGAGGGAAGAGTTTCTTTTAATACCGCAACCTATGAATTTTGCCTACAGATGAGCCCCCTGCCAGTTTCTTCCATGGCCCATTCTCCCTCCTACTGTCACAGCTCAGAGTGACCTAAAGTGGCCCTTCTGAAAAACTCCCTGCTATAGACTAAATGTGTGTGTGCCCCTAAATTCATATATCATCACCAATGCAGTGGTGTTTGGAGTGGGACGTTTAGGAGGTGACTAGGTCCCGATGGTAGAGCCCTCATGAATGGGATTAGTGTCTTTATGAAACAGGGTCCAGAGAGCTCCCTTGCCCTGCCACCACGTGAGAATGCAATGTGAAGACAGCCATCTGTGAGCTGGGAAGTGCGCTCTCAACAGATCCTGAATCTTCCAACCTCTAGAAATGTAAGAAATATACTTCTGTTGTTCATAGGACAGCCAGTCTGGTATTTTTATTATAGCTGCCTACATGGCCGCTCCCTAATCTCATCACCCAGTTCATTCCCTCCACAGCCCTCCCTACTATCTATGGTTATTCTGTTTATTTAAACCCTCAGCTTCTACAATCTGTTCCCCTTCCCCTTCTACAATCTGATGTGCAAGTTTTTAATTTGGATGAAGTCCAATTGGTCTATTTTTTCTTTCATTGCCTGTGCCTTTGATGTCCCATCAAGAAATCCTTGCCAAATCCAATGTCATGAAGACTTTCCCCATCTTCTAAAAATTTTAGGGTTTCATCTTTTGTGCTTAGGTCTTTCATCCATTTTGAGCTGATTTTTGTACGTGGTGTAAGGTAAGATCTAACCTCATTCTTTTGCACGTGTCTACTGTTTCCCCAGTGCCATTTGTTGAAAAGACTGTCTTTTCCCTGTTGAATGGTTTTGGTACCCTTGTCAAAAATCATTTGACCATATATAGGAGGATATATTTCTGGGTCAATACTATATTTTAAAAGAATGAGGTGTGCCTGGGTAGCTCAGTTAAGCATTCAATCTTGATTTTGGCTAAGGCCATGAGCTCATGGTCCTGAGGCCCAGCCCTGCAGCAGGCTCCATGCTGGGCATGAAGCCTGCTTAAAATTCTCTCTCTCCCTCTCCCTTTACCCCTCCCCCACATGTGTGCACACACACTGTAGTCCAAAAAAAAAAAAAAAAAAAAAAAAGCTCTAAAATATAATCACTAAACAGTTTTGTACTGATACCAGAATATTCAGATAAATCAATGAAACAAAATAGAGATAGCAAACCCATATCCTCTAGTATAAAAGTGGCATTACACCATAAAGGAACAGGAAATAAGGTCATAAAACAAGTGCTAGGCCAATGGTTAATTATTTAGAAAATCAAAATAACACATTTTCCCTCTTCTCATATACCCAAATCCCAAGAGTTAGGTCTAAAAAATAGAAATAATATTGTATGTATCTATGAAACTTTTGATATGGGAATGGGAGCTAATTTTCTAAGTGTAAAAGAGTAACAGATTCAATCACAAAAATAAAAGCACAGTAGATTTGATGACATAAAAACAGAGAACTTCTGTGTTCCAAAATGACAGTTGGCAAATCATGAAAAATAATTATATCAGCCTTGAAAAAAATTTAATATTCTTAATAGAGTGCTTATGATTCAGTGAGTAGAAAGCCCAGTTTTAAAGATAGGTGGGGGCTCAGTGGGTAGAGCATGTGACCCTCGAGAGAGTTCAACCCCATGTTGAATATGGAGCCCACTGACAAAGTAAATAAAATAAAAATAAGTAAAAGATACACAAAATTTTGAAAATACAAATGGCCAATACATGAATAAATGTTAAAATTCATCAAAAATGCGACTAAAACAGATACCAATTTTTGCCCATCAAATTTAAAAGATATTTTTAAAGAGAAAAATACCAAATATTGATAAGGGAGAAGCATTCACACACTGCTGTTGGCCATATAGACTGGAGCTACATTTCTGGAGGAAAATTTAAGAATATGCATGAAGGTTTTTAAAGTATTTGTTCCTAAATGCAGAGTGGTATCCTACATTGGATTTTGGAAAAGAGTACCACGTTAACAGACAAACCTGCAAAACCCAATGAAGTCTGGAGTTTAGTTAATAGCATTGCCTTCAGTGTCTTCATTTTTGACAAGTGTACCGTGGTTATGTAGAATGTCAAAATTAGGGGAAGCTGGGGGAAGGGAATACACGAACTGTTTGCACCCTCTTTGCAACTCTTCTGTCAAATCTGTCAATCAAAATGCATTCCTCCCAGAAGTTTTTTTAAGTAAATATTTATCCCCTTTGGCTCAATAAATTCTACTCCTAAGATATAACTATGGCTAATGATGAGAGATCAAAATAGTTTTGGATAAGTTATTCGTTATTCATTGCAGTGATATATTTGATAACCAAAGATAAAAGGAAAGAAAAGCAAAGCATTCCAAATGCTCAACACTATGGGCAATGTAATAGCCACATTCATGCATGCATAAGATAATTATGAGAAATGTTCTACATATTGGGGCATAGAAGCAACCAAAACAAAGGTCTTTGACATTAATGAGCTTAATTTCCAGAAGAGAAAAAAATGACAGCAAATAAGATAAAATGTGTAGCATATTAGTCATAAATGTTAAAGATAAAAATAAAATCAGGGAAGGGATGCAAAATGCCAGGGAGAGATTGCACTTTCAGGTAAAGAGATCAGAGAAAACCTCACTGGGAAGCTGATATTTGAGTGAAGACCCAGGGGAAGCAAAGAGTGAACCCTGGGGAGCATGGAGGCAGAAGGAGCAGCAAGTCTGCAGGCCTTACTGCAGGCATGTGTCTGAAATGTTCAAGGAACAGAACATCTGGAGCAGAGTGAACAAGGAAAATGGTAGTAGGAGAGGAGATGATAAAGTTGCAGGAGAGGGCAGATGATATAGATAGTGGCTCAATCTGAGTGAGATGGGAGCCATGGAGGGTTTTGAATAGAGAAGGGACATGACATGACTTACAATTGGATTCTCTCTGGCTACTGTGTTAAGAAAAATCAGAATGGGGGTGGGGGGAGAATAATTGGAATGGGGACAAGGGTGGAATAATAGAGTATTATCTAACAACTGTTAATAACATTTAATGGCATCAAAAGTGCTCAAAATATTGCATTATAATTTTTAAAGGAATTTTAAGCAGCTCCTGGTTGGCTCAGTTGGTTAAGCGTTCGACTTTGGCTCAGGTCATGATCTCATGGTCCGTGAGTTCGAGCCCCACATCGGGCTCTGTGCTGACAGCTTGGAGCCTGGAGCCTGCTTCGGATTCTGTGTCTCCCTCTCTCTCCGCCCCTTCCCCACTCATGCTCTTTCTCTCTCTCTCTCTCAAAAATAAATAAACACTAAAAAATTTTTTTAAGGAATTTTGAAAGGAAGACATAAATCTAAACACATTATGATACGTCCTTCTAAAATTATAGACTGACAGAAATGTGGATAGTAAAACTATGGTTAATTTTTGTTTTGCTCTTGTCTATGTTTCTCAACTTTTCTGTAATGAACATCTTTTCCTTTAAAACTAAATGAATAAATAATATCCACCATATTATGAATTGCTCACCTGTAATCAATTGAGTATGATTATGATTTCTTAGAGCATAGAGCCTGTTTGGTTCAAGATACTTTAATACTCATCTGTAAAATGAAAGCTTTTATAGTTCTTGATAAAGCATACTAAGCATTGTTAATGGAAACTTTGTTAGTCTAAAATGATGCGAGGCTAGGATTTTTATACTATAGAATTTTAAAGCTAAAAGGAAATTTAGAGATGATTTAATTTGGTCTTCTAATAGATGAGGAGATGTAAGGATCAGTAATGAGATGACCAGCCCACGCATTCTTGGATTCAGATACCTGGTCTGATCCCACCATTCGGTCAAGAAAAATTGATAGCAAGATGCCAAACTTTAAGAACCTACCTAAAACATCAAAGGCAGGGTTCCTATTTCTTATTATTTCAAGTCCCTAAGTCAAATGGCATTGTTTTAAATATTCATCTATTTGAAGCCAATTGCTTATTCGTTTAAGAAATATGTTCAGTGGCTAGTATATGCCAACCTCTGTGAAAAACTTTAAGAAGAACTTTGCCTACGTGAAAGCTATGCTTGTACACTTAAGAAAAAAAAAAAAAAAAGAAAGAGCTTAAGGAATTTTCTTTAAAAATAAAAAGTACTACCACTATCAGATTTTTAACAGTCTATTAACTGTGTATTGAAAAAGCTCTTTGCTGCCCCATTGTGGGGAAATAAAGATCTTCCCATTAAACATCTTAAAGGCAAGAGTTACATTGGAAATTAAAGATAATTTCTCTGGGGGCCTGAGATTAGCTTAATACCATTTAGTCATGTGAGTGGTAAGTTCTTTCTGCTCTGTTAATAAGACACGTAATTGCATAGAAAACAATAAGGCCCTGCTTCTTTCAGGAATCTTCTGATGATGGATGTAGGGGTAAGTTGTAGACAAAAACTTCTAAAGGACCAGGGCTCAAGCTGGTGAGAGTTGTTGCCTCAGGTGAGTGTACCTGGGTAGAAAGCCAAACACAGCGGGGTAATGAGGACAGGACCAGGGGCATGGCACACTTCAGACCCAAGTGTCCCTGCAGTAGCTGACCACATGACCCCTCTGGGCCTCAGTTTCTTCATTTGTCAAAGATTTGGAGAGAGAGAGAGGATCTCTCAGGACTTTGCACAGCTTTGCTATTCTACCGTTATGGCCTCCCACATTGAGAATCTTGGCTGTGCCCAGGAACTATTAACCTAATATCCTCCCCACCCCCCAGGAGGGAGTTGTGACATTTCTGGGCATCTTTCTCCTCCCTGCTTTTCTGCTATTCATCTACTGTGGGCATATCCAGGAATAAAAGCAGGCAGTAGAAAGAGGACTGAACTGGAAAACAGTGCCTGGATTGAAGCCTTGGTTCTATAATTACCTTCTCTGTGTAACTTTTGCTAACCACTTAACCCCTCTGGGCCTTGATTTTTCCTGCTGTCACAGAATAGAGTTCAGCTAGATCTGTGATGCTTAACTCTAGCATCATTCGAGACTCATCTGGGGAGTTTGATAAAAATGATGATGCCAAGGCTCCACCTCAAACCAGTTAAATCAGAATCTCACCAGTAGAGGGATCTTACTGGGAGGATAGAAATGTTTTAAAACTGATTTATAGTGATGGTTGGTAAAAATCACTGATTTGCACACTTGAAATGTGTGATAATATAAAATAAGTCTTTTTCCCAACAACTAGCATAACCTGAAATATGATAAGAACTTAAGAAATTGAGTCAATGGTATTTCATTGACTAGAAGTCTAAAAACAAAGATGTAAACAATGTTTTTTTAATAATAAATAATCTCTAGGATAAAATATTTTTAAAATTCATATTTATTTATTTTTGAGAGAGAGACAGAGCATGATCAGGGGAGGGGCAGAGAGAGAGGAGGACACAGAGTCTGAACCAGGCTCCAGGCCTTGAGCTGACAGCATAGAGCCTGATGTGGGGCTTGAACCCACAAGCTGTGGGATCATGACCTGAACCGAAGTTGGATGCTCAACCAACTGAGCCACCCAGTGGCCCCTAGGATAAAATATTTAAAAAAAAATTTTTTTTAATGTTTATTTATTTTTTGAGAGACAGAGACAGAGCATGAGTTGGGAAGGGGACAGAGAGAGAGAGGGGGGGAGTCACAGATTCTGAAGCAGGCTCCAGGCTGGGAGCTGTCAGCACAGAGCCTGATGTGGGGCTCAAGCCCATGAACCATGAGATCATGACCTGAGCCGAAGTCAGTTGCCTGACCAACTGAGCCACCCAGGCGCCCCTAGGATAAAATATTTTTAACATTTAGGCCAAACATTGTGTTTGAGATAAAGGATAATTGAAATGGCTTTATCTAGGAACCAAGATGAAAATTTTAAAAACAGATCTCAAAAGTGCAAGCAAATAAAAGCAGTCTCCTAAGCTGAACACGCTTCAATACTATATGTAGTTTTTCCTCTTTTCTTCCTTTTATTTTTTATTATGGACATTTACTATGGACCATACATACAGAAGTTAAGCACAAATCTTGTTTCATCTATACCCAATCCACATTCCACCATCCCCATTCTACAGTGACTTATTGGGAAGCAAATCTCAGACATATCATGTGAACATATTCAAATGCAAATTTTACCTTGATGGCTCAAATCTAGTTGTAGTTATATTTCAAAGAAAAATTGACAAACAGTACAAATATATTCATATAATAATCTAGGAAATTTCAGAATGTCAAAGAGTAGAAGGACATGGTTACACTATTTGTAATTCTCATTTTTATGATTAAATTATAAGTGTAACAACTGTAAGAATGTTATTGAATGTTGTATTTCTTATAGTTTCTTCTTATTCAGTCTTACTACTCAGACTTTTCTTTAGTTACTGTGTGTGTTTTATTTAAAAGGAAGTTTTACACAAGGAATATACCAATTTGGCATTTCGAATTCTAAATTCTGTTCTTCTCCCGTCATGTTCTGTTTAGTAACATTTTTCCGTATTTTTTCCAGTCTCAGTTTGTTTAGCAACCTTCTCCCCACCTGATACGCAAAGGCTTGAGGTAAGTTGTCAATTAGTATAGTGTTTGAAAGATCTTTTCAAAGGATATTTAAGTCCTTATATAGTTTCCTTGTACACAAACACAATGTTCATGGCAAAGCCAGTGCCTAAACATAGAAATAAAAACTAAATTAACTAAAACCTCAATAAATCTCTTATTTAAAAAGAGAGATTGGGGCACCTGGGTGGCTCAGTCGGTTAGGTGTCCGACTTTGGCTCAGGTCATAATCTCATGGTTTGTGATTTCGAGCTCCACATTGGGCTCTGTGCTGACAGCTGGGAGCCTGGAGTTTGCTTTGGATTTTGTGTCTCCCTCTCCCTCTGACTCTCCTCTGCTCATGCTCTGTCTCTCTCTCTCTCTCTCTCAAAAAAAAATAAACATTTAAAAATTTTTAAATAAAAAAAAGAGAGATAGAGATATAGACAGAGATATGGCAACTAAATGCTAAACCTGACCCTAGATTGGATTCAGTACTAGAAGGAAAAAAAAATATATGAGTGATATTATTGGATCAATTAACTAAACTGGAATACAGGTGATCAATTAGATAGAAATGTTGTAACATTTAAATTTACTAATATTAAATTTATTAAATTTACTAATGTTGATAACTGTACTATGGTTATGTGAGAGAATTGCCCAACTCTTAAGAAATATACGTTGAAATACTAGATGAAGAACAATGATGTGTGTAACTTACCCACAAATGGCTCAGATAATATATATATATATATATGTATATATACATATACATATATATATACATATATATAAATTTATATGTGTTATACATATCTTAAATATTATGGATAGATATAGATATATAGATAGGTAGAAATAGATAATAGATAAGATAAAAATGATAAAGCAAATATATAAAGTATTAACAATAGGTAAACATGGGTAAGAGGTATATGGGTTTCTTTGCATTATTCTTATTCTTGCAATTTTTCTGAGTTTGCAATTATTTCTAAATAAAAATGGAAAAAATTTAAATATAATTGTGACCATGACTCCCATAAAAAGGTCCACCCTGATCTGGTCCCTGCCACCTTCCAATCTCAACTTTATTCACTCCAAAGAACCCTATGCTTTGGTTATTCTTTTTTTTTTTCTTAAGTTTATTTATTTTGAGAGATAGAGAGCAGGGGAAGGATAGGGAGAGAGAGGAAGAGAGAGAATCTGAAGCAGGCTCCACACTGTCAGCATAGAGCCTAACGGGGGTCTCAAACTCATGAACCGTGAGATCATGACCTGAGCCCAAGTGGGATGCTCAACCGACTGAGCCACCCAGGCACCCCAAGAAATTGCTTATTATTTCTAAAATCAATCATTTTACTTTTTTAAAAGTTTACTTATTTATTTGAGAGAGAGAGAGAGAGAGAGAGCAAGCAGGGGAGGGGCACAGAGAAGGAGAATCCCAAGCAAACTCCACACTGTCAGCACAGAGCCTGATGTGGGGCTCAAACCCACGAACTGGGAGATCATGAGCCGAGCCAAAGTTAACCGACTGAGCCACCCAGGCACTCCCAATCATTTTACTTTTAAAAATAAGCCAGAAGTCACTGTCAGCCTTAACTCTAAATATCTGACTGAAAATCTCTGAGAATTGTAGTTAGTTAAAAATGTATTTTAGCCTTGAACTCATTTATAAATAAGCTAGCATTTGGGGTCTTTATGAAAAATAAGTAAGAAGTTAGAAAAAGCAGGGGCACCTGGGTGGCTCAGTCAGTTAAGCATCAGACTTTTGATCTTAGCTTAGGTCTTGATCTCAGGATCGTGAACATTGGGCTGCATGCTGGGCATAGAGCCTACTTAAAAAAAAAAAAATTAAGAAAAGCAACTTTGGTTTTTATGGCTAGAATTTAAGGTACTTGTGAAAGAATAGAAGGAAATAGATGAATTTAGAATGTTGAGGCAAGGACTTAGAAGTTTAGTCTTTATCCTGTGAATAAAGTTTTTTAAAACGAGGGGAGTAAAGTGATCTAGCACCAGGGACACTAAGAAGGATGGAGTTATGAAAAGGGACTTGAGGTCAGAGTGGATTCAAATCTGAGCCTGGCCAGTTATTAGGTAAATTACGTTTAATAAACGATTTGACCATTCAGAACATTGGTTTCTTCACCCTTAGAGGAGGATAGCAGTGATAGTCTTAGGGTTGTTACAAAGAGAGGCCAAACAGTGGTCAAGAACACGAGCCCTGAAACACACTGCAATGGGTTTGAATTCTTCCTGTGCCAGTCATTAGCTGTGTGACTTTGACTACGTTACTAAACCTCTCTGTACCTCTGTTTCTTAATCTATAAAAGCAGGGTACCCTTAGTACCTACCAAAAGTGTCATGAGGATTTGATGAATTTTCCAAGTAGAGGGGAAATAGAGAGAGAGAGCCGTTAGCTGTGTTGGGATGTTGGACTGCCAGCATGGTAAAAGCCAAGGCACGTATTTAAAGTCAGCCATGATGCTTTTTTTCTTCCCTAAAATCTCAAGATGATGAAAGTATTTGTAAAATTGTTCAATGTTATTAGAGATTTGCCTTGTGTGTTTTATAA
Organism: Panthera onca; assembly: GCF_046562875.1. NCBI lineage: Eukaryota > Metazoa > Chordata > Mammalia > Carnivora > Felidae > Panthera > Panthera onca. Next base: position 90,263,956 of record NC_138342.1, read on the forward strand.
ATCATTCTGAGAGCATCTTTCAGTAGGGTATACAAATAACTGTGCCCGTCTCAAACTAGCCATGTCTTGCTTATGCAAATCTTATGATTATTTCCTCGAAAACCATGCTGACATGTGTGACACTGTCAACCCTCATTAATTTCGCAGTCAGCAAACTTCTAGCTGAACTTTCTCGGCTTTGCTCTTGTGCCACCCTAAGCAGGCACAGGTTCTGGTTTTCTACCACACGAGACCTAAAAACTGCTCAAAACAGGAGAGGCAGCATTACTTTTTCACTCTTTCACCAGTAAGCCAGAAATCATTAATTTCACACAATTATAAGGAAAAGTCTAATTTACTCAATGAAACTTGTCTCCATTAATGCTCCTGATTATTAACACACTGTCCTTGGGGCAATGTGTCTATCACATGACAATGGGAAGACTTAAGTGTCAGCTCAGCTCTCTGCCTGCCTGTTTCATAAAGCAGGATAGCTGGGAAGGCTTTCACATTTTTTGTCGATTGCTGCCTTGTTGGAGGCAAAGGACCTACTGTACTCCCTGATTGTGCCACTCTTAGGGCCCCCCACCATGCATACTTTCAAATAATGCTTCTTTGAAATGTATTTTTTTAAGTATTACAATTATCCATTTATGAGACAAAAATAAAAGCAGTCATCACTTACTCCACTCTCTGTGCCAACCTTTCCCTTTGCTGTCTCTGAATCGGTTCAGTGACCAGGGTCATGCTTCCCAGTACCCCCCTCTCTTTGCAGAGGGAAATGAAGCACGACCCCAGGAACAGGATGAAGGTGCCAGTCAGGGACCACAGAAACCATTACTGGATGCCTGAAAGGCCAAGGCCACCCTTGGGAAAAGACTTGCAGTCTTAATAAAAGAATGATTCTATTGTAAGTGTCATTTGATCAGGACTGGGCTGGAGTAGGCAGGGTAGGGTGGACCTCCAGCTTCAGAAGACTGTAAACTGGGGGAAGACTCTTCGTATGGAACAGCTGGAAAGGTATACAACCATTTCTTTTGATTGACAAGGACACTGGAGCCCAGTAAGAGCAATTGCTGCAGTCATACCATACAGGAGTGACAGAGCCAGGACTAACTCTCACTGCTGTGCTCCTTTGTTTTACATCACACTCTTAAATAATACAGCCTCAGATTTGAGAGTCACTAAAAACATGGCAGTGGTTATTCTTTCTTCCCAGAGGAAAACAAATCACAGATCTGAAAATGTAGCATTCTGAGGCACTGTTTTACATTACACACATTTTAATTAAGAAGTGTTTGTTAGGGGCGCCTGGCTGGCTCAGTCGGTTAAGCGTCCGACTTCGGCTCAGGTCATGATCTCGGGGTCCGTGAGTTCGAGCCCCGCATCGGGCTCTGCTGACAGCTCAGAGCCTGGAGCCTGTTTCAGATTCTGTGTCTCCCTCTCTCTGACCCTCCCCCGTTCATGCTCTGTCTCTCTCTGTCTCAAAAATAAATAAACATTAAAAAAAAATTAAAAAAAAAAAGTGTTTGTTGTGACAACACTAATTAAAATGTTTGACTTTGTCTTAAACACAACTTACAAATGAGAACAGAAAGTTAAAATCCACCTGAAGAATCATCCATGTATCCTTCTATTCTACCATCCCAGCTTCACTGCTAACCACACCTAATTCCTCTCTATTTTCCCCCGGAGATATTTTGTTTCTGCCTTTGCATGTGCTGCTTCCTCTACCTAGAATTCTCTCTTCTTCATAAATTGACTTGTTCTTCAAGTTACTAGGTTTCTCTGTGTAACTTTTTCCATTTCTAGTCTCATATGCTTTTGCATTTGCTACATTCTAGCTCTCAATGGACTTTGGTTTTTTGGATGTAACACTGTCTCAATCAGTAGTGATCCTAGTAACGTCCCAAGCCTAACAGAGCCCTGAACGATAGCACTTCTTCCATATTTTTAAAAATATTTTTAAAATGTTTTAATTTATATTTAAAAGAGAGACAGCCCGAGAGCTTGGGAGAGGGACAAAAAGAAAGGGGGGGGGGGGGGGAGGCAAAGGATCTAAAGCAGGCTCTGTGCTGACAGCAGAGGGCCTGATGCAGGCTGGACCTCACCAGCCAGGAGATCACCACCTGAGCCCAAGTCAGAATCTTAATGGACTGAGCCCCCCAGGCTCCCCACTTCTCCCATATTTTTATAGAATTAGATATAAAAATGAGATCAAAGCAAAGGAATGCTGAACACAGCATTCATTATGTGGGTTACTTCTGATAGGGAAGGACGATTTTTGTCTGGTGTGTTTGTGGGTTCTTATTACATATTTAAAAATAAAGATTCTATATCACTAGTACAGTACAGTAACTAGAAATTAAATTGCAGCACATTTACTAGAAATTATTCACATGACTGAGAAGATTGGCCTAATTGGTATCAGATCTTCCATTATTTGGAAAGACATTCTTTTCCCATGCTTTCTATTGTGATAAGTTACTTCACAACGGTTGCTTTTGACCTTAAACCGCCCACCTGCACTGCATTGACAGATGTCTGATGTTGACATGGGTAACTAAAGGTCAACTCCCTTTCCTTCCCGTGGGCCTGATCTTTGGAACTCATGGGTCTAGTGACATTTGTTTTGGGTGTAAGCAGGTTGTTTCCTTCCATTTTAGCAGAAACAATATCCACCGCATTAAAATAATCACCACAGCCAAATACCATGTATGAATTCAGCGCCGAAATACGCACAAGCATCAAAGCCGAGGATTTAGCACGGCAACGGCATGCTTGATCTCAAGAGTTGCTCGTGTCTAGGCACAGGCCTGCAAGGAGGGAGGACCCAGGGTCCACGCACGCACCCTCGCAGCGAGCCCAGCCGCCCCCTCCCGCGCTCGCCCAGCTGCGACCACGCCCCCTTCCTCGCTAGTAGGCGCGGCCCACGTGGGCCCGGAAGCCGCTCTCGGACTTTCAATCCTGGAACCCGGGCCCGGGCCAATGGGCGGGGCGCGTTTCGAGTCTCCGCCTCGCCGTCAATGACGTCACTGAACGCGAGGGCGCGCGGCGCGGAGGGGGGCCTCGGTTCCCCCCCCTCAGAGGTCAGTTTGCTGCTAGTCCTCGCGCGGCGGAAAACTTCGGCGGGTGTAGTCTCTGTTGCCGCCTTTGCCTTCGTCTCTGCAGCATGGCTTTCGTAACCCGGCAGTTCGTGCGCTCTGTGTCCTCCTCATCCACTGCCTCAGCCTCGGCGAAGAAAATCATCATCAAGCATGTGACGGTTATCGGAGGTGGGCTAATGGGCGCCGGCATCGCCCAGGTGAGCCGGCGGGTGGGCAGCGTACCCCGCTCGATTTGCTGCGCACGCTCCCTGCGGGCGCCGGCCCGCGGAGACCCGGCGTGGGGTGTTCCGCCAAAGGCCAGCGTCCTCGGGAGATCGGGGAAATTCCACCCCGCCCCTCACGCTTGTAGCTGGAAAATCTGGAGTCTCGGCCTGAGTCTCCACTCCCCCAAAGAACCAGTTGCAGACGGAGTCTCAGTTTCCTCGTCCCTAAATTCCAGCACCGCCCCGCCCCAGGGCCGGATGAAAACTCTGTGGAAAGTGTTTCTGCAAGCACTTTGGAAGCGATCTATGCAGAGCAGATAGTATTATTTATATGTGCACAATTTTGCGGAATAACATGCGTGCTCGCCGTTCGGTGTAGACTGGATTTGCTCCCAGAGACCTGGACTGCGATCAGTTTTGATTTTACCAGTTTTCTATAATTCTGCAGTCTTTGTCAGAGCTGTTTTCTGTTCTTTTAAATGATTCCTCTTGTCCCTGCCATGTGTTACCTTTGCTTGTGGGTTACAAAGAATAATAATAGTAAGCATTTTGGTAACACTTTGTAAAGTTACCTAATTGGAGCTTGTGAGGCCCTAGGACTTTCCCAACTGCGGCGCATTGGCGAGACAACTTTGACCGATTACACTTTGAGCAGCGAACTGCGCGGTTTAGGCTCTAGGGAGAGTGGGAGAGGGAGAGGGAGAGGGAGAGGGAGAGAGTGGCTGAGGGCCCAGGAGGCGTGTCTAATCTCATTGTCCATCTTCAGGACTCTGCCCCTCCGGCTGAGCTGTGATACGGGGTCAGTTGTGCAATTGATTACCTGGATACTGTGATACTTGCATTTTATTTATTTTTTAGCCGTTACATTCCAGCTCGTATTGGAGAACTGTGATTTTCTTATCTTAGCTGATTTATTCTTAGCATTTCAGCCCTTTGCAACTTGTATTATTGAAGGGGAGGTAGTTATCAAATTTTTCTTAAGGGAGTATTCCAGTGCGGTGGCTAGTCATGAAAGTTTAATTTTTTCAGTGTCTGTTTGCAACCTAGTTCACACTTCCATGCTTGCTTTTTTAAGTATTTATTTATTTATTTGTTATTTTTTTTAATGTTTGTTTATTTTTGAGAGACAGAGCATGAGCGGGGGAGGGGAGAGAGAGAGGGACACAGAGAATCCGAAGCAGGCCCCAGGCTAGAAGCTGTCAGCACAGACCCCGATGCAGGGCTCAAACCCACGAACTGTGAGATCATGAGTTGAGCCGAAGTCAGACGATTAACCCACTGAGCCACTCAGGCACCCCATGCTTGATTTTTTTTTTAAATATTTTATTATTACTATCTATCTTAATTCTCCCCTGCAAATTTTTTGCAGCATATTGATTGCATTTCCTCCTAAAATTAGTATTTTATTAATGTTTTTATTCATCGGGCTTCTTACAGTCTCACTTCTTTCTTCTGAGACCATGTTTTGTGGACATACATTGTCCTTTTTGTTGTGTGGATGCCCTGGCTGCTAGGTTATGGTGTTCGTGTAGTCTGTGTTACATGTAAGGAGGAGTAAGCCCCTTTAACCTAAAAGTTCCACATGCTGTATACTGCATGATACTGAGAGTTTAGCTTGAGCACACTTACATTCTCTCTGCTCCACCTAAATCTCTCAAGGCTATGAGAGTGAGGTTTGTTGTGGGCAGATGTAGAGTAATGTTTTGGTTTAAAAACACTTAAACAACATCTTGGTGAGAAGTTATTAGGGCCTGAAGCCTCCAATAACAATATTGGACATGGGTCCACAAACTCTTCTGGATAGTACCTCGAAGACAGCAAGTGGAAGAGGATTAGCAACTATGTACAAAGCATCTCTTCAACCTTTGTACAAAATTGAATTGCTCAGTTTTTGAATGCTCCTTCCATTATTGGATACCATGTTATGTGCATTAAAAGGCACAGAGGTGGCTCCTGGAATTATGGGTATGGTAATGGAGCATTCACTTGAGAAAGGAGAGGGGAGAAATGACTGATGTGGTCAGGTCAAAGCCTTGAGTGGTTGGTGCAAGGAGTGCCTTTTCAAAGTTAAGGGGGAAAAAAGTTATTTGCCCCACTGTTTGGAAACATAACAAAATTGTCATTCCAAAAGTTGATAAAGACCAGAAGTCTAAGTAGTGAACATTGACAGGGAATGTAGTTCCATTCTTACCTAACAAGGTTTAAAAGAGCCTCAGCCACTTCAGGTGACAACTCTAATCCTGTGGAAGGAACCATGCTTTCCCGCAGAACATCTTTGTGTCCACAGTCAGCCAGTTGGTTGGTTTCACCCATCTGGTTTTGCATTCTACCCTGTAGCATGGAGTTCTAGGCAGTATCACCTCATTTTTTATGCTCTTTGACCTATGTTTTTTGGCATAGAGTAAGTATGTTTTACTTATTGAGTGCCACTGAAAAATTTGATGTGTTTGAATATAGATTGGCTCCAGTTCAGTATGAGGAATTGGATGATTTATATGCTGGGTGTGATAATGTGGAAAAGTTACTTAACTTCCAGCCTGAGTTTACTTATCTCTAAAGTAGGACTAGGACTAGTACTAGCCTGGGAGGAGTATGGAGAGGATTGAATGAATTAGTACATGTCAAGCAGTCAGCAGTGTCTGGCACCTAATAGGGGCTCACAAAATGTTAGCTGCCTTTACGATTTTATCTTCATTGCAGTAATCCTTGTCCATTTGTCCTTCTCCCCACATACCCACTCACAACTCTGATCGTTGCTGCTGAGGTAGGCCTGTAATATTCAGATGGAGAATATTGGTCATGATTCTGTTCCGACCTGCTTAATCTTGAAGACAAATGCCAGTTGATACTGGGGTTGGTTGGTTCGTGGACGTCTGAAAAGAGAGAAGGCACTTTGTATCCTCTCCCCACCCACTGTAAATCCTCAGTGGAGCCTTGAAGACACCGACCCAGACTAGCATCTAAACCATGCATTTGTGTTCAGTCTCCTGAACTCTTTCTGAAGTACAATTTTATTCAAGGTGTAGTTCTATTTACAGTTTTAATTTTTTGTAAAATTTATCATTTTGCCACATCTTCTACTTCATGCTGGGTAGGATAAAAAAAAAATTAAATAGATTTTGTGGGAGCCTGACACATTTCTCAGGCAACTTAGCAGTTTCAGACAGGTGAGGTTTGTGCTTCATTACAGTTGATCAGAGCACAGGCCATTTGTACGTTTGTATTCTCCAAGAGTATCTACTTTACCTGTCATGTTTTGTTTGTTCTAAATTAAAAAAAAAAAAAATCCCTTAGACTGCAGGTTAATATTTAGTAAGGTTAACTTGTTTTGTGTGTTTGTCCATTACAGACTTCTGAAATGGTCTGATTACTAATTTATCTTTAGCCGGATACTTAGGCCAGCAAAGAAGCTTATAACATTAAATGACCCTTGAATGAGGGACAAGTTGTTTTTTGTTCTATAAAGGAGGGGAGAAAAGAAAGAAAACTACTAGCTGTGCATTTCTTCAGTTGATAGAATGAATCCTTGCTTCGTTCATTGCCTTTTTTTTTTATCCGGGGAGCCCAGAGAGCTCCTAACTTTCATTAAGTTACTGGAGGGAAGCCAGTGGGCTCCCTGGAAATGGCCATTTCAGAAGCTGGATTCCTTAGGGCTCCCGGTACAACCTTCCTTTTAGTGCACTATACTTCTTTGAGGAAATGATAAAGTTTGGAAAGGTTTGGGGCCTGATTCTTCTTATTTTGTTGTTGTTGTTGTTGTTGTTGTTGTTGTTGTTGTTCCTCTTATAAAGCAAAAAGTACACATTTTTTCTGGGAGGGCTTCTTAGACTGTTATAAAAAAGTTGGCGTAGGGTGGGGGAGAACATTCTAAGCTACAGATGAACGTTTCCCCAACATCACTGTTACCATGTGATGCTTGGTAAGGACTCAAGTGGACCTGAAAGCTTTTTCCTCCCTAGCCGCTAAATTTGTTCATCCATCTCTTCTCTCTGCCCTCAATTCTGAATTTTCTGATGCTGAATAGAAGAGTGGTCATAATTGCTTTGTACTGTTTAGCTTTATTTTTTTTTGTGTTACAGTGAGTATGTCTCTGTTGAACTTTGCTTGAAAACAGTGCGGTGGTCTGGGAAAAACTTCAGGATCACAGGAGACTGGCACAGTCACCTGGTTGTAAGCTGTCTTTCAGAGTGGACTTTATGGAGGGAGGAAAGTTTTTATTCCAGGTGTTAGCTCCCTCCTTAAGGGTTTGGGATGCATTTATCATTTCTTCCCTCACTTCCTGTGTTGCTCACTTCTTTACTGGGCTCTTCTCTGATCTTTATGATGTACTGGAACAACAAAACCATCCCCTGTCAGCGTATTAGTCATTGAACTTGGGGTGGGGCTGGAGATACTGTAGAAGAGGTGGGTCATACAGTCAAAAAAGAATGTCAAAGAATATGTTTGGACATTGTAGAGCAGAAATGGCACCTCAGTCAGGTTTTGGATTTTCTTTGTCATGTTCCTAGATAGCCTCACTGATTAAGCCCCCTTGCTTGAGTTTCTAATTTTCTTTTCTCCCACTTATGTCTTTTTTCCAAATCTGCCTTGGGCACACCCCTCACTGCCTAGCTCTCCTGGGACCACAGGGAGATAATACTGCTGCTCTCTATCCTGTCTCCCTGGGTTATACTAACAATGCAGTAGTTTCTGATGAGTGGTAGTCTGACACTTGAAAGTGAGCAGAGTATGAAGTGCCCCCTGGGGCTTGGTGGCCAGCCCTACCTGTCTGTGCTGTAGAAACTTTGGGCGACTCACTTAACCCCTCTCTGCCTGTTTCCTTATCTGTGAACAAGGATACTTGCCTCATAGCACTGCGAGAGCTCAATGGGCAAAGTGCTTAAGAGACCTGCTAGCAAGTTCAATGGTAACTGCTCAGGAAATGTTAGTTGCTTTCATGGAGATTTGTCAGATCAATCTGGTGATGACTTCTTTACATCTAGATTCTCTTAACTGTCTTTGAAGATGTTTGATCCCTGAAGCCGAGATAACCACAGTTCTGCCTGCACCTCTGGACTCTGCTGTCTTGTGGAGAGAAATGTGGCCTGCATGGGCAAGGGGATCCTTTGTGGGTGTCTGGAGTCAATGGATGTCAGCTTGATCTCTCCTTAGCTCTAGACTCAGAGAATCACTCACTGATGATCTCTATCTGGGTGTTCTGATGCAACCTTTCTGCAGAGAATAGACTCAAACTCACTTGCCAAGACTTAATTATTCATCATGTACCCTCCCTTTCCCCCCTCCAGCTTTTCCCTGCAACTTTCCTCCCTCTGTCATTACCACTGTTGTTCTTCCAGCCACATACATCTGAAGATGGGGTCATGGTGAGAGTCTCTATGCTGCAAAAGGCTTTGAGGCTTTCCTCTCTGAGGAGTATTCTTTCCCCTGCTCTCCCGTTTGTGATTCCTAGACCAGGCATTTATACCTGAATTGTGGGAGCCTCTTAATTGGTCCTTTTCAGCAAAAACCTACTCATTCTAGAAAACATTGCCATTCTAATCTTCCTAGAGAGCACTTTGGATTTGTAACTGTCTCCTGTACTCAGAAAGTGTTCATCATGGCAGCATCCTGGAGGGAAACTTAAATATAGCCAAGAGTTGGTTGATGCTATTGACATGTCTGTTCATCCCTTCTCCTTCCCAGAATTGGTGGGAGATTGGAGGAGAGAGTCCTGGGAGAGGAGTTATTTTCTCTGCATTAGCAAATCCAGATGCTTATTGAATTTTCAAAAAAAATGTCTGTATTTGACAGATTTCTCATCTGAAAATGGAGACACATTTTTTTGGATTTTTAGTACTTTTTGAAGCAAAAAAGTCTAAGTCAATAAAAAGAAGCCAGCCAATGAATTAGACTGTTTTAAGAACAAACCAGCTGGTTATGGTGGCAGTGGTGGTTGAAAGCCTCAATAGAATGCCTTTTTTTGATTGTTGAAGTTAGTGAAGGCAATTTGTGTTGATGGCAGAGTTCAAGGTATTACACAGTCGGAGATAATCATAAACCCAGAATTGCCAGCTCTGCGAGATGCATCTGATTTATTACTTTTTCCCTCCATGGATCAAATCATGAGCCCAAGGGCAGGCCCTGATGCAAAGGAAAAGCAGCTTCTGGGGTACAGTCAGCATCATGAGCACTAACTCAGTGCACTTATTCTGGGAGTTGGAAGGAAGTCAGAATAGTTTTGTGAGAGAATGTAATGTTGATGAAACACAGTCCTCCTGCAGTGTAGGGCTCATGGGGCAGCTCACTCTACCAGTTGACGTAGTTCTCACAAACTTACCATTCAAGTTAGGCTTCAGAGAAGCTGCTTCAAATCTGGTGATATGTCTGCAAAAATATTTAAATCCAGCGTGCTCCTGCTTGGCATGTTTACTTGGCCCTGTGGCTGGGGTATTCCAGAGGCTTTGACAAGTGTGCTATTCACCTGGCCTATTTTTATAGCTCTGAAGCACCCTTGTCTAAAAATATTTCTCTCTGGCTAAGCCTGCCTTCCACCAAGGCTAGGGAAGTCATGGAGCTGAGGACATAGCCTTCAAATTTTTTCCCCCATTACATGTTGTCCTCAAGGTCTTACAGCAGGTGGGTACTGTAATATAGAATAAGAGTTCTCAATGGTTGATTTAAATTATGGTCACTGAAATTAAAGTTCCAGGAACGTTACTGTAAAAGTAACAGATGTCTATGGGAGGAAGGCAAAAAGACCTTCTTTTTGTGTTCCATTTGTCCACTACTGTCTCCTCATAGAGTTGGGGATAATTTGGGTGGTATTGTTGCATAATTCAAGAAGAATGAGTGTGGTTTTGAGCCCTCAGTAATGTAATTCTTTTCACATTGTCGGGGCAGGGGGGCCCTCAGCTACATGGATGAAAAGAACCCTGGACCTTCAGGAGATCTAATCTCATCTTGGCTTTCCTACCAGCCATATATGTTTGGTCAGTATTTCCTGGGGGCCCCACAGCCAGGGATCTGTGCTGGGATCTGGTGCATAGTGGACAGAGACAGATGACATTTTGTCAGAAGCCTGCAGTAGGGAAGTAGGGAAGACAGCACTGAAACAAATGGTCATAACACAGTGGTGGTGGGGGGGGTGCACAGGGGTAAGGGTGTGCAGGGGTATTACAGGAACACAGGAGGGACACCTAGCCCAGGGCCAAGAAGATTGGGGTGTATGGTCTGGAAGTGATCTTAGTTAGTATCTGTGATTCTCAGTACTTAGTGTGTGTGATACTCGGGCTTGGTGAGGTGAAGCTGGGAAGAAGGTATGGACAGAGCCGAGGACAGGAGGTGAGACAGTAGTAGATGTGGAGGCTGTAGGCCTTGTGGTGGTGTTGAAGTGTCAGTCCTCAGTGAGCATTGTGTCTGGAGAGGAGGCGAGTCTCCCTCCTGGAAGGCTTTGCATGCTATATGTAGGAACTTAAGTTTTATTCCTTGGTGCCTGGGAGCCATCAAAGAGTTTGATGGAGTAATTATTATAGACAGAAGTACCTTTTGCAGAATTACATTTTAGATAGAACACTACCGCGTGTGTATGATTTTTTTTTTAATTTTATTTTTTATTTTTTAAAATTTACATCCAAATTAGTTAGCATATAGTGAAACATGATTTTAGGAGTAGATTCCTTAATGCCCCTTACCCGTTTAGCCCATCTCCCTTCCTCCAACCCCTCCAGTAACCCTCAGTTTGTTCTCCATATTTATGAGTCTCTTCTGTTTTGCCCCCCCTCCCTATTTTTATATTATTTTTGTTTCCCTTCCCTTATGTTCATCTGTTTTGTTTCTTAAAGAAGTCCTCATATGAGTGAAGTCATATGACTTTTGTCTTTCTCTAATTTCACTTAGCGTAAAATACCCTCCAGTTCCATCCACATAGTTGCAAATGGCAAGATTTCATTCTTTTTGATTGTCGAGGAATACTCCCATTATATATATATATACCACATCTTCTTTATCCATTCATCCATCGTTGGACACTTGGGCTCTTTCCATACTTTCTGCCTGTATATGATCTTAAGTGAATAGTTTTTCTGTTTTAATTCTGTTTCTTTTCTGAGTAAAATTAGCGTGTTGTGTTGGATTAGATAAAAGGGTTTTTTTTTTTAATTGTGGCAAAATATACATAACATAAAATTTATCATTTTAGCCACTTTTAAATGTAGATAACCCTCACTTTCCAAGAGTTTGCATTATGCTACTTTGCTTTCATGAAAAATCTGTATTAGTACCTGTTTTTGGTAACTGAAAGAAATCCATAAGGGGATTTTTGCTTTTATGGAAAAAGGCGAAAAGCTAAAATAGTGTTCAACGTTTGTTTGGGCAGCGAGCCATTATAGAGGCAGTGCACACCCCGAGCGGCTCCTTCCCTGGGGACTACACTCAGTATCAAGCCACCATGGCTTTGAACTCTGTCTGTGAGCATTTGGGCTTTAGATTTATTTTGTGTATCTGTTAGCAGATGTGTTCTAAGGTATCAGAAAAGCCTAAGAGAAGTTATTTTTGGGGTATGGGAATGCTCAAAAATTTTCCATATAAATTAATGGTAATTGCTTCTTTGCTTTATGCCATTTTGGCTTATGAAAGGTTTCATAGAAGTCTTCTTCCAGATAGTGGGGGAGACCTGTATGCGGTTCAGTGGCATTTAAGTGTTTATACATTATTGTGAAACCATCGCCATCATCTATCTCTAGAACTCTGCATCTTGCAAAATTGAAATTCTGTACCCATTAAAGATGACTTCCCCCCACTGCTCCATCCCCTAGAAGCCACCATTCTACTTTCTATCTCTATGAATTTGACTGTTCTAGGCACATCATCCAAGTGGAATCTGTATTCTTCCTTTTGTGACTAGCTTATTTCACTTAATGTTACATCTTGAAGGTTCATCCATGTTGTACCATGTGTCAGAGTTTCCTTCCTTTTTAAGGAATAATAGTCCATTGGGATATTTTCAGGGGAATAATGTATGCACCACATTTTCTCTATCCATTTATCCACCTTGGGACACTTGAGTTGCTTCCACTTCTTGGTCACTGTGAATAATGCTGCTGTGAGTATGTGTATACGTAGGACTAACAAGGACTAAATTATTAAGAGTCCTTGCTTTCAGTTCTTTTGAGTATATACCTAGAAATAGAATTGCTGGATAATATGTAATTATTTTTAATTTTTTGAGGAATTTCCATAATGCACCATTTTACATTCTCATCAGCAGTGTGCAAGGGTGCCAGTTTCTCCATATTTTTGCCAATAACTTATTTTGTTTTCACTTTTGTAATAGCCATCAGGATGTGAATAGATCCCTTCCCTGACCTCTGTTTTATATATTGCTCTTCTGTATGCATTTCTATGAAGAAGGATTTAATGGCTAAAAAAGTTTGAAAGCCACCACACTAATGATATTTAGGGTATCTTTCTGTTCTAAAAATCCGTGGTTTTGTTTATCTGTAGCTAATAAACCTGAACCATAAATACTTTTCTGATTTCTGATCTCTGATCTTGCAGTAGTTGAGAAGCTAAGGTACCTCAGTTTCCCCAGTGTGATAGAGAAGAAACCTGTGTTGGAGGGAGTGAGCTTGTGTGTCTGTGGCCATCCTTGACTTGGCTCACACGTGTGCCCCTCACAGATGGTCACAAATACAGGGTTTGCATGCCTCTAGCTTTGCCCACAGCCACTTGGATAAAAGGTACAGGACACATTCACATGCCCTTCAGTTCCGCTTTTGCCTGGCATCTTAACCAGCAGTGCCAGAAAACAGTTAGTCTGTTTGCCAAAATAACAGACTTGTAGCATTTTTTTCCACTTGGCAACTGACCAAAAGACTGGTTATTAGTTAGCTCTTGTTGTTGTTGTTACTATCCCTTTCAAAGTAATGTGATTTTTTTGTAATTCTAAAATATCTTGAAGGTTATGTAAAATTTGTTGTAGTTTCTAGTTATAATCATGACTTCTTTTTTAAAAATTTTTTAAGTCTTGGGGCGCCTGGGTGGCGCAGTCGGTTAAGCGTCCGACTTCAGCCAGGTCACGATCTCGTGGTCCGTGGGTTCGAGCCCCGCGTCAGGCTCTGGGCTGATGGCTTGGAGCCTGGAGCCTGTTTCCGATTCTGTGTCTCCCTCTCTCTCGGCCCCTCCCCCGTTCATGCTCTGTCTCTCTCTGTCCCAAAAATAAATAAAAAAAAAAAAAGTTGAAAAAAAAATTTTTTTTTTAATTTTTTAAGTCTTTATTAAATTTTACTTAGTTAACATACAGTTTAATATTAGTTTCAGGTGCAGAATTTAGTGATTTATCACTTACATATAGCACCCAGTGTTCACCACAAGTGCCCTCCTCAATGCCCATCACCCATCTAGCCCATCCTCCCCCCTCTGCCCCCATCTCCCCTTCAGTAACTCTCAGTTTGTTCTGTATAGTTAAGAGTCTTTTTCCTGGTTTGCTTCTCTTTCTCTCAACCCCCATGTTCGTCTGTTTTGTTTCTTAAATTCCATATATGAGTGAAATCACATAGCATTTGTCTTTCTCTGACGGACTCATTTTCTTTAGCATAATACTCTCTAGCTCTGTCCACATCATTGCAAGTGGTAAGATTTCATTCATTTTTTTTTTAATGGCTGAGTAATGTTCCATTGTATGTATGTGTGTGTGTGTGTGTGTGTGTGTGTATAGAGAGAGAGAGAGAGAGAGAGAGAGAGATACACACATACACACACACACCACCACCACTTCTTTATCCATTCATCAGTCGGTGGACACATGGGCTCATTCCGTAATTTGGCTATTGTTGATACTGCTACTGTAAACATAAGGGTGCATTTATCCTTTTGAATCAATATTTTTGTATCCTTTGGGTAAATGCCTTGTAGTGCAAGTGCTGGATCGTAGGGTAGCTCTATTTTTAATTTTTTGAAGAACTTCCATACGCTTTTCCAGAGTGGCTGCACCAAGTTGCATTCCTACCAAGAGTGTAAGAGGGTTCCCCTTTCTCCACATCCTTGCCAACACCTGTTGTTTCCTGTGTTGTTAATTTTAGCTATTCTGTATAGTCATGACTTCTTGAGAACTTAGTCCTAAAATGATTTGCAAACTGGGCCTTTTTAGAAATACATTTATTATTCGTTCATGTGTTCTTTTCATAATTTTTAAAAATGTTTTTATTTATTTTTGAGACAAGAGACAGAGCATGAGCAGGGGAGGGGCAGAGAGAGAGGGAGACACAGAATCTGTGGCAGGCTCCAGGCTCCGAGCTGTGCACAGAGCCTGACGCAGGGCTCGAACCCACAGACTGTGAGATCATGACCTGAGCTGAAGTCAGACGCTCAACCGACTGAGCCACCCAGGCACCTCTCACAAATATTAAGTGTCTTGCATGTGCTGGGTATTGGGGTGGGTAAAAGGTGATGTGTGCTTGCTGCTTTTGGGTAGCTCATTGTCCAGAGAAAGAAATATAAGCATGAACAACTAACTAATAAAGGCAGACAGATTGCCTATCTGTCATCTGGGATGTGACCTGATACATACGAAAGTTTTGGTGGTTTAAATGTCTTCAGTAAGACTTTTAAATATGTTAAGATATGATCTGACCTATAGGATACATCTTCTACAGTAAGGAAAAAGGGAAATTTAAAAAGTATATGTAAAAAAAGGCATATGTATATATTGCACTACATACATATATTTTTAAGTTTATTTATTTGAGAGAGAGAGAGGGTGCAAGTGGGGAGGGGCAGAGAGAGGGAACGGAGGTTCTGAAGCAGGCTTCATGCTGACAGCGGAGAACCTGACATGGGGCTCATATTCAAAGTTGGATGCTTAACCGATTGAGCCCCCTAGGTGCCCCTGCACTACATATATGAAATTCATATTTACTGGAAATTCTGGTTGGACTGCAGATGGGAGTGTGCCAGAACCACCCTGTATTGGTATTTGTGTGAACAGCAAATTCAGACTCTGAAGTGGATGATGCAACAGCTCTTTTGGAAAGGTCTCTAGGTATTTTCTTGAGTTCATCATTAAAAGTTGGTGTTACTCAACATTTCCATATCTAATTTATCTCTTTCACATCTGGAATTTCTCCTGTCTGTTGATGGGTTAATGACTATTATTCTGAAATACGCGAGATTTTTACAACATAAAATAGCCTGTGACCAATTTGTTTTTGATTTATCTGTTGTGTTTATAACCTGGTGATTGAGCTACCATTACATAAGTGAGCAGCCATTGACAGCTGGTGGTTCACACCAGCTCTGTACTTTTTCTTTCAGTATTTGGAGTCCTATATGGAAGATTTTTTTTTGTATCTGTAAATCAGTAGAGGTACCAAGAAGTGACCACCTCTGTTAGAGATTGGGGAGGTTTCACTAAAGGAGAAATAGCCTCTGTGTTGAAGGTTATTGGAGTCCCCCAAGCAGCAATGAGGGAGAAGGGGCTTCCTCGTAGGGGGAACCACCTGGGCAGGGGCGTGAAGCCATGAAATAGTTCAGAGAAGGAGGAAGTATGGTGTGCCTGGGGTAGAGTACAGGCCCTGGTTACTATACTCCAGAGCATTTCGTATTTAGCAATTACTTATGGTATCGACACTGTGTACAAGGCATATGATAAGTACTAGAAGGTACAAAGCCCAAAAGAGTTTCTGCCATAAGGAATTTAAGTCTACAGGCAGAAATTGCTAAACAAAGATCCAAATGACACAGTTTACTTTGTTATAAAGTGCCATAATAAGACCAGCAAAAGTCTAGCTCTGTGGTTTCAAAACAGAAAAAAAGAGCACATTCATTTGGAAAAAGGCTTCATGGAGAGGGTAACATTTGAAGTGGGCCTTGAAGAATGGGTAGAATTTTTTAAGACTGTAATTAAAGGTTGAGATTAAGAAAAAGGTGTTGTCCAGCAAATTGAGACTCTCAGAATAGTGATACCATTAATGAAGTTCAAAGAGAACTGGATTTAGGGTCAGGACGATGACTGTAGGACATCAAGATGATGACTAAGGATGGAAGGTGTTCGTTTTAGGCATAGTTGGAATTATGAGAATGATTGAGAGTCCAGAAGGAAAAGATACAGAGACAAAAAGAATATTGAAAGCAGAATCTTGAAGGATTTGTTTAAACAAAGGTTTAAACCTTTGTTTAGAGGCTGAAAGATTGAGAGAAGTCAATATGGCTAAGAGGAACAGAGATAAGAAATAGAGGTAAGAAATTGGAGACAGTTTAAAAATTAAGCCCTAGTTGGCAATGTGCAGGGCTTTGGAAAAGTAGAAGATAAAGCTGAAGAAGAGGCATTGCCTTTAGCAGTTAGAAGACCACAGATAAGTTATACAGCAGTTGTGGTGGAGGAAGTATTTAAGTGTTTAAGGAGGTGTTGCTAGTGTTTAAGAATTGCATAGCGGGGGTGAAAGTGGAAGCACTGAGAGTGGTGACCAGAGTGGCAGTTAGCAAGCATCATTGAACCTTCTGTGAGCCTGGCCTTGGTCTGGACACTTCAGATGCATTCACGTCTTTAGCATTCACAGCAATCCAACGAGAAGGGTACTGGTTATCTCTTGTAACAGATCAGGAAACCATAGATAGAGAGGCTGCATAACTTGCTCAAAGTCCTGCAGTCCAGTGGCTAAGCCAGGGTTTAAAGTCTGATTCTAGAAGTTGTGTTCCACATACTATTCTGCCACCCAGTAATTGGTAGTGAAGTGAAGGCCAGCTTTAGGCGGTTAAGGAAGTTTGAAGGTCCCCCCTCCCCAACTTTTTCTTTTTTTGTTTTTTTGTTTTTTTTTTTTAAATTTTCTTCAAGTTTTTTAAATGTTTATTTATTTTTGAGAAAGAGGGACAGAGTGTGAAGTGGGGAGGGGCAGAGAGAGAGGAAGACACAGAATCTGAAGCAGCTCCAGGCTGCAAGCTGTCAGCACAGAGCCCGACATGGGTCTTGAACTCATGGACCTGGGAGATCATGACCTGAGCCAAAGTCAGACGCTTAACTGACTGAGCCACCCAGGCACCCCTCTTACTTTCTTTTTAAATGAAGAGAGATCCCAGTCTGTTTGTAAAAAAAGGAAGGACATAGAAAGGAACAAATCTTGGGATCAGAAGGTTTAAGAACCAGGATGCCTGAGTGGCTTAGTTGGTAAGCGTCCAACTCTTGACTATGGCTCAGGTCATGATCTCTTGTTTTGTGAGTTCTAGCCACACCTCGGGCTCTGTGCTGACAGCTCATGGAGGTTTTCTCTCTCTACCTCTCTCTCTCTGCCCCTACCCTGCTGGTGCTCTCTTTCTCTCTCAAATAAATAAACTTAAAAAAAAAAAAAAAAAAAGGCATAAGAACAAAAGCAAAATAAAATAATTTACCTTAGGAGGCTGTACCTGGATCCAGTATTAGGCCTCAGACCCTTGAAGAAGGAGGAAGGGAGCTGCCTAGAATAAAAATAATCAGCTCTTGTGATATTCCAGGCACCATTTTCAGTGTTTAGCATATATTAACTCATTTAATCCTCTCAACAACCCTATTGCCCCATTTTTTTTTTTTTTTCTAGATAAGGAGACGGCCCACAGAGGTCATGGAATGTTTCCCATCTCACATCTGGTAGCTGAGCTCCAGATGGGCTGGTCCTTGCTCAGCTCAGAAAGGTCTTGACTGTTCCCCTTGGACCCAGCAGTGCCTTTTGGGTCACGAATAGCCAGCACGTGAGCTCCAGATGTGGACAGCTTACCTTCAAATCCTAGTCCCCTTCAGACCTTCAGTTTTCTTATAGTTATAATACTTACCCCAAAGGCTATTATGAAGATGAAATTGGGTAATTTATGAGGAGTGAAAGCTCCCTGAGAGCAGGGGACTTGTTTTATTCACTACCTTATTCCAGAGCCTGAAAGAGGCATGGATGACATAGATGTTGAGTCAGTAGTAGGCAGTAGTCATTTGAAGGAGTGAACGTGGAGATGTAGCCATAGCCAGCATGTACTCTAAACGGTAGTTCTCCTCTCCATAGGGGAGCTCAGGTATTGGGGATGGGATCAAAAATGCTCACCCTCAGAAACCAAGTATTTTGTCTGTGACCTTTGATCATTCGGTGGAAAGCATTTTCTAATAATCTCTGTATTTTTCACCCAGACTGTTCAAAGGTTTCCCTGCTATCCATATTGTTTGTATACCCCAGTACATTAAAACCTTGGATTGTGAGTAACTTGTTCTGCGAGTGTTCCACAAGATGAGCAAACATTTCTTTTTTTTAATTTTAATTTTAATTAATTAATTAATTAATTTTTATTTTTTAATTTACATCCAAACTAGCATATAGTGCAATAATGATTTTGGGAGTAGATTCCAGTGATTCATTCCCTATGTATAACACCCAAGAGCAAACATTTCTAATAAATTTAACTTTATAAACAAGCAGTGTCTTGTAATATGAGTAGTACATGACGCCGAATGTCACATGATCACAACTGAGCCAGTAGTTCTTCTCTCACTGAGGGATTGTGGGTGATGGTCTCCCATGCTCAGATGCTCGGTCTCAGGCCATGGTGTTTGGCAGAAATCTGTGATTTTTCAGAATGTTGGAGGGTGCCCACAACTGGCACTAGTGTGTTTTTTGTCACTTCAAAGCACCTATGGACAGTCCTTTGCTTTTCCATACACGAGTAAGCATAGGAATGCTTTGCCTCATTCTAGGTCAGCCTGTCTGCAGATACAGACTCTTTTCTCTGCTGCCTTATTGCCAGTTAACAGCATATGACAAGAGTCTATTGATACTGTACTGTAGTCAATATCTGTGCGAGTGTATACAATGGCCCTCATGCAGAAAAAGGTTGAAAAGTGGTAAGAAGGAGATGATTATGGTGGAAGTTAAGAAGGAAATCGTTGAGAATTATGAATGAAGTATGTGAGTGGCCGAAATTGCAAGATTTTATAGGAAGTCTGTGTCTGCATCTCATCTGCAGAGGAGAAGGAGATAAAGGTAGGGGGATCCCTCACTTCAAATGAGATTAGGGAGATGTTTAAAATGTGGGAAATTGTGCAAAATTTTGTAGAAAAGCACCACTGGAATAAGGCTGTAGCAGTGCGAGTGATGAATCTGTTTAACGACAATGTAATGTCACATTTCCGCGAAATCCTCAAAAGGAGGCAAAAGCAAGTGTCCTTGGATAGGTTCCTTGTTAAAATTGCACGAAAAGAAAAAGATTCCATTGAGCCAATAGATAGCAGTGATTCCTTTAGTGAGAGTGAAAGTCGTCTTACACAATAACCCTCCTCTCTTGTCTCCCTCGCACCAGCCACAAAGGTTTTCAAAGGTAAGTGCAGGTTAATTTATTTTTCTTTATATTTTGTATTTTCTTCTTTATTATTTTGTATTCTATTACAGTATTGTAATCATTTTTATATGAGTAGTTTTAGGTTGTAGAACAAATCATCTAACTTTCCATTATTTCTTAGGGGAAATACACTTTGATATACAAGTGCTGTGGATTACAAGCATGTTTTCGGAATGAATTATGCTCACAAACCAGGGTTTTACTGTACAATTATTTGGCTTCCCAGAACAACACAGCAGTCTTGTTCTGTTCTTAGCCTTCAAAGCAGAGTGTAAATGAAAGCCATGAATGAAAACCTAACTTCTTGAAGGACTCAGGATTTCATTGGGGAGGAGTAACTAGAAAGCCATAACCATGAACCACCATATCTATCATAGGAGAGAAGTGGGCCTCAGCAGCAATTAGGAATGAATCTTACAAGACTGATAGAAGTTAGATGGGAAAGAGATTTTAAGGTCAAAAAGAAGCAGCTAAAGAAACTGTGTGGGATGGCCTTAGGAGTTACGAGTTTTATAGTTTTAGACTTGTTTAGACATGTTCCTTCCTCCCCAACCACCATGAACCCGTGGAGACTTTTGCACTTTAAGAAAATGAAACAAACCTCTGTTAAGGTTGCAAGAGATGAGCTTGAAAGGGGGAAACTCTGTTGGGAGGCTTTTGCTGTGGAAACATCTGGCCCTACACTGGTTTGTTATGTGGGACTGAAAGAGGAATGTTGTTGAACTAAGTGTCAATGCTGTGTTTCAGTTTAAATGTGTGACGACGATGTCGTCGTCGTCTTCTTCTTCTTCTTCTTCTTCTTCTTCTTCTTCTTCTTTCTGATACTTTTTTTTGGATACACCTTCTTTAATATTTCATTTTATGGTTACCATAAAGGTTAGATGAGGTCATTGCTTTTCAAACTAGGGTCTTTATGAAAGCTTATTGTGAGGATCTGAAAGTTCTATAGGAAATTTAAAAATTATGTGTTTTCCTGTCATTGATGATCTTGAATTTTAAACATCTTCTGGATGATATGAATGTTTATTGTATCACTGATAAGATCTGATACATCAGTGCCAGTATGTACACTTGTGTTTGTAATATCATTCGTGTCAAGGGAAGACACAGTGCCTTCTCCAAGAACCTTTTGCTATAAATTGAAGAAAGAAGTGGGAGAATGGAACAATTACAGGCATTTGGTAAAGATATAACAGCTCTGGATACTGAAGAACTGAGCCTTTCAGTGCTTAGCACAATACTTATATTGTAGATACTTGTGTTACATGGATCCTCTCTTGGGGTCAGTAATTAGCTGTAGGAATAGTGGTAACCACATAATGTGTTTTCCTGTTCCAAATGTCAAAAATAATCATATATGCTCTTTTACTGTAGGTTTTAATCTCATAATTGTCAAGAGAATAAACTACAGAACCATAGGTGACACTTTATTAAAATGGGCATTTGATACTTGAGAATTGGTTAAATAAAATTAAATGAGATAGGCCTGATATCTGGCACATACGAAGTACTCTAAACTGTAGTTGTTACTAGGGACAGCAAACCTCTGTGGCCTCTGGTTTCTGTTTGCTGTGGACTTTTTCAAGGGATTTCTTCTCTAGGGAACTCAGGATTTTACCCTGGCACTGCTGCCTGTGGAGAAGAAAGGGAGCAACTAGCTTAAGAATGTTGGGGGTTAGCCAGGAACCAGCAGTCATCAAAGATCAGTGTGGATGCATATGTGGCCACAGATCAATACTACAAGAGAGCCATTTCAAGGGAAGGTACTGGAACATAATCAGGAAACAAGGGTGTGGGGCTTGACCTTCAAGAAAGGAATTAAGAAGCAAGTTCTGTTTAGGGGAAATGTAGCAATACCCTGATATTCAAGAGTCCTGGGCAGAAGTAGGAGCTTGGTGGAGCCTGACTTTTCCTTGAGGAATTTGGGGAGAAGTTAGAGGAGAGGAGTCTTTCAGATAGTATGTTCTAGATAACATTTAGAACTTTCTCAGGGACAGGGCAATAGGAAGACCTAGAAACCCTACTGATTTAGGGACAGAGATTTGCTGGGCTCTCAGTGGCTTGAGGAGATAGTTGGCAACCCAGGAGGGCTGGGATGGGGTGGGGATAGGGATCAGGGCTGACAGGTTCTTTATTTTAGAGCGATGCTTTGGTTCTTGGACTGCACATTAGAATCATCTGGGGGTGTTTTTTTAAATGCCAGTGCCTTCAGACTAAATCACAGAATCTGCAGGTGAGAGTTGGACATTGGTTGATTTAAATGTCCCCCACCTGATTCTAATCTGCAACCAGATTTGAGCACAGACTGTAGAACATCTGAATCACTAGGAAAGCTTTGTTAAAATTCTGACCCAATCCATAGTTTCTGATTTATTGGGTTGGGAGTGGAGTCTGAGAATTTTCGTTTCGTTTCTTTTTTTTTTTTTTTTTTTAAGTTTATTTATTTTGAGAGAGCGACCAGGGGAGGGTCAGAGCAAGAGGGAGAGAGAGGATCCCAAGCAGGCCCCACGCTGTCAGCAGTGGAGCCCAACTTGGGGCTCAGACTCAAGAACCATGAGATCATGACCTGAGCTGAAACCAAGAGCCAGATGTTTAACCAACTGAGACACTCAGGCGGACTGAGAATTTGCATTTCTAACAAGTTCCCAGCTGATGTTGATGCTGCTGGCCCAGGACCCATACTTTGAGAACTCCTATTCTAGAAACACAGGCTGTTTCAGGTGTCTTTTGAGGCTTTAATGCTCACATGGAAGCTGTCATTTAACTGGATAGATGTTCTTGTTTATCAAGTCCTTTTTGCTGTGACTATGACTGTGATACGATTGAACTGAAGGCTGCTTCTGTTGTTATTATACCACTTGCTAACTCTAACCATGGGAAATACACAAGTTGCCGAACCTCTTTAAGCCCCAGTTTACCTTATCTATGAAATGGAATGGTCCTTCCAATTTCGTAAGAACTGTTCAAGTGTATTAGGACTCCAGTTTGGAGAAGAACTGACACATTATTTAATAGGAATTTTTGTGGATGTCACCAAGTCCATAATAGTTACTAAGGAAGGCATGAGGGAAAGAGAATACAAAAAAGTCAATAGCATGAACTTTTTGTAAAATGATATTTTATTATTTTTGTATCTTGAAAGCTGGTTGTCTCAGCAAATAAGGCAGCATTCCTTGGACTCCTCTAACTAGATTACAAGAAAAGTTCTGGGGCCAGGCAGCCTTGGAATTCGACCTCTGGCTTCACAGCTTAACAGCTGAGTGATATTGCTCTCTCTAATTCCTTTTCTTCATTTGCAAAACAGGGTTGATGTCTACTTTAACAAAGTTTTTGGATTGATCAGAAATAGTCTTGGAAAATGCAGAGTATGTGCCTGGTACATAGTAAGTGCTCAGTACATTGTGGCTCTTAATTTTGCTGCATTTGTTGCTTTTTTTTCTTCCTTTTTTTAAGGGTTTGTGTTCTTTCTGATAATTGTGGATAGAGACTGTTACTTCTGTAAGCACTCCTAGCTCTCAGGGATCTCATAGGAGAAATAAGACAAGTGCATTAATAATTTAGAAAGAAATAAGCTGGCCTTTATTAAGTGGCCTGTGGCTGTGTAGCCATGCTTACGACGGTCTCAGCTTATAGAGCCAGTCTGGGGTAAGAGTCATGCAGCTCTCAGGTCTGACATGGAATGCATGGGGGCAAGAGACAGACTGCTTGATCCTGAGTCCATCTCAGTGCTGGACAGTTCAGACACATAGCAGTAGGAAAGGAATACCAATCCCATTTGGAGTAGATTAATATAGTAAAAGAACATTGGACTCATCCTGTGGAAAGCATCTAATACGTGCCAGGCAATGAGCTAGTTGTGTTTTGTTTGTTTGTTTATTTATTTACTAAGTAAGCATTGAGTGCTAACTATGGGCCATGTGCTTAGGTTTGCAAAGACAAATAGGACATGAAGTTGTCCTCAAGATGTTGCTGACCTGATGTCCCTGGAATATGTCTGCAAGAAATGACTGCAGGAAACTTGAACATCAGGTTGGGTTGCTGTCTGTGGGTAGATAGAATGAAAATATTGCTGTAACCTGAAATCACTTGAAGTGATGCTATAAAGTTCATCCGTTCTATCCGTAATAAATTGTGACCTGCACCAAAGAGCTTCTTCATAAAATGGAAAATACTTCACAGAGAATTTAATTTTCTCTTTTTTGCCTGTATTTTCTCCATTCAAACTTAGCCATATCCACTTTGGTTTTAAATAGGGATGTCCTGGGGAGCCTGGGTAGTTCAGTCGGTTGAGCATCCTACTTTGGCTCAAGTCATATCTTGCAGTTCATGGGTTTGAGCCCCGCGTGAAGCTCTGTGCTGACAGCTTACAGCCTGGAGCCTGCTTCAGATTCTGTGTCTCCCTCTCTCTCTGCCCCTACCCCCTTTGTGCTCCCTCACCCTCCCTCCCTCCTTCTCTCTCTCTATCTCTCTCTCTAAAGTAAATAAACATTAAAAAAAATTTTAAATAGGAATGTCCTTTCTACCTGTGTCTACACCATAAGATTTCCTTCATATTTTCCTGAAGTTTTATGAATTAATCAAGAAAAGAAAAGCTGAAGTAGAAAATGTTTACAAAAACAAAAACAAACAAAACTGTCAGGAATAACTATTTAGAGTATACAATTGTTGCCTTCTTACTAGACCAGAAATACTGGTATAGGCACTTTGGAGAGTCCAAAATCCTAGAAAATGTTCCAGTCATTTGAGTAAGAGAGAAAAAATTGAACCTTTTTCAGACCAATGAGGCACTGTGGAGCTAAGGGAAATGTTGCAGAGCAAAAATGTGATCAGTAACACACTGGGAAAGATCTGTCTTCTTCCTCTCTGTTAGGTTTGTCCCCTCCTTGCACCTCCTGCATCTTCTGGTTGAGAGGGAAAATAAACAAATGTCTTTAACACGCTCACTTTGACGTGATCATTTGACATGTGCACTTTGCTCTCCCGGAACATTGCCTGGAGAGTCTTGATTTAATAGCTGTTTTTGGCCAGTGTCTACACACACGTTGTCTCTAGTGTGCTCATTCAGGATGAGGCAAGGCAGGGACCCACCTGCTCAGTGTCTTCTTGCGGGGGTGGGGTTGTGGGAGGACAGAAGAGGGAGTGGCTGGAGGAGTTAATCAGAGGACTTAGGATAAGAGGAGGGTCAGCATACAGGCTGAAAATGCTTTTCTGGCCATGGTTTTTCCTGGTTGAATTTTAGTGTTTTTATAATGCATGTGGCTTTGGTTTACTTGAATATTTGAGGGCACTTTCCTCTCCGGGTTTGGTTCTGCTTGCAGTTTAAACAAAATAATTATAATTGATCCTTGAACAACATGGGTCTAAACTATGTAGATCCACTTATACATGGATTTTTTACAATATTGTAAATGTATTCCCTCTTCTTTAAGATTTTCTTAACATTTTCTTTAGCTTGCTTTACTGTAAGAATATGGTATATAATACATAAAACATGCAAAAATATTTTTTTTTAATTTTTTTTTTAACATTTATTTATTTTTGAGACAGGGAGAAAGCATGAACAGGGGAGGGTCAGAGAAAGAGGGAGACACAGAATCTGAAACAGGCTCCAGGCTCTGAGCTGTCAGCACAGAGCCCGATGCGGGGCTCGAACCCACGGACCGTGAGATCATGACCTGAGCCGAAGTCGGACGCTTAACCAACTGAGCCACCCAGGTGCCCCGCAAAAATATTTTTTAATTGATTGTTATTAGTAAGGCCTCTGGTCAACAGTAGGCTTAATAGTTAAGTTTTGGGGAGCCATAAGTTGTATGTGGATTTGCAATGGTGTAGGGGGTCAGCACACCTAACCCCAAGTTGTTCAGGGGTTAAGTGTATAAGGAAAGCATTGTGGCTTATCTGCTCTGTAACAAAAAATTCCCCATGACTGTCAAATCAAACATGAGTATAACAACTTTGAAAATGGGTTTCTAGAGAAAAGGTGTGAAATCACCTCTTATTTGTTCCTTCCCTGTCCCCTTCCCCCACACCTCTTCATGGTTAATCCTTTATTCTTGGCCCATTCTGGATGTCCTCCTCTTATCCAGCCTTCTGAGTTCAGATGCCTGAAAGGATTCTTCACTATGGCAGTTTTTATTTTATTTGACTTCCCATATATGGAGCCTTATATATTTAGTTTTCCCCCCCCCCCCCATGTATTCTCAGTGTGATTATAAAGTCCCTGAGCAGAAGGACACTGCCCTCATTTTCTTTATCTCTCTTTCCTTCAGCTTTGGTACTATCTTGTGCCAGATGTACTTGAATTTTCTTCTCCAACTCCTTGAGGAGCAAAAAAACTTGAGCGATGCCTGCTGGAGAAAAAGGAGGGGAAGTGGACTGGGACCTAGTCATGTAGAAATCTGAGGAATCCTTTCTGTCCTAGTCAAAGGATGACCTAGGTCAGAGGTTAAGAGGGACAAAGTGAAGATCACTTGTGTCATTCCAGAGGGACTCTCAGAGGAGCTGGAACAAAAATGGGAGGTCCCTAAGCCAGCACCTCTGCTTGCCTCCACCTTGCAGGTGAGGTGTCCCATCGCTGGTCATCACACCTCCCTCAGCTGTTGCTTCGCAGGGTTGTCTGTCTCCAACTAGTTTAATTTCATCACCAGCTGCATCTGGAATTTGAGATTTATTTTCTTAGTTTCTGTGTCATGATTCTCCACCAAATGTCCCCACTCCTCCAGCTTTGGTGATTTAGGCACAGGACCCAGCGTATAGTTATACTCATGGCTACCATTTATTACAACAAGAGGATACAAAACAGAAACAGCAGAGGGAAAAGATGTGTGGGACAAAGTCTGGCGGAAAACAGGGGCAAGCTTCCAGAGTCCTCTCCCAGTGGAGTCGCACAGGACACACACAGTTCCTCCAGGAATAAGTTGTGACCGCACATATGGAATGTTGACCAGGGATGCTCATTGGAGACCCAGGGCCTTTGGTCTTTATTGGGGCTGTTCGCATAGGCACCCTCTGCCTGGCACATACCAAAATTCCTGACCCCCAGAAAGAAAGCAGGTGTGCAGCAAAAACCACAATGCATAAGCAGTTTAGGCACAGAGAACCATTCTTCTCTGGGAAGGATGGGAACCCTCCAAATCTAAGTTTCCAGGTGCCAGCCAAGGGCATTTCTAAAGGTAACAGTCCCAGGCCTGCTGTGTTGCCTTTTCTGCACTGTGTCTAAATTTGCTTTTGCTTTTTTTGCTCTGAATCTATTAGATGTTCAAATTTGTGTCACGTGATTTGAGGTGTTGGCAAGATGAGCCTGGGTCTGCTGTTATTTAGAGAGAAACCCTCCTCTGGATTGATGGGGGTTTTGCTTTCCGGACGTTGTTTTGCTTTGGCCATGCTGCCTGCCTGCAGCTTGTGTTTCTGCCAATAGGGCAAGTTCACCGCTTGCCTCTGTCCTTTTATCAAGGTAATTCTCGTTACCACCACTACCCAGCTATGGTTGTTAGACCTTCCTGTCCTGGCAGCATTTTCTTTTCTTGGTTCCCAGGCATGCTCTGGGGCAGGGCAGTACTGATGCTGCCTGCCTACAGGTCCCACAGGCTCAGACTTGCAGCCCCTTTATGAAGCTTTCCCAGGAAGAGAATGTAGGTGCTATTGTAATTAACTTCCATTTAAAACCTGTCTTATAATTTTTATAAGTGTTCTTAGGAAATCTTGGCTCAGGGATTTGAACCTCTTTGCCTTTGAGTTTTGCTTTTCTGTTACTTTTCCTCTCTGGTTTTCAGCTTTGAATTTTTACTTGCCTAGTTTAAAAAAATCTCACATCATGATGGTAGTTTAGAACTGTTTCTTCCTGTCATCTCTGGGCAGGTTCATTTCAGCTAACCTGTCCCTCTCCTACTCACTGTTGGCCTACAGAAGTTCTAAAGCAGTGGCCCTGCAGGGGTCTTCTCAGACCCTGAGGGGCATGTCAGTTGTGCTGGTGTCCTGTATTATTTATATTTGTGTTATAGGCCATGGTCCTCTTACTTATGGCTTGAACTGAGTACAATGCCTACCTGTAATGTGACCCAATGACCTATTTTTAGCCACACTACCTGTTCCACAGTCCTTGCCAAAGCTGTTGGCAAATTATGATGAAATTGGGATTGACTCGTCACTGAATATAGCTGAACGAAGCTGGCTCCAGGTGAACTTTGAGCAGCTTCACTCAAACTTCACTCACACTTTGAGCAGCAGGGCACTTGGCTAAGTGCCCTCAGGACTTAGCCAAGGTGGGATGGGGCAGGGAGGGGAATTGCCCTCCTAAGTTGGCTGACCACCAAAGACCTACTTTCATGGGAACCATGTCACTAAATAGCCCTTGGAAACTTTTTGCTACAGTTATTCAAGTCTTCCTGTTACTGAGCTAAGGACGCAGAAGAGATGAGCTAAGTGGTCAAGCTACACAGGATATGCTCCAATTTTAAGGAAAAAAGATGGTGGATGGGGAGTAAGCGCTCTGTGAGTGGGCTCTTGAGCACATGGAATACGGCTAGTGCAACTGAGGAACTGAATTTTGAACTTTAGTCCATTTCAGTTAAATACCACATGTGGCTAGTGGCTCCCTGTTGGACAGTACTGTTCAGGGAGGTGATGAGAGTGTGGCCTTCAGAGCCTTGATTCAGATCCCAGCTCTGCTGCCTACCTGTTGTGTGACAGTGCACATACTTCTTATAAGGTGGTTTTGAGAATTTGTCCGTCCACATAAAGGCTTTAGAGCAGTGCCTGGCAAGAGGTATGTGTTTAGTTGATACTGGCTTATTATTACGTTTACTTGGTATTTTGAATGGAATGGTGGCAGAGTTCATATGGAATATGAAACTCTACTATTTTTATTCTTTTATGTTTTCTTTCTTTTTTTGCTCTAGGTTGCTGCAGCAACTGGCCACACGGTAATGTTGGTGGACCAGACAGAGGACATACTAGCAAAATCTAGAAAGGGGATTGAGGAAAGCCTTAGGAAAGTGGCCAAGAAGAAGTTTGCAGAAAACCCCAAGGTAATTTTTGTTTTATATGATTTCAAGACCATTCCTCTGACCATATCACATTTGGTGGCCTTTGCTTCTTTTTCGATTTGTTGTGTAAAGCTCATTTTCCCATAACTTTAGACCAGTATAAGTAACATCATCACTGTACATACTAACTGTAAGAACTGATTACAAAGCAGGAGAAGTAGATAACCATATTGTTGGGTTTTGAGGTGGGGGAGAAGGTTTCTGCAGGTAGTGAACTCATTCTGTCCATTGAGAATTTGGGCTTAAGGAACACCTGTTTTGTTATACTGATGGAAGAGAGTGAAACAGGAAGGTAATTTTTGTACTTGTAAGTTTAAAAGAAAATGATATAATAAACATTGTATTCAGATAGAAAATTTTGATTGCTTAA
This sequence comes from Panthera onca, assembly GCF_046562875.1. NCBI lineage: Eukaryota > Metazoa > Chordata > Mammalia > Carnivora > Felidae > Panthera > Panthera onca. The sequence goes on from NC_138342.1 coordinate 90,292,979, forward strand.
ACAATGTCTTATGCCCTTTTGTAATGTCATTACCAGAGAGGAAAATACAGAATGTTCTCACTTCCCAGCAGCAGAGGGGGTGCAAGAACCTGAGGAACCCTAGAAGGCTGGAAATTGGTTCACTGACTCGTTTTCTTTGGACCTTCACATTTAATTAGAAATACTGTGGAAGTCACCAAGTGAATTTTTGTTTACGTTTGTCATCTTGTTAAAGTTGCTTAAGATTGGTTCCCTTGGGGCTTGGATGGAATTTCACTTTCATACACAGGCAGAGAAGAGTGCAGGTAGGGATTTTGTTCTGTTTGTCACCTCAGGTGTCCATAGTGTATGTCTAGTTGCCTTTTCAAAAAAATTGTTTATTTATTTATTTATTTAAAAAAAATTTTTTTTTAAACGTTTATTCATTACTGAGAGATAGAGACAGAGCCTGAGCAGGGGAGGAGCAGAGATAAGGGAAGACACAGAATCCGAAGCAGGCTCCAGGCTCTGAGCTGTCAGCACAGAGCCCGACGAGGGGCTCGAACTCACAAACTGTGAGATCATGACCTGAGCCGAAGTCAGACGCTTAACCAACTGAGCCACCCAGGCACCCCTCAAAAAATTTTTTTAAAGTTTATTTATTTTGAGAGAGAGAGAGTGAGCATGAGCATGAGCAGGGAAGGGGCAGAGAGAGAGGGAGAGAGAAAAATCCCGATCAGGGTCCACGCTGCCAGCACAGAGCCCGACATCAGACTCATGAACTGTGAGATCATGACCTGAGGCGAAATCAAGAGTCAGATGTTCAACTAAGTGAGCCACTCCAGCGCCCCACCTTTTGAAATTCTTTATTATAAAATATGTGTCAGATAAAATTTGCCATTTTAGCTATTTTTAAGGGTAGAATTTGGTGACTTTAATTACATTCACACTATTGTGCAGCCATCACAACTCTTTACAAAACTTTCATCTTTCCAAAGAGAAACTCTATACCCATTAATAATAACTCCTCATTCCCTCCTTCTCCCATCTCCCAGTAACCACTAATTTGCTTTCTGTCTCTCTGAATTTGCCTGTTCTAGGGACCTCCAGTAAGTGGAATCATATGCTTTTTGTCCTTTTTTGACTTGATTTATTTCATCTGTCTTCAAGATTCATCCAGGTTGTAGCATGTGTCTGACCTCCACTCTTTATCATGCTTGAATAATACTCCATTGTATGTCTATATACCACATATTGTTTATCCATTCCTGTCAGTGACCCTTGGGTTGTTCTCACCTTTGGACCATTGTGATGAATAATGCTGCAGTGAACATTGATATACTATCTGTTCAGGTCCTTCTTTAATTCATTCATATATGTACCAGAAGTAGAATATCTGGGTCATATGACAGTCCTGTGTTTGGCTTTTTAAGGAACCACCAAACTGTTTTCTATGGTGGCTAAACCATTTTACATTCCTACAAGCAGTGTATGAAGGTTCCAGTTTCTCCACATCCTGGCCAACGCTTGCTTTTTATTTTTTTCATAATAGCCATCATGGGAGGTGTGAAGTGGTATCTCACTGTGGTTTTGGTTTGCATTTTCTTTTTCTTTTTTAAGTTTATGTATTTGAGAGAAAGAGAGAGAGCATGAGCAGTGGAGGAACAGAGGGAGAGAAAGAGAGAATCCCAAGTAAGCTCCATACTGTCAGTACGGAGCCCAATGCAGGGCTTGAATTCATGAACCGCAAGACTATGACCCGAGCCGAGATCAGAGTCAGATGCTTAACTGACTCAGATACCCAGATGCCCCGCTTTGCATTTTCTTAATATGTAGTCACCTTTTAAAAATCAGAGGGGCAGGAGTGGAGATAATTTTTACTTTCTCCCTGAAGAAATCCAAGCAATAAGTATCACAGGCAGATTAACAACTGTCATCTGTCTCCCAAATTCTTTTTTTTTTTTAAGTTTATTTATCTATTTTGAGAGAGAGAGAGAGAGAGAGAGTGAGCAGGGGAGGGGCGGAGAGAGAGGGAGAGAGAGAATCCAAAGCAGACTCTGCGCTGTCAGTGTGGAGCCCAGTGAGGGGCTGGAACTCACTAACCGTGAGATCATGACTGGAGCTGAAACCAAGAGTCAGATGCTTAACTGACGGAGCCACCCAGGCACCCCTGTCCCCCATATTCTTAATGATAGGGGGACCTGAGATAGGGCATATTGTGATGAGGGTGATGAGGGTCCAGATGGGGCCAGGGGCGGGGGGGTGTTGCTAAGAGCCCTGGAAGTTGGAGTCAAGGACAGAGTGAGTCTGAACCCAGGTCATCTGCATTCTTCATTTGTTTATTCTGTACACATCTGCTGCTTGTCTCCTTTGAGCAGAGGCTCTGGGCCCTGCTTGAAGGATTAAAAAAAAAAAAAAAAAAAAAAAAGTGGGTGGTGTGCTCCAGATGCACAGCTCCAGATGAGTGACTCCTTGGGAGTCTGGTGTCTTGGTGTTTCTCATCTGTGCCTGGGATGTGCTTGGAGGAGGGACGAGTCAGCTTCAGCTTGCCTCATTGACACACTGCATGCACTTTGCTCTGCACAGACCAGCACATCAGCCACTTGCTACAGACGGCTGTGGAGAGCTCAACATGGGGCTGGTCCAAGTCGAGTCACATGCTGCATGTGAAGACAGACACCAGATTTCAAAGACTTAATAGGAAGGACGAATGTAAAATGTCACACTGCTTTTTTTTTTTTTTTTTTTTTTTTTTTTAATTTTATGTATTTTGAGAGAGAGCAAGGGAGGGGCAGAGAGAGAGGCAGACAGAGAGAATCCCAAGCAAGCTCCGCACCAGCAGCGTAGAGCCCGATGTGGAGCCATCAAGCGATGGCTTGATGGCGGGGCTCAAACTCATGAACCGTGAGATCATGACCTGAGCTGAAATCAAGAGTCAGACACTTAACCAACTGAGCCACCCAGGCGCCCCAAACATCTCATTGCTTTTTATATTGATTACATGTTCAAATGATAGTATCTTAGATGGATTGGGTTAGATAAAACTAATTTTACCTGTTCAGTTTTTAAAATGCAGCCAATAGAAAATTTAAAATCACTTTTTATCTCACAGCATATTTCTGTGGAAAAGCTCTGATAGTTGTTTTGTTCCATGATGGTTTTGGATGGCTTTGCTGATTATGACCACGTTGCTGAATGTGTTCCCAGGCTGACAATGCCCCATGGACAAATTACATCCTGAAATAAAATGGCACTTGTTAGAGGTGCTGTCTTCTTCCTTTTTTTTTTTTTTTTTACAAAGGATTTCTCTGTATTATTTCTCAGGTATGCATGAGTCTACATTTAGCTCAGGAAATTTCTCAATTAAAAATGTCATGGGGGAGACAAAAACAATATAAGCAGACCATTTAAAACTAAGAGATAAAAGAGCCAAATGAAATGTGCAAGCTTTGACTACATCTTGAGAGACAACTGGGGAAGTTCGAGAATGTACTATTTTCCAACTGTTTCAATGAGACTATGCTATGTAAACAAATGTTCTTATTTTTGGAAGATGCGTGTGTACTTATTCTGGTGAAGTGACATGATGTTAGCAATTTACTTTCTAAAGATTTAGCAAGAAAACAAGGGTGTGTAAAGAAAGATAAAACAAATGAGCAAATGTGGCAAAATTTTAACAATTATTAAATCTAGGTTGATCTACGTTACAGTTGCTACTATTACACTAGTCTTTCAACATTTTTACATTTGATAGTTTCCAAATAAAAAGCTCCCAGAGCTCGCTCATTCATGTGGTCTTTTCTTTGTCCCCCATCTCCACCAGTAGAAATCCATCCATCCTATAAAGGATATGTCCACACCCAACTTTACCCACAATACTTTCCTAGATTCTTTAACTCCTGTGCCTACACATGACTTCTGACTAGATTATGAGCCTCTAGAAAGCAGGTACTATGTTTTATTCATTTTCTCATTTTTTTGTCCTCTCACAGATCTAGCAATTTGATGGAAATCACATCATCTATCACAATCCAAGCTTTATGTGGGCCAGAGGTCTCAAGTGCTGACTAGTCTACTAGCTATATCACAATCCCTGGGGCATCTTTTTCTAAAAAACAGTTTTCCAGGTACCACCTCAGACCTACTGAATCTGAATCTCTGGAGATGGGCCTAGGAGTCTATGTTTTGTTCTGCTCTTGGGGAGTGGAGAGAGGCCGATACTAATTACTGAATATATTTAGAGGTGCTGTCTTCTGCCCTGAGGTATGTCTGTGGAAATCTGGAGTCACAGATGAGACAAAGGTGGGACTGCAAGCTTTCTGCAAGTGGAGGCTGTGTCTGGCATGTTTTTGCAACACCAGTTGCTGGTTTGTGATGGGCAATTATTACTTGAAGAAGGATTGCTAAGTTTGGCTTTCTTACCCTCTCTTGCCCTCGCTCAGCTCTTCTCTGCCTTCTCTTAAAAAAAAATTTTTTTTAATGTTTATTTAATTTTGAGAGAGATGCACACGGAGTGCCAGCAGGAGAAGGACAGAGAGAGAGGGAGACACAGAATCTGAAGCAGGCTCCAGGCTCTGAGCCATCAGCACAGAGCCTGATGGGGAGCTTGAACTCACAAACCGTGAGATCATGACCTGAGCCAAAGTCAGACACTTAATCGACTGAGCCACCCAGGCGCCCTGTCTGCCTTCTCCTAGAGATGAATAGTCAGGGGCACCTGGGTGGCTCAGTCGGTTAAGCATCTGACTTCGGCTCAGGTCATGATCTCACGGTTGGTGAGTTGACCCCTGCATTGGATGATCACGAGCCCCACTTCTCGCTGTCTCTCTTTCTCTCTCTCTCTCTGCCCCTCCTGGGATATTCTGTCTCTCTGCCCCTCTTTCACTTGTGCCTTTCTCTCTTCAGGGTGGGAAAAAAAAAAAAAAAAAAGAATAGTCAGCATCACCTCTCAGACTAATGAATGTCGCTGAGCTAAGCTCTTACTCTTTTCCAGGCTCCCTGGAAGCCTGTTCCTGGAACAGTGCATGGCAGTCTGCTCACTTACTGAACAGATAGAGAGCAGGCCAATGCAGGTGCTGCAGGTGGACCATTTAGTAACTGGAGCAGAGCTGACAAAGAGTGTGAAGGATTATGACCTGTACACAACAGTGATAGCTGACCAGCAGCTGGGACGTTCCCAAGCTGACTCTTGCCCTGGTGTCTAGAAGCATACTGAGATGCCATCGTCCCTAAACGGAAAAGTAGGGAGTTTTATTTCTTAGAATTCAGGACACATTCCAGTTGCCTCTGGGGCGTGTTTGCCTGTCCTCGCCCTCCTCTCTCCTGCCTCAGCAAATCACAGCATTTTCTGGTGAGTCTGGTGAATACTCTCTTCTCCTTTCTTCCACTGTGTCAGGCGGGTGATGAATTTGTGGAGAAGACCCTGAACAGCATATCAACCAGCACGGATGCAGCATCTGTGGTCCACAGCACAGACCTGGTGGTGGAGGCCATCGTGGAAAACCTGAAGGTGAAGAACGAGCTCTTCAAGAGGCTGGACAAGTTTGCCTCTGAGTATGTGACCCTTGGGCATTCTTGTTGGTTTAAGGGCTCCCTTCTCTGGCTTGGGCTTTTCTCCCAGGAGGGAGTCTTTTGACACTAAGCCCACTTCTCTTTTTAATATCACATAGCTGTTTCCAGAAGACCTGACACCGTTTCCCCTGTTCTCTATCCTCTCTGTCTGCTTCCCAAGGCTTGAGCTGCCTCCATCTGATCCTTGTCCCAAAATGAGGGTGGAATTTCCCACAGGAAAGTGGAGGGTCCATTCAGAGACAGTCCTCTGCCTGGGCCCTCCCAGGCCAGAGGACGAAGAGCTTGGGCATGTCCTCAGATGTCTGCTGAGGAAACTCACAGTAGTTTCGTGACAAAATTACTTTTTTTGAGGACAACCTTCAGAATGGTGTAGTGTTTTGTTTTGTTTTTTAATGTTTATTTTTGAGGGAGACAACATGAACAGGGGAGGAGCAGAGAGATAGGGAGACACAGAATCAGAAGCAGGCTCCAGGCTCTGAGCTGGCAGCACAGAGCCCGACGTGGGGCTCAAACCCACAAACTGCGAGATCATGACCTGAGCCGAAGTCGGACGCTTAACCGACTGAGCCACCAAGGTGCCCCAGAATGGTGTAGTTGAAGGGAATGCCTCTCTGTCTACACAAAGTTCCCTGGGCTCTCCTGTTGTGAGCTTTATCTGGATTAAGTCAAAACACTTGGGAGCATTACGGGAGCATTGAGTTCTTCCCAGGCTTCCTGGCAAAGGGTGGGAGAGGCGAGTCATCCCCACGTAGGTGAGGTATACGGGCGCCTGGGGCTCAGAACTGGCGGTCTGAACGAGTGTCAGCAAGCTTTTGCGCGTGTGCAGCTCTCGTTCTCAGAATTTGGGACCTTCAGTTGTATTTGACTTTTGGCTTTTGGCAGTTGTGACACCTGGCTGATTTATTCACACTCTCCTTGGGGCTTGCTTAGCCACACTTCACCTTTCCTGGTTAGAACTGAAAGTCAGAATAAGATTATATGACAAAAGCAATTCTTAGGCTGCCAGCGAGCAGCAGTTACAGAGAAATGCTGGCATCCCAGCCTGCTGGAACGTGAGCCCTCTTAACTGTATGGCCTGGTATCCGGAGAAGCCCTGCTTTTGACAAAGAGGAGACACCTGTCTTTCTGTCACCTTTGTGTCACTCTGCTGATCAGTGTGCTCTTTCTCTTCACATTGACATTTAGGGTCTGCAAAAACAGAAAATTCTTTGGTCCAGGTATTGTCTCCCAAGTGAGCAGGGAGCCCTCTAAGATAGTAAACCACCTCCCACCCCAGGAAAGGTGTAGTCTAGAAGTTCAGCCTTTATTGAAATGATGGTCATTCTTTCGTGACAGTGACGGGTCTGACTGCCCTCTCGTGTCAGTGTGAGTAATGGAGGGACTGTTAGGGGAAAGGTAGGTGGCCTGGGGCCGTGTCTATCGCCTCCCCCCCCCCCCCCCCCCCCCCCCCCCCCCCCGCCTTTCCTCTCTGACCTTGGACGGTCATGAAGTCTTTCTGGCCCTCAGTTTTTATCATCTGTGATTGGAATGGGGGGTTAGGGGTAAACAGTTCCCAGACCTTCCCAGTTCTAACCCTCTTAAGACTAGTTTCCCTAGTAATCTGCAAAATAGGGGTCATGGTACCTATTGCACAGGGTTGTTGAGCATATTAATTAATTGGACTCACATTTCCTGAGTGCCTGCTGTGTGTCAGGCACTGTACCAGGCTCTTTCACTTAGGTTGATGTAAAACAGATGTGGCATGTGACAGGGCACACCCGAGTAGGCATGCCATGGATGTGACTCTGCTTCTGGACACCAGCTGTCCTTCTCTACACTCTTGTTTTCATTTTAGACCACCTTTATTGAATACCTCCTAAGCTTTGTTTTTGTTTTTTTAGGCAGCTTGATTGAGATATACTTTCCTGTTAAGTTTTAGTTAATCCTGTAGCAGGAGTTTAGAATATGTTCTAGCATCAGGGTTCCAGGTGGAAGCCCTGATGCAGCCTGGAAAAGAACATCACTTCCCTAACTGCAGTACAAAAAGTACCGATGAAAAGTTTGGCCAGAGCCCACGGTCGGTCCCAGCTGAGTCCTGTCTTTCCACTTCCAACAAAGTATGAACTCTCCAGTCCACCTCAGCACCCCTCACCCCCTCTTGCGTTCTCCATACTAAGGCTTGGAGGCGTTGCTAATGATCATCATGTTTGCTACTGATTTTCTGTTAGTACATTTAAGAGAAAAGTAGTTTTTTGGGTACCTGAGTGTTAGGGAAAAACCAAAGACTGTCCAAGAGTCAAGTGTTTCAGGGAAAATGGTGAGGGTGTACTTTTTTGTGGAAGATAAGGCAACCCTGTATGTTTAATCTGTCCACACACAGTATTTGTGTGGAAGGAGGGCAGTGTGAGAGCTGATAGGAGCAGAGCTGGCCCAGTCCTACTGGGAGAGGTGTGTGAGGAAGAGGTGTCTTCCCCTTCTGGTCAAATACATGCTGGGAGAGCCTTGGATGGGAGACACTCGGGATTGGGCTCCTTTAATGAAATGTGCCCTACAGTATGCCTTCATTTCTCCCTTTTGCAGACAAGTTGCCCTTCAAGTCGTGCTATAAACAGGCTCCGCGTTATGAGGATAACAGCCCCTGCTAGCACAGCCTTGGATTGCGGTGGCCCTGCTGCTGTGGTTCCTGGTGTGCAGCCTAACAGTGCTGCAGTGCAACCACACTCATGTTTCTTCTCCTGTCCCCTCCTCTCCCATTCACCTCTGATTTCAAGCAGATTTAGTTTTCCTTTTGGGTAGGCTACACTGCCCACCCCACCCCCCGCACCCCCACCCCAGTCTGGTCAGTAAGGGACCCCTCTCCTTCATGCACTGACCAGGCCATTATGGTTCTAAATAGTATTAGGCGGTTTTACGTATGTTTACCCACAAGGTGGTGCTGTAGGAAAGCCTAGAAGTCTTTGTTTGAAGATTTGTCTGGAATACCTTTGGCACCCCACTTTACTGTGGTCTTTAAAAACTGAATTTGGTTTAAATAAATATGGATTCTTAAAAATTAATATTATACAACACACAAAAAAGATGGTACTGCTGTTTGAGGAGATTTTATAAGCACAATACTTAGAACTATGTTTACAATGTACATGTTTCCTTCCTTCCCCAGACCTACCCGTGTAACTTTAAAACATTTTTTGGACCATGTTGGTTTTCTTCTGTTTGCATTTTAATTCCCTTTAAGTGGAAAATTAAAGCTTTTAACTTGAGGGGAAAAGATCTTAGTTAATGTTTCTCATCTGTTTCATCTGATGTTTCTCATTGAGGATTCAGGTGTTTCTTTACAATTTTTTTGTTTATTTTGAGAGTCTGTGATGCATCCTTTCTTTCATTAGTCTGTGCTCATTTAGGTTTCATTTTGTGACTGAGGTTAAGTAGTAGCCTCCTTTTTTCCTGCATATCATGAAAATTAACTAGTGAAAGTAGAGAAATGTTTCTCCCTAAAATTAATGAAAGATTGGTAAAGACTAGATATACCTTTGGAACAGGTAGCTTTTAAATTACCTAATTTAAAATTTCAGAATTTGAATGAAACTGGTCACTTGATTTCAGCTTCCTGGATAAAGATCTCCCTGACTTCCTCCAGGGATCAGGACGATAGATCGGGACAGCAGGCAGTCGCCTTGTGCAGTCGCACCCAGAGCAGTCCTCTTTGTTTCCAGAGATGGGACTCATTCCGACACTCCGCCATCTTTCTCTCCACAGACACACAATCTTTGCCAGCAACACTTCCTCTCTGCACATCACAGACATAGCCAATGCCACCACAAGACAGGACCGATTCGCCGGGCTCCATTTCTTCAACCCAGTGCCCATGATGAAGCTTGTGGAGGTCAGTGGGCTCACGCGTGTCTGCTGGCTCTGCCGGCTCTCCCAGCCCTGCTCTCTGCCTCATACCCTGGCTGCTACCGGGGATTGCTCTGGGTGGATATGAATGGGAGGGCGGAAGATGGTCTTTGTGCTTGAGTTTCTCTGGCCGCAGTCTGTCCTTCCAGAGCCAGAAGAGGAAAGAGCACCTAATATCTAGGAAGGCTGTTGTGCTTTGTTCCTTTGCAGCCCGGTGTTCTGACCAGTGATGGCCAGAAGGGCTGCTAGCTTTGTGAAGTGTCATGTACTTACTTGCGCCATATTTGATGGGTAGTGCAGAGAGAGGCATCTGGCTGGGAAGACAGCACCAAAGACCACTCACTGGCTTGATGAGACCACAGAGGGCAGAGCCACATGTGTCTATACTGTCTCAGTGGGGTCAGTTTGCTCCAGGCTGTAAATGGAATTTTATTAGCCTGGTTTTACACAGGAGCTGCTGTACCACCTTGTCCACCATTCGTGAGGTGAATTCTGGCCCAGGTAACAGGGCCTTGGTATTGTCCTCAGATGAGGCACACCTCCCATGTGTTTTGATCACAGCTATTAAAGCAGCTCCCCGGTAGCCTGAACCTCCTGACCACAGACCCTTGAGATGGAGGGGAGTGGGCCCTCAGTGATCCTGTTTGGGCTGCTTCTGCTTGTTTGCCTGGAGACTTGGGTACCTGGAGACAAGTCACAATAGACACTTTGCACCTGAAATGTGGCAGCTTGCCTTTTACAGGGGGCTAATTACAGGGTCTGAGGAGCAGCGCTATTAAGCATTTGTTCTGAGGCTGAAGAGTTATTGTCGTGCGAAGTGTGGGGGATGTGGAGCCAGGCAGACCTGGGTGGGGGGAGGTTTCCGGGGCTCCCTGGGAGAGTCTCAGGGTCTGCTTTCTCCTCCCAGCGCTTTCCCTCCTTCATCCTGCATGCCCCCGCCCCCACCCCCACCCCCACCCCTCGTAAGCTTTTGCCTCTAGTTGAGTGATGACTATAGATTTCCTTGTGGTTAGACAGCTCTTGACCCATCTGCCATAGGAATTTATCCGTTCCGCTAACGTTGCTTCTCAGCTTCTTCCAGTGTACTCCCACTTTGGCTGTTTTTGAAGAAGTTAAGGATTGGAGGGGAGGGGGGAATGAAAGAAACTTCGTTTATCCTTATGCAGAAAAGAGCAAAGAGACAGAATGGATTTTCAACATTTCAGTGCTTAGGATCTAATTACTGTCTTTAGTTACTGTATCAGTACATGTGTTTTGGAGATAAAGACACATTTTATAGATTTACTTCAAACAGTAATAATGCTGTTTTCAACTGCATTTATCTAATAATGTCCATCTATGTATTTGGAAATGTAGCACATTTGTTGTTAACAGCCAATGCTTAGCAAATGTTACCATTTTCTAGAAAATGTTTTCTAAAAGTGCTCTTTATTCATTTTTTTATTCTTGGGTGTTTGCATATGTGTTGCTGGTGGTGAGCATGAAAATGAATCCTATCCTGAGTTGAGCAGCTCTTCGTTACTTGGGACTGGACTTATATATGTGTGTATATATTTTTTCCAGTCTATATTGGAACTATAAGCAGAATATCTATAGGACATTGCTGTTTGTTGAATGGGTGGTTAAATATGCATCCTCCTTTTAAACCGGCAAATTATGTTTGAAACTCTGTAATTAGCAACCTTTGTCCTAGTTCAATCTATGGGGTTCTGTTGGAGACCTTTTCCCACTTCATTTTGAATAACTCTTGGTGCTGTTTGATTTATGGTGTTTGCAGGGCAGACCTCTGGCCCATCTCATCCCATCCCTCCTCCCCATCTTCGTGGTGCTTTTTTCTGTGCTACTCCTTTACTTCCCTTAGTGTCCTAACATACCACCACACCCCAAGCTGTGATCACATTAAACGTGGACGATGATGATTCTCTTCATTTGTAGAGCACCTTTCATCCTGCACAGATACTAGCTCATTAAGCCACACAGCCCTCTTACAAGATGGATGATGTGTCAAGTATCATTACCCCGTTGCATAGTAGAGAGGTGAGGCGCGGGGGCTGACGGAGTTGTCTGACCTCATATAAAGGGTCTAATGTAGAAGCCAAGCCTGTTTGCTTTGACTCTTGTTGAAGTTCCTTAACTGGCATTTAAATAAATTAACCTAGGTCTCTCTCTGTTTGCCAAAATCTAGTTCCTGACAGGTGAATTCTCTAAATGTGTCCTGGGGGCTGACTGCCCGGCATGGTGCTTGGTACCACCTCCTGGAGGGCCAGGCCACTGTGAGTGGGGTGGTGGTCGTACCCCTGGCACGGCACCTCATGGGCCCAGGGCCTATCAGGAGGCAGGCCCAGCTTTGGGCCCATGTTTGCTGGAAATGAAGACTTTCCTCTGTGGGATGAGCCTGTTCTGATGCGAAAGAAGCCGGTGGGCTTTGGGGTGCCTGTGGGAGAGGGTGGACTGCTGGGGAGGGATACTCATCTTAGAGTCAGAGAGACCTGTGACTGTGCTCTCCTGGGGCAGGGGCACACCCTCCTCATCCAGACTGAGAGAAAGTGGTACTCCAGGCAGAGTACTTTAAGGGCAGTTCTTCTATTCCGGAGACTTCCGCCCACCTCCCTGAAGTAACCGACAGTAGCAATTAAAAGAGTAACAAAAGCCAGCATTTACTGAGCACTTTATACCTCCTAGGAGCTGCACTTAATGTTTTTCCTCCTAATTCCATTGTCGCCTGACCTCAACTCCTTGAGCTCATAGAGTGAATTCAGTGTCCTTTCGAGAAACTTGCCCAGGGTCACAGAGCCAGTATGGTGTGATGGGGATTCGAACCCAGGTCTTTCACAGGGACAAAGTCTGTAAAACTCTCCTACACACATACACGTTTATATTTTTGTTTAAGAAAAAAAATTTTTTTAATGCTTTATTTTTATTTTTGACAGGAGGGTGGGCAGAGAGAGAGGGAGACAGAGGATCCAAAGCAGGCTCTGCACAGTCAGCAGGGAGCCCAATGTGGGGTTCGAACTCATGAACTACGAGATCATGACCTGAGCTGAAGTTGGATGCTTAATTGACTGAGCCACCTGGGCACCCCTACACATATATATTTTAAGCCTTGATTTTGTACATTCTGTGTGGTACTTCACTGTCTTAAGGTGAACATTTTGCTAAACTCTTTGTTTCTGACTTGAGATCCTTCTATTCTGTAACCCAAATTACTTTGCCACCTTGTGTGTAGACATTTAACATCAATGTCTCCCTGAGTCGTTCTACTGCAGTTGTTTGCTAACTCTCTGGTCATAATTCTCTGCTTGCATTTCCAGGTCATAAAGACACCAATGACCAGCCAGAAGACAGTTGAATCTCTGATAGACTTCAGCAAAGCCCTGGGAAAGCATCCTGTTTCTTGTAAGGTAGGGTATAGGTACCTTCGGAAGGGGGATGGTTTTCCTCAGAACTGACTTATTGGGGTGGAATTCTTCTGTAGAAAGATGTGAAAGCTGGGGAACTCTTAACGACAGGTCTGTCTGTGGGCTGCAGAGAGCAAGCTGGGGCTCTTTTCTAGTTTGCCAACAGGGGAGCCAGACTCCTAAGCCTTGCCCAAGGCCATGAGGTAGATAGTTTGAGGTCTGAATGGAGCCAGAGCTTCAGCTGAATAGAAAACTTCTCTCTGGGTCTTGGCCTTTGTTGACGAGTTGCTGTGTTTCCATAAATGGTTTCTGTTACCCTATTGGCTTTAGCCCCTGCGGGCTCAGGGGAGCCCAGGAGCCTGTGTTTGAGGCACAGCCAGGTAGCCACATGCATCCTGCATCCCGAACTGAAAACCAGCGCTTCACGTGGTGAAAGAACATGACAGGTGGTTAGGAATGTGATGAGAGAGGAAGAGCCCACTCTCCTAGGTAGTGTGAAGGAAGCTGTTTCTCAGGGATGTAGGGATGCGGTGTTGTGGTTTTGTCTCGTGTCTTGTGTCTTGTTTTTCATTAAAAAGCATGGCCGAGTGGGAAGCATGCCTCTGGGCTTTTTTCCCTTCTTGAGATATTCAGTTATTATATGTGAAATTACCCCAGCTGCTGTCGCCTACTTTGTTTTGATTTCCTTCAGTCTCCATTTGCTGCCGTTCCTCTTCAGTCCTCCCAAAACTTAGGGCTACACTTCTGTGTGGCTTGACAGTTTTTCTAGATTGGCGGCTGTGTCATACCATTACAGATTTTTACAAGCATGTGTCTACTTTTCTGACCTGAAAGTTTTCTATCATTGTGGTTCTTCTTACAGTATGCTTTTCCTTTCTAAAATATTCTCCAGTTTGAAGTCACAGAATTGTAGTAACCTATGAAAACTCCTATCGTTCATGAATCATCTGAATAAGCCATCTGTCGATGTGGACCCCGTTGCCTGAGAGAGCAGACTCATGTGTAGTCCCCCTAATCCAGGAGTGTTATTACAGAATCTTGTTTTTAAACACTCATTCTTTGTTTTGTTTTGTTTTAAATTGTGTGGATTTTTTAAAAAATCACAGCAAACATCAGATGTTACAGTTGCACTTTCTTACGGGTTTATGCTTTGTTAGTGGCAGAAAGTAGTAACGGTGTTAGAACATTGATGTGTAGCAAGTCAAAAGCTGGATAAGAAAGTGGAAGTTCAGGGACAGCCAGTGATTATCTTTAGCAGCATAATCATTAATTTGTGGAGAGTGATGATCCATTCTTCCATTGGAGTGGCCACAGCAGGTGCGGAGGTAGGAATAAAATTGCCCCTGTTATGTCATTTCAGAGCTCTTTCCCCAGGTGATACCTGAAAGCTTTCTGGTCAGTTATTCAGGCTCTCAGTGAAGCATCCAGACAATATAAGGCAGCCACAAAGAACAAGGGTCAGCAGACTTCTCTGTAGAGGGCCAGATGGTCAATATACAGTCTCTGTTGTAACTACCTGGCTCTGTTGTTGGAAGGGGGGCGTAAGCACAGAGTACAAGTGGGCACGAGGGCCAGTGCTGCAGTGAGACTGTACAGAAGCAGGCTGTGGGCTGGGTGTGGCCTGCAGGACTGCAGTAGACCAACACCCAGAATAGCAGAATGACCTTGATGCACCTGGAAGTGTGTCTTTCTTTATAGTGAAACTTTGTGAGGAGAGTGTGGTGTAAAAAGGTTCAGGCTGTGGACTCTGGAGCCAGCACGACTGGGTTCAGATCCTGGCTCTGGCACTTGTTAGCCGTATACCCTCCGGCAAGTTCCTTCACCTAGCTCTGCCTCAGTGTCCTCTCCCTGTAAAGGTAGTAACAGTGCTTGTCTCACAGGGTTATTATCAGGAATAAATGGATTAATATTTTTAAAGTACTGGCACATAGCAAGTAAACAAAGTACATTTATAAATGAGCATGAGAAGTCTAAGGTATACAATTACATAAAATTAAATTACTTTATTAAGGGACTATGTCTCTTTACACTCTAGTTGACATAACAATACCGTGAGAGTGTATGTGTCTGAATCATCACCGGCATTGAATATTAGTATTATGGGGAAAAAAAACCCTTGCCGATAATCTTATTTGCAAAATGCTATTGTATTATAATGAGTACTTCTTTGGTTACTAGTAAGTGTGAATATTTTGTGAATTTTAGCACTTTTTGGTTATTGAGCTCTGTGCGCCCATTATGTGGATATTAACTTTGTATAAAGCTCCATGTATTATAATTGGAGTAGATGTTTTCCCCAGAGTACTTCCGACTTCTAACCTTGTGTATGTGTGCTTCATATACCACGGCTTCAGTTTTTGCGATAAACTTTTTGAAGTTGAAAAGCACTTTCGCCCTAGTTATAAAGTCAGCATCATTTCATTAATATAACTGTGGATACACTGATAAAGCTGTTTGTTCATTTCTTTGTTCCAATGGGGACTGGGGTAGTAGAGAGTAAAAGGAGGTACAAATCCTATGGCTTTATTGCCTGGCTTACACAGCATGCAGTCAGGTTAGCTGTGAGAGTAATGCAGGAGGCAGGCCATCTTTCATTCAGACCTTTATGGAGTACCTAGTGTGTGCTAGAAATGGTACCCAAGGCCCAGGGCTAGAGTGAGGATTTCTGTCTGCAGGAACATCACAGCCTTTTGTTAAAATGACACCATTTACTGGGAGGGGAAGGAAAAAAAAAAAAAAAAAAAAGGTTAGAGTGGGAGAGAGCCAAAGCATAAGAGACTCTTAAAAACTGAGGGTTGATGGGGGGTGGGAGGGAGGGGAGGGTGGGGGATGGGTATTGAGGAGGGCACCTTTTGGGATGAGCACTGGGTGTTGTATGGAAACCAGTTTGACAATAAACCTCATATATTAAAAAAAAAATTACATCATTTACTTAGTGGAAATCAGCTTTACATAAATACCACCGAAAAAATTACTACCCCAACCTGCCCCACAGTTCCCCAAAGAGATCAGTAGGTGGAATCAAATCCCACAGTAGGCCTCCAGGAGAGATGATTAATGTGAATGCGGAGCAAGTGGATGAAAGAGGTGTGCAGTGCAAGAGGGTCGTCCCGGATACAGGGGCCATGAAAGGCCAGCGGGTGTCAGGGCATCTGCTTGTCTGTCCCAGCACCTGTCCCCAGCTCAGCTGCCATGTTCCATGCACTGGTGCATGAGAAAATCCTGAGTAGCCCAAGAATGGCTCCAGGGATCCCGGGAAGCAGTGCTCCTGTGAGGGTTGTTCAAGATGGGAGCACACCTTCTCTAGATTCCTGCAAGGGATGTGGGAGAGGAGAGGAGTAAAGGGCTCCCTCCCATTTGAGTATAGAGCCATGTGCACAGCATGCTAGTGTTTTCTGATTTATCTTCACAACTTGTGGAAATTATTACTCCCATTTCACAAATGATGAAACTGATTTCAGCATGTCACAAAGTCAGGAACTACTAAAACTTGAACCCAGATCTGCCTGCCTTCAAAGCTGTGTTTTTTCCAGTGACCTATCTGCCTCTGTCTGCCTTTATTCCTGCAGTGGGGGCATCTAGGTTTGAATTTTTTTTCAAGTATTATAATTGTTGGATATATTATTATGTATGATAGCAATAGGGCTGTGCTGGTATTTTGAAACACATTTTGAAAATGCAGAGCTTGATAAATGTGAGTGATACAATGCACAGGGAGAAGGGGCAGTTTGGTGACTTCACAAAAGATTAAGTTCAGTGAAAATTCCCTTGTCTTTTATTTTTCTCTCCTAAAACAGGACACTCCTGGGTTCATTGTGAACCGTCTCCTGGTGCCATACCTCATGGAAGCGATCAGGCTGCATGAACGAGGTAGCTGTCCTAACCCAGGCTGGGGGCACCTGCTCACTGGGAGTGCTCAAGCAGGCCCTGTAGGAAAGGCTGGGCCACACACAGTGTGGGAGGAGCCTCTGTTTTTTAGCTTTGTGAACCAGACTCACCCTGGACCCTAGGACCTTTGTCATAGTGCTCCCTGGGCCTCCTGGGTTCCCTATGAGGCCTCTGAGCCTCTGAGATGTGACCCTGGAACCGACCCCCGCCCCTTACAGTCTCAGCCAGAGCAAGTGTGTGGCCAGCCTGGATTTATATCCTAAATCTCTGCTTTTGATGAAATGGTTTCCTGCTTATAGTAATAATAATAATACTGTAAAAATCACTGGGCTAGGGGACCTTTAAAGTTCCTTAAAGTTCTAAAATTTGTGACAGTGTGACAGGTGGTGGGAGGTAAGTGACAACGACTGTTTATAAGAACCTTCCCCATCCTTAGTAAATGATGCCGCGATGCATTTTTTTTTTTTTAAACCTTAAGAATGGTCTAAAATGCTTTTCTCAATACTTGTTGATTGACAAAGAATGATTTCCCCTGTTGTAGAAATATAAAACTCAGGACATAGTCCAAGGTTATAAAATGGCATTCAGCCTCCTGCCTAGCTTCTCCACCACACTTCTGGAGAGGTAACAATCATGTCTGCTTCTGAGGCAAATAGGCCTTAATAGGACTGGATAAAAAGCAAGTGTAATTGTTTTCAGTTACTTCATTCACAAATGCTCACTCTTTGAGAATGTCATTTTTGAAACAAAATATTTACACCAGCTCTTCCAGAGAGATGAAAGCACATTTGCTTCCTCAAAATCTGCTTTAAATATTAAAACTTTTCTCTGTTTTATGGAAGCATTTGCCACACTTGCTCCAAGATCAAACCAACACTTCTGTGTTTATCTATCAACAAATATGCCTAATTACACCTCAAAGAATGCGTGAAGTGTTTTACCCTACTTTGAAAGGCAGGTTTTTTTTTTTTTTTTTTAATGTAATGTTTTAGAATGTAGCATGTGGGTAATCTACCTCTTAATGGGTTTTTTTTTTTTTTTTTCCCCACCAAAACATACTGTCACTTTGATATATTTTCAGATATACCTTGTATCTGATTGTAAGTTGAGAGGCATTTTCTGGTCTTTGCTCCCCTCGCACTGGCAGTGGGCCCTGTGACCCTCCCTGTCACATGCCACCTGTGAGGTGAAGCCGGAAAGGGGTCCGACCCCAGGGGGATGTGTTCTTAGACTGCCCATGGTGCTGCCCACAGCAGCCCAGCACTGCTCACCCCTTTGCCCCATTCCCCACGGCTGCTTGGGGCCTGTGAGCCAGAGCAGCTGGGGTCACGTCTGGGGTCATGTCTGGGGTCCATGTGTCACACACTTCAGGCTCCTTACCATGTCCCCGTGCCCCATGCTGCTGCCCCCTCTTCTGGTGCACTGAGCAGGGTGCTTAGCTGCCACCCCCCACCGTGTCTCCGTGTGCCCGCACAGTGCACTGAGCAGCTGGCTGGACTGCATCACTTCTACTTTGAAACCTGAAGCTGTCTTGGATTCTTCCTCTCTCGTCTGTCACGATGATACTCATTTGTCATGTTGTCCAGGAGGGTGAGGAGACGCTGCATGCCGGACCTGCCCCCACATAGCCGGGGGAGTGTCAGGGTCCAGCAGCAGAGTCGTGCAGTGAAGACACTCGTGACTTTGTTTAGCCCAGCCTTTTCCAGACCTCTCTGGGGAGAGTTTCTCTGTACAACACCGTCCTAGTCATTTGGGGCTCCCGTATCACAAATACCACAGACTGGGTGGCATATAAACAACAGACGTTTATTTCTCACAGTTGTGGAGGCTGGAAATCCAAGGCCAGGGTTCCAGATGGTGGGGTTCTGGTGAGGGCCCTTCCCTGGGCTGCACGCTGCTGACTTCTCATTGTATTTTCATGTGGTGGGGAGCAGGAAGAGGAAACCAGCTCTCCTGCCATCCTCGGCTTCACAGGCTCTCATGCCATCCTCGGCTTCACAGGCTCTCCTGCCATCCTCGGGCTCCACCCTCATGACCTCACCTAATCCTGATCACCTGCCAGAGGCCCACCTCTGTTACTATCACGTCAGGGGCCGGGTTTCCACGTGTGAATTCTGGGGGACACGCACATTTGGTCCATGATAAATACCACCGACCTGGGGTGTGTGTGCTATGCCACAGCGGTAGGGGCCCGTCAGGAGGATGTGTTGGCATTAGAGCAGAGTCACCACTCGGGCCTCCGGGGCAACTGAGCAGCTCTTGGAATGCTGGGGGCCCTGCACCCATACTTCTCGCCAGCTCCCCGTGACCCCTAGGAGCACTTCACTGTCCCCTCACCACTGCTGATGTGCTCAGCCTCCTGGCTGCTTCTTTGGGCCTTCTTTCTCGGTCCTTTGGCTTCTGTCCTCTGTGTGGCTCCCGTTTGCTCACACTGTAGCTGAGGCCTGGTTGGTGTAGTCGGTCACCGTGTCCCTGTGGGCCAGGGCTTTGTCTCTAGATCTTTGAGCAGTCTGGCACCCAGGAGCAGACAGTCATACCTGTCAAATGCCCACTCCTACAGGTCCCAGGTAGCTCTGGCAGGGTGCTGGGGCCAGATGGTTAACTCCTCTGGGAAGGCAGTGCTGGTGGCAGGCCCTGGGAAGTCCTAGTCTTCACCAGTCCTAGCCAGTCACCATGTGACATCCTGCTCACTGCTTTTCCTCTGCTCAAGACTTACTCAGTGTTTCTGTTGTAGACTACTAAATATATATAATTCCCTTGCCAGGAAACCTGCTCTCACCTCCTCCTCTGCCCCTGCTGCCCTCACCATGTACGTGACTCCCACGTTCCATCAGAAGGTCCCATCCTCACTGCTCCAAGCTGGACACAACCTGTGTTTCTTTAACTCTTCTTACCCTTTGGCTCTCCCTCGGGGTGGTGGTTGCCGTTCTCTTCCCTGTGGCAGGGCACATGTCTTCCTTTGTTGCTACACTCTTTTTTGCTGCAGTACTGCAGTGTCTGGGATGTTCCTCATCTTCATAGGCCCCAAAGTGCTTGTATAGGACAGGCACTTAGGTGGCTGTTGATGAAGAGAGGAATGGCGGCTGTGTGGGATTTCTGATCCTGGGTGCTGTTCCGCACCGCCTTCCCCCCCTCCCCCCACCCCCCCACCGCACTTTGTTGTGAATGCCAAGAATGGTCGGTAGGTGGTGGTGATGAGCCAGCAGAAGAAACATGTCGGGGCAAGTCCCTGGTCCCCGCCGCCGCTGCCGTGCAGAAGTCTGGGAGTTCACTGAGGAAGTTTTTCTTTGTTGTCTTGTCTAGAGTTAGGGGCTCTTAACTGGGGAGAGGTAGGGAGGCCCCTCCTGACACTGATGCAAAGTTTTGTGTGTATGTGCGTTTTATTTGGGGCAAGGGTCAGATTCTCAGCAAAGTGCTTGTTTCTACAAACGAGTTTAGGAATTATTGGCCTAAAACACAGTGCTGTATTTAACTCCCACTTGGCACACCAATCTGTGTCTTATTTCTCCCTCTTTTCTTTTTGCCTCTTTTGCTCTGTATTACTCGGAATTTTAGAGTTGCCAACTTGGTAACACTGTTTAGATTTTTTCTTTGATATGCTGTATCTTCGTAGTATTTTTTGAAATAAAAGTCTTCAAGTGAGTCTCTGAATCTGGAATTACAGAATTGTCTCTAGAGTTCATTATCTGTCCTTGAATATAGATATGATTAAATGGCTTTAGGTAAGTTGGAACCATTAGGCTATGAAATTTCTGTCCCCAGGAGCCTATATGCTAGTGAGGGTAGATAGGCCACAGTAAATGTACCAGTTGATAACGTGTTACATTGTGACCAGTAATCGCGGAGAAAGATAAAGTGAAGAGAATGGTGGGAGTCCTAGCCTGGAGTTCTTACAGTTGCTAGTTTATATGCAGGGAGGGGACAGGGCGTTCGTATGAGGTGACACCTGAGCAGAGGAGGCCTGCTGGAAGTAAGGGGTTGAGCCAAGCACATGTCAGGTGTTGGAGGAGGGAGGGTACCAAGCCCAGGGAGAGAGTGTGCTGGGCCCTCGTTTAGCACTCTGTGTCTAACGCCATAGAAGCCTCGGGGTCTGATAAAATCCTCTGAGCAGAATCCACTTCTCAGCTGCTATGTCCCTGTTCATTTGTCCTTTGTACATGCTGTTCCTTCTGCCTGGCATGCCCTTCCTGCCTACTCATCCCTTGGGATTCTCTTCATCCTTCAGGACCTGGGCCTCAGTGGTGCGTTTTGATGACACGTAGGCATTCCGAGTAAATCTCTCCACCTTTTCCCACACAGAGGTGTGGCTCTTCGTGAACCTTCAGCACTGGCCTGGTGGGACATTTGGTTTACACATCTGAGTCCTCCCACTGTATCAGGAGTGCTTGAGTACCTGTCTTGTTTCCTCTCCGTCCCATTCCAAGTCTCTGGTGCCTGGTGCATAACTGATACAAATAAAAGTTGAATGAATGAAGGATGCCGCCTGAAACTAGTGTATGTAATGATTTCTGTTCTTTTTGCCTTTTTATGGCCTGAAACTCACATTGTGATTCTTAGCATCCTCTGGTTGACTAATTACCGAAGCATTAATAATGTCACCCGTAAGAAGTAGTCGGTTGGAATTTAATCACCTTGAACTGTCTCGAATTCCTTTGGCATTAGTACTTCATATGCTTTTTAAAAAATAGTCTTTATAGATGTTTAAGTAGTTCCTATTCTTCACACCTCAAAATCTTAAATATTTAGGTAGGAGATCCTCCTTGAGTATTTTAACTTGTTTCTCCTTTTACTTAGCTTTGCTGTAATTGGCCATTTCTTTATGCTTTGGAACAGAATTCTAGATGGTCACATGTTACAGACCGTTCCCATTCCTGATTTTGGATAAAAGGGACAAGTTCTCTCAAAGGCTTCTTGTGGCCCAAAGACCATCATTAAGGGTAAAATTCCAGCGAAAAAGCGCCCTGGCTCTTGTCTTATTCTACTAAACACACTTTTAAACTTGCTTTGGCAATTCTAAATCCGATTTGGGCTTCTTTTTAAACTTCATTTTGACTAAAGCGTTGATGTGAATGTAAAGAAGTACTCATCACTTGTAAAACCAAGAAAGCTGGAAAAGAAAAAATATGCATACAATACACATAACAATATAAAGCTTAGTTCTTTTCTATTTTAAAAAAGTCCACTTATTGGGGCGCATGGGTGGCTTAGTCGGTCGAGTGTCTGACTTCGGCTCAGGTCATGATCTCGTGGTCTGTGAGTTCGAGCCCCACATCGGGCTCTGTGCTGGCAGCTCAGAGCCTGGAGCCTGCTTCGGATTCTGTCTCCCTCTCTCTGCCCCTCCCCCACTCATGCTCTGTCTCTGTCTCTCTCTCTCTGTCAAAAATAAGTAAACTTAAAAAAAAAAAAAAGTCCATTTATCAATAAAATTATGCTCTAGCTTTAAATGGTGTAGTAAATTATTCCAGAGTTGGAAAATCCCAATCCATTAGAAATAAGTAATGTTTCCAGGCCACCAGGGCCTTCTGTCTCCATGAACCATGTAGCAGTGCTCTAGAATTCACCTCCCAGAATAGTTTGGTGGAATAGCTTTGGAAATCTTGCCATCTATTTGGCATATACCTCTGAGATGAAATCTTCCTGTAGCCGCAAATCCTGACTCTGGATGTGCTTTGAATGTGTAAATTTACATCATGTAAATTTACTGATCGTATTTACTGATCAACAAGGGCTGCCCTCTTGTTCTTAGGTGATGCATCCAAGGAAGACATCGACACCGCGATGAAGCTGGGGGCTGGGTACCCCATGGGCCCATTTGAGCTTCTCGATTACGTGGGCCTGGATACTACGAAGTTCATCATTGATGGTAGGAATTGGAATTCTCTGTCGTCTGTCTCTTGCAACTATGAATTATAATGCCTATTTAAAACAGAAATTATAAGGGGTCTTAGACCTTCCAAAGTTCTGCCCCACCAGCTTAAAGAGTCAAAAGATGACAGGAAAAGGAAAAATGTGACTGCCTAGTGCCTCCTCACAGGGTAACTTTTTTTTTTACTTTTCATTTTGACACAATTATAGATTCGCAGGAAGTTTCAAATTTAGCACAGGCAGGCCCTGTGTGCCCCTTCCCCAGTTTCCTCTAATGGTTCCACAGTACAGTATCACAGCCAGGAAACTCACATTGGTACGCCGTGTCATTGTGTCATAAATGCTGATTTGGGTAACCTCCACTGCAACAGAGTTACACAGCCATGTAAAGATAATAATGTATCTAGTTTACTGGAGGGGCTCTGAGGACACGGTAAAGATAATTACTAAACTGGGCTACTGAAGCTGAGCGGAGCTCATGCTCCCAAGTTTCACAAAGAATACTTAAGTATTTGCTGGGAGCGAGGACGCTTCTAACTGAGCATGAACTTTGTATTTTATGAGGATGCAAAATACCAGTGGCAGCAAATTCAGATTTTTAACATGCGTTCCAGTTGTTTCTCTGTGCCACTGAGGGGTCCAACCAGCAGAATAACTGGTTCTGGTTTTGTTTTTGGACCGCTGGCATTAGCAATTTCCAGGAAGAGATGGGGGAGGCGGACGGGCTGGGGTAGAGCTAGCTGGGGCACTCTCTTGTCCGTCCGCTTCAGGGCTCATACGGCCCCCTCAGGGCAGCCTGCCTCCTGCCTCTGCTGTGGTGGCCTCAGGGCTCACCCACATAAGAGTAGGGACCCTTTTCCCCAGACTTGCCCTGGGAATGCTGCGATGTAAAAATAAACTCAGCGCTTCGTCCTAAGCCCTTTCTCTTCCTCTCAATAGGGTGGCATGAAATGGATGCAAAGAACCCCTTGTTTCAGCCCAGCCCGTCCTTGAATAAGCTGGTAGCTGAGAACAAGCTTGGCAAGAAGACCGGAGAAGGGTATTACAAATACAAGTGAGGCACAGCTTCTCTGGCTCCGGGAAGAACCCCTGTAAGCACCTACCATCGGCTCCCCCAAGTGCCCGTGGGAATGTTCTTTGTCAGATGTTCCCTCACACAGCACAGGCTGTTCTGTGTGCATTTTGATTGTCCTCTATCTGGAGTAATGATTTACACTAGTTCTAATAATAGCAGATTTCTTCATTGAGAACTAATTCCCTTTCTTAGTCTGTTCATTTCTGTGTATTTTCTAAAAAGCTTTATACCCTGGGTGCCTTGGAGCAAACATTTCTTTCGAACCTTATCATTTTCATAAAGAATTGCCTGGATTCATTCACTTTGGAAAAGGGACAGCACTTCCTCCCAGTGCGTGCTGTGTTCATCACTGCCACGTGGGAGAGGAACGAGCCACTGGACACGTGTGTGCTGTGCCTGTGAATGCTGTGCTGAGCGGCACCTGCATCCTGCATCCTGCCTTTATGAGGACGTGTGCTACCTGCAGCTTCAGGCCTTACCCTACGTTTTGGGCATAAGATGTCACGTCTTTATTCAGCTCATCCTGTTGGATTGTGGGAATACCTCCATGTGTTTGTTTGCAGGAAGAGGTTTCATTCACATCCAAAGTCTGAATGATTACTGTCTGTCTCTTTTTTTTCCCCCAGGAGAAATCGTTGCTGCAAACTGCCTGTAAATTGATTCTAATAAAATGCAATCTTTTAATCGGTGAAAATTTGAATTGAAATAAACGTGTGTATAATTTTAAAGTCGTAACATGCTTGAATGGCTACAAAAGTAAGGGTTGGTAATTTAGGCAAAAACTATGCCGCATCTTCTTTGGCCTGTTGTTATTCTTTAAAGTGGCAGTGGTGGGGAAGGAGTGGCCAGAGAAGGCATTTATGTATGACCTGCCTGCGGCTGTCACTCCAGATTTCTTACCAGTAAAGCAATAATAAGGCCACAGAAAACAGTTTTTTAGAAACATCTGTTTCTTCTTTGCCAACAAAGAGAAACAGTGTAACATAAGCTTCTTTTAATCATTGGCTTGAGAAAGTGTCTTCCAAGATAGAATTTTAAAGCTGGAAAGACATCAGAAACCCTGAAGTCCAGTGGCTTCAGAAAAGAGAGAACTTAAGTGATGTGCCCAAGGTAGCAGGTCCAGATTAGAACAAAATAGCAAGATTGAAAATCTCAAATCCAGACTTTCAAAACAGGACTGTCCCCAGAATGCTCATCCTCGTTTGGTGTCCTGGGTCACGATGTTAATGGTTGAGAGCTTCTTTTCCCCCCTCCAGTTCATGGTTGATAAAAAGAGAGCTTATTAATTTTTTTTTTTTTACTGAAGCTAACTGTAGCACATAATGGGAAAATAAGTAAATACGTTACATGCATTTCTACCACACATAGAACCTGGTTTAGGAAACTTTTAGGTTATTCTTCTAGAACGTTTCCTAACGAGAAAAAGGAAACACCTGTTGACGCCACCACCCTTTCCATCACCGAAGTTACCCTTGTGGTCTCACGGCCCCTGCTCACTCTCAGGCTGGTTCTTGACCTTCGATGTGAGCCCTGGGCTGAGGAGGAGACTTTATTTCCTTCTTGCTCTGACTGCATTGCTCGGAGGACAGGGGCCCTCCTCCTGGAGATGGCAGGGCTCTCTCTCAACCATTGAATTCCAGGAAAGAGAGAACTAGGTGGTATGACTATCACCCCTTGCCAGGATGTGAGGCTGGGGGTCGCGGTGGTCTTTTTTTTTTTGGCCGAGGTTTTTAAGTGCACGTTTAGCCTACCAAAAAGAAAGCTTGGCCTCCGAACATTCTTTTATCATTTTCCGAAACCCTGTCGCATACGTCAGGTTTGGGACCGGGAAGGAGTTTTGAACGTCCTCTGGCACATGGAAGGCAGGGGCAGCTGTCTGGGTCTGGGTCTCCTCGTCTCTGCGTGTCCGGCTGGCCTAGCCGCTTCCCACCCAGACCCCACAGAGAAGGAATGCCTCCTCCGGCCCTCTGCTTCCCAGCATGGGCCCGCCACCTGTTTGCCGCACGTGTGGTTACAAACTGAGCCCCAGCAAGAGCCCAGGGGATCGTGTGTGACCTCTGCTGCTTGGCAGCACGTGTGCAGGAGAGAGGGCGGCCTCGCTGCTGCCATTCCTTCTCGCCCCCCAGATCTGGACCTTCCAGACGGCAAGCAGCGATCTCTGATGGGATCTGGAAAGTAGCTACCCAGGGTTTGGGTCCAGAGGACACTTTTTCTCCCCCTTCCCTCCTGTACTCCTTCCTAGGCTATTTTTATTCTTAGAACAGAAATGAACATCTGAGGGGTGTCTAGCTGGCCCACTTGGTGGAGCGTGCAACTCTTGATCTCAGGGTCATGAGTTCGAGCCCCACATTGGGCATGGAGCCTACTTAAAATAAATGTTTTAAAGAAACGAACATCTGAGATTAAAAAGAAAATCACACAATTGATGAAATGGCTTGCCGAAAAAAGGCTGAGCCTGTGAGCTTAGCCGTCACCCTGGGCTTCAGTTGTGCTTAGCAGGATGGAGTTCTCTGAAGAACGGTTTTGGTCCTTATTGAAGAGGTCTTTGTAAAATAAAAACTGTCGCCCTTTAGTATCTGTAAGATTCACTGTTAATAATAGTTTCTCGGGGGAAAACGGTTGGCTAACGCCTTTTGACATCAATCCTAAGGTAGATTTCCAATGTGAGGATGGTTAAATGGTGAGGGATGGTGGTAAGGTGGGACCCGATCTGGGAACTGAGCAACTTCTATATAGAAATCTGGTGGTACACCAGACGATCCCCACTGGGTGCTGTTACACAATAAGTTTTCTGACTCTTTAACATGTCAGCTTTCAGAAGCACATTGGAGGCTCAACCACTAATCACTGGAGACGGCAGGACTAACATGTAAGTCACGGCTTATACGACACATGCTAATTATGTTTTCTCTCTTGGTTTGTGAGTTACACTTTTCACACATTTGAAACCAGCTTTTGTCTTCTCTCCCCTCGATTTTAATCCCCCTAACATTTCAACCTAAGGAACCAATTAAGTCTACCAGAAGTACAAGCTGCGGCTGTAATTTTGTGGGACTAATTTTCTTGGAAATAGGCATTGATGCTACATAAATAGCAATCTAAAAAATGCTTTGAACAATGGAAGCATTGCTGTATGCTCAGCGCATTTGGTTGTGTAAATTCTGTTTTTAAAATCGGTCTGTGGCAGAACAGATTTCAACTACTGGAAGACAGAAAAATCCCATCACTGATACCATTTCTATTCATTGCTTTATCTGGTGCAGAATTAATAATCAGTATTAAGTGATTAATAAATACCATGGGCTTTGGGGTTAAACACACTTGGGTTCTAGTGCTCGGCTCTTCTCTGCTTTACCTGTGTAACCTGGTGGGGGCGGGGGATGGCGGTATTCATCTTGTTAGTGTATATAGTAATGGGCAAAATGATGGAACTTGTCTTGCAAGGTTGTTGAGGAAGGAATGGGATGATGGATGCAGGTGCTGAGCACTCTGCACAGCAGAATAGGCTAATTGTGACCCACCTCCCTCCTCTCTGCCCGCTTTGGAAGGACGGGCTCCTAGAAACCTCTAGGCTTACAGAGTCCTAAACATTTTACACCTGTGGGGAGAGAGCCGAAGATTGAGAACACACCCAAGACTCATGAAAGAGCCTTGGAAGTTAAGCTGTTGCCACCTGGGCACAAAGACCCAGCGCTCCATACTCCACCCTCAGCTGCTCCGGAAGGGCTTTCCAGGCCTTCGGAGAGGCACTGGTCAGGGCTAACAGAGAGGAGAACGCGGGGAGGCGTTCGGTGAATTGGAAGAGGTGCCTGCCACTCAGGTTAAGTCCTCTTTTACTGTATAAGCCATAGACTGTGAATGACTTAAGGCCCCAGGAAAAAAGCAAGTGCACAGGGGGAAGTTTTCTAACACATGGGGTCGAGAAGTGGTGGTGTATGAACAGGGGAAGAACTGAACTCCATCTGACCATAATGGAGCTGGTCGAGGCAGAGCCCCCTTGCAGCACGGCAAGTTAACGATGCAGGCCTTAACGAGGAGAGAGGCTGCGTGTCGGAATGTGGGTCTCACCAACTGTATCTGTTGCGGAATTAGTATAAACGATTAAAACCAAGGGCTTGGGGATTCCACAGACTTGGGTTCTGATGCTCAGCTCCTCTGTGCTTTACTTACGTAACCTGAGTGGGGTGGGTATTTGCCTTCTGGCTGTATCAGTGTGACACCTCAGCCTCATTTCTGTAGATGCACTTACTGGAATATTCCAGCAGAATATGTAGGTTTTTCTTGGGCTAGCGGGTATGAGAGCAGAAAACCCTGGAATAAGAAGTGCCTCCTGCTGCCTCCTCATAAACAGCCACTGGACTCACATACCAGGTTTCGAACACCGGAAACAGAAGCCTCCAAAAAACTACTACCTGGGGAGGAAGACAGTGTTTGAAGTAAATTTTCTGCTTGGGGCAGTTTGAAGGGCTGAGCCCTCAGTGCCTCACTCTGGAGCTGCATGGAGGTTTGGGCATATACTTCAGATTTCCAGAGCTTTTTAGCCTCCGTGTTAAGGTTCTAGAGAAGGGTGAGGGGGCAGAGCAATGGCTCCCACCTCCACGTGGGCTTGTGGTGGGCCAGGCAGGCGGATTGGGAAGCCACTGTCCCGTGCTGCCCAGCCCTCTGGTTGGAACCCTGGGGAACAGGTGGTCTGCCCTCAGCTGCTCCCACACAGGAGACGCTCTCGCTTCACTGGTGTGAGGCTGATACGTGATGCCCGAGGCGGGGGAACGGCGGAGGGCTGCTCCTGCCCCTGCCCCTTGAAGTCCGTGTGGCCTGCAGAAGCTTGAGCTTATCTGCACACATGTCCTAGTCTGAGAACCAGGGGTGTGTGGGCAGGTCCAGGGGACATCTCCCCGTCAGCACCCAGTCTCAGGGTGGATTCTGCCACAACTGGCAGGCCTAGGCCTATGGTGGGTCATTAATGCTTGTGTATTGATTTTCTCGGTTGTCCTCCTTTCTTGTTAAGTCTTGTGTGTGCTGAGGGTTGCCTTCTGCTGGGAGAGAGAACTGGTTCATAGTGTCCTTTTATTAACGTGGGCTGCTCCCGAAGGCTGAGAGGCCAGTGAGGGACAGCACACCTCACTCCCGGGACCCGTCGTTTGCAGGCCCCTCCCTGCTCCCCAGTGAGCCCCTTGGGCCTCTGCGCTCAGGGGTCCCCGATGCGGACCCCTGGATATTCCCCAGCCTGCTGACAGAGACGCTGTTGTAGGGTGGAAAGCCTGAAGGAGAGAATAGAGACCGTCATCCTAAAGTCTCTGACTAAGGTTGGAGTGGCCATGATAATTCAGGTTGAGAACTCATGAGAAAGGGGTCCCTTTTTGCGAGGGCTGCCTGGACACTTTGTGTTCCCTCGGACCAGCCACCGAAGAGAGAACAGCCCCAGCTTACTGGAGTCTTTGAATTGGAGCAGGCGCGGCACCTGCCAGATGCTGGCACGTGGGAAACAAACGACACTGTTCACCAGGCACTTTGGGGCTTTTGCAGCCCCCCAGGTGAGCACCGTACAGGCCCGGCTTTGTGAGCACTGCGGGGCATCTCCAGAGCTGGGCCTGGGGGGCAAGTTAGATTGTAAAACCGGTTACCCTTCTCTGATCGAGCATGTGTATCTGAACTGAAAAGGCCTGTAATGACAGGGGTGCCGGGCTGGCACAGTCGGGGAAGCGTGAAACTCTTCGTCTCCGGGTGGTGAGTTTGAGCCCCACGGTGGGTGTAGAGATTACTTACTTTAAAAAAAAAAAAAAAAAAAAAAAAAAAAAGACCTGGGACAACAAATAGGCCAATTTGTGGGACTCTGTTTTACTTTGGTTGCCTCACACCTTCTTTCCATGGGAGAAAATATCATTACAGCACAGAACATAATTCAGTGATTCTGCTGAGTTCAAATGCTGAGACAAGTTAAAGACAGAAAAGAAAAGGAGTCATCTACGAATTCCACTATGATCATAAAGAAAAACAGGTGTGAGATTAAGTCTGCTACTTGGATGCAGTGTTCTCATTCCATCTGGCAAATAACACATTTCCTACTGATTTCTTCCATTCATTTAATGGAGAGCAGAAACTTACTTAATTTAGCTAGTAACCTCTCAGGCTATGATAAAGAGAAATGTCAAATGAACACATCAGTGTAGATCTAGGACAATCCAGATCCTGCCCTTTTTGTATAAGTATTTTCTTGATCTTTGGTCCAAAACAGACTGGTTACTCCTGGTTACCAACTGCTTCCATGGGCAGAAGAAATAGATTTATATCTTCTGTGGCTATAGGTGATAAAAAGACAATGTATTTTATACTGGACAAAACATGTTTAGTAACAAATTACAAGACAACTCAAGGGGAAATGCGTTTCTTAGCCATTTCCTGTGTTTGGGCCAGGCGGCTGTCTCGTTTCCCGTTCCCCCTACCTCTGGGAGGTCAGTCACCTCTTCGTGCAGCCCAGGAGCCAGTGTGCTTGGAGGGCCTGGGTGCACAGTGCCGGGCAGTGGTGGAGGTGGACGTTGTTCCCCTCTGTGTGACTCCAAACCCGGGCTTTCCCCACTGGGCCACCTCCTCCCTAATGTAAGACCTATCTTCTTGCCGTGAGTACGGTCACATCGCACATAATACAGCTGCAAGAACACTTGGTCTGGCTGTTTGCAAAACGGCCTTTCCGGATTAAAACACCCCTCAGGGCAACATCTGAGAGGTCACCTACATACTTTGCCCGAGGGAGCCGCTGTGGTCCGCACTCCCTCCATTTCCCTTCCTTTGTTAACCCGGGAAGAAAGTTGAGGGAACCGGAAGTTGAGATAAGTTATCACATTTATCAGTGTGTGTCCACACCTGAGAACAAAGGAAAGGAAAAAAACTACAAATTACCATTCGGGGAGAGGACGCTTGTACAGGAGAACACATCCAGATGCAGGACAGTCTTACAGAGCATGAAACCATTTTTCTAGGGTATAGTCCACTGGCGGGTGTTCAGGAAGAATGTATTCAGTGAGCACATCCACCGTCTTTTTTTTTTTTTTTTTTTTTTAAGTTTATTTATTTTGAGAGAGAGAGGACACACGCACAAGTGGGGGGGGGGGGGTGGCAGAGAGAATCCCAAGCAAGCTCTGCACAGAGCCCGACGTGGGGCTGGAACCCATGAACCATGAGATTGTGATCTGAGCCAAAGTCAGATACTTAACCGACTGAGCCACCCAGGTGCCCCCAATTTGTATCTTTAATACCAGATTACTGCCGCCCATAGGCCTGCTGGCAACAAGCATCAGCATTACTTCTTCAACAAGGGCAACAGCCAGTTTTCAGTTAACATCTTCAAGTTTTACTAAAAGTTGTAAATTCTAGATTACCTAACAGGTACAAAGTTTTCTTTGGGTTGATTCATGCCAGCAATGTTTATCTGAAGTAGCAGCTCTCCCGGGGTGCCTGGGTGGCTCAGTTGGTTAAGTGTCCCCCTTTGGCCTGGGTCATGATCTCACCGTTCCCGAGTTCAAGCCCCGCATTGGGCTCTGTGCTGACACCTCAGAGCCTGGAGCCTGCTTTGGATGCTGTGTCTCCCTCTGTCTCTGCCCCTCTCCTGCTCGTGCTCTGTCTCTCTCTCTTGGTGCACCCTTCCTTCCCTGTCTCAACAACTCCTAGTTGCAGAGCGAGATCATGGAGGTTTTCCCATTGGAGGGCTGTGGGTTAGAACAGCAGCTTCCAAAAGGGTTATCTGCTGGGATGCCTGGGGGGCTCTAGATTTCGGCTCAGGTCATGATCTCAACGGCTTGTGAGTTCGAGCCCCACGTCCGGCTTTACGCTGACAGTGTGGAGCCTGCTTGGGATTCTCTCTCTCTCAAAGTAAATAAATAAACTTAAAAAAAAAAAAAAAAAAAAAAAAAAAAAGCAAAATGGTACCTGCTAGGTGATGGCCAACACCAATGATCTTAGTTTTGTCCATAATACATTTGGAATCACGTCTTTCTTTTAGTATTAAAATGCTTAACTGAGGTCGAACTATTCAGTTTTGCAGTTCAGATTTTGGTGTAATGTATGTATTCCTAGAAGTTAGGTAGGTTTGTTTGTTTGGTTTTTTTTTTGAGGTATAATGAACATGTATTATGTGCGTGTGTATAGTAGGATTCAATATTTGTATAGACTGTGGAATGATCGCCACAAGCGTAGTTCACGTCATCACTATAGTCACAAGATTTTTTTCTGGTTCTCTTAGCAACTCTCCAATATGCAATACAGTATTATTAACTATAGTCACCATACTATCTCGGGACTTCTATTATAACTGGAAGTTTGTGCCTTTTGACCCTCTTCACTCATGTCTTGCCACCTCCCCCCTCAGGCAGCCACCAGTCTGTATCAATGAGCTCTTTTTGTTTTGTTTTAGATTCCACATATAAGTGAGACCAGGCAGTATTTGGTCTGGGTCTGGCTTCAGTTAGCATAATGCCCCCAAGTTCCAGCCAAGTTGTTGCAAATGCCAGGATTTCATTTTTTCTTATGGCTTAATAGTATTCCATTGTGTATATTATACTGTATTTTCTTTACACATTTATCCATAGATGGATACATCGGTTGCTTTCATATCTTGGTCACTGTAAATAGTGCCGTGTCGAGTATGGGGGCGCATGTGTTTTTTTGAATTAGCGTTTTTGTTGTCTTTGGATAAACACCCAGAAATGGAATTGCTGGATATGGTAGTTCTTTTGATTTCTTGAGGAAATTCCACACTGTTTTCCACGGTGGCCGCACCAATTCACGTTCCCACCGCCAGTGCCCAAGGGCTCACGTCCTTTCCAACATTTACTTCTTATCTTTTTGAGAACAGGCATTCTAACAGGTGTGAGGTGATCTTTCATTGCGGTTTGATTTGTGTCCCCCTGATGATTAGGGATGTGGAGCACCTTTTCATGGACTTGTTGGCCATCTGCACGTCCTCTCTAGAAAATGCCTGTTCAGATCTTCTGCCCATTTTTTAATCAGAGAGTTTGGTTTTTGTTTTTGTTTTTGTTTTTGTTTTTTTCCTACAGAGTTCTCTGTATCGTTTGGATATTAACCCTTTATCAGAAATGAGAAGCTAGGTTTCACAGGGCAGCTCTTGACATTCCGCAGGTTTCTGTGTATGAAAGATAATACCCTGTGGCAGGAGTAGTAAACGTAATTTGTAGAACAACTACTATGTCGTGTGGAACATTTAAGTTTCTCTTTTCTGTCAGAACCACGCATTAGCCCCTCAGGATTTTTCTCTTTCAGAAGGAAAGCCACACAGACATCTTGTTATTGCTCACAGGCCCTTGATTAGAGGTTTCCATGTTGTTGCTGCCTTAGACCAAACTCTGGGGGAAAAAATTACTGTACTTAGGACAGCTGTAGTCGTGAAACAGTTCAAAGGCCCCTTCGAACAGCTCGACAGATCCTTGCCAGCAACCTTAGCAACCAAACCAACTAAAACTAGGAGTTTCGAACACCCCCTCTTAAGGACCAGGATGCCAGCTGTGACCTCAGAGGAAGGCTGGGCTCCCAGAGAGGCTGACCTGTCCTCCTCCTCTTGGCACACAGTTCGGCTCTGAGCTTGCAGGGAATGGAGCTGAATCACTCCCAGATGAAACAGAGAAAGAGCCGGAGGCGCGTCCCTCTGCCCGCAGATGCCCCAGGGTGGCTTCTGTCAGGCTGCACCTCTCGAAGACTCCCGACTCGAGAGGAAGAGAGTCCCTTGCCCAAAGTGCTGCCTGCAGAAGGGTTTGGCAGAGTGGGCCAGGAACGAGCACCACGCTGGGGCAGCCGTGATATCTGGGAGAAACAGGTTATTCTGGAAGGAACATGGAGAACTAGGAGGGAATCAAGTTGGTGGAAGGAATATCTGACTCGGAGGACCCAAACAGTCCATTTCCTCATCACCGTTTACTCATCTTTTCTGTCATAAAAACATAAAGGAACCACCGGAGAGAGGGCCGGAGTGGGCTTTGGTGGGTCCTGTTCCCAGCCTCGGATCCCGGCTCGTACTGGGTGAACAGACTGTTGCTAGTTTCCTTCTCACCGTGTTGGCATAAGGCCCCCCGCCCTTTCCCCCCCCCCCCCCAAAGTAACACTTCACTACCCCCTCCTGCACCGTTTGTGTTTGGATTTTCTAGTGAACTCCCGGGAAGAGCATGAATGGCAGCTTTAGGGCATTTGGTTCCTGAACCTTAAGAAAACTCAGATGGTTTTCAAAGGAGTCTGAAAACTTTGTAACAAGTACGTCTCCTGAACAGAATAGAGTTCTCCCCGGTTGGTTTCGCGTCTGGGACTAACTGAGGAGGAGCTGGAGAGGCTCCAGAGGACAGTAATGAAGATGATTAAAGGGCCGATGATGAAAGGTGGAAGGAGTCGGATCGCTTCGCGGGAGGAGAGAAACGGGGCCGGTGACTTAATGGCAGTCTTCAAGCGCGGTCCGTGCAGGGTGAATGCAAGTGTGGGGCCAGCTGTTCCCCAGCTGTGCTGGGGGTTGGGAACGGAGACTGGCTACAACTTCAGCAAGAGATTTCAGTCAGGCCGGTGGGATCAATGGTTCTCAAACTGGTTCAAGGGATGCAGAGCCACGAAATACTGATTTTTTTTAACTGAAAATGTATGTAGCTTTTGCTAAATCAGATACCAACTTACAGACCAGCCTGAGAAAAGCTTAAGGGAAGATTATGGAATACAAACTGAAACCTGGGAAAATGTTGGCTTTCGAGACAAGAGTGGGGGCACAGGGACACCTCAATTTGGGGTGCCCAGTTTGAGGACTGCGGAGCTCTGATGATGGAAAATGACCCCAGGCCTGCTGACGGCTGGGGCCCAGGTGGCTGTCTGAGGCGCTGAGGAAGAGAGTCCCTCCCATCCAAATCCTGGGGACAGTCTTCTTCGCACTGGCCCCGATTTATGTCTACACCTGGGAGAGGAGGAAGTGGGGTCCAAGCCGTCCAAATACCTTCGAGGACTGCACGACTTGGAGGCAGGGGAAGGCGCCCCTCTGATGTGGCGAGGCCAGGTTGGGCCTGGCCCATGGATTTAGTTCGCCATTACCAGCTGTGATTGTTAGGAACTTTTTTTTTTTTTTTTTTAAAAAAGGACACGTTGTTTTAAAATGTTTTATTACAAAGCTTCTTTTAAAAAATGCTCAGCACGTTAACTCAAACTGGAATGACAAACGTTAGATGGCAGTTTGGGGCAAAGGCTGTGCCTTGTTATTCAAAAAAAAAAAAAATGGGTACATCAATGCTCATTTTAACAACTGGCATAAAATCCCACTAATTGGCTAATAAAAACAGATACAAATACAGAACATTGAAAGTAATAACAATTCAAGTGCTGGGCTTTTTACAACAAGGGGGTGAAAAGGAAAGAAAGGAAAATTCACTGCAAACCGGCCTGCTGACGGTATGTGTCAAGGTTTACCATTTAAACAAAGGAGATCAGAAGAAAAAGAAAATGAAATAGGACTGCCAACTGCTACCCACGGCGTGGATTCAGCTGTTACATTTATTTAGCTCTATCAAACACCTTACGAAGACGGGAGGCCACTATTTGTTACAATTCACAGAGAAGCCACTTGCCGGAAAAGATGCCGCTCAGAAAAGGGCGGCTTCTTTTCATTTCGTTTTTATTTCCAACTTTTCCAGATCTTTGAGTTTTACTTAAAAGCTCATAGCTAGCAAAATATACAACAAGAAAGTTTAAACTAAAAAGTGTAAATTTAAAAAAATTCAAGTTTAAAAAAAAAAAAGCAAACACAAGACTGATCCTTTTGCACTGTTAAATAAAAGCTTCAGGAGAAAGGCAGAAAAAAAAAAAAAAAGAAGACCTAAACAAAGAGGGACGTCTTCCACAAAGTTCCGCGCTGGGGTGTGAGGACGTGCCGGCCGCAGGCTCGGGTTGCTCCTGGCAGGCAAACGTAGCCAAGTTACTGTCCTTGCCAAAAGGTTACAGGTGTGGACGCAAGACGCTCTGGGAAGTGCTGAGAAGTGCACGCGGAGAGGAGGGAGGGCAGCTGCTCAGCCTGCTAGCGTTCTCAGGTGCTCTGTCTGCTTGGCTGGGAAACCTTTTATGCTTGATTTCGGAACTTGGCTCTTGGAGTAGATGAAGGGGGGTTTGGCAGTGATTGTCTTTATGGATCAGCGTCTCTAGCGGTGACCTCAGGGTGAAGGTGGTGTCAATTCTCCATTGGGGTCGACTGGGCAAGCCCTGGAGACAGTCTGGGTTTTCAACAAGCTTCCATCTCCAGAAGAGGTCCCGGGGTCGCTGCCTTGGCTTTGCACGTTGGGAATGAGCTTCGTTTTCCACCTCAAGAAGGAACAAACGAAATGTTGTTAATGTGCGTTTGTCACAGGCCTTTAACTTCTACTGCATACGGCATGTGTCTTGAGATCTCTGCATTTAATAGTCCACTCTGGTGATCTGGTGATGGCTAAAACGGCAGCCCTAGGGTAGCCCCAAATCCTCACACTACATTGGAGAGTAAGTCTACTTCGGTGAAGTTTTGCCGTGGTCGCATGTACGCGTATGTGTGTGCACAGGGACGGGGAATGCGTCCACCACCCCGGGTGCTGAGCAAGCGCAGGGTAGGCACCATGAGCTATTAAGGCTGTTAGCACTATAGTGACCTGGCAGTGACTCTTATCATTAACGCACCTACGGCCAGCGCTGTCCCTCACAATGACTGATGGGAACTGTGAAGAAACCATCTATATATGTAGGTCGCTGCTGAAAAAAACAAACGAAACGGGAGGAGATCGGTCACAGAATGCTATTGACCGAGAACTTTTGTGATGCCGACTTCAATTCCTATTCTGTAAAACTGACCTTTCCCTATTTAACAGGGAAACACATGCTACAGCACTGTGGTTTTTAAAATTTAAGCAGGGTACAGATAAAAGCTAGGAAGGACGGTACCTTTCCAAGGACAAAGGAGCAAAGCCTAGACCAGTGGGGAAGGAAGGCACCCTGCACTTTCCTATTTACGCCGTACTTGTGCAGCACAGATTTTCAAAGGTTTGGTCCAGGCTGCTGCCCCTGATGAGGAGTGGCCCTGCAGTCCTGGGCTAGGAGCTCCAGCAGCTGGAGACAAGTGCAGGCATCAGGATGGACTGCTCGCTGATGGGCACAGACTGTCCCTCGGCTGCGATCCGTCCCCACCCCCAGCTGTGGGCTCACTCTGAAATCAGAGCTGAAGACTGCCGCCCACCCCCCCCCCCCGCCCCCCGCCAGGCGGACACGTGGGGCAGCACCCTGCAACTCCTGGCCCGGCAAGCCATCCTTCCCCTCCCCTCCCCCACCCCACCTGAGGGCCCTCTCCTCCTCCCTTCTTGAGCTGAGCACAGTCACAAACTTGGCTGTCCAGCATGGCCATTTACCACACGGATACTGTGTGCTTCCCTGGAAAGAGTCCCAGTATCTCCTAATAAAGCCATTTCTTTGCACAGCCTCACATCTTCCCACTGTTGTTTCAGTATTCCAGCATCCTCTTACAAAATGCTCCTGGAAAGCTGCTTTCACAGATGCTCTGTACAACTGCAAACCTAAAGGCGACCCCTCCCCACTCAGGATGCTCTTCTCATGTGTGTGTAACTGGCACTGGAATCAGTTGGCAGAGAATGTGTCCTGCTATCAAATAAGACAGACTGGATGCGATTGCTCCTTTAAAATGCAGGGCCATCAGGGCAGACCAAGCCTTACCTCCAAATGGGAGAAATGGGGGGCTTACAGAATTGCTTTATAGATATAAAACAGGTCAAATCACAATTCTTTTCAAGAAACCACAGGCATGAGGCTCCGGAGACTGGAGACTTCCCACATCTAAGGCTTCACTGGGGGGCTGTGGCTGGGCCAGGCCAGGCGAGCCCCAGCACGGCCCAACCCACCAGTGAAGTCGGTGCAATCAAAGCCGGCAATTACTGCTCGGGCTTCAAAGGCAGCGCGGCGAGGCCCATCTCACATATGTCAAGGCTTGGGGTCCCTCCACCAGGAGTCACCGAGTGGGCCATTTGTAGAGCGGGTTTGGAGGCGGCATAGGTCCCCTCCCTCCCCGACCGTGCCCACCATCCAGCTGAAACCCACGAAGTTCCCCTGGACCAGACTCTAGTCTTGACAAAAATATCCCACCAACCAAACGGAACCAGGAACTCAAAAGGGTGGAGTCACTTCCGAAGAGCCCAAGTAGTAAAGGGGTGGCTGGAGATTTCATGACTGGATCTATTTCTGGTAAGTAAACAGCACTAACTCGGAGGCATTAGGACTGTCTAGGCCTTGATGCCAAAAGATGCAAGAAAGGACAGGGTGGGGAGGGAGTCCTTCTCCATAGGCTCAAACGAAGACGCTACCAAAAGCTGAGTGCTTCATCCTTGGGGTCTGCAGCCAAGCCCCCCGCCTCAGGCTGTCCCCGGCAGGAGGGGCCCAGGAAACAAGCCCCTTCCTGAGGCTGAGGTGGAGGAGAGGAAGGTCAGCTCCAGCTGTCCAGGCCAGGCCGGGGGCAGCGGAGCCGCTCTGTAGGAACAACCTGGGAATACCCCGTGCGTATCGAGTGATACCATTTCCTTGTTCAGAAATGCTGAGGAGTCCAAAAAGATGGGCCGGAATAGAAAGACCCTTCTCCCCCCTCCCAAGTGTTGCTAGGAAGGAGCAGGACCTTTAAAATGTTTTCAGTCATTACACAAGATTTGAGAGAATATCAGAGATAAGTTTTGCAAAAGGTAAACAGAGGTAGAGTTTAATTGCAAAAAGTGCCCCCAGAGCAGCACCCCACACACCTCATGCCAACTGCCTAGCCCTGCTGGCCGGCCTTGGGGCAAACTGTGACAGAGTGCTGTTATTTCAGGGCATGAGATCTAGAGGTAATGACTTCTAGAGCAGGAAGCAAGCAGGACAGAGCTAGTCGGGCCTTGTTATTTCAGAGCACACTGAGGCCCACGGTCATTACATGACTGGTGCATCTCGACCCCTAGAGAGTACCCATGCCTCTGGGGGCCTGTGGGTCACAGCCTCATGACTTTGTGACTCTGAGGTGGCCTTGTCTGCAAGGAGCTGGTGAGGGAGAAGCAAGAAAAACACGGTCTGCTGAGCACGGATATGCCAGGCACGGGACACACGCTCAGCGTCACATGATCACAACAGCCACCATCCCCCCCGCCCCGGAATTCTGCCCGTCTACAGAAATTGGGGGTGGTGTGAGGTTAAACAACCTAAGGTCACCCAAACTACAGGTGGCAGGACTCACTGTTGAGCCCTAAACCGATGTGCTCTCTACTGTATCTTGGGGCTAAACTGTCGTTCATTTTCTTCTCCTACCTTCCAATCATCCATCTGCCCGTCAATAGCACTGTGGAGGTGGGCTGCATCTAGACTACCGCCCACCCCAGGATATTATGCT
The DNA here is from genome assembly GCF_046562875.1 of Panthera onca. Lineage (NCBI taxonomy): Eukaryota > Metazoa > Chordata > Mammalia > Carnivora > Felidae > Panthera > Panthera onca. The sequence goes on from NC_138342.1 coordinate 90,332,016, forward strand.
CTGTGAGAAAGCAGGATGTTGAGAACAAGAGGCATAAGAAGTTAACTGTGAAGTTTAAATCTCCTCAAAGATTGCAAGTGTAACCTACAGAAGCCAGCTCCAGCCCCTTGTAAGCGAACATCACCCAGTATTTGAGAAAGAGGAGAAATGACAGTGTGTGGTTAGGGAGGCTGCCACTGGGTCGTCTTTCTGCAGCTAGATGTGTCCTTAGTCCCTGAGTTCGAGACCGGTCAGTCTGCCAGCCACAAGCTCTGAAGCAAGGAGGTGCCCAGAGCCCGGAGGAAGGGGGTCAGTGCGGTGACGGGTCTCTGGCCCTGTGCTTGGATCCAGGCTATACATTCCGAGGCAGGGTTACTGAATCCATGCGGTTTCCTCCCCTGTGGTTATTCAAAGTGAATTATCAGTGAAAGCGGACTTGGGCAACGTTGAGATGATTCTGAGGCAGGCGTGTAACTATTTAACAAACTGCTCTAGGGAAACTTCTGGTTTCTATCTGCAGCTGTCGGTTTCCCTTCCCGATGGGCCCCTTGTGTCTCCTCTGTGAGCACATACATCACAACGGGAGGCTGGGCCTCCCCGTGCAGGTCTTATTCGCTAGATCCTTGCTACTTCTGGAAACAACACTGAAGTATTCTCGAAGAACTGTTGGAATAAGAGAGCCTCAAAACATCATTTTAGCTCTATAAGACGAAGTACTTCAGGAAGACAGGAACTATGTAGATCCACCTCAACCTCCCATCTCCAAATTCTTTATCCAATTCACATTTCTCTAGAAGTTCTCCCATACCAAAGATACCAACTTCACCTCCTAAAAATGAGGCAACAGGATCAGTGCGTACTTTCTTTTCAAACCAAGAATTTCCACTGTTAAACACGTGTGTGTGTGTGTGTGTGTGTGTGTGTGTGTGTGTGTATGTCTAAGCATATGCTTGCTGCACAGGGAGGCGACAGTGCACTGTGGGGTTCACAGCAGAGCTCCAAGCATAGTCCTGGACTGGGTCCGTCACTCTACCAGGGTTATCTTGGGCGAATTACCCGAACATACCAAACCCTGGTTTCCTCATCTGTAAAATGGAAACAGTAAGTCCCCACGCTTCATAAAGTGGGTTGAGGGGATAAAAGGAGACAATGTGTGGTGAGCTTGGCGAGTGCCTGGCATTGGAAGACACGATAAGGGTTATTACTGCAGTGGGTGGAGACTGGGAGTTAAAGACAGATCCACGTTCGAACCCGACCCTGCTGCACCCCAGTCACGTGACCCTGGACAAGTCACTGGTGTCTCCTCATCCCTGTCCAGGACTGCCTCAAGACTGGCATGGGGTAATCTAAGCAGAGACATCTAGCAGAGCACCCAAGGACACAATATGTGGACCAGAAACGTCCGTTCCATTTCTGATACTCCAGCCTCAGCATACTTGGGGGAGTGAGCAGAATTCGTACCATTTACAGAGCTTCTGGTGGAAAGTACAGACCAGTAGAGAATTCTGCAAAACCTCTCTTATGAAACATAAAATATCTCTTATGGAACACAGTATCTCCAGACACACAATGATAATTGAGAAAAGTCATCACAAAAGGGCAGCCAGAGAGATCTGCTGTGATATTCTCAAAGAACGTACCTAAAATTTTAGACAATTTCAGGTTAGATATGAATTCAAATGTAAGCAAGAAGATGAGCACTAGTGTCCCACTGAGATGCCCTCACTGTCCTCTCATTCTGCCAGAAAGACACAGTGACTTTGCCGAGGCTCACGGACGGTTTTAGGCAGGCTCCCCTCACTCAGCGGGAGCCCGGTTAGCCAGCCGGCAGCCTCAGGTCTAAAGAACGCAGGGAAAAGGAAGTAAAAGAGCCTCAAGCTATCACAGTGCCATCGAGGAATTCATGCGCAGAAGCTGCCCCCTTCCTTCCAAGACCACCCCGTGCACAGCAACGCAGAGCCCGTTTACTTTTAACTTCTAAATTATTCAGATATACTTCTTTTTCTGGTTCCCGAACCCACACAACAGATCGGAAGAACGTGTTACTTGAGAGGACGGCAGCGTCTCAGAAAGGGAAGGTACAAAAATGATAAAGGAGTAGATTTCTTAAAATCCCACATTATCTGCGGTCAGTTAGCATTGTGGCAAACAGCACCGAGTCCTTGTTACCATATACTATATGCACCGTAGAACAACAGCATGAGGTACTAAGAAATATTTAATTTGAAGGAGAAAGAGTTGAGCGGCACTCAAGAGTTAAACAAATTACATGTTCTGATACTTAAAGAGGGAAACCTACAGTTCTCTGGGAAACCATTATCCAGAAGGGCTCATTTCCTCAATAGTTCCAGATGGCTCAGTGAGAAAACCATTCTTCTTAAACCAAATTTGTCCAAAATAATTTTCTTATTCTATAAACTATTCTTAAGTGCACTGATCTTAATTTCATGCTCTTTCATGAACAATACTAAATATTACATGTCCCAAGAGGGTTTAAATGAGCCTCTCCCTCTCCTATTATGAGCAACTTTGCTGGCCAAGGGTCCACTTCTCTGTCTCAGTTTCCCAAGGCAACTGAAACACATTCTGGCTCTCCTGACCACTGAAGAGGTACAAAGAATTGACACTGTAGCACAGGAGAGATTTTAAAAACCTTCACCACGGGGATGAGTGTCTCCCCACATCTTCACTAAAGCACGGCTGCTGATCTAACAGATCCCAGTCACCGGCTCACTGGTGAGCTGCAACGGACACCCGCTGGGTTGCTGCCTAGCCCCCCTTCTTGATTATCCCAAACTCCAACACCCCCCACAGTGAGAGCAGTGTGCCCGATGGCGATTTTGTACGGTGTGACCGTTCCCTCTGGCCACAGCGGATTGTGGACCGAGGCAGGAGTCTGACCCATGCTGGGCTGACTGGAGTCCCTTCTCTGGAATTTGAATCCTCATGTCTTTGGGAGACTGACACTGTCACAACGTGTCAGCTCGGGAGCTCTGGATACATGATCAAAGAACTGAGAAAGTCGATCTACAGAAGGGAGAAGAGAGCAGTTTTCAGGGGCACATGTAAGAGCAGGAAAAGGCCATCTTCCAGTCCTCTCTCTGGGTCATTTGCACTGTTGTCTTTGGCTTCCACAAGATGCCACTGCATCCTTCAAATGGACTTCCCCGTTCTCCTTATGCCAACATGGGCTGTCTCTTCTTGCCATCAAAGGCCCTCGTGCTATGAGTCAGCATACAGCGTCCTGAAGAATGGTCAGAATTTGAAAACCTGCACTCCGCACAGCATTTAGTGTAGCCACACAGTGTCATTATGCAGCCATCTCTCTCTCCAGGACAATGTGACCACGCCTGCCCTTCCAGCCAGACGTCTGGATTTTCCTTACTGAATGTTCTTACTAAGAGACATTATAGTTAAGTGTCATTGCCTTGTGAATTCTTTACAGGTTTCTACTAATCTGTGACAAGTTCAGCAGGAATTTGAGGACAAACATAAGAGGAAGGAAGACACGAGTAGGCCACCGCCTCAGACAGGAACATGTCTAGGGAAGGTGCCATGTGGGAGTGTCTCCGGGCCATCAAAATCTCCATTTCCTAGGAAAGCAACCTGCTGACCCAGACAAGACCAATGCCACACCAGCGGCTGCCTGGCAAAATGTCAGGCAGGAAGTCCCCCACTAGGCGAGGCTTCCTCTTTTTTTTTTTAATTTATTTTTTTAATTTTTTGTTTATTGATTATGAGAGAGAGAACATGAGCACATGCATACAAGCAGGAGAGGGGTAGAGAGAGAAAGAGGGAATCTCAAGCAGGCTTTGCACTGTCAGCACAGAGCCCGACATAGGGCTCGATCCCATGAACTGTGAGATCATGACCTGAGATGAAGTCAAGAGTCAGACACTCAACCAACCTAGCTGCCCAGGCGCCCGGTCAAAGGGCTGCAGCAGGGGTGCTTTGGGAGCGCTAGCAGGGTGCCCGCTGCAGGCTGCACGGCCAGGCCCTGCCCCCATGCCGTGTCCCACGATGGGGGGCCGGTCTCCCTGATCGGACAGCCACCTGCCGCCAGGCTTCAGGCTCCCTTCCCAAGAGCCCTGAACCCTCACACATCTCCTGCTTGTTGAGTGACACTTCAAAGTATTTGACCATAGTGTCTAAGCGTGGGACAAAAAGATGAAGAGTGGAAAGCAGGATGTTATTTTTTCCTCTTTCCCATTTTCAAAACGTTAATTTTTACTTGGAGACTCTGAACAAGCCTGAAGGTTTTTGTTTCTGACTTTATTATTTTGTAAGAGCTTGGTTTTGCTTTCTAACTGGCCATGTCAACTGGAAGCAAAGAGCCAGAGGCTTGCTGATACCTAATGACTCCATCTGCTCTCAAGGCACAGAACTCAGAGCGAAGATGAGGCACCAGTGGCAAGCTCGCAGGGTGGGCATCAAAGCCTGTACAAAACACCGTTGTCCGTGAGACCCCTGGGCACAGATGGCTCCCTGACTCCAAGAGGGCACGGCTTCGCAAAGACCCTCAGTCCCACGGCCGGTCCCGGAAGTGTTTCCAGCCCCATGCTGCAGCGCTGTCAGGAGGCTGCGTCAGCACCAGGGCCCCGGGCGCCCAGCCCTTAGTTAATAAACAGCCCATCAGGCTCCCGAGCATCACCCTCAAATGGAAAGCTAGAGATGTAAAGCTAAGCACTGTGCAATTAACTACTGCATTCTATACTGTACTAGAAATTACCTCTCCCACACACCTCTTGGCCCCAGGGAAACAAAGCCTCAAGTAAAAAACACATTTTAATCTCAGGTTAGCAAGTATACAAGGTAGAGATTACACCAATATCCAAAACCTTAAGTTTTTGTGAGTATGTCTGTATGTGGGTATCTGTGTGTATCTCTCTGTGTTTAAAAAGGTGTTGTTTTAAAGATAGTTTGTTCTTCTATGACCCAGCAATAGCACTGCTAGGAATTTATCCAAGGGATACAGGAGTACTGATGCATAGGGGCACCTGTACCCCAATGTTTATAGCGGCACTCTCAACAATAGCCAAATTATGGAAAGAGCCTAAATGTCCATCAACTGATGAATGGATAAAGAAATTGTGGTTTATATACACAATGGAATACTACGTGGCAATGAGAAAAAATGAAATATGGCCTTTTGTAGCAACATGGATGGAACTGGAGAGTGTGATGCTAAGTGAAATAAGCCATACAGAGAAAGACAGATACCATATGGTTTCACTCTTATGTGGATCCTGAGAAACATAACAGAAACCCATGGGGGAGGGGAAGGGAAAAAAAAAAAAAAAGAGGTTAGAGTGGGAGAGAGCCAAAGCATAAGAGACTGTTAAAAACTGAGAACAAACTGAGGGTTGATGGGGGGTGGGAGGGAGGGCAGGGTGGGGGGGAGGGCAGGGTGGGTGATGGGTATTGAGGAGGGAACCTTTTGGGATGAGCACTGGGTGTTGTATGGAAACCAATTTGACAGTAAATTTCATATATTAAAAAATAAAAAAAAAAATTGTTAAAAAAAAAAATAAAGATAGTTTGTTCTTTTAAACTAGCTCTTTGATGTTATATAGTCAAAAGGAGTATGTTGAGATATCATAAAAATCTTTTCAATCTATGTAATTTTAAGATAATGGGATTTTTTCATTTGTTAAAGTAAATATTAATAAGCCAATTTGTAAAGGTATGTTTTTACATTAGTAAACTTGGAGTGATAATTCTCTCCAGCTTTTCAAAAATTTTAATTCTTCTGTAACTCCCATGAATCTTGATTAAGTAAGGAAGGAAGGGAAGTTCAGTATTTGATGACAATCTCTGACTTCTGACAAACTCTCCAGATGTTACATATTCCAAATAAACTTGGACCCAAACACTGGAAATTCCCAGCAACTTGATCACTGTTCTGTCAATTCCCCTCATGGCTACACAGCTCAAGGGTTACTTACTCCGAAAGGCTTCCTTGATCTCACTCCGATGTAGATACTTCTTGTTCTTATTTTAACATAATGTATCCATCTCCTTCATAGCACAGAATGTATTACTTTATAATTCCTATCTATTTTTATGTCTTTATCTTCTGAAACTAAAAGCCCCTCCAGGAGGGGACAGAGTCCATTTGGCAAGTGCCCCACTGCTTAGTGCCGTTTCTGACTTGCAGTGGTCCTCGCTGGGTGTTTGCAGAACGAATGAAGAAATGACTGGCATTTACAACAGTGGCCTAGAGCTGGACACAGCAGAACGTGTGCAGGCTCATTCCCCGAGGCCCTGGACTTCCAGCAGTCCTACAAGTGACAAGTTCATCCTAAAAGCTCAGGATGAATTTGGCTTTTTTGGAAGAACACACAGCTTGGGAATCACCTCTACCCTGAAAGAAAGTCTTTCGTGCAGCCCGTTTCTAATTATCCTAAAAGTCACTGCAAAGTGTTGAGACCAGTCAATGCTCATTCGTTTCAACTGATTTCACCAGAGTGAATACGTGTATAAAGCGTGCAAGTGGAAACACACAGGAAGATGGGGACACAACTGGTATATGGGGAACTGTTAAAAGGCCAGTTATGTTGGGCTGCAGGAGACAGCTGCAATGGTATTTCGCACCAAAAACATGAAAGCAGTAAATGAAACGTCTATCTTTCAAGGAGCAGAAATACAAATTTTCAGAGGGCTTTTTTGTTCCCTGAGGAAAGATTTTCCTTATTAAGTGGGGATATTTTCCCTACAGTTTGTTGTCCTATGCTAGTTCAGAGGCAAGAGAGTTCTCTCGCCTTTGTGCTCCATGCATGGTCATCTGAGCTCAAAGATCTAATTTAACAGGACTTTTCTTTTAGGAGGCCAAGAGAGGGTTAAGTTCCACTGTGTACCTAAGAGAAATAAACCCTCTCAAAATACATCTTCACATTGGAGTCACGATATCTTCCCCTCCTGGGTGCTGGGTTCCATTAGCTCCACCTCACTGGAGAGGAGATCAGGAGGGATTTAGTTAATACTCAGCAACTTCCCTCCAAACCGAAACCAGTTGCCCGAGATTTCACGCCCCGTCGTTGGCAGGATCAGCTCTAATCAAACAGTTTATCTGTCACTGGCTTGTTTCTAAGGTGAAGCCAGCACTAGTGTGGATGCAGTCTGGCCAACAAGGGGCTCACACCAGTGGAGAACCAGATTCCCTAACCAGAGGCGGTCACGCTGGGTGGAAAAGGGGAGGCTGGAGATGATCTACACAGGAACTGAAAAATAGCCACGCTGTCTACATGTCACTTTCAAGACCGTACAGGTGCTTTAGTAAGTTCTGTGGAACCACTCCCAGAACGGGGACTACAAACCTGTAAACATAAAGGAGACTTGAGTCTCTTCAGCAACACTGGGAGGCAGTGCAGACCACAGAAGAGCAAAGCAGACCAGGAAGTAGGGCCACGGACACAGGGTGTCTCAGAGGCCTAAGGACCCAGCACTTTCACTGGAGTGGGGAACCGGAGGTCTACTGGCTTTAAAGGACCTGCCCCAGGCCACACAGTTCAGGAAGGGGCTTCTCTCAGAGCCTGGGTGGCCTCGTTCTCAGTCTAAGTGCTTTCCACAGCACAATGCTCAGTTCCCCGGGTCGTTTCTCAGCCACTGCTCTGGTTTTCAAGGATAGCAGGTCGTTATCGGTATCACTTTCTCAGAAGGGCCTTCGTGAGCATCACACCCAAAGCAGAACCCTGCCCAAGTCAGTCCCGGTTTTATTTTTATTACTGCACTCCTATTTTTCTGTTTACTTTTTAATAACCACCCTCAGCAATGTGAGCACTACAAAAGCAGGGACTTTCTCTGCCTCACTCAACACTACTTTCAGGTCACAGGGCACTATCTGGCATTAGTTAGGGGCTCAGTAAGTGCTCAACGTTGACTAAACAAGTCAACTATTACCCTTACAGGAGTTTCTGAATTCCCAAAACAAAGGGGAAGAGTGGACAGCACGGATACTACCGTTCCTGATTTCCTGAAATCTTTATGAATGCAAATCAGAGCTCCTCTCTGCTCTACAATTCTTATCAAATGACTGCCAGTGCTGCCTTCAGAAGGAGGACAGTGTGGAGGACAGTGACTTCAAAGGCTGTGGGACTGGCCCAGCAACAAGAGAAACACTGGGGACTCTGATTAAGTGAAGGAAACCACCAACTGCAGCAGCTGCTGAGAAGTGGGGTTGGGGATGGGGGGGGAAGGGGTAGGGGGCACTTTGCTTTTTTTTCTGGGCTAGAGTAGAAAAGACACTTTAACTTTTAGAAAAAATACGGAAGTGACTGGAAAGCACAATGATAGCTATGGCATTAAAAAAGGATGTGTGAGATAAATTGTAGGACTCAAATATACTCCACCTAATCTAGTCTAAAATACTATATACCGTGTTAATCATTAAGGACACAAAACCAAACTGTGAAGTATAGAAACATATTTTTTGCATGATTTTTAACAGAAATGGCATTAAAGATTTTGGTGCAAACAGAAGATGGAGTGAATCAATGAATGTCAGTCCTCAGCACACTGCACTTGTGAGGGTTTTTCCATTTAGAAGCAGAGCATAGAAAGGCTGCTGTCCATACCCTAAGGGTTAGTGATTAAAAGGACAACGTTCTTTAAAAAGAAAAAAAAAAGAATGCAAAAATAAAGTACAAAAGCATGTGTATGTGCTTGCAACCAGAATACCTTTACTACGACACAGGGCCTGCGACTGTCCTCTCTGTGCTCTTAATGACCAAGCCGGGAGGCCAGCTCAGAAGAGGTTCCTCCATGAACAGCCATTAAGTGGAAGTAAACATGGACATCGTCTGTGATACTGGTTTTTGGGTCCCTTGGTTGGTCATCTATATGAAGGGCAGATCCTCTTTTCAATCAGGGAAAAGGCTGCCACTCAGTATTTAGAAGCATTTTGATATCATTAAACTATAATGATGGCATTGGAAGAACCTGGGGAATCTGAAAAAAGATCATGAAAGTTTCACAGAGGAGAGGGCAACTGAGGTAGGTCTCAGTGAGGGGTAGAGGGAAGAAGGAAGGCATATATGATAAACAACCACAGGCCCTAGGTGCTACTCCCGTTGTACAGTTGAAAAGACTGAAAAGCTGAAGTAGATTGCCCCGGCAAACAGCTGACTGAAAATTTCTATTTGGCATCAAAATGTCTATAACTTTCTTTGGAAAAGTCCACTGAAATTTCAGCACCAAAGCTAAGTTCTACAACATGAAGGAGGGGGTCATCTGGTTCTAGCCAAGAACCAAATCTCTGCATGCTAACGCTCTCTCGTGAGAAACACTGCACATGTATCCCTTGCGTGGCAGGGGAAAACAGGCTTTCCAAGCACAAGGACAGCATGTGCAGTGCCCGCAGTGTATGTGGGGAACTGCTAATAATCTCGTTTGAACTGAGCACAGGACTCATAAGGGCTAGGTTGCAGATGAGCAAGAGGGACCGAAGGGAAAACCCAGGACGGGGCAGAGTAAATAGATCCACGCTGAGTGGTTTGCACTTTGTCAAACAAAAAGCACAGACCATTTTTTAAGTTGGGAAGTGACACAATCAATTCGTGTTTTGGCAAAACCCCCCCGGGAGCAACACGGAAGATCAACTGGCAGAAAAGAAGCCTGGAGGTGGGAAGATTTCTGCAAAGGCTATTCTAATAATCCAGACGGCAGGCTTGAGAACCTCAGCAAGGACTGCAGCCATGATGAGTTAAGAGGGAAGATTCAACACAGGCCAAAAATATCTGTAGGACCTGGGTGTGGGCTGCTGGAGAGGGAGCAGAATCAAACGTAGCTCCTCTGGGAAGAGCTGTCACTGGGAAAGAGGTCAATGGGCTATGAATTCAAAGGTCAGCTTAATTTTAAGGTCAGTTTACAAAGCCAGGTTCCCACCAGGGCTGGTGGCTCAGTCGATCAAAAGTATGGTCACTACAATAAAAAGACAAAAACAAAAACAAATCGACAACTAAACATCACCTATAAATACTTGACCAGGATCTAGCAATGGTTACCAACAGAGAAAAGAGCCTGATAGCAGAATAGAGTTAATCAAGTCCCCACCCAGATTTTTAAATAACAGGGAAAAAAAGAAATACATAAAGTCCCTCCTTCTCACTAAAAACAGATATATTACTTTTAAGTATCTGTATATCATCTCAACTGAGAAGTCTCTACGGAGCAAAACCTTCCAGGTCCTGTGCCAGAACAGGTCTGGGTGCCTCACGTGCCACCCAGGGCTTTTCAGAGTAAGAGGGCGTTTTGCTTGCTGGTTCTGTGGTTTGTTTCTTAGAGCAGGCAGATTCGCCACTGGTGGTCAGTGCGGAATGGTGAAGAGTTAGGGGAAGGGGAAGAAAGATTAGAGGGGCAGAAGGGGAAGAAAAAAAGAGAGAAATGCATACCATATTGCAAAAACATAGCCGGTATAAAAACCATCAGATTTTTTTAAGCGCTAATTTGATTTTGGTGGGGTTTCCTCTTTAAAGGAGCAGAGTTGAATGCATCAGTATGAGCAAGGAGATTCACAAGCAAGTGCCTCTGTTTATAACTAACGTCAGCAGTAGGACCAGAGAGTCGTTCTTACCATGTTTCAGATGTAGGCAGCTGTCATTCTGGGACCTGTACCTGCAGAAAATTGTGTCTTTAACAAATTTTTACTGAAGAGGTTTTTGTACATTCCAAATACGTAGTAGCTACAACATCAGGTGGGCTCGTTTGCTTTACTTTCTATGGTTCTTATACCAGCCATTTTCATTTGTGCAGTACAAGTAGTGGCCTTACTTTTAATGAAAGAAAAAGGGGAAATAAATAGGACCTCACTCACTGATGCCTTGAATGAATGTCCGGGAAAGATAAACCCTGCTGTCATCATGTTTTCTACTTTCAGAAAACCCAAACCACAGAAAAGGTAGCATATTATAAAATCAGGATAAAAAACTGTTATTGCAAGGAGTTGTGCAAATGGAAACACAGCAGAAGTGCTACGGAGGGTACAGACAATAAAAGCCAAAACAAGACAAAACACCAACAGGATTCCAGGTGACAGGGTTTGGGGAAGGAATGTGTAGACGTACCTTCACGCACTCACATTGAAAAGAAAGGTCTTTTAAACATCTTTAAAGCATTTCAGGAAGGAAAGCAGAGTTTAAAACATCAGAGGTTACAGTTGCAGAACAAAAGCAGTGTGTCGAAGATGCCGACTACTTTCAAAGGTATTTGTCAGAAGCAGAGAATTGACTAGAAAGTCACATGGTGCCTACCTGATGTCGACTCCTGGAGTTTCTCTCTCTTCCTCTTCTTTTTCTTACCCTGGAAGAAGCCAGGCACATGGTCATGTTACACACTGGACTATGAACACATGGACGAACGGGATACAAATGTACAAAAGGCAAGAAGTCAACCAAGAAGGGTGCCTCATTCTCTCCCTTTCCCATCTACACCTAGACACACAGACCGAGAGAACGAGAGAAAACAAATTGTCACCTCTTTGTGACCTTTGTCCCTACAGCTTCTTATTGAGTATCAGTACTGACAGTGGAAGTGGTTTCCCAAAGCCAAGCCAGGCTGAGGAGGTCCTAGGGCCGTGGCACCAGATACCCGTTCAGAGAAAGCCCACTTAAGGAGGCATCCTATCACTAACCACCACGCTGGGAACCCACTTCCGGCAGTTTTCATGATCAGTCTTCCTTACGGTGAATTCTACCATGTAATTAAAAGTACATGATATTAGCTGAGGACCTCTTGTCCCCACGGCACAGGCATGACATGATCAAGGATAGCAGCAGCAAGGTAAAATAGAACCTGAGAAAATGGAAGGTAATTTCAAAGGCAGAATTTCTGGCAATCAAGGACCTTGTTTCCTAAAACAGACACGAAAACGTGCAATCTTAAATACATTTGCAAAATCACCTTCACAGATTTACAATTTTAAGTTCCATTTATACTGGTCTACTCTTGTTTTTCTTCATGATTTCCCCTAAAACATCATTGTAATAGGTAGGGCAGAGACACAGTATCTGTTTGATTTACATGAACAGTAAATGGCCAACCTGGATTAGGAGAGTACTTTCAAGTAACTTTAACAGAACACATATCTCATCCAATATCTCTATCTTACGGCTGCCGTAATAATCACATGAACATGGAACAAAACACAAAACTCTTAAGATTACACTGAACATACTATGTGTCTATATTTTTATGCATCTCAGGATAATTTTTCTTCGTGTCACATGACGTTGACCACTGAGGCTTTAGAGCTTAGTAAGGCTGACTCACACTGTCCTCACAAAGAGCAGAGATTAGCGACCCTGGAAAATGGCATATTGGAAATAATGGAGTTCTCGTTAACATTATTATTAAAGTACTCTGGGAGAAGGGGAGCAGACAGGGAGAGTATGCTTCTCCCAGGCTTCCCCGGTCTTCACTTCAAATGGCGTTACTATGGTTTTCAGAAGATGCTATGATGTTGCTTCATGTGTCAGGAACTTCCTCCTCCCTTTCTCCTCCTAGCTCCCGTTTGCCCTTTAACATCATCTCAAGTGCCAGCTCTTCCAGGAAGCTTCTCGGCTCCACCCCACCTCCCTGTCCCATCCGCCCCTCCCCTCTCCCCTCCGGCAGACCTCACCTCCTCCCAATGCCATAACTGGCTGTGTCCCTGAGCCCCCCTCCAGACGGCCCCTGGCTCCAGATCACAACCTGAGTGTGTCAGCCTCCTCTGCAGCCCTGTGTATGTCCAGCATGTGTGACTGTGGCCTGAGGTGGAGGACTGCCAATGCTTTGTGAAATAGCCTCTACTGTAGTCTAGGTATAAACCAGTGTTATGAGAGAACCAACATTTTATGGTAGACAAAAAGACCGGAGTAGTTTGGATGTACCCGTGTCAACTTACACAAAAAAACTCATTTGTGTGCAGTAAATATAAAAATATTTTTCATGAAAATATTTAATTATAGTTAATACTGGGATTATGAAGCATTACATTTAAAAGCTCTAATAATACAAATACCTGACTGAGCTCACCTAAGAAAATATGTGCACTGCTGATTTATGAAGACTTCAGTTATAAAATCTATGATGCTGTAGAATAGAGCATTTTAATATTAAATAGTTGAGACATAATATTTAATGTGATCTCAGTAAGGATAAGGATGGCCTTCTGACACTAACTGCTACGATACAAGACATGTATCTTGTTTAGACTCCATTTCTATGTTGTTATTTTAAGAATAATTAGCTAAAGTGCTATCATTTGATTGACTTCTGTTTGCCTTAGTAATTAATAGGCTTATTTTTATTGTTATAAAAAATGATGTAACAAAGCTGGGTTTTCCCTTCATTCCGGGGGATCCCACAATCAAGTTATGTGAAACAATTTCCTTTAAAAATTCTGCAGGAGAAAATCTTTAAAGGTAAATTCACAATATACTGGATTTCTTCAACACTACTTTCTTCTCATCTCTCCATATGGACAAAAGGAGAGAGAGCGAGAGAGACAGGGTATGTATGTGTTCATCTCTTTTTAAAGCTTTATCCTTTACCTAAGGGTCAGAAACAGAAACTTCACTCAAAGACATTCAACAAGCAGTGCTAAATGTACACAAATCCACAGCACAGCTCCTCCGTGGGTCACATCTGTCCAGAAAGATGCTAATTACTGCCCCGAAAACAGAAGTACGGTTCAGGGGAGAGAACTCTTGCCCTAAAGCAGTCTTCTTAAGGCCCCGGAAAGACCGTGCCAGTCTGCTGCACAGAAGGCAAACTGCACAGATTCTGACAGTCCGGGAGGGCTGGGTATAACCAGCAGCTTAGCCACTACCTGGCCCTGGACCAATGACTTAACCTGTCCGACCCCTCGATTTCCCTCATCTATGAAGTGCAATAACACTGTTTATCCCCCTGAATTATTATGAGGATTAGAAAACGTCACAGAAGACACTTAAGACAGTTCTGGACAATAGGCACACGGCAGTTAGTACAACGACCAGACTGCAGCTCACGAGGGTCCGAAGAGCTGCTGTTTCCAAGTAACAAAGAGCACGGCCCCTCCTTTCTTCGTCATGGTCGCAGCCACCGTTCAAGCTCCACATCCCCACCAGCAGTGACTTTTTTCAGAGCACGTTGCAGGAAATAAATGTGTTCCCTAAGTCTTGGTGTCCCATTTTATGGGACGTATGACCTCAGACATGCAGCCAACAGGACCATCGCCCCCAAGGGTCACACGTTAAATTAGATATCGATTAACGGCTTCACCTTCACTCTTTTTAGAAGGGACAATTCCTAGACCGAATATTAAAACTGTCCTAGCTGGCTTTTCTTTTTTTAAAAAAAATTTTTTTTAATGTTTGTTTATTTTTGAGAGAGAGGATAAAGCACAAGCCGGGGAGGGACAGAGACAGAGAGAAAGGGAGACACAGAATCCAAAGCAGGCTCCAGGCTCTGAGCTGTCAGCACAGAGCCCAATATGGGGCTCAAACTCATGAATGATGAGATCATGACCTGAACCAAAGTCAGACGCTTAACCGATTGAGCCACCCAGGCGCCCCCTGGCTGGCTTTTCTAATGCCAGGCTCACATGGAGCACGAAAGTGATCTATAAAATTTTAAATTAGGAGCTTAAATAATCAAAACTGTTCCCTTCCATAAAATATAAAACTGAAATATATAATTTATAATACACTTTCTCAGTAATAGTCTTTGCTATATCAAGACGTTAGTAAATTGTTCAAATTCTAAAGTAATAAAATAACAGGCCCTATAAATGGGGTATTTTTGGCCAATTAGTACAACTTAAAAAAATATAATACCTATTTTCCATCTGAATAAAATACATAATAGATATCAAGGTATGTTAAAGTGAAACAAAAAATTTTTTTAATTTTATTTTTGAGACAGCGAGAGAGAAAGAGAGAGAGAGAGTGAGCATGAGCAGGGGAGGGGCAGAGAGAGAGGGAGACACAGAACCTGAAACAGACTCCAGGCTCTGAGCTGTCAGCACAGAGACCAACGCAGGGCTTGAACCCGTGAACCGTGAGATAATGACCTGAGCTGAAGTCAGACACTTAACCGACTGAGCCACCCAGGCACACCTCCTCCTCAAACTTTTTTTAATCCAGTTTTGATTAGCCTGTGGCAAAACAGTCACTTGAATATATTCTTTTTAAGAACTGTAAAATAATATCCTTTTGAAAAGAAATTTGACAATAAGTGTCAAAGAGCCTTTAAAATATGTTAACTCAACAATTGCACTACTGTGAATCTATCCTACAGAAATAGCAGCCCTAAACACAGAAAAAAAAAACTGTTATGCATGGATACCTTCATTGTAGGATTATTTCCAATCACCAAAAAAAAAAAAAAAAGCAACCTAAATGTCTAAAAAACAGGAAAAAATCGTTAATTGTGACATTCACTCAAAATACTATATAGCCATTAAAATCAATATGTAGAAACACTATGCCATAACAGAAAAATGCTTATTATATATAAGAGCAAGCATGACACAAAAGTGTATGTTATACCCACACATACTTATATCCAAGTAAAAAAAAAAAAAACATATACGCAGAAAAAATACCTGGAAGATACCGTAACTAGTCATTACTAATGTTGCCTTTACACGAGGAGATTATGTGCTTTTTAAAAAAATCTTTTTCAACATTTAATGGGAAGGTTTTCTTGGATTAAAGTTTTACCTAAAAAAAATGTACTATATAACCAAAGAAAAAAAATCATGATCGCTCAAAGCTTGCAAATATATCCAGGAAATCTTTATTATAAAGTTCACTAACTTCCAAAAATAGGAAATAGTACCAGCAATACATATACAGTAGTCCCCGCCTGCCTGTAATTTTGCTTTGCATGGTTTCAGTGGCCCCGGTCAACCAGGGTCTGGAAGCAGACGGTCTTCCTCCAGACATAGCGTCAGAGGGTCAACAGTAGCCCAACACAACATCACAGCCTAAGTCAGTCACCTCGCTTCATTCCATCACACAGGCATGTTGTCATCTCACATCATCACAAGGAGGGTGAGTGCGGTACAAGATTTTTTGCTAATCGCTCACTGTGCCTAATTTACAAACATTATCATAGGTGTGTATGCACAGAAAAAAAACGTATCTACAGGGTTCAGTACTATCCGTGGTTTCGGGCATCCACTGGGAGTCTTGAAACGTATCCCTGTGGGTAAGGGGGGATGGGGGGGGCTACTGTACTCTGAAACACATTTCCCTCACAAAAGTTGCCGAAAGAAAGAATGGGTGAGAGGAGAGAGCTGTTGGTAGGATGAGGAAGGAGCTTACATAATTGTCTCTTGCAGACCAGCCTGGATAGAGCTGCATATGTAGCTGTCTTTCCTTCCGTGCTAATTCATAATATTTAGCCTGCTCTTCACGGGAGAGGGCATGCCACTGAAACAAAAAGAAGAAGGGAAAAAAAAATTAAATGAAAGTAAAATAGCAACATTATATATTTCATGTTTCAAACATTCAAGAATGAAGATAATAAGCACTTAGACTCTGATTTATTTTTAAATGGCAGAAGAGCAAGAGCGGCAGAAATCCACTTGGGAGTCTGGTGGCGAGAGTGAAACTCAAACTTTGCTCTCTCTATCCTGTTCTCCAGTATCACATGAAACACATCAAAGGCAATTAAAGAATCCGAAGTAAAATGATCTGTCACTCACCCTTTCTCTTTTCCAATATAAATTGGAGAGAACTTTCACTGGTGACCTCAACACCCAACTCATCCCTTTCTCATAGTTTGTACCATATTCTGATATTTGAGACTGAGTACCATGTATTTATGCAAAATGTGATAAGTTCCAGATGTCTTTTCCACCCAGATGCATCATCACCTCACACGGACACTTCCCACTCTGTCATATGAAGAGTCTGAAACCTCCATCCTATGATCCAGTCTACAAAGCAAGACCTCAAGTCAGTCTGTCTGATTCCCCTCACCCTCTCCTCATACTTGTAGAAATCCCACTGTCTAGAGGGAGCACACGGACAACCCTGTACAACTGCACGTGTACTCCTTACGGCTATGGTTTTAGCTTCCTTCTGATGGGAAGCAAGGAGCATTGTCCAGGGTTATTCTGCCATCTAGAATCTGACCCTGTAGTATCTAATTTAAAGAACGTAAGGGCTGATACCCTGCAAACTTTCCATGTCCCTTTTAATAATTGCCATAATTATGTATCACAGCAAAACAGCTTATGTAGGCAAGGCATCCGTTTGGGAACTTAAGTGGCTTATGTTTGCACACAACTTGCTCCAGGTCCCCTGGCAGGCAGTTTTCAAGTATTTTCCCCACTTCTTCAATGCCAGGATTTACCAGTGAGCCTTCTGGGAGGAAGAGCTGGGCACTGGAGGGACCAACTGGCCAGAGGGGATGGAACGGAGGCACGGGAGAACAGACCTGACCCACACCACACACGCCCACGCTCTGGGTTAGCTCCCGCCTCCCCACTCCTGCTCACCCCCAGCTCTAGGGTGGTAGGAGATTCGTTCTCATTCATGGCTGCCCTGCCTATTGATTTTAATTTCCCTGTCATAGTTTTAAAAAGTAAGTAAGAGAAAAGAAAGGTGTGGCTAAACTGGGGAAAGAATGGAGGAGTGAGGGAGAGAGGCGATGAGAGAGAAAGAGTTCTCCTGGAAGAGACTAAGTCCTCCTCAGTTTGGACCCGGCTCCTGCGATAAGGCTAGGCAGCGTTCCTCAAGAAACAAACACCTGCTGCTCCCACTTCCTAAAAGACCAGGAACCCAATCTCAAGAACACTTCAAGCACCTTCTGCCACATCCCGTCCACCTCCCACTCCAGCCTCGGGCACAGGCAGTGCCCAGGGGCAGGGCAGGGGATTCTGGCTCCTCTGGAACCAGTGCCTCTGTGCCTGGGCCTCTGCGTTGGATAAGCCAGACGGCTTATTTTTTAATTGCTTTAGAGGTGCCGAGTATCAAGTAGCTAAGAAGCATGACTCACAGCAGGACTTGGTCCAGCTTGAAGGCAAATCAGGTAGTATGTTTTTCTTTTAAAAAATGATGGGGGGTGGTGGTGGGACAGGCACTGGGGAGGTGGCAAGAAAAAAAAACAGCCTGAAAAAAGCTACGTGAGACACAGTTCTTTGTACTAGCAGAGTAAGCACAATTAGCAAAATGAAGCCGAAGAAGGAGGCATGTCTGGGGCAATAGTGTAAGTTTGAACCAGGCTTCTACCAACTGCTGGCTTTCCCAAGTCTGGAACACTGACCCAGTGCTAGAGACTTACACAGGAAGGGAAACCAAACTGGACACAGTGGAAAAGATCAGCCTTGACTGTTTGTTTTTGAGAAAAGACTAACCATCAATATCTACACAGTTCTGGTGCTAAATATGATTGGCCAAATGTTAACCAAAATGTTAACAAAAAAGGAACAAACAGGGAGACAAAAAGGGGGAAAAAAAAGTAAAAGCATACTTTTTATAAATGTGTTTATTCATTTGACAAGTCAGAGTGCTCTTATACCAATGTAATATATATCAATATAATTTCACATAGTTTATGGCAGCTTTATAACTTGCTGAGAAAACCTGGAATAAGTTTTATAAAACTTCTCTCTCAAAATACGTATGGAGGTTGGGTCTTCCATGAAATCAACCAGTTATTTTTCAGCCAAAACAGGACACAGGTTGACAAAACTGAGCAAAATGCAAGGAGAAAAAGCAGGCCACAAACTATATACTTGAATTTCCAATTGTTTTTAGTTCCCTGATATTTCTAATGCATAAAATCTACCCACATATAAGAGACCATTTACCAGAGTAAAATGGTAGGTAAAGCAATGATGTTAAGGCTTTATTAATGTAAACGAAAACAAAAAAATCTAGTACAAACTAGAAAGATAGTCTTTCTTTATAGGAATTTCTGCAACACAATGAGCTATAAAAATACCTTTCTATGTTTTGCTTACTGAAAATTTGAGTTAATCTTTTAAAAAACCAAATTTCATTCTCAAGATGTTGTTGGGAAAATACTCATTTAACTTGGAAAAAAAAGTTTATAGTTCCAACATAAAAAAAAGTTCTGACAATAAATTTGCAATAAATGGACTTCCTTTAACACCCTGGAAGGTCTGAAAAGGCTTATTTTAAATTAAGATTTGTACTATTATTATTTATAACATGAAAAGGAAAACCTTAATTCAAATGACTGAACATTTCTTTTTTGAGATATGTTGATGATGAATAAGAATCAAAAGATAAAATGTTCTAGGATGGATTTAAGTTCCACTTTTAAGAATTCTAATTATCTCAGTGTAAAACACATGATTTTAAAGCCAGGAACTTTAAAGAAACAGCAAGGACTACCCTGCCAGAGGGAAGTGATGAGAGGACAGAAAACCTGATCTTAATCAAAGATCTCAGAGACCTATAAATAGAAACAGGTGTCCAAATCAAAGACAGAGAGAGACCCCAAATGAGAACCATCCTTTAGGACACACGCTCTGATCTGGGGATCGTTAAGGGAGCTGAGAAAGTAGCAATTGTTGGAAACGTGCATTAAAAATAGGAAGCAAACCTCCGTATAATATCCTTACTTGCTCTCTTGAGCAGGAAAATAATTCCCACTGGAGGGCCAGGGGACCTTTAACTCAAAAAAGAAAAAAAGCTGAGAGTTTTATTCAAACTGAAAGCAGCACATCAACTCTTCTTTCCCTCCGGTTTCTTCTTTTAAAGGGTCAGGGGAATGGTCATCAGCCTTTAAGCTTTTAAGGTGAGGTTCCTCAAAGATGATGGGAATCATTTATCTGCTATGCTCTGGCTTGGGAAATCATTGTAATTATTGTTATTAAGTGTTTAAGAATCCACAGGGAGGGACAGTATTATACACAGGGCACCAAGAGAGCTATAATCTGCCACCACACCCTACCCCCTGAAACCCGGGTGTCCTGCAGATTGGAAGTAACTGCATTTTTATTCTATCCAACAGGAATCAATAATGCAAGTAAGCTGGCTTCCCTCCATCTGTTCACATGGCCTGGAAACCTCCTGAATGTCTTACGTTACAAATGTTGAAGCTTACTAGGTTTGTATCAAACATGGTAAAAATTATCCACAACAACAGCTAAAACACCATCCTCTAAGTTTCACAAAGGCTGTCAGACCTTCTTTGCCTAAATGTTCATTTACAAATCATGAATTCCTTGAGAGGCTGCAAAAAACAAATACACGAGGTCGTGATTTAAGTAGCTATCACACATATATGAAGAGCATCAACAAATTAAAATGAAGCATTTCTAAAATTATAATTTTCCCACCATTCGTCAGATACCTAACGTTTTAAAACCATTTCAATCCTGAGAAAAGCACCTGGAAAGATTTACTAGCCTATGGGCCCGGTGGATGGAGAAAGTGTCCGTCCTAGTTGTAGCCTACTTCCTGGTATACAGGTGATCAGAAAGATATCTTGGCATGGGTAAAAGAAGGAACGAAAAGAAAAGGGACAATCCAGAAATCATGCACATATACACTTTAAGAACCAGAGAGCAATTTTTCTAGAATAAAGATTTCTCTGGCCCATATAAATTCTTCCAGTTAAAAGCTTCTGAGTAGAACAGATCCACTTCTGTCTTGGAAGGAGTGGCCACTTGCATTTGCCAGGGTTCTTCCAGAAACTTGGCTGGTACTACATGGCCTTTCTATAGCTTCCTATGTGGGCTAAGTGCTTTCTTGCTTCAGACGGTTGTTCACACACCTGTCACTGCACCTGGGGAGGGTCCGTCCATCTCTCCCCACTAATCATTTGGTTAACTTCTACTCCTCATTCAGGTCTCAGTTTGAATACTATTTTCTTAGAGGGGCCCTTCCCTAGCTCCCTGTTACTCTTTCTCATAGTCTTACTCTTTACGTTCACAGTATTTATCACAATTTTAATTAACCACTGGGCAATTATCTAACATCTGCATCCTGTCACAAACCTTTAAGCTTCATGAAGACAAAGACCATATCTATTTTATCCAGCAATTATTATCTAATGCCTACCAGAGTACCTGGTACATGAAAGACACCCAATAAATGATAACAGGGGGAATGGTTAACATTTACGGGAGGTTTTCTATGTGCTAGGTACAATCTAAGTTGTTTACAATGCACTCTATCATTTAATTCTCCTAAAGATTATTAGCCTATCTTGTTCTCTCTGTTACTTACCAAAGTGGCTGGTGATTATATAAATACATTCTATGACTACCTTTAAGGAAACAGTTCCAAGGTCACCATAAAAATTTACATATCCGCTCACCCCCAGACTACTTACCCTTCTGCCCAGAATCTGGTTGATAGCTGCACTTTCTTTTAGAGTACACTCAGCTACAACATTCGCTCTCATTTCTTTCATGTATAACATAAAAGCGTTCAGAGGCTTCTTAATGTGAGGTCTTTTTGGCTCCTGTTCCTTTCTCTGTTCATGCTGAGGCTTCCTAAAAGGTGGTTGGGATGGTGTGGGGGCAGGGGGCGGGGAGGGACAGAGGAAGGAAGAGATGGGAGGAGAGAAGCAGAGCACCTGTTCATGTCACCAAAGTCAGGCCAGGGATAACCCTCTAGAAGGGTTGTCAGAACAGCATTCACTTAGAAGAACAACTCATTGGGAGTAAGGATCCTTTGGTTTGAGAAAGTTTACCTATAGTTATGGAAGTGTTTGACACAAAATGTAAAAGGGTTTGTGAAGATGCTCCATCTAGGACCCTGAGGCTGAGCTCCTTGGTTATCTCAGGAAAAGCTGAACACATAGTATGGGTAGTTATTCCTCTTTCAGAATTGAGGTTCTTAACTTTTTTGGGTCAAGGGCCCCTTTGAGAAGCTAATGAAACTCTAGACTCACTCCCCCAAACAAATGTGTGTTGGCTTTGCCTACATGTGCAGGGGTTTTATGGACTATCATATGCACCCTGCCACCCCAACCTCCCATCCTAGTCTACAAATCCTAGATTAAGAAACTCATTCACTAATCTCTTCAGGGAATTTAGTCCTGCTCTAGCAGCCTGGGACAAACCCTGGCCCGACTGGGGGATCCTAGGCTTGGTTGTCCCTTTCCCTTCAATTCTGTGCTTTCGAAGCCTCAAGCAGGGTGAAGTGTGTGTCCAGAAGGAAATACATGGAACTTTCCGGTCTACTTCCCTCTGGTACCATCAGGTGCTCCCCAACAATCAGAACCCAATTTAAAACCTGGTAGTAGCTTTAGCAGCTCAAGATTATTCAATGCCCACACTCTGAAGATTACTCTGTTTTGGTGAGATTCCCTTGATCTTCTGGGGTCTGTGCTCCTTTCCAATCTTAAAATCAGCACAGTGAGAATCAAGCTGCCTAAACTCCTCAGGGGCAGAACTTTCAAGGCAGAGCTACACTGATTTTCATACTAAAAGAGAGGGGGAGATATTCAACGGTAGCAGGAAGAAATTGTGTTTAAATCCTCACGGTATCTTAAGGCATTCATAGGTGAAATCAGATGTGTACTCACACATGCATTAGGTCACTGTCAGTGTGGGGATGTTCCTGTTTGACCTGAGGCGTTACGATAGCTGGATGAGGGATGCCAGTTGTGTGGGGACCAGGAGGACCAGGAATCATATGATGGGAAAACCTAAAAGAAGGAAAGGAAAGAAAACATATGTACTAGTGGCTGTTGTAGCAAAACGAGGCAGAACCCTGAAACATTCTACTAACTGCTAATGACTGAGAGTGAAAACACATCTTTATACACAGGAGTATTAACTACGAATTAGAGTGGGCCAATAATTAATTTCTTTCTGTATTCAGGTGGAAAATATTTATACTTATTCCTCATATAACAGGTTTTTTGTTGTTGTTGTTGTTTTGTTTTTTCAAACTAATAGAATCTGACATTTTTCCTGGAAGGGCTCTAGGTCCTAGAATTAAAAAAAAAAAAAAAAAAAAAAAAGAGTGACTTTTCTTGCAAAGCAGTTTTAGAAGAAGGATTCCAGTTTAGTGTAATTGCTGGAAATATAACACTTTATTAGGATTTAGCTTTTTAAATGATTTTTAAATAATAGCTAAAGACACCACATTAAAATATCACTGCGTACATTCCTAAGCAAACCACCACATTAAATAAATCTTCTCATATTGTTGGCTTCTTTATTGATAGTAGGAGACAATGAGAAAACAAGGGACTGGAAGGGTTTTTGTTTTTGTTTTGTTTTTTTAAAGCCCCCAATTTAATAAAGTTGCCATCAACATCATTGAAAACAATCTTTTACACAGAAAGTAATGTTTGAGAGATCTAGCCTTATGGAAAATTGATAATAAAATTAAGGGGGAGGATACAGTTCTGCACCAGGTAAAAACTACACATGCTAAAGGCTTTTCTCCCTAGTATGCTAAAGAGCATAAAAAAATTTTTTTTTTTAAATATCCACCACCACACAAGCCAAAGGAGGGTAACTGCCATGCAAGAAAAATAAAAGAGTGTACTTTCAATAAACGCTTTGGATAAATTTGAACATCCTGTCGAAATTTTTGCTTTTCAAACTGCTTTAAAGTAAACATTATTTCAACAAGAACAATGTTCTCAGATCTTTTATCACATCCAGCACAATTAATTCCTTCATCTGGGAGGGAAAGAAGGCACTCCACTTGGATCAGAAACAAATTTTTAAAAATTAAGGAGGCATGGGAAAAATACAAATATTTGATTAAATAATGATGCTCTGCTACTTGGATCGTTTGCAAAGATACATGATGCTGGTTATTTGCATGGGAGAAAATCCTGTCATCACAGAGTTCTTACGATGTTAAAAGGGGTAAAAATATATTTGGGGGGAAAGGTATTAATTTCATGCCCTCCCAACACGCTAGATTTCCAAGTTGCTGAGCAAACTTGGAATAATGATTTTTTTAAAAAGCTGAAATCCACCCCAGAACTTGCGAAGTTCATACCTATGTAAGTAAAGATTCATGACCAGTTAGCAGCCCAACAGTTTGACTTCCAGCCCAGTACGGCTAGCTCCCCTGGACAAGCCACAGTGAACACACAGATGGTGCACAACAAGTGTGTGTGTACATCAAGCACAGGGCACAGACACCATCCTCTCCAGAAGCAGAAGCATTACACAGAGCAATGTGGCATGGCAGATCTCACAGAGCTTCGCTTGAACTAACATGTCCACACAGGGCCTGATTCACACACTAGGACACACACCCCGGATGGCCTGACAGCTCATAAGCGCCATTCATTCTCTTCTGACAGCCTTGGTCCAGGAAGGCTCTAGACTACCTGGGCATTTTCAAACACTGTCGCATTAAGCTGCTACAACTTTCCTCCAAGAAAGCAAATTACAGAACTCAGACCAAACCAGTCTTTATCCTTCCCCCTTCCCCCACTCCCAGAATATTTTGAATCAAACAAGCTCTTCTTATAATGTCTGCTTTCAGGACATTTCACATCCCACAGTCAGGAGGCAGTAAATTCTTTGGGACGCACAGTGTGGTGTGGCCGAGTCCATCTCCCTGAGGGGTGTGGCTGTGCTGGTGGGGTGCAGCGTTTGGCTCCTACCCAGGAGTCTCTGCGACATCTAGTGTGGGAGCCAGGCACACTGCACAGACAGACACGTGGCTGAGGTATGCACCCTCCTAGCCAACCGAGAGGCAAGCAGAGGCGCACACAATGCAAGCGCAGGAAGAGCAACTTGTCCTGGGCCCAGTTTCCGCCTCCACCTACCTGGACATGGAAGTGTCGACTGACAGTGAGGATGGGTAGGGTTGCCTGAATCCTCCCGTGATGGGATATACAGGCTGACCTTGCCTGAGGTCACAGAAGAAAGGAACCCATCAATGACAAAACACGAGTTACCAACCAGCAATAAGAGTTTGATGAGGGGAGAAGAGGGAGGGCTTCAAAAGAACTGTGTTGGGGTATTACAGACTACGGCATTTCTTCAGTTATCCAATGGCTTCCCTTCTTAACCTCCACCTGATCAAAGCATCATTCACCCTGAAGAGCTCCCACCCTCAACTTTAAAAACAAACCAGCCCATGAATTACCCTTCACCCCTTTCTCTCTCCCAGCCCCACTGTTGCTCTGAACAAAACAGGCATGTAACAAATGTTTACGGAGTGTAACGGAACTGTGAGAATGGGGAGTACTCCTTTCAGAGTTTTGAGAACTTCAGGGAAGGAACGAGGGAAGGGAATGAAATTGATATAAAAATGAATAAATATTTTAAAAGCAATTACACTCTCCCTACACTTTCGTATACTCATGCTACACTCAAGAAATAAAAGATCAATTAATTGGAATCATTCCCTCTCCACTGTGAGAATTCCATCTCTCTTGTTTTTTCCCACATCTCACATTTCTCATTTACACCATCTGTATTTCCAGCTACCACTCAGCACAGGATTATTGCCCCTAAGTAGTAAGTTCAGACAGAGTAATTGATGTAGGTTTGAAGGTGTATGCATAATCAGTTAAACAGTTATTGACTGAGAGATTTAGTGCTAAATAGGGGCAGACAGAGACAGACAGACAGCTGGAATTTCCATGGCAGGATGACACCTTCTTCCCAAAGAAGAGAACATAAGGGTGTCAAGGTAGGGAGACTGGGGCAAGGATAGGGGGCCTTGGGGATAGAGGACCAGATCAAGAAAGGAGAGGGTCCATTTCCTAAAGCTGGCACAGTGTTTCTGTGGAGAGAGCAGTGGGGAGAGGATAAATGAAGAAAGGGTGGGGGGAAGCTGTGTGCTAATAGTAAGATGATAAAAATAGGCTACACTAAGCCTTTCTTCCAAAAATATATTTCCTCTCCTTTACCTTTATAATTTAAAAATTTTTGAAAACAGCAGTAAGAATTTTTTTAGACATAAACAAGAAAACAGAAAGTGTTTGCATTCTGAAAAAAGAAAGTCCAAACATCAGTTTTTCACTTGTCTGAACTCAAACTGGTGCTTACTTTATTAACATTCAAACGATGGTTTTGTAGTTTTGAATTTCTAGTTATTTGTCATTTACTTCACCTGCTCATTTTATAAGCAAAGACTGATGTTCAATGTGTCTAAGTTTGTTTCAAAAATAAGTTGTTCATAAAAAACTAGACAAGAAAAACCACACTGAGCACTCTGTACAGGCATAGCAAGTGCCCAAAGCCACAAATTGAATCCATAAACCTATAAGCTTCAAAGCAAATGCTACATAGTCATTTTCTACACATATTAGCAAAGGCATTCAATCCATTTCAAAGTCTGTATGTTTTTCAATCTTTCAAATTGAAATGAAATAAAGTTAGCACCTTGCTTGTTGATGTGAAATTTCTTCAACTCTGCAAGTGTTATCATTCATAAAGCTAATTTCCATGAATGGAAAGAAAAACTTGTGTTCAAATGCCTGACTGAAGGTTGCAGGAAGGATCTTACCAGCCAAGAGGTGGGGTAATCTGTCCAACACCACCTGGAGACAGAGGATAAAAGGTAGGGATCTCAGGAGCTGGAGGATGTCTGGACATGCCTGTTCAAAAGAACAATGAAGGAGTAGAGTTTTCAGATTCACAGAACATTTGACTATAAGGATAACAGAAAAGCAATAAAGTACTTTATGCCATTAATACTTAAGGTCTAGCACCAAACAATGTTTACCGGATGCATTTAATTGAAGTCTGTTTGTTAGCTTTTCTCAAGATTTCAAAATGTGAGAAATCACGTCTTAAGATAGGACATCCTGAGGAACTCTTGAAAGAGTAAGTATGCTCTGTGTGACCATAATGAGATTTTTAAATTTTTTAGTTTGTCCTCATTATTTCACTTTGGTTACGAAAATGGTAGACAATTGTTTTTGTGTAGAATGGAAAATGACAGCCTTCCTAAGTAGATGGCCTGCCATGACGCTCAAGGATTAGGTAAATTGCCACTTTCATATTTCCATTGGCTCCCTTACGGACACATAGATTTGGGAAATGTGATACCTCGGAGGATCAAAGATTAATTAGGAATCATCTTCAGCCCCATAATGGTCACACTTGATATGATTCATTTGGTCTCTGCCACTTCAGCTCCAACTAAGCTCTTCATCAAGTTGAGTCCTCTGGGCTCCAAGGTCAAGCTGTTCTGGATTAGTTGTATTCCACAGAAAATGAGAATGCCACCAAATTGTTTCTTGAGCTCACAGTCCCTGGGGTACACTGCCCTATAACTGTAAAAACCACCTAAAGATTATACCTAATCCCAGTCCCAAATGACATCTCTTTGTTTAGATTCTACCTTGGGTGTAGAAAAGAAGGGACACATGCATAAAAATGCAAAACATAAAAACCTAAGATTCGGTGCATTTTGGGGAAAGTGATTCTGATTAGGAAAAAAGCCACAAAAGTTTCTTTATATAGTTCATCTGGCCTACAAAGCCCACTTCCATATATAAGCACACGTTTCCACATTTAACACCCAGATATGCATTCAACGGTTATGTTCAGACCAACATGTGAAATTAGGTGAGCACATGAAAGATGCTCTTTAATTATTCTGTTTTTACTGTTTAAAATGCCTATGAGTTTCATTTGGGTCTTAAAAGATATTTAAGGTCTTGAACATATGGGAATGACTTAAGTGTTGCCTTCAAAGTGGATGTTAATTTGACTCTGAAGTTAGGATAAACTATTTCTCAACTCTCATAGGAAGCAAGTAGGAAGAAGGTTTTTAATCCCTCAACAGCTTACATGAGATTATCTCATTTTTGCTGTTTTTAAAAGATTGTCTCAAATCCCTCCCCCCTTTTTGGCTAGAAATACCACTGCTATGGGTCACAGCGGACCCCAAATTTCATACTCTGGGATTTTTTTTTTCTTGGGCCTGAGGAAGTTCAGGCAGTGGGGTGAATCTAAGGGAGCCTACAGTGATGATTCGTGACATCGGATTCACTGGGGAGTTTCTCCAACATGCTGCCCCCCACCCCCGAGATCCAGAAACCTCCCCAAATATTAGGGTCTTCAGCGGGACTGCTCAGTTTAAAAAGAAAAATCAGACTAACTCACAAGAGCTCTGGAACCTTCGTGGAAATTTGAGCTTGAAAATCATGACTAGAGGTTACAGACTATCAGAACTGTCCGCTTTAATCCTTTGTTTTGCAAATGGGGAAACCAAGGTGTGGGATGATTAAGTGACTGTTTAGGCATCCGGTTAAGGTACCTACAAAATATGTATTGTCCTGGACTTTTACCCCTGGGACACAGCCATGCGTAACTTGCTGATGTCATCACACATCTAAGCAGACAAGCCTAAACCCTGCTCTCCACTCTTGTCCACGTTCCAGGCACACTTAGAATGCTGCATCAGTGATTCTGTAGTAGCAGGAGTGATGCAAACGAACACAATACAAACTAGGTTGATTTGGTTTTACTGCTCCAAGGAGAAAGGGGGAAACCACCATTTACTTAGCACTTGCTACATGCTAGTTCCTATGCTGGGTATTTAGTTTGACTGTTTCCACTCATACTTCAAATACCCCTCCTTCTAATGTCTATAGCTCTGAGATATCTTTCTTCCTTGTTGGAATCTATAATGTTTTATTTGTACTTGTAACAGGGTACTTAAGATGGTCTTCATTTTGTTTTATAGTTAGTTTGTGCCAATGATTTTTCCGTGTGAGCTTATATACTGCTTGGAAAAAAGAGACCATGTTTTACCAATCTATGTTCCAAACTATGGTGGTCTCCAGAGGAGGTTCTCAATAAATACTTTTGAATGACTGAACAAATGAACTAGTAGTGTTTAAACAGACCTGTTCTTCATTCGTCAATATTACCAACAATTTTGCCAACCATTATACCAACAAGCACACGGTGTGGCTTAGGCCATTACATGAACAGAAAATGGATCTGTGTTTTCTACACAGCCTATTGTCATGTTAAGATCCTAGAAGTGGATCTCCACCAACTGCTATGCTACTGAAGACACATTTCACATCATTCATTTAACTAATATTTACTAAATACTATGTGAAGGAGGCTATACACAGCATAGCCTTAATGATTTTCTTTTTAATGTTTATTTTTGAGAGAGAGACAGAGAGAGAGAGAGAGAGACACGGAGTGTGAGCAGGGGAGGGGCAGAGAGAGAGGGAGACACAG
Organism: Panthera onca; assembly: GCF_046562875.1. Classification (NCBI taxonomy): domain Eukaryota; kingdom Metazoa; phylum Chordata; class Mammalia; order Carnivora; family Felidae; genus Panthera; species Panthera onca. Next base: position 90,361,087 of record NC_138342.1, read on the forward strand.
AATCTGAAGCAGTCTCCAGGTTCTGAGCCATCAGAGCAGAACCCAACTCTGGCCTCGAACCCAGACACTACCAGATCATGAACTGAGCCGAAGTCAGCTACTTAACAGAGTGAGCCACCCAGGCGCCCTTAGCCTTAAGGATTTTTAAGCTTTTGTAAGTAACTCTGACAATTACAGATGAAATGATTCTGGAATCAAACTCATATGGATCTATTAATTCCTTTTTTTTTTTTTTTAAGTTTATTTCTTTTGAGCAAGAGAGAGAAAGCACAAGTAGTGGAGGGGCAGTGGGAGAGTGAGAGAGAGAATCCCAGGCAGGCTCCATGCTGTTAGTGTGGAGCTCAATGCAGGGCTTGAACCCATGAACCATGAGATCATGACCGGAGCCAAAGTCAGATGCTTAACTGACTGAGCCACCCAGGTGCCCCTGGATCATCAATTATGCCACTCACTAGCTACTTATCTTTGAGGAAGCTATTTAATTGTTATTGTTCTTTAAAATCAGTATAGAGATGCCTGGGTAGCTCAGTTGGTTGGGCATCTGACTCTTGATTTCGGGTCAGGTCATCATGAGCTCATGGTTCGTACGATCAGGCCCCAAATTGGGCTCTGGGCTTATAGCGTGGAGGCTGCTTGGGATCCTTTCTCCCCCTCTCCGCCCTGCCGCGGCTCATGCACGTGTGTTCTCTCTCTCTCAAAAGAAATAAACTTAAAAAAAATAAAATCAGTATAAAGATGGAATAGGGGTTGTTGTGAGGAATAAATGCATGAATATACGTAAAACAGAAAAATGCTTGGAACACAGTGTTAAGTGCTATGTGAGTGTGGTTACTTACAAGGATACAATGGGTAATACAAAGACAGATATGTAAAGCCAATATTTCCTAAAAGCTCTTTCTTTCCAACATTTTAGTAAGACATAATGAGAAGAAAATGACTGGTATCAGCTTCCTTTCCCTCTCCCACACCTACAACCTATACGCACACACATACCCCACACCAACACGGTGAGAGAAAGGTAAAACTGAATGTGTTTCCTACTGTGAAACGAACCTAAAGTTATTTTCCTACAAATGAGAATGAGTTCTGCTACAGTATATGTTTATTGGTTAGTTCTATCTATGGTTAAAGCATGGACATACTTTTTTATTTATTATTAGTATTTTTTAAATAAAACTAACCAGCCTCCCAATAGTTTTGAAATTAGCAACTCTGGCCTCAGTACCACCATGTTCTAACTAATTTAGCTACATGATATAACTAAAAAGACTGGCAGTAGAAGACAAAGAGAATAAAAGCAAGAGACCTAGTGAGCTTTTTACTTATTTTTTGGTGATGAATGTGACCAAGTGGAATGATACAAACCCCAAATCATGTAAATTAGTTCTTTTTAAACCAAAGTTACATATCCCCAGAGAGAAATGGTGACAAGGTATATAAACTCTTTGCTCACAAAAAAGTAGCAAAACAAACAAACAAACAAAAAACTTTATATTAAGAAAAAAAAAAACAAAACACTGTATACAGAGTAGAATGCAAAAATCACAAATTTGGGGGACAAAATAAGAACTTCAGAGAAAATGCAATTTTCTGATCATGCCCACTTGTTCTTTATCTAGTTCTGGAGAGTTTGTTTAAAAAAAAAATTTTTTTTAAAGCAATGATATAAATTACAATTATTAAGACAAAACAAGGTAGGGTAGTAGAAGAGATGGAAACAAAATACAAATGTAACTGGTAGCCAGTCATAAATTTGTCTTTTTAAAAAATAGAACTGTCCTAGGATTCTTGGAAGAAAAAACTTCTGAACCATAATGTGTTATTTTTTTTAAATAAGTGTGTTTGAAAGTGATTAGAATAGGGCCTAGGACATAGGAAGCACCATGTAATTGTTAAATAAATAGTTAAAAACCAAATAAATCACACTATTGCATTCTTTGAGCCAATAGCTTGTTTGAGGCTTTTATATCTATCTTTAACTGTCATTTATAGCTTCATGGCTCCCAGATATGCATCTCTAGCACAGATATCACTCCGAGATGGTGACCTATAAATTACCTACCTTCTCTCTCCCTCCAGATGTCTATAAGGCACCTAAAATCACCACCATGACCAAGGTCACACTCTTGATCTTCCCTCTCAAACTCCACCTTCTTCCTAAAATACCCATCTCACCATACATCCTCAGACCTGTCTTGATGTTTCTTATTCCTTGGAGGTCCTTGATAAAAGGAAGTAGAGGAAGGACTGGAAATGAGGAATAAAACCAAGGCAAACCCGGAAACATCTGCATAGGCGATTTTTACATTTCCTAGGTAAAGGGTACAAAGCTCCACTCAAGCCAAAGTCTGACAGTGACTAAGTCCTCAAATAAGCAGTTTTAACAATGGATGGGAATGAAGGCATTGAGGATGTAACCTACAAGAGTTCACAGTAGTGGAAAAAACACCCAGCCTCTGAACTCCACTCTTTTTCTACACTTACTAACTTTTCTTGTCCACTATAGTTCAAAGATAAGGCTGGAAAAAAGGGTGAAATGCCGGTGATGGCAGATTTTACATCTTTACATTCTCTGTTTTCACAGAGTTTTATAGGATCTTTTATTTTGAATTTCTAAAGATCCTGTTGAGGTCCAAGTGTGTATGTACATGGAAAGAGGAGAGGCAAACAAATTCATCTTCGACGTATGCTCTAAGCAGAATGGACCAGAAGGCCTGCAGAACCTGAGCTCTAAGTCCTGCAACCAACTCATACCCACACCCACCAGGTTAGAAACTAGGAATTCTGAGAGTGCCTGGGTGGCTCAGCTGGTTGAGCGTCTGACTTTGGCTCAGGTCATGATCATGAGTTCGAGCCCCACATTGGGCTCTGTGCTGACAGATCAGAGCCTGGAGCCTGCTTCAGATTTTGTGTCTCCCTCTCTCCTTGCCCTTCCCCCACTGGTGCTCAGTCTCTCTCTCAAAAATAAACAAATATAAAAAATTAAAAAAAAAAACCTGGGCATTTTGATTTTTCAAACTTCTTATGCGATGTGTTCTTCTATAAACAATATAGAAGCAGAACTGGGTAATAATGTAGAGAAGCAAAACAGGATTCATGTTACTTTGACTTTAACAGAGATGGTTTTATACTTTAATTATTATTAATATCTAAGTTGGTGCTGGTAAATAACAAAAAGAGGATAAAACATAATAAGGACTAAAACCAAAAGAAATCACAAAAGGATGAAAAAGAGAACATTCAAAGTAAAAATCTCCTATGTTGTCTGTTTTCTAACATTTTTCTAACACTACCATCAACACCTACAACTGCAATAAATGAATACTGTAGGGGGCACCAAGCACTGAATTTTTAGTATATCTGTACAATATATTGGTTTATATGGTGGATTCTAGATTTTCAAAGCTGTCACTTTGAAAATAATCCTCTTATGTTTTTCTTCTTCTGTTTTTTAATCCTGAAAAATAAAAGTAGTAACAACAAATCTTTTAAAAAACTCCTGCCAAACAAATGTATTTTGATCCACCCAGTGACATACAGCAAAGGCACCTGTACAGGCACTCGGTCTGATGAGATGTGGCTCCTCACTTATCGAGAAAGACCCAGGAAGGCAGGGGCTCTCACCTTGTTTGGAGTTGACATCTGAAGGGAGGTGTGAGGGGTGTGATCCTGGAGAAAAGTGCTCGTCGCTGTACGTGATAAGGGGGGTGAGAGGATGGACCGCGTGTGATGGCTGCACCACAGGCACCTTATTTGACTGCAAAGTAACCACAAGGTCAACAGTTAATAGGAACACCTCTCCCAAAGAAACAGTCACAAAATAGCAGTAACTGGGCATTAGCACAACCCAAGAATCATCTCTAGACCTGAAAAATTGAACTCATCTGCTGTACTCATTACACCTTCAGAATTTTTCCATGTTAAATACTCAAGTATATGGGTATCATATACTATCAGTTATTCAATCAGCACCTATGAGACTTAGGTTGATTATTATTTCGTATTACATAAATTTCTGTGCATACATATTTATGACCTTCTGGATTATCTCCTCAGGTTATGTTCAACTGTTCAACCCGGAGTTACTGGAGCAAAAGTCACAAACGTTTTATAAACTCTTTTTTATTCATTACATATGTCTGCAATAAAAAGGCACTCAAAAAACTGTTCAGTAAACAAATAAATATTACCAATTTGAAGGTCAAATTTTTAAACAACCCAATCAATATAAATTTTCTGTACTGATATCCCCTTAGTGTATATAATTTGTAAGTCTATAGTTTGTACATCTTACAGAACCACATTACAACATTTTTTTTCATGTCTTATAGCTTTGTCAATCAAATATGACTATCCATTCATTATGCTTTAGCACTACTCGGTTCGTCTTCAGGTTCTCTAGTTTCTACAAGTTTTGACTGATAAAAGGGAATTTCTAATCTTGAGTTTAACTGCATAACGGGAAATGTGGCCTGAAAGAACACTTTAAATTGTTAACATTTTATATGTCTTATATTAGCTTAAAAATAAATTTTATTATTGAATTTGGAAGTCTAAAATTACATAATAATATTTTTAAAGATTCAGGTTATTTTTTGGGCTGTATCAATTTGAAATCTGGGATCTCTTTATTTGTTTTAAGTTTAATCCCCCCACCACCAAAGGAAGTGCTTACTAAGCAAGTAATGTAAATAAGACTCAGGCAGTTTAACCTGATTAGGGAGATTGTTTTTGATAAACTCTACACTGCCTCCCCCTGCCCTTGAAAAAAGAAAGTAAACTCGATGCAATTATATACATGCAAAATATGTTTCTGGTTTTAAACTTATCCATTAATTACAGCAGTCCCAGGAAGATCTCAATTTTTACAAACACTACAGTAATAAGTAACTTGTGATTTAAGGGAAATAAAATACAATGAATTTTGAATATTCACTAAGTAACTAGTTCAGACAGGTCTTTACCAGTTTGAATCAGTGAGATTTTTACTGTGCTATAAACTAAAATACATGTGAAATCTGTTTCCCCAGAAGCAAATATCTGTATTAAAAAAACATATATTGAGGAACTACCTGACAACTGCACAGTATAAACTGCTTAAAATGTGGGTCCATGTTGAATGGTTGAGAGCCCTATAACACACTTGCTGACATACACACTAATTTTAAATTTGGTGTTTTTGTTTGTTTTACAAATTAGATATAAAAAGTATGTGGCTCCAACGGGAAGGACTACCCTCAGGAAAATTAGGAACAATTATCCTAGTAACACTTAATTCTCTTTACAGCTAGTAATACTAATTTTCTATACCCTATCATTACAACCTCCACCCAAAAAAACTTATTAAAAAAAAAGGGGGGGAAAAAATCACCCTTTTTTAGACAATGACATAATTTCCATACTAGATTTTCCCTGTATGATCAGCTCCTGTCTAATGGCAGAACTTGCACAGCTCGTATAGCCCTGGGCATTTATTAAATAGAGCACCATTATCAAAGCCCCATGCCTTTTCTCTATATACCTCAGCACAGACATCTATGCATATAAATGTGTGAAAGGTTAAAAAAATGTTTCAATGCTTTTCAAGTGTTAATGATGCAGTTTGCCAAATACACAGAATGAGCTTCTTAAATACAAGGAATTTAGAATGCTACAGGAGGTGGGGTGGGGGTGGGGATAGAAGGATATCATTACAAACCCTTTTTAAAATGGAAACAAAAATCTCAACACTCAAATGCTAAAATGAATACATTTCAACTCCACTAAACTGCTTTGAGTCTCATTTCAAAAGTCTCATAAGAAGCATAATTGCCAAGCAATCTACAAAGGTATTTTCTTGGAGTGCTTATAAAGAGTAAGCATTGCAGAAATCTTCTGGAAATATATATATTTTGCATGCCTTTCTTATTTCCAGAGCACCACCTTAAGGAACCTGCATTAGCAGGCAGCATCTTCTTAATGTCTGACCTATCCCTCCAGTCATATAGCTCAGAATCTGGTGCCATGAATTTTTGCTAAATTATGCTATCCTTGCTCTCCTCTTAATTTTACGGTTTTCAACACAGATTTGCTTTCCTGTGGGAAGAAGATAAGAAGCTGAGGATTTTAATTTAAGCTCTGGCCTTGTCTTATATTTTGCAAGATGGATAGTGAAAGCAGTACTAGTAGGTGTGTTAAAGCCAACAAGGATTATGTCCATTTTTGTGGCCAAATAATAAAAGCAATATGAAATCTCAATAATATGTGTGAGCACAATTCTGAGGTTTGTATTTTGCCTCCTGCTGACCACCTCCACTATGTATATAAACGGATCCAACCCCTATGCTAGACATCACCAGCTTGATCACGTGTCCACAGCCCTAAACTGTGGGCTTCCTCTGATAGGAGTTCTTGTTCTCTGACACTGTATGTACACACAAGGCAAGAACCCAGGCAGTGGTACTCTGTTTAGGTTTGAAGACAGACAATATGACCATTCTTAATTCTAGTCCTCTAATCTCCAAATACCAGTGTGGTGTATGTTGTGGTGGGGAATAGGGGAGGAACAACCATTTGACTAGCTAGTCAAAAGGACAATTTTATGTAACTATATTATAATGCGCGGTTATACCTGTATATGAGGGCATATGTGTATATTAGTTAAACACCTAAAATGTGCCAAGCGCTCTTCTAGCACTGAAGGTCAAAAGAGACAAGGTCCCTATTCTTACTCAGCTTCCTTTCTAGGTAGGGGCCTGGGAGTGGGGTGGGAGTATTGGAGACAAAGAAAAAATACGTAAAAAAACAAAACAAAACCAAAACAAAAAAGATAGCAGCAAGTACTATGAAGAAAAGGAACTGGGTGATAGGAAAGCCAGTGTGTATCTAATTATACGCCTTCATATCATGTTAAAGCTGTAAGAAACCAAAATTTCATTTTAAGATTCGTACTTTCTAAGACAAGAAGCTGAGAAATAGAGGCCCCAGGAAATGGATGATCAAGCCACGACTACTGTCAGCACTTCTATAATATAGCCTTGCTCACTACACAACTGCAGTGATACAGGGTCGTAATGCATAAAAAGGGAATGGAAACCCCTGGGTCACTACATACAGTGGAATCAAGTAGTAGAGAAACACCATCTTCCCGGCTCCCACTCTATACTGGGTACTGTGTACCCAGGACCTCACTGAACAGAACCCAGGTCTCCCGACTCCCACTCTGGTGCTTTTCCCCACTACACATCTCCCTGTAAGGTAGAGATGAAGGGTAAAAATCACATTGACTCTTTTTTCATTCGTAGGTACAGTCAAGCGCATTCACAGGTACATTCATTGGTACATAGGTACATTCACAGGTAAAGTCTTAGTTTCCAGTGGAAAATCACCAGGTATTTTCAATGTGTGTCCTTTGTTTCATTATCCCGGGGTAACAGCACCCACTATTAATCCCATCTTTATGAGATAACCTGGCGACCTTGAGACATCCTGAATCTTCCACTGCTGCTCAGAGAAGTTCAGAAACTTGTCTAGGCTCACATGGCAGTAAGTGGCTGACCGAGGACACAGACTCTGATCTTCCAACTACATATTCTTTAATCTCAGGCTGGTGAACAGAAGACAGGTAAGAAAGATGTTAAGAGAAGGTACCAGAAAAGGGAAAGAAAATATAAGGGGCGTGGGGAGACTCTAGAAGACAACTCTCTCACCTACACTCCGCACCCACACATGGCTATCAGTAGGAAGCCTGCAGTCTTTTCCCAAGCTTGGAAAACTATCAGGCCATGCTACCTACCTAGTGCATAATAATTATTATGCAACTGACACAAGTGCTTACTGTGTGCTAAGCATTTTATAGTACCTTTAAAGCAGGTACTATTATTATCCTTCTTTTACAGGTGAGGAAACTGAAGCATAGTGAAGTCAAGGAACTTTCCCAAGGGGACAGAGCTAATAAGTGGCAAAGCTAGGTTCAAATGCAGCAAGTCTGGCTCTAGGGGCCACGTTCATTACCACCACACAATGCAGCCTCCCCGAAGAGCCAAGTTCATAAAATCTTGGACACTGAGTTGACCATCTGGGCCATACCTGACAGTATGTGACATAGATGAAATGACTGTGTGGTCTCTGTCCCAGGCACAGGAATCACACCAGACAAAGAGGCACCTCAGGAGAAGTGGTCAGAGCTGCAGAGACTCAACTGGCGCCTTTCTCTCCAGGACTGGAAAACATTCCAAGGAAGCTAGCTTGGCTGCCACCCAGGCTGGTCCTTGCAGGTAAGGACCTCTTTGGCATCATAGCCAATAAAACCCACACCTCCTGTGGACACGAAGTGGGTGCCACTTAGGGATCCTGAGAGCCACCCCCAAAGCAGCGTTCCCAGAAATGACCCACTCACCGCTGGCAGTAACTCAAGCTGCCATGAATGTTGTCAGCCTCCGAGGATGTGGTTCTGGGAAGGACTAAAAAGTGGTTCAGCGCCCTCCTGGCTAAAGCCGTGGGCCTGCTGGTAAGAGCAGGAATTGGGGGAGAAACCTGCTGGTCTAGTAGCTTGTCCCCATTCTGCACATCCCCAGATTTCAACTAAACCCACAGTGCAAGACCTGGCTGTGCATAAAGGCCTTGAGTTCCATTTCAATTGGCTGTGCATTTTATCAACGATCCTGCTGGTAATAACCAAATCCAGAGAATATTAACATTCCACCAACTTACTAAGATGAGGCATTTCATCTGGCCTCAATTTTTATGGTGCGATTTTACTTTTTATTAAACTCAAGAAATCTGGTCCTCGTGGAACAGAAGCCATGTAATTTTATATTGTGTCTTCCCCTCCTCTTCTGAGAAGCTGAGCTTCTCAAGCTTTCCCACAGAGGAGCAGATTTAATTTACTCCAAAAGGAAGGATACAATGGTTTTCTTGCATCGACTAGACCTCAAAAGTAACACTTTTTGCACTGGAAATCTCCTAAGCTCCACCAAAGCTAAACACCTGATTTCTGTCTGATGTGGCTTTCAAATCTAAGACCACTGCTGGCTGTGATGCAGCAGCTTTTTAAGGTAACAGTTAGGGCCTGGGCTCTGAAGACTTCCTGAGCAGGAACTGGTAAGTTCTAAGGTTCACAGGACAAATATTCTTGAGCCCGAGTCTGGTGGCAAAAGGACGGTCTCTCTATTGGACACCCAGAATGTTTTCCAAAGAGTGGAAGGAACGTGTCGTAGGGGAAGGAATTAATACGGATTAGACACCCAGTTAAGTGCTAGTCATTACGGCCATGTCTGTATATTCTCTGGCACTCATCCACATAAGTGGGCAGTTTCATCTCTATGTTTATAGAGGGGAAGGCAGAGTTCTTTCAGACACAGAGTTAAGCAATAATTAGCTGAGAAAGGACTTGTGCTGGCATTAGTTTGACACCCAAGTCCCTGCTCTTCTTGTTCCACACGGCTTGCTCCTCGGCTTCTCTCTCCATCTCGGTTGCAAACTACCCTGCCAGATGAGTGTGGCCTGCAACGAAGCATCTGGACAGGTAACAACCACCCACGTGGAGAATAATGGTGTCACCAGCAGGTCTGCAGCTACTATTTTCCTAGTTCTCCAGATAGTGGTGATTTCTATATATTACATCATTTCGTCTTGGAATCACCCCTAAGTTAAGTGTTATGATTTTTGTTTTACCGGGAAGAAAACCAAGGTTCTGTGAGGGTAAGGAACTTGTACAAGATCACACAGGATGTTAACCTCAGGACTGGAACCCCAGTTGGTGAGTCTGAAGTCCGCAGCTTGTATCCCAGGGAACCAAAAGCGGACAGTCCTAGCATTCTCTGGCTTCCAAGTGGAAGAGATGAGCAATAATATAGTTTAATATTCAAGTACATGGGCAGTGGAGGCAGAGAATTCACATCCCAAACATTCATATTCACTTGGGCACTACACTTAGGTAATTCACTTAATTGTTCAGAATCTGTTTCCTCATATACAAAGTGGGTCGAATGATACCTCATAGAATTAAGGCATGGATTAATGAATAATTCACATAATATATGCTCAATAAATATTTATGGAATGGATAAAGGAAAGAAGAAAGGAAAAAGAGGCCGATTAAATGAATTACTCCGACTCCCAAATGTTTAAATTGCTCATCGCTAAGACATGGTATATTTTAGAATTTAGACTGGCTTAGATCTGCTGTAGCATTCATGTACACATAAGTTTGCTATGTGCTTGCTTTGTTTCCCTTTTTAGACTGTAATTTAATAGATAATACAATTTTAGCCCATTCATTTGAAAAATCTCTTACATGGGTGATGGGCATTGAGGAGGGCACCTGTTGGGATGAGCACTGAGTGTTGTATGGAAACTAATTCAACAATAAATTATCTTTAATAAGAAAAAAATAATAATAAATAAAAAATAAAATAAAATAAATGAAAAATCTCTTACAGTAGTTCTCAAACCTTTTTTCTCTCAGGGCACTTAACACTCTTAAAATTCACTGAGGATCCTGTTGAGCTTTTGTTTGTGTGGGTTTATCTACAAACACTTATCACATTAGAAATTAAAATGAAAAATTTTTAAATATTAATTCATTTTAAAACGACAAACTTAGGTTTGTTGCATGTTAACAAAAAGTATTCTTCTGAAAAGTGACTGTTTTATAAACAAAAATACACGGGTGGCATTGTTTTACATTTTTTTGCAAATCTCTTTAACATCTGGTTTATTGATGACAACTGGATTCTCTTAACTGCTTTTGCACTCAAATTTCCATCTTGATATGTTATTTTGGTTGAAGCGTATGAAGAAAACCTGACCTCGCACAGATGTGTTGTTGAAAGAGCGGTATTATTTTCGTAGTTTTTGAGATTATTCTGGAACTTCTTTGATACTATACTAAAACTTGACAAGTGGTAGTTTCTGAAAGGCCATCTGCAATGTAGAATCAAAAACCATACCTAGATACTTTTCCTACCTTACATTAAAATCCACTGATCTATCTTGCATTTTATTTAAATTTAACCCTGCATGATTTTGTAACATTACCCATTGGTCATTTGGCAAATACGGGTTGACTGAGTTGAAACATTTCATTACACAATATAAAAATCGCATTAATATCACCACTGCTCTCATCAGAAACCTTTAAGGGTTTGGGAAGCTATGTGGCCCACAGTAATGGATACAAATTTTCTAAAATTCTAACTTTTGCTTGAAAGCTCACATTTTTACCACTGGCAACAAATGCTGTCGGTTGTTTTCACTAGAGAGAGACCCACTTTGCTCATTTGTGAGAAAATATCTGCCAAGTACCAAAGCTGGAAGAACCATAGTTTGTCAGGTATGCATTCGAGGGTCAAGATTTAGTAAAATTAGTTAATTTTTGCTGCTTCATCCTAGGTGACAGTGGCAATTTTTTTCTTGGGAGAGTGCTGTGGTACAGAATTCAATAATTTGAATTACTTGTGCTATTACTGGTACTATTTGGAGCTAACACCCACCACTGCTCCTGCACCATCAGTGCAAACGTCAACACGTCAACACGATGGAAAAGACAAATAATGTGCTAGTGCTATCATGAGGATAATGACTTTATGGACCCACTATCTCAGGGAGCCCCAAGGCTCCGCAGACTACACTTTGAGAATGCTGCCTACAGCACTCGGACTTGTACTACAGAAAGAGTGGATTGTCGACGATCAATGGTAATAAAGTGAAGAGTATTACGTCAGTTAAGTAGAATTCAGAGAGACAATGACTCATGGATTATAATATGGAATGTTTCCATGATATACTAAGCTCTCGTTTTTTCACCCCTCTTGTTTGCTAGGATTCTGAATGTACCGAATCAAGAGAAATGTGGAAGGCAAACAAACAAAAATAATATATGCCACATCCTTTTAAATGATGTTTAAAAATTTTTAAATTCCTTTGACTCCTTTAATTCAAGTCAGCACAGAACGCCAGACTTGTGCTCTTTCATCAATTTTGAATTATTTTCGTCAAAGGGATTGTTGATTTACAGTAGCTGGGAATACAGATTTGTACCCTTTGATGCTAAGAAGCCTTCTTCAACTCCCTCAGTCACACTCATCATCTGCACTGCACTTCCAGCCCCTTGGACTGGACTCTTCATGTATTTATTATACTGTACTGTTACTATTTGTGTATCTGTTTTTTCTTACTAGAGGTCATACCGCGGTGACTTATCCCCAGCATCTAGTGCAAGTCCTGGCAAAGCTCAGCCAGTCAATACCTATTTCTTATACTTCTAATTGTCTGAATGAGGCATTTCAACACTAAGAAGTCAACCCCTTTCAAGAAAGAATTTGCACCTCCACATTTCAAACAGGGATTAATCCTTGCATGTTCTACTGCCGCATAAAAAATTACCACAAATTTATTAGTAGCTTGATGATATATAATGATTCATTATCTCATGGTTTCCATGGGGAAGAATTCCAGCATGGTATGACTGGGTTCTCTGCTCAGGGAATCACAGGGTATTGGCTGGGCTGAATTCCTGTCTGGAGGTTCTGCAAGATCATTTCCGTGTTCAATAGACTTCAGTTCCTTGTGGCTGTCCCCATTCCCTTGCTAGCTGTCAGGTGGGGACCACTCACATTCCCTAACAATGTATGCCCTCCATTTTAAAGCCAGCAATGGTGCATCAAATGTTTCTTGTTTTGAATCTCTGACTTCCTCTTCTATGCAGTGGAGAAACCTTTTGGCTTTTTAAGGGCTCATGTGATCGCTTCAAGCTTACCTCCTAATCTCTTTTCCCTCAAGTCAACAGGGACAGTGGGAGAGAAGGAGAGGGGAGAGACAACTATGATAAGCTCAGGGTGCTGCCAGACCTATATCATCCGTTAAGACAAAGATAACCCATGTAACCTCATTGTTTCTCTTGTTTACAAAACATTATTACCAATTTAATCTTTAGCAGATAAAAATGAAGTGTCTTCACAAACATTATTTGGTGTTTTAGTTATTCTGATTACACAATAATGTTCCAAGGTTCAGTGAAGTTTTGTGTTTTTCTCCTCTTTTCTTTTTTTATCCAGGGGCCAATGTCAAGAGTATGTTACTCACACGTATCAGAATTGACAGGTGTTGCAGTTCAGCAGAGAAGGGACAAGGGTTAGGATTAGCACATCTTCCCCTTCCCTCTTCCTAATATCAGGGAAATTGGGGAGAACTACATGCAAGGAAAGGCCTACATTAACTACAGGGTCATGGCTTTAGGAATGGAGAAGGACAATCACTAAACAGAGTTGAGGGTCCAAATACATTTATTTTGAAGAAATTTTAAAAAATATTTGGTTTTTCTCTCCAACATCAACATGTCCGATTTTGGCCTATCATCTTATATTTAAGTGCAACTCTTCTATTACAAGGTTATGTCCAACCTTAAGCTTTATTTTACTTTAATAATCTGACCCTATAGGGTGACTAGCGAGTCATAATTGTCTTACCATTTATTAGTCACTAATAATGCACTGAATGCTGTATGAAATAAACATGGTAGAAATGAAATGAATCAAAGAAAGATCATTAAAAAGAGAGAAAGTACAGGTTGCAACAGCTAAAACCCGGATGCATGAGTGAGAAAGACGAAGGAAGAGACATTCACTGAGTATTTACTATATTCTAGGAACTATGAGCTATGCTTTTATACCTGTGCTCAAGTTTATTTCCCCATTTTCAAATGAGGACACAAACCCAAGGCTCAGAAAGACTTAAGTTTTGCCCCAGGTCACACAGGCTAGCCTGTGAATGGTTGAACGTGGATCAAATACTGAGTTGTCTTATCCCAAAGAGCTGACCTTTTCACTGTGAACAGCTAAAAAGAATGGCAACAAAAAAGAATAATTCATTCTCGGAGCCAAAAGGGGACCCACACTGGAGGCTCTAGATAGAGGGACTAGGGTTGAGGCTGGAAGCTGAGAGAAGATCAGAGTAAAAGAGAAAATGACTTCTAATTATGTGAAGTTGCAACATCCTACTATTTGACTGATTTCATACCTCCTCCACTACATCCCTAATCCTGAGTGCCTGCCTTTATTATTTGTGTTAAAGATTGCCCTTTGTCCATGTTAAGATTGTCCTTTGAAAATAGTGAGAAACAACTACAGTTATTCAAGATTAGCAAACAAACCAAAGAACAAAACAAACAGGTTTGAGATTTACTGTGCTAGTGGTGAAATATTACAAGTAAGGCCAGAGAGTGTCTAGGCTAATTCAGAAGTAAAAGGCCTTAATGAAAGAAAGGATCACTGAATTCTAAGGAGACAGGAGAGACAAGATGAGCCTGCCCAGACCACTAGCTCTATGACTGCAGGTTCTATGGAGTGCGTACACGTATATAAAATTTTACAGTGGAAGGACATGGGGTAGAGAAAGATTCCAATGGTTCGTAAACATTTTCTGGATCACAGACACAGATGTGAAGAAAGCTGTGTATAAGTGTTTTTATACACAGACACAATCACCCATCACCGGATTGTGGCAGGAGGTTGCACTGTATGCATAGGGGAGGACAAAGACTACAGATTAAAAACTACTGCCCTAGGGTACACGGAGTGCTCAGTAGGAAGAGCATGTGACTCTTGATCTCAGGGTCAGGAGTTTGAGCTCCATACTGGGTGTAGAGGTTACTTAAATAAATAAAACTTAAAAAAAAAAACCAAAAAACACTGCCCTTTTCAAAGACAGAAGAGCTTTAACAATCACTGCATAATAATATTATTAATAAGCTGGAAATTAATCAGCTTGTCAAAAGTAGTATTTGTGTAGCTCACTGGGAAATAACGGAAGTAAATAAGTCAGTGTGGCTGGGCAAGAAGTCAGAGCAAGAGCCTTCTTTGGATAGTCACAGAGAGCTTGGAGCAGGGGCAGCAGGCGACGCTTCCCTCTGTAAGCCAGTGACAAGGCTGAGTGATGACAATGGGCGATAGCAAAGGACAGAATAAGGCAACTCCAGGAGCTCCAGAACAAGACAGAGTGCACTGCTTTGGGGTGAGTGAATTCCCAGAAATTCTCCTCTGAACCTCATCAACCATTATTCCTAAACAGATTCTATCAGGCCTTTTGGTGCTGGTCTGGGGACATGCTGATTAAAAAGGCTCTGCCCAGGGATGGCAGACCCAAAAGGAAGGGAAGTCTTCACGTTGCCACCACGGCAGCATCTATCACCCAGTTTCAGAGGGCCAGAAGATCTCTTCGTGGCACTCAGAATGTCCAATGGGACAGGAAGAACGTCTGGGGCCCAACAAACTGGATGACCACAGCTCTCTTCTTGGGGTAGGAGGTGGCTGGAGCCTGCACGGGGTCATGGTCAGGAAAGTCCAACAGCTACCCAGAATGGTAGTATGTATGAGCTGTTTACATGGTCACACTACAAAGGCATGGTGCACAATTCTACAGGGACAAAGGCAACAGCCCTAAACCTAATAATTCCATACTGCAAAGGCACCTTTCACACTTAAGTAACTATGAAAATAATGTGCCTTATTTTAGTTTAAATAAACTGATTTTTGTTTTAAGATCAGGTGTGAATCATTTACAAAACAATAAGAAAGTTTCTGTGCAAATTTTGTCCCACCAAGCCATCTCTGATTTTAGTTAAGTGTCATAAGTGTAAAAATAGTCTCTGCTTAAAACTGGGTGCTTTAAAAGGTGAAAGGACTAACATTTAAGTCTGTGGGATCCTCATTTTTCTACAAAATTTGCTTTAGAGTTTTTCAGAAATCAAAAGAAAAAGAATACAACAAATATATTATTTTGTGTTCCGCTACTAACACAAAAATTCTAATTGAGCTAAAGTTTATTAGGAAATTCAAGTCATTTTCCATGAGTATATAAATGTGGTATTTACACTGTAATATAAGCACTAAAGCTAATCTATAGAGCTGCACTGCCCAAAGTGGTAGCCATTAGTCACTGGATTTTGAGCCCCTAAATGAGTCTGTAAAAACAGTTGTAAGTGTGAAATACATACTGAATTTCAAACAATGTGAAAGAAAGAATGGGAAAAATCTTAGTATCCCTTTTTTAATACTGATTACACATTGAAGTAACATTTTGGCTACACTGCATTAAATCAAGCTACTACTAAAATTAATTTTACCTCTGTCTCTTTATTTTTCTGATGTGGCTGCTAGATTTTTTAAAAAATGTTTTTATTTATTTTTAAGAGAGAGAGAGAGAGAGAGAGAGAGAGAGAGGGAGACACAGAATCTGAAGCAGGCTCCAGGCTCCAAGCTGTCAGCACAGAGCCTGACATGGGACTTGAACTCACCAGCTATGAGATCATGACCTAAGCTGAAGTCAGATGGTCAACTGACTGAGCCACCCAGGTACCCATGACATGGCTACTAGAAAATTTAAAATTATATATATGAGTTGCATTTGTGACTCACATTGTACTTCTTTTTAAGAAAAAAAATGTTTAATGTTTACTTACTTTTTAAGAGAGAGAGAGAGAGAGAGAACGAACAGGGGAGGGGCAGAGACAGACAGACAGACAGACAGAATCCGAAGCAGGCTCCAGGGTCTGAGCTGTCGGCACAGAGAGCCTGATGCGGGGCTCGGACTCATGAACCATGAGATCATGACTTGAGCCAAAGTCAGATGCCTAACCAACTGAGCCACTCAGGCACCCCACTTATATAGTATTTCTAACAGGCAGGTCTGCTTTATAGTTCGAAAACCTGTAGGTAAGATTGCCCTTTTGCCTACTCTACTCCAACAGACTTAAACAACAACAAAAAAGTAGGCATATTTACTGACAAAAGTTCCTTTTGGAAAAGGAAACTTACAGATAAGGAAACTGAAAATCAGAAAAGTTTAGTGGAGAAGCTAACAAACATTAGATTTCAATACCCCATATTCAGGGCCAAGTCAAGAAATTTAAAACCAAGTATTTATAGAAGTATAGTATTAAACTCTAACATTTCATATTATGTATGAAAAAAATTACTAAATGATATGTATCTTTTACAGGTTAGAGTGAGCCTTCTGAATAAATGATTTTATTGCATTGCAGTTATATGTAACTTCTTCAACTTGTCAGCTCAGATCATTTTGAAAACACCTAATACACATTTTCAGATTCATTACAAATTAATGATTAACTCATTCCTTGATGTGTAACCATCTTTTCCATCTCATATCAGAGTATACTGCCTGAAAAAAAAACCCCACAGCTTATCTTGAGTTAAAGTGATGCTGCAGACATCACTCTTCATAGGATATACTTTATGAGTCAAGAAAAAAGAACCTTTTGTTTTGGATTTAAAAACAAAATCCTGAAATGAGTTGAGGCAGAAAACTTAAATGACAAATACAGTAGATTATACAAATTAGGTTTTATGTAATTTTGTACGTTCTGATTCATCTTAAAGCCCCCAAGTAAGTCAAACTAGAGCAAAAAACTCTCCTTGAAAACGTTTGCTTCAGAGGTAAAAAGAGGAAGCAAAATGTAAAGAGCTTTTAAAAGATTCTTTTTTTTTAAGTTTATTTATTTATTTTGAGAGAGAGAGAGAGAGAGCACAAGCAGGGGAGGGGCAGAGAGAGAGGGAGAGAGACAGAATCCAAGCAGGATTTGTGCTGTCAGTGCAGAGCCCAATGGGGCTAGATCTCACGAACCTCGATCGTCACCTGAGCCAAAATCAAGAGTGGATGCTTAACCAACTGAGCTACTACCCCTAAAAGATTCTTTTTAAAAATTTGTTAATGTTTATTTTTGAGAGAGAGAGAGAGAGAGAGAGAGAGAGAGAGAACACAAGTGGGGGAGGGGCAAGGAGAGAGGGAAAGACAGAATCCAAAGCAGGCTCCAGGCTCCGAGCTGTCAGCACAGAGCCCGACGTGGGGCTCAAACCCACAAACCGCGAGATCATGACCTGAGCCGAAGTTGGAAGCTTAACTGACTGAGCCACCCAGGTGCCCCCAAAACATTAACTTTACTTATATCTTATAAAAGAGAAACATTCTACAGCTAGTGGAAAATTACCACAGCAAAGATGAAAATAGCTATTCTCTGCTGGTGAAAAACGATACTTCTGCAAATATAAAAGCAAAGATAAATTCTACTTTGTACCATTTATTGTAAATAGAAAATTTCCTCTCTCAATTTTATTTTGCATCTTTTCTGGGGGGAACGTGCTGATGAACTCAAGGCAGACACTGAATGCCCCATCTAGAAATCTTTCCCAAGAGTGACCTAGGTTGCCTTTAATTTACGGTAGCGTGTTGGAGCTGGCTTGTACTAGCTTTAAAGAGAAAATTCCTAAATTTTCATAAATTTTGAGAGTCTGTTAATATTATGTTGATAGCTAGAAATTGTTCATGGTGGGATTATTTACACCAGGGAAACTGGCAAATGTGAAAAGTCAGTGCCACTTCCCCTGAAGCTGGTTGTTGAACATATAACAGCACACTACTGGGGACCACTGAAACCCTTCCTAAATTATGAGGTGAAACAAAGTTTTCTTTCTTTATTTCTCTTTGACAAGCAACAGGAACATAATTTTGATCTTTGTCTGAAACCATTCCGGGACAAGAAATTTCAAAAGATCATCACTTGACATGATCTAGGATGACCTGCTCCATGCTCCCAGGTCCTGCCAACACTTCAGGAATGTGTGGCCATTGGTCATTAATTCCTCTCCCTGGTTTCTCGCCTCTGGGCCTCAACAGCACACGGTCTGAGTCACCAGATAGAGAAGTAGTTCCACTGCACAGAAATGAGAAGAGACATGTAGAAGATTCATGGGTATTTTCCTCCCTCTTTTCAAGGAAATAATTAATGTAGTAAAAAAAGTGTAAAAATGCCTACTATAATTATTTTTAAAGTTATCTATGACAAACGTATCTTACACAGAAAAGGAAATAATCAAGACCATGTCATGTATGCATTAAAGAATGCAGCTTTCAACATGAGGGCAGTATGTCAGACTGCAATTATTCAGGCCACCTGCACAGAATCTGGCATGGGACTCAATATTAAACCAGAGGGAGATGAGAGGCTATTTGTTGTCTTTGCAGCACATTCATTCAGGCAATGTAACATCAATTCTTATAGGGATATCTGAAAATAATTATGAATTTTAGGGAGAGTTACAAAGAGGCAAAAATAATGTAAGGGCTGATTAAACAATGTCCTTTAAGACACTCAACTCTTTAATAATGCTTTTGCCCAGGTTGTGATACCATCCATGATTGGAAGTAGGGGCTGGTTCTTGGGCAAGAATAATAGCATAGTGAAGTTGAAGTCAAAAGACCTGGATACTTACTATCCCTCGTCCTACCTGCTATTTGCTGTGTGAACTTAGGCAAATGACTCACCCCTTCTGTGTTTCAGATTTCCCATTAAATGAGGCCGATATTTTCCCTGGCTACGTTTGTGTAAGGATCAGATGGGATCATGCATAGAAAAACATTTTGCAAATGGTAAAACACCATGTAAACACCATATTAATTCCACTTTGGAAAAAGGAAGTCATTAGGCTCGTTTCCTAAACTGAGAAAATATTACCTGAATCAACGTGTATGAGTTCGGTGAAAACCAAATAAAGGTAACTTTGAAATTTACTGTAACAGTAATGGCCTCAAAGCATCCTCTCAATCATTGTTTCACTACTGATTTGCAGCCTCTACTTCCCTAAGATAACTTCTTCGTATAAGAACATTTTTTCTGTGATGCAAACATGTTACAATATGGTCCACTGAGATGCATGAAGGCATTTTTAATTCACTTCTTTAACCTGTGTTGTCTGCTCCATCTGAATACATATATATATATATATATATATATATATATATATATATATATATATAATTTTTTTTTTTTTTTTTAAGGGAGAGAGCACACGTGCACATGCATGCAAGCACAGGGAAGGGGCAGAGGGAGAGACAGAATCCCAAGCAGGCTCCATGCTCAGCATGGAGCCCAATGCAGGGCTCAATCCCATGACCCTGGGATCATGACCTGAGTCAAAATCAAGAGTCAGATGCTTAACCAACTGAGCCACAGGGGTGCTCCTGAACACCAATATTTTAAAGATGTCTGAGTGAAAGGAGATGAAAGGATGACTGGCTGGGGAGGATAATACAGAAGATGGAAAGATATACACTGGGGAGCCAAGAAATACCACAGATGATCCACAAACACAAGAAGAAGCAAGAAAGGCAAATGCAGGGGCGAGGAGGGGGTAGACAAGAACCTCAGCTGTAACAACTTGAATGGCACCTTAAGGGTTGGATTGCTGCCATCAATAAATGTGGGCCTGAATATATTCAATGCCCTTTCCAGCACTGATGACCCTGTGATCCCAAGGGTTCTAAAGCTTTGAATTACAATAGTCTAATATCCTGTACTTTGGATTTTTCTAGTAGCAGCTACAGAAGAAGAAAGTTAGGAAGGCAAAAAACAAAGCAAAACAAAAAAGAACCATGTACAATTAGAGAGGACTTATTTACCTCAACATTTTAAAAATCAGTTGAAGATGGATGAATGTCACACTGCTGATGGGGCACAGGTTCAATGGCAGCATGTACTGGTAATGTGAAGGAACATCAATAAAGCTCACAGAACAGATGTTAAGACAGAAAACAGGAGCATTTTAATTGTCTTTAAACCTTGTTCCCAGCGTGAAGACTTGTAAGGTTATGCTCATCATGATCTCAGGACAGGACCTCCAGATGAAATGGGGTCATACTGCCAAAACTCCATTAAAGGCTTCTCCCTTCCAGCAGCAAAGCCTAAACCCACTGGGTATTGCTGCACCCAAATCTACCTTGAATCTCCAACATTAAATTAACCTTCAGAGACAGGGGCACCTGGGTGGCTCAGTTGGTTAGGCTTTGGCTCTTGGCTTCTGCTGCTCAGGTCGTGATCTCACGGTTTGTGGGAACCAGGCCCGTGTTGGGCTCCATGCTGACAGTGCAGAGCCTGCTTGGGATTCTCTCTCTTCTTCTCTATGCTCTTCCCTGTCACACTGTCTCTCAAAATAAATAAACAAACTTTAAAAAAAAAAAAAAAATCAACCTTCAGAGACAAGCCCAGTTGGACAAGTCTGTGACAAGGAAAGTGGCATTCCCCCCATCAGAGGGGCAGAAAGATAGCAGCCACCTATACAGTTCATTGCACATGCACAAAAAGGCCTGCCCAACATCTCCACCGACAAAGTGAGCTGCCCCTCAGTAGTTGGAGGCTCTACGAATTGCATGATTGAAGAGCTATGGTCCTACATTAACAGCAAATATGGAAGAAGATTTGGCTTTATTTCAGGAGTCTCACTTTCAGGTCTCCTCTAAGTACGTTATTGCAAAGAGGCTGCAGCTTTGGCAGTTGGGTCCAGCTATGAACAAGCCACTCCAAGGAAAGGCTGAGGTCTTGGGGTGGTGGGGGGGGGGGGGGGGGGAGAGCCAGAATTGAACTATAACAAAACAACCAAATTTACGTTAGTTTACAAAGTGTTTTCATGTTCCTTATTTCATTTTGATCCCACCACCCCCTGTAAGAAAAGTATTGTCAACATCCCCAAATTTTTAGTAAGGACACAAAAACTCCAGAAATTCCAACCAACCTCACACAATAAGTAGGGAAGGCTGGACTCAATCCTGTTTCCTTTCACCAAAGTTGATGCGATCCCCTTTCTTATTATCCAGTGGCCAATGCCCCCTCTTAGGTTGGTCTGAGAAGGTGACCTGCAGCAGCCAACAGGACCTCAGAGGCAGGTCTGAGAAATGTCAGACTAGAAATGCACAGGACAACAAGAAACCACTGCAGAGCATTCCCTTCCTCTTAAAATGCTATCATTGCTATCATCATCTGTGTTCATGTTTTTGAAATTGTTATGCAGTATCAACTTATCATGCTAATGAATAGTACAATCAATAAATTATTCACGAGCCTCATAATTCCCAAGCAAAGCTGATGAGTGGAATGTCAAGAAAGAATGTAAAGCTATCATTCTATTCAGAGAAATCCTGTCCGTAGAAAAAAGAATCATCATGTTGAGAAATCTATGTGCTATTTTTTACTTTCCCTTTAAGTTGCCAGTTTATGTTAATAATGGTCATTTTCACTTTCTCCAACCCTATTTAAGCCAGTTTTAATGGATAAATGTGCAGATAACACAAACTACTGTAAGTAACACATTTTCTTTTGTTTAACAAAACCTGGAATTTTCTCCCTCAGCTTATGACTAATTCAGTTGTGTTTTCTCTAACTAAATACGTTTTGTTTAACTGCTACTGCTCTTTAAAATTTTTAACTAGGTGATACTTAGGGCGTTAAAAATAGTTAAAAGAAATAGGAAAATTGCTTTTCAGTTCCTCAAAAAGTCAAACAGAATATGGCCTAGGAATTCCTCTCCTAGGTATTGCGCCCAAGAGAACTGAAAACATGTGTTTGCATAAATACTCTTATACAAATGTTCATAGCAGCACTATTCCTAATAGCTGAAAATTGAAAACAACCCAAATGCCTATCAACTGATGAATGGATAAACTGTGATATATCCCTACAATGGAACAGCATTCACCATAAAAAGGAATGAATTTCTGATACATGCTACAACATGGATGAACCTTAAAAACCATGCTAAGTGAAATAAACCAGACAAAAAAGGTCATGTGATTCCATTTATATGAAATGTCCAGAATAGGCAAATCCATAAAGACAGAAAGTAGATGAGTGGCTCTAAGAACCTGATGGAAGAGGGAAATTGGGACTAACTACTAATAGGTAAAGGGTTTCTTTTGGAAGTGATGGAAATGTTCTGGAATCAGTGGTGATAGTCCACCACTTAGTGAATATGCTAAAAACCATTGGGGCGCCTGGGTGTCTCAGTCGGTTAAGCGTCCGACTTCAGCTCAGGTCACGATCTCACGGTCCGTGAGTTCGAGCCCCGTGTCGGGCTCTGGGCTGATGG
Organism: Panthera onca; assembly: GCF_046562875.1. Lineage (NCBI taxonomy): Eukaryota > Metazoa > Chordata > Mammalia > Carnivora > Felidae > Panthera > Panthera onca. Next base: position 90,384,000 of record NC_138342.1, read on the forward strand.
CTCAGAGCCTGAGGCCTGCTTCCGATTCTGTGTCTCCCTCTCTCTCTGCCCCTCCCCCATTCATGCTCTATCTCCCTCTGTCTCAAAAATAAAATAAACGTTAAAAAAAAAAAATTAAAAAAAAAACCCATTAAATTGTACAATTTAAATGTTGAATTTTATGTTAGTGAATTACACCTCAATTTTTTTAAACATTTTTTTTTTATGTTTATTTTTGAGAGCAGGGGAGGGGCAGAGAGAGAGACACACACACACAGAATCCAAAGCAGGCTTCAGGCTCTGAGCTGACAGTTCAGAGCCCAATGTGGGGCTTGAGCTCACAGACCGCGAGATCATGACCTGAGCTGAAGTCGGACGCTTAGCTGAGTGAGCCACTCAGGTGCCCCATACATCTCCATTTTTAAAAACAAACTGAAGTCACAAAAACTGATTTGGACTGAATGGAGGCTAGCTTTACTTTATATGTAAGGCAAATTGAAGTGAAATCCCACTGTTTATGGCTTTTGTATCTCTGAACCTAGTAATTTCCCATGCACTGATGGCAGGGGAATCTGAGAAGGCCAAACTTTGGATTATATATAACCAAAGCACAGCCCGCAGCAAAAGCATGACATACTGTGTGTGTTTAGGGACACAGAAAATACCCACATTATCGTACTAAGACCTAACTAGCAGCTAGCCTCCCACCTTCCCACAGACACACTTCCGGAGCCTATCTCACAGTGATGGCACTAAGGCTGTTATTAGCCCTTTTCTGCCCCTCCCCTTACAGGAATGCTCTCTGGAGTGATTCCATAAACAGCATCAATCTAACTCTTGGTGCACACCGCCAGTGAACTGACAGTTGGGAACTGGAGGTGGCCTTTTCAGGTATTCCCCAACATGCTGGAGAAGGATTAGGGTGCATACAATCCTTCTGGGAAGCGGCACTGTCTGTCAGCTTGCTCTCGGCTGCCAGGTGGACAGATGGACATGTGCTGTGGGAGCTTAAGGGTGCACCCCTTGCAGACTCTGAAGCAAGGCATGCACAGAAAAATGCAAGGGACTTCTGCTGGCCCAGTCACCAAGCCAGGGTGGTAGTCATCAGTGACTTCAAAACTATACATTTTTAACTTGGCACGCTGCTATGGTTTGTATTTTTTCCTATATTTAAAAAATGCAACAATTTTTTAAACTTCAAGTCTGTGAAGAGTCTACTTCAATGAAATATCTACTCCTTAGGAGGACTACTAGGGTTGAAATAAAAAGCTTAAAGGCTACTCCCTTAGAATTTTAAATTGTTTTCACTTCACATAGCTCCATTTTCCCACTGGGCTTCAAAATTAATTTCAATAATGTTTCAAAAGATGATTTTTTACTGTAATGAATGAATTTTTAAGTCTTCTGTTTCATTTCTCTATAGAAGATCTGGCCAAATTGTTATGATAGAGCAACGAAAACGATCCCATCTCTAGCAATGTAAAGTCTCGATCAGGGTTTCATTAGCCTCCCATCATAGGATATGTGCAAAATGACTTCTGGGCTTGAGATGAAATATTCATTTTATCTCATACGAGAGGGGGAAAATTGCCACTTCAAAGTGATTGAGTGCAAAGCAGTTTATTAAAGTGGAATTTGAGAGCTGGAAGGAGCCTAAGGGCCCACAAGCCTGACTACCCTCAGTGTCCAATGAGGAAAGTGACTTCCAGAGAAGTTAGGTAGCTAGTCATATGCAGCGCTCCACCTAGGACACGGTGCCATGACCAGATAGGCCAAAAGTGCTCAAAGGTGAGCCCAAATCTGGCTCAGGGAGAATGAACAATCTAATCAGTTCAGTTCTCTTCATTAAACTTTCAATGGAGCCCCCCCCCCCCCCCACCACCACCTTGTTAGTGCAGGGCCAGACAAGGAAGCATGGCAATTGGGACAAAGAGAAGTAAAATCTCATGTCCTTTCTCAAGGAACTTAGTATCTAACTCTAGCAGGTAAGACATATATGCAAGTAACTGTAACATGGAACGTTCAAAGGAAACTACACCGGGTGGGAGAGGAGCAAGTGCGGCAGCAGGCATTAGGATGGGGGGATGGTGCTGACAGAGGGAATGGTCCCAGACCTGAGCACCACAGAGCAGACAGAGGACAAGGAGCTAACTGGTGACAGACTGGGTGTGGTGGGGAAGGGAAGGGCCCGGAGAAAAAAGCTTCCAGGCTTCCAAACTACAGAAACCTCAGAGAGCATGAGGCTGCCTTTGTGGACCAGAGTGGGAAAGGGAGGTGGATGAGGATCAGTAACAGGCTGGGTTTTCCATGTTCACGGGAAACAAACTGGCAGTGATGATAATGCCACACATCCATGTACCAATTACAGATATTTTTGTTGTCATTTCATGTGACAAAATTAACAAACTGACTTGCATGAGGTCACTGGGCTAGAAAGTGGCAGAGCCAAAGTCAGACTCCAAGGCCTGACTTTTTCTGGTCCCCAGGCATCCTACAGACTTCACAATGCTACCTTTTATCATGGATGAGTTTTAAAGATCAGTTGCACTAGGTGTTTATCCAAGGGATACAGGTGTGCTGTTTCGAAGGGGCACATGCACTCCCATGTTTATAGCAGCACTATCGACAATAGCCAAAGTATTGGAAAGAGCCCAAATGTCCATCGACAGATGAATAAAGAAGATGTAGTTTATATATACGACGGAATATTACCCGGCAATTAAAAAGGATGAAATCTTGCCATTTACAACTACATGGATGGAACTAGAAGGTATTATACTAAGTGAAATTAGAGAAAGACAAAAGCCATATGACTTCACTCATAGGAGGACTTTAAGATATAGAACAGATGGAAACAAGGGAAGGTAAGCAAAAATAATATAAAAACAGGGGGGGGACAAAACATAAGAGACTCTTAAATATGGAGAGCAAACAGAGGGTTACTGGAGGGGTTGTGAGAGGGGTGATGGGCTAAATGGGTAAGGGGCATTAAGGGATCTACTCCTGAAATCATTGTTGCATTATATGCTAACTTGGATGTAAATTAAAAATAATTTTTAAAAAAAGAAAAAAATAAAGATCAGTTGTACAAAGAGAATTGTTTTTCCAAAACCCAGTCATATTAGTAAAAAATATATAAAAAAAAAAGTGACGTCACATGATCATCCAAAAAACCCCCAACAATCGAAGTCTGTTTACACATATTTCTATTCCCTTTCGATTTTTGTGAATGCTCAGAGAGAGGAAACCCACCTAGGTGAGGAAGTAGACAGGCTGAGAAACGGGTAACAGCAGAGAGACGAGTAGAAATCAGACAGCGGGCCAGCACAGACAGTATGTCACCCAGAGCCCAACAGTGGTCTGGTAACTTGAACCTGACTGGAAAACATGAAAAAAACTAGCCCCACACCTCTCATGCCTCTTAAGATGAAAAGGCCCTTCGGTGTTGGTGAACAGGCTGACTAGGCCTTTAAACAGCCCCTCTCTCTGCCCTTCACCGCTTGTATTCTGCATGAATGTACAGACTCATGCCTGGAAGAAGGGCTGAGGTCAGTGACCTCTGCAGATAAACATGATGGAGTTCATAGGCATAGACAGGGAAAACCATTTTCTGAAAAGATCACACAGGTGTAGCAGGCTCAGTTCTGAGAAAAATGGTGTTTCATATAAAGTCTACAAGCAGAAAAGAATGGAAATATATGCACTGAAAAGCTAAGCACAATGTTAACTTGTAAGACTAGAGGTGATTTTTGTCTCTTGTGCTTTTCTGTATATTCCAAAAATTTTGCCAAGGATATCATGCATTAGCCTTATAACCAAAGAAAAAATTGTATTCTACATATATAAAAGGGAAATTTTTGTGTTACTTGAGCTTTCTAGTATAAAAGAAATAATGAATTTTATTTTGGATAGCCACTGAAGTAAGCCTCACATGTAAATTTTTAGGTTTTTTACAAAATTTCCCCCTATGTTTCTGTCAAGTAAAAGATTATCTACACACACACACACACACACACACACACACACACACTTTGATACTATTTTATTAGGCCCATCAAAGCAGAACAACTGGGCATCACGTCCTCTATCATGGAGTGCAACACTCCTTGCCCAAGCCCACTCTGCTGCTTTCAGTGCCATTTCCCCTGTGACTGAGAGAACAAGGTACAGAAAACCTAGCACAGGCACAGATCAGGTGGGGACAGATACCATACGAAGGTCTTGCAACGGGAACCAGGATATCCTCAGAAAGCACACCTCTGATGACCCAGAGCCAGACAGCACAGTGTGAGGCTGGCTAGAAAGGGACAGGTCCTCTGGACAGAGATGGGTAAGACAAAGAAAGCCATGAAGTCAAACTCTTCTCCAGCCAAATTTAAGAGAGAGATGGAAGTATCGGTAAGACCCAACCATATGTTCAATCATTCTGGAAAGTGTACAGCTGCAAGGGACCTCAACCTTGATACGTGGCTTTATAACAGTGTGCTTCAACTTTGAGGTTTCCTCTCCAAATGGCTCAGATTTTCCACATCAACCTTCAGGTGCTTTGCAAGAGATGACAGTTTTGTAACAAGCCATAACATTGTGCTGGTAATTAAAAGGTCTCAGTTTATCATCATCTTATCTGTCATCAGTTTGCCATAGCACCTCTTTCTTACTTTCGGCTTCTTCTAGATTTGACTCACTTATAGTATATATACCCTTTCTCCTTGCAACCTGACCTGGTTAGGAGGTGCAGCACTTATGTTTTACTGGACTTGGTTCTTTCCTACCCAAATTTAAGCAATGACATGCATAAGAATTGGCATTTTTCTTCTGAATGTGTATACTCAATCATATTACAACATGGCAGATACCCAATGGCCCTGGAACTGGGGACACTTCCAGCAAAATACAGGCAGCCACACGGTCAGGAGAAACTGAGGTCAAGTGCTGCAAAGATGTCCCACTTCATCTTACCAGATGTTTTCCAGGAGGTAAACAGGATCACCCATAAAACCCATACAAACCACTACCTTCTCAATTTCCTTATTTATAAGGTACACTTGCATGAAACTAGGAGTAACAGTTAAATATTAGGTTTAAAAATAAACAGAAAACAAGCAAACAAGCCCTTCCTGTTGAGCTTCACTCGTGCCCCTATTAACCCTCTTAATTATATTAGAAGATCTGGAGAGAAGCTCTTACTAATAATTAGAGCTGACTTATGTGTGTTTTTCATTCTCTGTTTGCAACCAGGAATACAGGATTGGATCCAGACCGAGGATCAAATTCAATAGGTCCCTCCTGTGTCCCCAGTTTAGCATGCAAACATTGATCTATAAAAACTTACATTTCTACCTAGGGATGTTTTGATAACAAAGGAGCTTGGCAGACAAAAGAAAATTTGTTAAATCTTCTAGAAGCTACTTATCTGCTGTGGGCATGAAATCTTTTGGCATATTTGAGTTAGCACCTGTGTGGAAGAACTAATTAAATGCGAGGAAAGAAAAATCCATTCCCTGTAAGGCCATCCACTATTCCTCCTTAGTGTTTTAGCCTGAGCACTTCCTCAATCTGTTTCAATGATTAACAGATGAAAACTAAATGCTGTTGACTTGCTGAAGGCGGTCATCTAGAACGTCTCTGAAAACGAAGAGGGGACAAGTTGTCTTCCAGTATAGTAAGGTGATCAGGCATGAACTCTGTCTGGAGCCAGACTGCCTGGGTTGCCTGGCTTTGGCAAGTTCACTCCACCTCCACGTGCCCCAGATTCCTCTTTTGAAAAATGGGGAAGAACAGGAGCACCCATGAAGGACTCTGTGAGGAGTACGTGTGTTAATGTCTATAAACCACTTAGAACAGCGCCTGGCGCATGGTGAGTACTGTGTCAGTGTCAAAAAAAAATAAACATATGTGACATGCTTAGAATGGTGAGAAGCATTATATATTACCTTTACCTATACAAAAGTTAATCTAGAAACAGAGCCCAAACATTTAGGGTCCTGAACACAAAGACATTCCCTGAGGTTCTAAACTATGGCCTCCTGTTGTATAGGCACAGATTTAAAAAAAAAAAAAAAAAAAAAAAAAAAATCCAGACAAGTTATTTTCCATCAAGTCCCAAGCTCTTGGGAATGTGTGTGTGTTAGGGGTGGGGGACAGTGGGGGTCAGGTGCAGCAGGTCCACAGAAATACCCATCTGCCCAGCCCCATAATTAAAAGAAGTCACCATTACAGAACAGATTTGTTTGAAGTTCACCAGAGCTTTAACAATACAAATTACTTTCTCCCAGTATTTCAAGCAATTATCACTTTTAAAGTCTAGTGGGGGAGGGGTGTGAAAGGGAAAGTAATGAGGATTTGTATTAGAACTGCTTTTCCCTTCAATTGTTTATTATATTCAGCAAGGGCAAGTAGCCCCCAATGAGGAGGGGAGATGGGGAAGAAAGGCAGATGGCAATGTTGGCTAAACAGTTTTCCAGGTAGAAAATTAACATCCTCCAAACAATACTTGTTAAATTTTTGTGTGCTATTTTGAGTACAGCAACAGGGGTCACTAAGTATTATAATCATTTCCTTATGGGGCCTGTTTTCACTTTCTAAAATTAACATGTTGCATTATTTTATACTCATTTCTCTGAAGTCAGAATTTCTTCCAAACATCATACGGTGTAGGCATTTGCTATCTCTACAGTTTAATAGCTTCAATCTGTCCCTGGTGATACAAGGATGTCTGTTGCCTAGAAGGTTGCTAATAGGATGATTATAATGGTCTTTGAGATTGACACTTGTGCTACCAACATTTAATAACAAAACAACACAGGAGGTTATTTTCCAACAGAGAAACACATCACCGTCCTTTATGTCTTCGCCTTCCTAAGAATGTCCCCCTTTTCACCGCTCTCAGGAAATCATCCCAGCTAATCTATGTCCCTCTCCCAGCATAGGCTCTCCATGCAGGCCTCCTGGTATAGTGCCAAGACTGACAGATCTGGGTTTGAATCTTGACTCCACACCCTTTATAATCCTTGTCAACTTACTTAACCTCTTCTTCTTCCACTGTAAAATGGAAATGTTAATATCCACCTTACAGTGTTGTGGTAAGGATTAAGGAGAAATATATAGAAGTCACAGTCCTAGTAGCTGCTCAATAACTACCTGGCAATCCCTCACAGGTTTCAAACCTTGGATGGGTCCAATAACCATGAGGTCTCTGAAATATGTCTGTTTGAGCATTTATTAAATTGAAAGAAGTTAGGTCTTTTTATATGCTGAGTTTCCTAACAATTGGGCAAATTCAGGCAAATAATTTCCTCCAAGTTTCTCTTAAGCAGAATATAGGGCTTGTCAACACCTCCCCCTCACCCCAATATTTCCCCAGATTACATCAAAGAACGAACACATGAGTCACAAAAGGAAGAAAAGGATTATTCATGAGGACAATCTGAATAGAACCCCTATGAAGGTAAATGAAGAACACTCACTTATAAGATGTCCCCATGCAGACTTGACTCTCTGCCTTCCCCTCCCATTCCCACTGTTTTGTTTTTTTCCTGAACGTATCTAAAGCTTTGATGGCTTCACAAGAGCTGTACCTTCATCTCAATCCCCAGCACATTGGCCTATAGTTCATTTCTGAGAGCACCATCTGCTGAGTGTGAACTGCACTGTTGGTTAGCCAGTGAACTGCACTGTTGGTTAGCCTTGCAGCAACCAGGCTATGCTAGAGTCCCAAAACTCCCGCTTGAGGGGAGGAGAGGAGAGGAAAACAAGAGAGGCTACAAAAGAGAGATGCCTTCCCTTCTGCAACTACCACAGCAATTCTCATCCCTGATTCTGTCATTTATCCCTACTACCTTATTTAAAAGGAGAGTTGAAGGATGAGGTAGAAGAAAACAAGGTGAGCAAGAAACGTGTTGGCATACAAGAGTGGCAAATGGCTTAAAGAGGACTATTCGTGCTACATCTTCTCGCCCATGAAATCAAGCCCTGCCGTAATCCTCCCTTCAGAGGTCAGCAGCTAGTGGTCAGAGTAGGCAAAGAGACAGACACGAAACAGTGGTTCAGTGGTGCTGGAACGGTGTACTGGTACCAGCCAACCTAGATTATGTTGACATGTTAGCAACTGGTCTACATCATATGGCTGTCGGGGATTTAGAAACTCTCATCCCTGGAACCCTGCTCCGTGAGCCTATGATAGCTTTGGCGTAGTCAGATGAGCGCCTGAGAGATCTACTCCGAAGGGCCAATGCCAAAGAGCTCCTTGGCCTGAGGGTCACTTTCTCATCATGTGCCCCAATCCTCTGTATAGAGTATTCTGACCTTAGTTTTTCACAGGCGAAGAGAATGTGTCTCTTGAAATGGTACCCAGGACTATCTGGCCACCCTACCACCTGGACCCTCATAGCCATATGATGGGGGTAAAAAGGATGGTGCCCAGACCAGATTGCCAAACTCTGAATCTCATCTCTGCCACTTATTAGATGACCCTGGGTAAGTTACTTGTCTTTCTGTGCCCCATTTGAAAATAAGGATCATGATAACAGTACCTAGTTCAGAAGGTTGTTAAGGATTAAGTGAGCTGCTATTAATTAAGTTTTTGCATCAGTTCCTGGCTCTTAAAAATGTACAAATAAACCAGTATCTGCTTCACAGTAACCAAATGTCATTTGTACCTAATACAAATGCCTTAGCATGAATATGATTCATATGTGCTCCTCATTTTAAACTTAAACCCTCTCAGAAAAGGCAGAGTCAAGCCAGGGTCTCACTCCACAGAGTAAAGTGTCATCTGTCTCTTCGACGTCCCCAAGAGACCCATAAAGTACATCATTAAGCAATGTCAAGAAAGCATGGGCAGAAACTGCCCTTTTAGAGTGGAAACAACAACAGAAGAGGCAGGAGCCTCGAAGTGGAAGCCTGGTGCTGCCATAAGCCTAGAAGCTGTAATTGGAGAATGCTGTTCAAAGTTGAGATATTAACTGAAGTGAAAAACACACCATGTGTCAAATTAATGGTACCAATGGAAACCATTCTCTTTGTTTAAGGTCATATGTGACCAAAGAAGAATAAATGCATGAAGCCAGTAAATCCACAAATCAAGAATTTTCAATTTCGAAACCAGACACAAAGTACATGGGACAGAGAGGTTCTGATGAAGGCAGAAAGGGATCAGATGAAAGAGGTCCATAGGGCTTGGTGTTGCTGTTGTTGACCAAGCGCAGGGGAAGAGAGCCATTCAGGTTTGCTTTGGAGAATAGGGACTGGGGACCAGTGGAGCCGTGTTACATGGGGGAATGGAGCATCTACTGAATGACTGCCCCTAGACAAGTCCCTGAAACTAATATGCACACAAAGAAATAGAATTGTTGTGGGTGTGGAGGGGGAAATGGGGACCAAAGTCAGGGAGCACCCACCCTACCACAAGCCTACCGCCTGTACAGTCAGGCTCACCTAAAACATCCTGTTTTTGCCACAGATCACAAGCACCTTAAACCCAACTCTGCACCTAGTGCTGTCAAAATATCAAAACACAAGACATCTACAAATCTGCTCTTCGAAGAATTCAACAAGTTTTCCCTGGCACTCTTCAAAACGGGAGGAAGGGTAAACACAAAACAGTAACAACCACACTGAGAGGTTGGGGCCACGAATAAACTGAAGATAGGTGCGTTGAGACAGAGGAGAAAGAAGGGAGGATGAAGCAACACAGAGCTATTTCTACCATTCGGCCACCCACCGTCACCACTGCTCACAAAATTTTGAATAAGAGGACACATTCAAGTTGAAAGTTGGTTTACTCTACTTTCAGCTATAAAAGATTCAGCTCGGGGCGCCTGGGTGGCGCAGTCGGTTAAGCGTCCGACTTCAGCCAGGTCACGATCTCGCGGTCCGTGAGTTCGAGCCCCGCGTCGGGCTCTGGGCTGATGGCTCGGAGCCTGGAGCCTGTTTCCGATTCTGTGTCTCCCTCTCTCTCTGCCCCTCCCCCGTTCATGCTCTGTCTCTCTCTGTCCCAAAAATAAATAAAAAACGTTGGGAAAAAAAAAAAATTAAAAAAAAAAAAAAAAAAGATTCAGCTCTAGATACTAGACTCATTAAAAACCACCATGTGAAGAAAAAGAATAGAAGAAAGGCAACAAGTAAGTTTAAAGTTACCTGGATTTCTTTCCCTTTTTGTGTGTTGAAATGCAAGTATGTGTTAGGGAAACTTCAGGAAGTTTCAATTACTCAAAATGTGACCTATTTCATTAAAAGTCATCAAAATTCCATTTTTTTTCATTGTAGAAATTCAGTATATTTAGGCAGTTACAAGCATTCAAGGACTCTGGACTCTGAAACACCCTAGAGTATTTAGCATTCAAGCAAAACAAGAAACAAAGAAAAATTGTCCTTCAGAGATTTTTCTCTCTCCTTTATCCATTTGGTAAGCAAATTAACCTAAAAAATATTTTCAGAGTTAAGTAAAGAATCTGTAAAAACAAGCCAGGGAGGACCAAGCTTGCATAAATGATAGAGGTAAGAGCATTCTGTATACAAAGAGCCACACAAATGCTGCTGCTACTATAATCGTCATCGTCGTCGTCGTCGTCGTCATCATCATCACCCCTGTTGTTGATACAGCTGGATGAAAAGAAGTATCAACTGAGCCCCTCCAGAGAGTGGTTACTGTAGAAAGACTTTTATCGCCACTACCACCTTGAGGGGCCTGTGAAGGGGAGAGGTCAAAATGAGGAGAACAGCAAAGGCACAGAGGTGAAAGTCTGGATAGTCAGCGTAAAGCAGTATGAAATGCTAAGATGACTTTGGTAAGTGGAAAAACTCTGTAAGCTGAAGTTACGAGATTTAACACTTAGGGAGAAAACATGGAATATAGTGAGCAGCGGCTAAAGGGCAAGGAAAACACCTTGCATTCTAGAAAAGGAGAGAAGTCAGGACCACTCTCAGAGGCACATGTCATATATAACATACAATCTGTCACCATCAAATGACGTCAAATCACAGCAAATGTGCAGTATTTGAGAGAAGTGCCTGTCCACAGTCGGAATGGAACAGAATATACACATACATATACACACACTACTATGACTGGTATATTCCTCTGCTGGAGACAGAGAGTCTCTACTGGCCATGTGAACACTCTATATATTAGCAATGAGCTGTCCAAATACATCCAATCAATAGGCACAGCTTAACACAAGGGCCCACTTGAGGATGAGAACCAGGAGTAAGCAGAAACAGCATGATGACCTGATGAAAAGGACTTAGATATAATCTGGTTTAATATTAAGAAGCTACCTCCTCTCTTGCCGGCTATAGTGAGCCCACGGCATTCCTCTGCTTTTCAACCTAAGAAAATCTCTATCTAAACGTTATGTTAAAGTGATGCACTTTGAAGAGATAATGGTCTTTCTAGAAACAGTTTTGCTGATAACCAAGAATGTGTAACTCTGAGCTCTGCATCGAAAAGTGAATTAGTGACTGATGCCACAGTACAGATGATTGTTATCAAATCAACAGGACACAGCTGAGGTACTAATACTGGCACACGTTAAAGAGAGAAGAGAGTTTTGTGGCTATTGTAGAAACATACAATATGACTCTAATCTCTCCCTGCTCCTGGAATATACTAGAAAAGCAATCTGTAAGAGAGAATGTTGAAAGACTGCACGGAAGCTTTTCAAAGCATAAAGCAGTGAGAGACCTTGAAATCACTTTAATTCTGTCCTTGCATTTTTCCAATAGGGAAACTGAGGCCCTGTTTGAAGACCACTGGCCAGGGGTGCACGTTCCTCTTTACCTTGCTGTCCTCCCTGCAATGAGAAGCAGTTATGGGAAATGTTATTTTTGTAGGGAGAACTGAAGCCACTACGACAGAGGGAAAAGAAATGGTGGCTTCAATTCCGAATGCAGCTGCAGACTCCAAGCTGGTTCACAGCCAGGTATGGACTCCCGGGTAAAGGTAGTGGAACCCCATGATAACTGAGGTTGTCATGAGGGATTAGGATGGGGACCCAGTGAGGAGGGCAGAGGGACGCGGGCTGGACAGGAGGAAGAATCAGCAAGAGAAGAGGGCCCAGAAGAGCCGTCTGCATCGATCTCTAACGGAATCTGCCCACAGTACCACAACTCACCTCACCATGGCTACCTGTCTACACTCTAACTTGAAAACTGCTTGCCAGGACTGCTGTCAGGGTCTCAGCCCAGGGCAACTGGAAGAGCGTGTGGCCCAAGTGTGAATTCTGATACTGAGCGTTGGTTTTCCTTCTCACTGTCTGTGTGAGCCTGGCTGCATTCACCTCCCCGTGCCTCAGCTTCCCGTAGGATAAGGATAACAGAACCTACTTTGTGAAGTTCACGGACCCAGGGTGCTGGGAGCAGTGCTGGGCATACAGTAAGCACTGCGTAAGTGCTCACAAACGAAGGAACTGGTCACATCCCTCGGCTTCAAGCCCACGAGCCTCTGAGGCTGGCAACATGTGAGCGTGGTAGAGTCACTACATACCTCACATCCACACATCCTCTTTTCTCTGAAAAGGTTAACCTTTTCATTTGAAAGACAATTTGGTTTCTTTCTTTAAAATAACTCCGCTTTGTGTCTCCTTATTACACTTCTTAACTCACATAAAACATTCAGAAAATCCAAATAAAAGTTAATCAAAGAATTACCTGATAACTGCCACCCAGAAAAAAACTTTTGAGATGAATCCTTTCCAATCTTTTTTCTCTATTACAGTTTCACACATATACCTTTATTTAAATAAAAAAAAAAAAAAGAAAGCCTATGATGGTTTGCAATCTAGTTTTTCACTCAATATACAGTGACTAACTTTCCTTGTTGATTGTGTTTTACGACACCATTTATAACGTTTGCACTGTTTGACCATTCCGTAAGTTGCCACTTGCTAGCATCTTTAGGGTGAGACTTGACTTCCACGTTCCTATTCTCACCTATTCTCACACATCCCCAAAAGAAAACAAAACTGTAACAATGAAAGCTTTTGATGGCAACCCCGAAACACACGTATTCTCCTTTAAAGTTTCTTTCTCCCCAGCTCAGCTGAGCCACGGTGTTCGGACTAGAAAAGCCTCTCCATTTAGGGTCTGGAGTATTGCAGTGCCTGATTAGGAAAGGGCAGTACCGAAGCCAGCTGAGTGTCTCTCTGCTCCAGGAATGCCTGACCTTTCCCAGGGCTTTGATCTAGCAACCTCCTGCGGGGGCGCTAACTGGCCAGGGTGGCTGGCTGCAGGGAGGGAAGGGAGCTGGGGGGCGGGGGCTGCGATGGAGTGTGGGGAGGGAGGGGAAGGACCCTCCAATGGGCAGCTTGCCAACCTCCTGAAACTCAACTCAGAATGTCCAGCCGGAAGATTCTTGGAGCTCACCTACCAACTCGCCATTTTAGAGATAAGAGAACCAAAGCTCAGGAAGATAACAGGACTTAATTAGGCCTGTGAAATACAACTTAATATTAGCGATGATAACAGCCACAATTACTATTGCTACCAGTTGGAACATTTGCTGTGCACCAAGTACTGTGCTAAACAAATGTTTACTCCCAACGACAACCCTGCGGGATTGCTATAATTATCCCCATTTTAGGGAGGGGGTAGTGATGAGGGTTGGAAAGGCTAAATTAGTTGCCTAAGATCACACAAGCTAGTAAGTGGTAGAGGTAGGAGCCAAACCTAGATCTGACACCACAGTACAGGCTCCTTCCAAGCACACTGTTAAGAGCGAATAACTATTTTCAATTCCACTGCATTGTCTTTTAAAAGATGAGCTTATTAGTAGCCACTGCTGATTTAGAGGATGACCAAGAATTCATGCTTTCATTTCTCTAGCCACCTTTTTACCAATCTCCCCTCTGCATTTGCTCAACAGTGACACAGAAACACTCATCAGGTCCCTTTGCTGGTAGTCAGCCTCCACAGAGTTCATAGGATACTGGTTTTAGGCTACATGGGAAGTGCCAACTACAACTCGATGGTTAACAGGCAGGAAGGTGACAGACTTGACAAACACTATGGCCACAGTGAATGACAAATAAAAAGGCATTTTTTTCTAAATTTCTCCATGAGGCCATTTCAGGCTTAGAAAGGCCTCAGGCCAGGGACTCTCCCAAGTACATAATTACACTGCTTCTCTTAGATGATTATCAGGTAGGAGACAAAGATTTCAAATGGTTTGTTTACTTATTTTTTAAAAGGCAGAGTCTCTTTTCAGAATGACTCATGTAAGCAATTTTAAACAAACAGCTGTGGCAGGAGCCGGCCATTGCAGCCCTGGCTGGTGGGTAAATGTGCTGAATCCATGTGAGTTAATTAGGTAAGTCTTGACTCATTTTCTTTAATGAGACCGTGTAACCCAACATCCACCTGACCTATCTCCCGGGTTTTGGTCGACACACATTTGGTGTTACAGTCTAATCTGTTCTTGAGCTTCTTTTGGTGAAATAAAACGTTGCAACTACATTTTTTTTTTTTTTTTTTCAAACACAGGACAGCTATGCATTCTTTGTGAGGGAGCTATATACTTCATGGCATGTGGTCTGTGGTCAAATACATTCAAGTAACCTACACCAAACAAATCCAAAAGTCTACTTGTAAAAGGAGGATTTTGTTCAATTTCATCGTCTTCTCAGTAGGTCAGCTATGTAGTGTACAGGTGCAAATTCTTCAGAAAGGTGAACTTCCCAGTCTTAGTAGTTTCTTTTTTTTCCACTTTCTGGACTACTGTATGGATACATGGAAGATGATCTTTTTTCTTTCCTGCTCCTCCCATCTCTCTTAATTGTGCTTGTGGAATTCTGAGGTCTAAAGGCCAACAGGAAAGGCTGTGATCACAGCTCTTTCTTATAGAGGTGAAGGCCAACTCCCACATTCAGGATGAAAGCTCAAACACCAGGTTACCAAAAATCACATACTGAGGAAAAAAACAAGTGTTTGGGCTCTAAATCTTTTGTCTCCGTTTTCTGTTAACATGGGGAGTTTCTTCTTTTTTCTTTCATTAAGAATAGATCAATTCTATTCTCGATCTCCTTTGAAAACATACACTGAAGTTTTGTTTTAATTAAGTAAAAGCTAAGAACATGACCAACTCTCAAACTTCCACTCAGAGAAATTATGAATCTAGTTTATTTATTAATAATTTTTTTTATTTTTTTTTAACGTTTATTTATTTTTGAGACAGAGAGAGACAGAGCATGAACGGGGGAGGGGCAGAGAGAGGGAGACACAGAATCTGAAACAGGCTCCAGGCTCTGAGCCATCAGCCCAGAGCCCGACGCGGGGCTCGAACTCATGGACCGCGAGATCGTGACCTGAGCTGAAGTCGGACGCTTAACCGACTGAGCCACCCAGGCGCCCCTATTAATAATTTTTTTAAACGTTTATTTATTTTTGAGAGACAGAGATAGAGCACGAGCAGAGGAGGAGCAGAGAGAGAGGGAGACACAGAATCCGAAGCAGGCTCCAGGCTCTGAGCTGTCAGCACAGAGCCCAACGCGGGACTCAAACTCACGAACCGCGAGATCATGACCTGAGCTGAAGTCGGACGCTTAACCGAGTGAGCCACCCAGGCGCCCCATAAATCTAGTTAAAATATGTGATATGGTTCAGATTTATGGTGCTCAAAATGTCATTTAAACATTACAGTCATACAAAATGACACTGAGAATTACCCACACTTTTAAAAGAAATCCCACTGAAACACACACCAAAAAATAGCTCAAATGTTCAATAAAAGGTCTTACAGTCTTTGCCACCGTGTGTATCGGGGATTATGTTTAATGGTGTGCTTCATCACTAATAGCCTTTGTTACAAAAAAAAAAAAAAACACTATGTATGTATCTATGCTGTGCAATTTGGCAGACTCAAATCTTTCCTATGAAAGAGCCTAAAAGTTTGACTTACTTATAAGTTCTCCAACTTTTTGGTTTCAGGATCCCTTTACTCTTAAAAATTATTGAGAATCTCAAAGAGATTTTGTTTATGTGGAATATATCTATCAATATTTACATATTAGAAATTAAAGCTGATAACTTTTTTAATTTATAAAAACAACAGTAGTGAATTCATCACATGTGAACATAAATCACATATTTTCATGGAAAATTAGTGGCACTATTCTACATTTTTGAAAATCCTTTTAACATCTGACGTTTAGTAGACAACAGCTGCATTCTCATAGCTGCTTCTACATAAAATCTGTGATATGTTTAGTTGAAGTTTATGCAGAAAATCTGACTTCACACCAATATATAGCTGGAAAAGAGAATCATTTTAATAGCGTTTTAAGATGATTATGAATATTCTCTCTTGATGCTGCACTAGACAAAATGATGATTCCTCAATGGTCAGCTGCAATATGGAATTTGAAACCATACAGGTAAACTTTCCTGTTATACTAAAATCCATTAGTTTATCTTGCACACTGAATGGATCTTTCACCTATGTATGATTTTGTAACAACCACCAATAATTTAGAGAATGCCGGTTTATGGAGTTATGCAGATCTTCCAAACACTGACACTTTTCATTATACAGTATAAAAATCACATTTGTCAATATCACCAATATCTCATCAGAAGAGTCTTTAAGGATTCAAGCTTCAAGCTACGGTGAGAGACACAAGATTCCCCAAATCCTAATTTTCCCTTGAAAGTCTGAATTTTATCATTGGTAACAAATACAACTGTTTTCATGCAAGTGACAGGCTCACTTCACTTAGTTTTCATAAAAGACTTACCAAATAACCAAGTTATTAGCCATATTTGACCTGTCAATCGTTCTGTAAAGTAAAAATTTAATCACACAGACTTTTTCCTTGAAACAGCCATGACACTTCACTGCAAGCAAAGGTGTATGTGTACTTCTCATTTCATCACCAGAATATTAGATAGAAGGACATGTACTCAAGGGTCTAAGTTTAGTAAAATAACTTTTACTGCTTTATCAAGTGACACCAGCATTTTATTAACCAAGCGAATGATAGTAAAGAATATAATGACTATTAGTACAGTGGGTACCAATGCCTTGACTTATGCTAAGGTGCCACTAATTGTACTCACCATTGCTTTCATATCACTAGTGCAAATGTAAACACGGTGGAAAACAGGGGGGAAAAAGACGTCTTATCATGGAAACATTTTTGATCTCATGGACTCCTCCAAAATATCTTAGGGGCTCAGGGGTTCAGAGATTATACTTTGAGAACCTATCTACTAAACCAAACCTACTGATACTGATCCACCCATTTAAAGGAGTTGCTTATATTTTTGCTCTGGGCAAAGAATAGAGATACCAAAGCACAAGCCAAGCGTGCCCTAGTATTTTAGGTCTTACAGAGTAACCACTTTCTTTTCTCTCCCTTTGGACCATCTGTTCCCAATAACCTGTATAACGTTTTCTGGCCAAGATCTTAAAAAACTGATTTCTAATCAAGTTATGAATACAGGTGCTGATAACTGCTAGCAGCAGAAGAGAGTAGTCCTCTGCCTACATTGTTAACAATAATTTCTCATGCCTCATTCTCTTTGATCCACCACATACTTACTGTACCTTTAGCTTCTGTAGGCTATTACTAGCATTTGAAGGCTATATATTTCCCTCTAAGTGTCCCTTTGGCTGCATACCACTGATTTTGATATATAAACTTTTTATTACTATTCAGTCCTAAATACTTTGACTTTTGAGGCATTTTAAAGTTTTCCTTATTGATAAAAGAGGGTTTTTCCTATTTGTCTTCTTCTAAATTAATGGCTTTGTAATCAGAGAATACAATCGTATGCTAAATAATCCTTTGAAGTTTGGTAACACTTGATTCTTGGCCCAATACTTTATAACCTGGAGTTGCTGGATACAACGACCCACATAATCCATTTGATCAAGTTTGTTAATTGTGGTGTTCAAATACTTCAAAAATTTTTTAAATGTTTACTTATTTTTGAGAGAGCGAGAGAGCAAGAGAGAGAGAGAAAGAGAGAGAGAGAGAGAGAAGGAAGGAGGGGAGGAGAGAGACAGAGACACAGAATCCAAAGCAGGCTCCAGGCTCTGAGCTCTCAGCACAGAGCCCAACATGGGACTCAAACCCACAAGCTGTGAGATCATGACCTAGGCTGAAGTCGGACACTCAACCCACTGAGCCACCCAGCCACCCCTCAAAAATTTTACAGATTATTCTGAGGAGAAGGGGAGTGTCTAGGGATTACCAATTACTGAGATATGTTGAAATCCCTTACTAGATTGTAAGTTTGTTTATGTTTCCTTGTGGTTCTGTCCATTTTTCCTTTATAGATTTTGAAGCTATGTTATAAGCCTAACAATTCAGAATTAAACTTTTGTCTGATGTTATCATAGTTCCATCAGCTTATTCTGGACTGGTCTTTGCATGTAATACCTTCACTTTCAAAATTTTCCTTTGTCTTTCCATACACATTCTGTAAAATTTTTTCAGATCACTCTTCCATTTCATTAATTCCATCTGCAGCTAAATCTAAGCTGCTCTTAAACCCATCCATTTTAGTAGTTAACTTGAAATATTTTTTCCTTTCTAGAAATTGATTTTTTCAAAATTATGTTTTTTTTTTTTTTTAATTTATTTTGACACAGAGCAAGTGAGCAAGCAGGGCAGGGGCAGAGAGAGAGGGAGAAAGAAAGAGTCCCAAGCAGGCTCTGCACTGTCAGCGCAAAGCCCAACACAGTGCTTGAACCCACAAACCATGAGATCATGACCTGAGCCAAAGTTGGATGCCAACCAACTGAGCCACCCTGGTGCCCCAACTATGTTACCATTTTTATATACTCTCTTGATCTTTATTCATACTTTTTAATTTCCCTTTACCATTTCTTACACATATTAAAGTGTGTAATAATTCTATTTTCTAAAGTTGTACTGTCCAATATAGTAGTCACTTGCTATGTGGCTATTTAAATTTAAATTTAATTAAAAACTCAGTTTCTCAGTTGCACTAGTTACGTGCTCAAGAGTCACATACAGCTAGTGACTACCACACTGGATAATACGTACAACACTGATTTAAAGACTCTGATGTCTGACTCAACTGAATCTGTTGACTGTGGCTCATGGAGCCATGTTTCCCTGTGTGTTGTGATTTTCTTCCTTCCTTTTTCCCTTCCTTCCTTTCTTTTCTTTTTTTCTTACTGTGAGTGTCCATGTCTTATAAGTTTACCTATAGAAATTCTTTGAGGCCTATACTGAAGGTAAGGGCTTCCAGAGGGGATCTGTCTTTGCTTCTGCCATGTATTGGGAAACATTACCAAACTAGGACTCCTTTAAAGAAAATTCCCAATTTGAGATCTTTCAATCCACCTGGATAATGTGAACTCAGTTTGCAAATCTGAGTGAAAGCCGGCTGTGATTACAGTTCTCAGGGGGAGTGTTTTTTCCTCTTCTGGTCTGTGCCAATATTTGAGACAACAAATTTTCCTTGCAGTTCCCTGGGAAAGTGGTTTCTTTCTAGTTCAGCTTTACACTGAAGATAGAGCCTTTGGGATCCAGCTTTCTGCCGGGGTTGGAATTTTTCTGTTAGACTCTACTCCTTGTCCTGTGAACCCTGCAAGACGTAAAATGAAGCTTGATTCACTACGTTCAAAAGCCAGCTTCCATGGACCATTTACATCACTAGGTTCCCATTCCACTTATACTTTTGTTTGGCCTCTCAGTATCCCCTAAGTTTCTAGTTATTCATGGACGCATTCAAAATGTATACTTTTAAAAACATGTATAGATTGGATGTGCGTATGCATGTTTATGTGTGTATATTATGAATGTGTACATATTTCTGTATATGAGTGTGTTTAAATAAAACATATCTTTGTAATTTCAGCTTATTTCATAGATTGGTTGGTTAGAGCATCTCACCTACCATGATGCTAGGATTAGAAGACCACACCAATTCTGAAGATGCCTAACATCAATTTTAAATATAATGTTAATAATCAAAGCCACCATTTATGGAGTACCTTGACTGATCACCTATTAAAGTTTAGAAAGTTTGAAAGTTTAGAGACTTTCAAAGCAAATAACCATACAAACTAAGAATTATCCTTTCAGAGGTTTAATAACCTGTCCCTGGTCGCACAGTAAAAGGCAAACCTAGATTTAAATCCATGCCTGTGGAATATAAAAATCTGTTCTCTTAGCAAAATAGTATGGTATTGTTACTCTAACTTACACGAGGTAACTGAAGTCCTGGTCCACAATGACCATACCTGGTCCACAATATGAAACCTGTGACGTCAAACATTTTTGAATTTTCAGATGTATGAAAAGTAACATAGGATGGATACTGCATAATATGTAACATCCCCAGCAGAGTCTGGGGCAGTGTCTAACCAGATATATGAACAGTCATACTAAGTGGGTAGATAATGGCTGTAAAAAGTCTCACATCAATTTTGTTCAGCTTTGGCTATCAAATACGTTATGAAAACACTTTGAGAGTTCAGAGCTTTTTCTGGATTTCCACATTCTTTTATCTGTGAGCTATCTGTCCAGAGTCCAACTTGGACCTAAAACTAAAACTTAGGTTTTTTTTTTTTTTTAACCCTTCTAAGTGTTACCTTTCTAGGTATCACAGGATTTGTTCCATATACTTTAATGTGGTATCCCCGGTACTAAGCTGTGAGAAACATTAATTTTTATTTGTTAAATTTGAAATGAATTCTTAACTGAAAGACTAATCCATATAGAATTTAACTCCTCCCAACCTAGAATTCCAACATACCAACTTATTTTCTCATTACAGACTAGCAATTATTTTTCTCTGGACTAGTTCACTCAGCTTACTAGTATTCATTGCACTCATCAATTCAGTATAACTCAGCCATTATCATGCCAATATTATTTACAATGGTAAGACTCCAGTGCTTTAATTAATTTTTAATTTTAGAAAGAGAGTACAAATGGGGGAGAGGGGCAAAGGGAGGGAGGGAGAGAGAGAGGGAAGGAGAGAGGGAGAGAAAGAATCTTAAACGGGATCCAAGCTCAGCACAGAGCTGGATGCAGGGCTAAATCTCAGGATCCTGGGATCATGACCTGAGCTGAAATCAGTCAGATGCTCAACTGAGGGAGCCAGCTCCCCAGTGCCTTTAAATATATCCTTCCACACATTACCATTTTTAAATTTCTCACTGTTACAGTGAAATGTGTAGTTTTAGAATTTACTTAATGAACTAGTAAAAATGTGTGGAAGTTCAGCAGATATTCACATATTATTGATCATTTATATTTTAGTGGGATTTTGCAACTTTGAGATTTTCCAAAATATCATTTGTTTACTAGTACATACCACATTAGCTTTTTTTTTTTTTTTTTTTTTTTTTTTTAAGCACATGAGTTTAGAAAACAGTTTAGTAGTCAAATTTTGGAAACAACTGATTTACAACAGATAGTTTAGGTGCAGCAGTGTGAATGTTCAATATTAACACCAAAGAGAGGCCATGACTTGCCAGACTTCAATTTAATGTAATTCATAAAGGTTGGTCAAATACATTGTGATACATGTATGAGGTAAGCCTAAATGTATTTTGTTGTGTTATTTAAAACTCTAAGTTCAAAAAGTTACTAATCATAACAGTGTGGACAAAACAAAACTGACAACACTACCCACAATCTACCAATTTTGAATGTCTAAATTCTTAGATGGACAGGAGACAACCTTACTGGAATGGGGTAGTTTTTGTTGTTTGTTTCAACAAATGGTCCTATTCCAGTGTCCACTGGTCTTAACTATGTTTTGCAACTTTCTCATTTCCACTAAGGACTGAAAGCTCCAATTATGTTTCTTAAGTTGCAAAAAATTTTATATACACAGACATAAGCCAGTTCTAGAATTCTGACCATAAAAAACCCAGATATCCTGAATATAGTTTTACTAAGTGTTCAGAAGTTATTTTAGTCAGTTATGTCATTTTCCCCTATCAATATTTTTCATCTAAGCTCCTAACCAGGACTTGAACTGGTTAGTTTGATTTTGACCTTCCTATACCATTTGGTATGTATATAAAGATATGACAGGGATGAAGGAAAAGTGTGTAAAAGGATCAAAGTTAAGGTAAATCACAACTGGATAATCATGACTGTATTTAAAAAATTTTTTTTATGTTTATTTTTGAGAGAGAGAGAGAGAGACAGAGTGTGAGCAGACGAGGGGCAGAGAGAGAGGGAGACACAGAATCCAAAGCAGGTTCCAGGCTCTGAGCTGTCAGCACAGAGCTCGACGCAGGGCTTGACCCCACGAACTGTGAGATCATGACCTGAGCCGAAGTCAGACACATCACTGACTGAGCCACCCAGGTGCCCCAATCATGACTATATTTTAATAGTTAACATACTTCTCTCCTAATTTTTTTTTTTTTAATTTTTTTTTTCAACGTTTTTTATTTATTTTTGGGACAGAGAGAGACAGAGCATGAACAGGGGAGGGGCAGAGAGAGAGGGAGACACAGAATCGGAAACAGGCTCCAGGCTCCGAGCCGTCAGCCCAGAGCCCGACGCGGGGCTCGAACTCACAGACCGCGAGATCGTGACCTGGCTGAAGTCGGACGCTTAACCGACTGCGCCACCCAGGCGCCCCTCTCCTAATTTTTTTAACCTTAAAAAAAAAAAGACGTAGAAAACGTCATTTATTTACTTCATTATTCACTGATTTGTATAAATGTGGCCCTATTTTAGGGGCTGATCACATAAAGGTGGCCCACATTCTGGAGAATCTGTGCACAATCTAATGAAAAGGATTAAGATGCAAATAACTTTAACACAATGTGGAAAATGCTATTACTTGAGGCATAAATAAAATACAACAGGGGTAAGTAAGGCCAACTAGGGCTCAAAGAGGGCTTTTCAGGGGAGGTGACTTGTAAGCTGGGTCAGAAGCCCAGTAGAAGTTTTCCATGTGGTGGGAGTATTCTGACAGAAAGAACAGCACACGCAAAGGCCGAGTCCAAGAACAGTACTCGGAAACCAGGTATAGGCTTGCAAGTACACTTGGAACTCCCATCTGACAAATCAATTCTTTGGGTTATCCTACAACAGGGTTTCTTAGGTTATTTCAACGCCCTTTAAATTTGACAGGCTATTAAAGAAATAGACGATATCTAAAAATCACTTATTTCACTTATTTATAACGCTGTGTTCCTAAGGAAATGTGGACAACTTGAAGACTGCTATCTATATAAATCGCTGAAGCTAAACCTCCTGTGACCCTCCAGAGAGAGGCAGCTGCAGAGCAGAAGGGAATGGAGGCTAGAAAGAAGCCAGCCCAGGGGTTCACTAATGACAAGAAATCCTTTACAATTACTATTGTGTTGTCACAAATTTCTTGTTCTCTTTCCTTCCATGTATTTGAAAACCACCAGCCAAACCATTTCAAAGGGAATATAGGTAGTACCCCAACTGGTCTTACAGCACATCTCACCCAGAAAATTATAGCACTCTGCCACTACAAGGAACCAGAGATTTTTAGGAATATCAGTAGTGTGAAAATGTAAGTCACAGAGAACTTATGGATGTAGAGAGTATAACTTGTACAAGATAGTAAAGACTGGACTGTGGGAAACAGAATTTAAAGTTTCAGGTGTTTTGAGCCAGGCAAAGAGAACCAGGTCAAGGACTGGGTGTCTGTCCTTGTGTCTTTCTTTTCTGGAGCCTTCCACCATGGCCCTAAATCTTCTCTGTAGGGTCTATGTTGGACATTTCAATCCCACAAGCCTTATTTAATTCTCCAGTCATTGGAGGTTTGCTACTGTAACACACGCAAAGAATTTTCTCATAATATGTGAGTGCTGGGAAAAAAACAGCAAATGAATTATGTACTGTTCTCAGGAGGGTGTCATACTCTCAAAAAATCAATACACATGCAAATCATATTACAAAAGTGAGAATATTCACCTGTTGCAGAGTTCCCACAAAGGCGCTTTTACTAATGCAGGCAGAATCCAGCAGTCAGGACCTTCACAAGGACCTTAAGTCTTACCCTCCAAAGACAAGTCAGAGGTTGAAGAAAAATAAGAAAAAGATGAACGGGGGAAGACCTCTAAATATCAATGTTTGCAATGTAAGCAAAATTATTTAGGTGTCATTTAAAAAACTATATCCATAAAAGCCTAGCAAGAGATCAGTCACTGGTAGAAAATCAAGGAAGGATCAAAAAAAAAAAAGGATTTTTGTTTTTAGACGATAAATTGATAACTGAAAGTAAAGAGTTAGACTTTTTTTTTTTTTACCTTTTGTAAAGATATTATTTTAAAGCTGACTCTAAAGAAGTTCTTTTCTAAATTATGAGGTATGTTCACTTTAAATAGGAAATAAATATATAGTTAAGATATAGCACTCATAAATATCTAAACACAGCATTACAAAAATGTAACACTGTATGTGTGTATGGGCAAGGACTAGAAAAGATAAGGAATAATGAAAAGAGTTATTTATTAGGGTGGTAAGGCAGTATATAACTTAGCGCATTTATTTCTTTCATTGTTGCTTTAATACAGATTAAAAATAGAAAGAGGAAAAAGAATCCATAAAAATGCCTATCATTAAAGGTTGTTTGTAGCAATCACATTAATATTATCACAGATAAAATAAATGAGCACTTCCCAAAGTATTAAATCATACACAACATTTTCATTTTGGAAAATAAAACGAGGTAAAACCTGAAAGAGCCCACTAGACACCATCTTCACCACTTCCTCCTCCCCCAATACCTCAAAAAATGGAATCAGGACACTTTCTTCTATTTCTGATCTTTTCCCAATTCCTGACATTACCAAACATGCTACTCCCAAGGGAAGAGGAAGAGAATAGAGAAAACCAAGTTTCCTGAACATCTTTATAGGATTCTGGCCAATTCAAAGTCTTGCTGATTATATAGAACTCTGGTCAATTCCAAATTGTTTAGATTAGCCAACCAACTCAGTAGAAAGACACAGAAACATACAATCCCTTTTCGTTCTAAAGGACCAGTGGTCAATTAAAATGCTCTTTGCCTCTAACATTCTAAGAGCACTAGAATTCCAAAGAAAATTATGTAATTTTTGGAAGAACCAATATCTCTGAATCAGTTTCTCTAAGTCTCAGAAAAAAAAAAAAAAAAAAAAAAAATATATATATATATATATATATATATACACACACACACCTCAGAATATACCTCAGAGTATGAATATATATATATAGATATATATATATATATCTATATATATATATATGTAAGGAATAGTTAGAAGCTCAAACCATATACGGACTGCATGAATTTTGAAAGCTCTGTTCTGAAAAACATGATCATTCATGAATAATAGAAAGGCAGAAGGAGAGAGAACAATCCAAGTAAAACAGCATTTTTCTAGATTCTGAGAAAATCCATATCAGAAAGGCCATATATAGAACAAACCCTGTCCTAGGTGTCCCACCTGAAAAACAAACAACAAAACTTTATGGCTTTTCTCCTCATTCTCCATAAGCCTATCCAACAACAAAATATTCCCAATTAATTCAGGCCGTATCTTGGCATTCTAATTGTTTAATAAAGTTAGAAATATTGTATACTTAACTTTGTTAGTAAAAGCTAGTTGCAAATCCAAGGCACAAAAATGTGATATTAGTATTGGGCATTTACTAGGGTATAACCCTAGAAATCACATTGTGTATTCTTTGAATAATTTTCTTAGTGGTGTCTGAAGTATCAATAATAAATAGTATCTATTTAAGGGGTGCCTGGGTGGCTCAGTTGGTTGGGCTTCCACTTCAGCTCAGGTCATGATCTTGCGGTTTGTGGGTTAGCTCTGTGTCAGGCTCTGGGCTGACACCTCAGAGCCTGGAGCCTGCTTTGGATTCTGTGTCTCCCTCTCTCTCTGACCCTCCCTTGCTCACGCTCTCTCTGTCTCAAAATTAAACTTAAAAAAAAAAAAATACTATCTATTTAGGAAAGAAACACGGTCCTCTTAAGCCATGTTACGGGAGGTAATGTTATTTACAGAGTGGGTAATCACCAATGTATTCAACAATGATCCCATTTTTCATTTGTTTTCTTCCATAATATCATCTGTCCCAATTGTCACTTACAGAAAAATAATACTTCACACACTTCCCTTTGAGTTTAAGGATGAGTTGAAATAGTCCTTCAAATCTCTCCCTTCAAAGATTTTTAAAGCACAGGAGGAATTCAGGTTAAAAAAGGAGAAAGGATAACCTGAAACACAGGTGACCAGAACCAATTATTAAGACTGCTTATATGATTCTCTTTAAATAAAACCATTGAGAGCCTGACAGACAACTATCTATCTGGATAATGCTGATGAGATCCTTAAAGGCAAAGACTAGTCTTTTATGTTACCTGACAATCCTATAATGCTGTGTTATCAGCCTATGATTATATTAACTGTTTACAGTTCATCAAAAGGCTTTCCAGTTAATTTTCTATGAGGTGAAAATAACATATTTCCTTCCCTCGTCCTCTGTAAGTTCCTTCCTGGAACTTAGCCTTGTCCCTAACCAATAAAGAAAGAGAATTAGTAAGGTATACATTTTTTAAAATCTTAAACAATATTAAAGTATTACATGTGTGCTATATAGATATCATCTTCCCTAATTTAAACCACTCAAAAGTCCCTAGGCAATTGCGTCCCTAGGCTGACACAATTATGCATGAGGCCATCACAAAAACAGACTTCCATCTATTAAACAGAATTTTGGTCGAAAGAAATACATTTGCAAACACCGAATTCTCAAGCAACGGCATCAAAGTCCATCTCCGCAAACCGCCTAAGTGGTCTAAAGAGGAGACTGCTGAAGACCGACCCGAAAGCCCTTGTTTCGAGTAGTATTCTGGAACAAACCAATATATGCTACTAGTTACAGTGATGGATTCTGTAGGCATGGGCTCTTTGGGAGCATAAATACAATTTTAAAGTTTCCAACATGCTAAAAATCAGACAAATCCTGCTCTTGTGCAGTTTATCGAACAGTGTAAACTGTATCTTATAAAAAGCTATAAATGTAAAAAGTTCCCAGGAAAAATAAAGGGGGGTGTTATATAGGGTATGATGAGAGAATGAGACTGTTTTTAGAAACCACACAAGAAATCAGGATTATTTCTTTCTAGTTGGAGTCTAGTGTTAGGATTTAGGTCAAACAGGAGGGAAATTTCAAAATGCAAGTTCAAAGTTTTTATTGATGATTTGCATGATGACCTTAATCAGGCAATGGGTTAGACAGATTTAGGAATCCAAAACATTATAGGACTAGACTGATGTGCCTACGCAAGCAAGATGAAATTCAACAGGATAAATAAGGTAAGGCACTTGGGCCTAAAGAGAATTTACTTCATACCCAAAGTATATGAGAAACATAATCCAGTCGTCTGGCTGATGGTACTGTCTTAATGCTTCCCTGTTGGTGCTCTATCTTCACTGACATTCTAGAGACAAATGAGTTCCCCAATGGGGAGGTTAACTGTTCTTTCCCCTAAGCCAGGAATACTACCCTATTCTGTAGCCCAAAAAGTCTTATACATGTCTTAAAGCACACTCTTCCCAAATGAGATTTACTCATTGTCCTAGTTAGAATCTCTTTATTCCTCCCCTATTCTCCTTCTGCATTCTGAGTTTCATTTGTAGCCCTTATAAAATGGCACCTTGGCATAGAGGAACCTGGCTCTGTCCACCAATCATACTTTGAGACCTAGAGTGCAGGCACCATGGGCCCCTCCAAGTGTTTTCTTCATGAAAAGTACTCAGTAATGCTTACTGAATTAGTATGCATCCAAATCACCTGGAGGACTTAGTAAAACAGGTTTCTGGACCTCACCTACAGAGTTCTCAGGAGATCTGGAATGGGTGTAGAAATTTAACATTTCTAAAAAGTTCTCAGCTGGTGCTGATGCTGCTAATTCAGGGACCACACTTTGAAAACCTCTGGGTTAGTTCAACCACATGAAACAGAAGTTTATCACAAAATTTTATTTAGAATTTAAACTTTACAATAACTGTACCACTCTATGTAATCAAGAGACACAGGTAATAAATGTAAAGCAATTATAGTCTTCTCCATCATCAGGTGCCTGCACTCTTGGCATGACACCCGATGTTTAGTTTACATCCTGATTCACAAAATGCACCGTGGGCTCATTTTCCCAGAGAAACTTCTGTTGGAACTGACCTTACTAGGGCTAAATCAACTGTCTTTTTGTCTTAAGTTTGTTTCTTTATTTTTCATAATCTCTACACCCAACATTGGGCGAGATCAAGAGATGCAGTTTATTAGCTGTGTCTTTTAAGTTAATAAATGTAGAGTTGATGGAGAGTTGAAAGAGGTCCAGTCTTCTACTCAATAAACTCCTTTGACGACATCCTTAAGAGATGGTTACATAGCAAGTCCTCACCCCCACCATAAATGATCTGTGTTTGAGATGCTATCACGTTGAAAAGTAATCTTATTTTATCATCAGTATGTGGGAAACTCTTCCTTAAATTAGGCTAGTATTTCCCTTTCCAAGACTTCTTTTTACCTATTGGTAGAGACCTGCAATCTCTCACCTGAAACCCTTGAACCACAAATTTTTCACTTAATTTTTCATTAGCAGAAAAGGAATACAGGACACACATTATACATTACATAGTTCCCTCAGTGGGGTCCAGGGCAGTACTCTATAATCAAACACATTTTTATTTTTGCAGTGAGGCATAGGAGTATTCATGCTTAGTGGAATAAGGACTATAAATACTTTCACGTCAGGGTCAGATTTTGCCACCAAATTTAACAAAAAACTCAATTTTCAGATTGTTTTTCAATTCCCACTTTATGGATAAAGGACTGTGGACCTGTATAATCTTGTTCTCTGTGATTACACAAAGTCTATTTCTTACTCCACATCAACTTCTTCCACTCACCTATCTGAAGACAGCCACCCCATCCCATTACCCACTATGCCTCCTCCAGGTTACCATTTCTTCTAAATTATCAACTGACACGTTAATTCAGTGTAATGAAAGAGGACTAGGGAAAAAAGTCAAGCCAAAGCCGCCTTATGTCTTTATTTAAAGTTCAAACATGCAGTCATGTAGAACGTGGGAAGAGCACCCAATGTTAGAAAAGACAAGACCTGTGGAGCTGACAGGTGAGACGGTACAGTAAACTCAAGACAAAGGGATGAAGGGTTACATTTTGCCTCTGTGATTCCAAAGCAAAGAGGAGAACTTATCTTTGTTGACCACTACTGTGTGCTGGGCACTGATTTGAGGATTTACATACCTGATCCCCAATCCTTACAAGAGCCTGATGAAGTGGGAGGCATCATCATTTTATATAGGAAGGAATTAGCACCTTGAGAAGGTAAATTACTCAAGGTCATACAGCAAGCCAAAAGTAAAACCAAGATTCTTATTGGATTCCAAGTCTGAACAGGATGCACTCTGTTCAAAAACACCAGAAGAGTACTAATGATGAATGGCTCAGTAAGTCTGTTCTTAGCCCTGCCTCTACACACGTTTTAATCAACGACCTTAGAGAGCATGAAGTGCCTGCCTTTCAAATTCCAATAGGACAAGAAAATGGGAGGAATAAAAAAAACCAGATCGCTGGATCCAAAATGGCTAAAAATATTCAAGTGACACTGAGAAGAGATTTAATATAAAAATTTGTAAGTTGTTGGTTCACACACCAACAGGTCGGAAGAAGACAGAAGTGTCAGTTGCTCAAAATTAACTTTGAGCCCTGGTGTCAAAAGGTGATTAAAACTCTAAAACCTGTGGCTACATGAATAGAACTCTAATGTCCGGAATAAGAGATGCCACAGATCATCCCGATGCTGTAGTACTCAGACCCATCTGAAGTACTCAGGGGTTCAAACCTCAAGTCTTTATGAATCAAAGCAAAACATGTAATAGGACAGGAACCAGAACAGCAAAACTTCCGAAACCAGAGGTTTGAAGTACGAAGTATGTGTGTGGCACCTGGAAGAGTGGAAAGGGGTAGGAGGAAGGCAAAAACAGCAGTCTCAAACACATGTGAAAGAGTGATTCCATTTATTTTCAGTGTTGGGCCTTAACTGCAGGTGCCCCTCCCCTCAGGGGTGGGGTGGGGTGGGGTGGGGTGGGGTGGGAGAGTGAGAAGTGAGGGAGTTACTCCTACAGCAGGTTGGCCTCACCTGGGCAAAGCTACCATGCCGTGTCTACCCTCCAGAAAGTTAGGCTGGTCCCCCTAAGTCCCTCCTGTTCCCAGTGTCTAGATTACAGGCCTTGAAGAGGGGCCGTAGGCAACAACGCCCCTGCTTTGTCTGTAGAAAACCTCTAACAGAGGGAATTGGGAGCAAGTAGGCTGGCTGAGTGACACTTCAATGGACTGCCAGCAGGGGAGAGATTTTTAGGCAAGCACTGACTTGTAGCCCTCCTCTAGCCCTAGGTGTAGGTAATTATCCACTCGGAATCCTTCAGGGGCTAACCCAGCTTGGAGCCTGCAATTCCTCTGCCCTCCTCCCACTCACCCCATGGGCTGGCTCCAAGGAATCTCTTCTTTTTGGCCTCATCACAAGCCACCCCCACCAAATGTACATCAAACAATATGTATGATTAAATACATCCTTTAAAATTCCTTAGGCTGATTTCTTCTTTACCCATCCATAAAGAAAACCAGTCAGAAAGTTATTAGACAAACGGGCAAACTGAACAAAAACTGGTCTCATTTTACCTAGAAACAGTGCAACCACTCATAGGAAAGTGAGGATCCGAGGCAAGAAGACTTAATTAAATCTTTCAAAAGTTAAAATTCAGGTAGAAAAACAGAACATGATAGACAAAAGAAGGGGAAACAACAACAACAAAACCCTGATGTTAAATGCAAAATAACTTCCAGAGGATTATACTAAAAACTTTAAAATCATAAAACATAACTCATCTTTTCTAAGATGCACAAGTATTACAAATTCTATAAAGAATTCTTATTAAATGTTTATCCTTGTAACATTTCTGCTTTGTCCTTCTGCTATACATAGCCCCTCCAAGCCTTTAATCCTTCAGTTGCACTGGCTATTCAACCAAGTATTCTAAAATCAAAGGATTATTCTTTATGGAAACATTTATTTGTATGCTAAATTGCCAGTTCAAATACTTCTAATGAAATAACAGGGGGGCCTGGGTGGCTTAGTCGGTTAAGCAACCGACTTCTGCTCAGGTCATGATCTCACAGTTCACAAGTTCGAGCCCCGCATCAGGCTCCGTGCTGACAGCTCAGAGCCTGGAGCCTGCTTCGGATTCTGCGTCTCCCGGTCTCTCTGCCCCTCCCCTGTTCGTGCGCGCGCTCTCTCTCTCTCTCTACCGCCCCCCCCAAAATAAATAAACATTAAAAAAATTAATAAAAAAAAGAAAAATAACATACATCTCCTTGAATATCCTTTTTTTGGTTTTGTTTTTAAGCTTTATTTATTTTTCAAGATTTTGTTTTTATGTAATCTCTGCACCCAACATGGGGCTTGAACTCACAACTTTGAGATCAAGAGTCACATAACCTACCAATTGAGCCAGCCAGGTACCCCTGTTTTGTTTTTAAGCTTTAGATATTTATGCTACATAGTAACATTCTAGGTTTGGGTATCCCACACAAATCTCTAGAGCTCAACATTGCATACAGGATCAAATACCAGAAGTGTACCTTTTAGGGCTCTTCTAACTGCAGAGTTAGAGTTATGATGTCCATGTTTATAAAGTATATTTAATCATGCCTGAAAATCACTTAGGGTCATGTGTCCTCCAACAAGATTTGTATTTTTCTTTCAAAAGCATAAATGTTTGTGATTATATTTGCTATGCTTGTAAGATTTTGAAATAATGTTCTAACTCAAAATAGCCAAGAGCAAAATGAGAGATATCTTCCAAATAATTTTTATGAAGTTCTCTACACAGAGGTATGTAGTAACTAAAAATTAAATAGTCCCAAATAAGAGCTCTGGGCATTCCTTTAAAATTCTAAGAGGTTGGTCAAACTATCACATTGTACACCTTAAATATATACAATTTTTATTTGTCGATTATACCTCAATAAAGCTGGGGAAAAAACCTGAAAGGCTGGCTGATCTTTTCTGCTAAGGACAAAGCTATTTAACCCAGACTAAGTTTCTTTTGGCTTCTCAAAATTTCAGTGTTTTCATTTTAAATACTTTTAAGTTAACTTTAATTAACCCTAATTAATATATTTTGGTGTCCTTTCCCTAAATTCTTCTTCAAACAGTGCAGGAAAGGGCAAAATCATTAAATACATTTTTCAACGTATTTTTACAAAAACACTACAAGCATCTCAAAGTTAGACATTTCCTATTAAACCAGAAGGCCAAGTGATATTTTAAGTAACATCAAGTTACCTTCACACTACTACTCAGATTTGCAATTTAGAGTCTGTATGTGATAAAACTGCCCTCAAAGACCCGAGGTAGAGAGAGAAAGGTAAGGCAGTGCGGCCAGTCTGATGGCACTAGGCGGGTGTGCTGGCGGGTGAGGGGAGCAGTCTGACTGCAGGAAGGACAGATATTAGTTACTACACTGTCCAGAGTCTAGTTTCATCCCGAAGGACCATTAACAATCTAGTAACCTGAATCCTGCTTGTGTCACCCACCATATCCCTGAACATTATACACTTTACACCCTTAACCCATATATTGACTCAAAATATTTGAAATATGGCCTTCCTTTTTACCATTCCAAATGCTAGTGAATTACATATGCACATACTCTGTGATATGAACTTAATATTGTCCTACAGAATTTATCCAACTAAATATACCATTTGTTAAATTTAAAAATTTTCTTCCTTTGAAAGAGATAAGCTTTTTCCTTTAGTATATTAAAAAGGCTAGAAAATAAATACAAATTATGTTTCTTCCCTAAGTTTCAAATTACTGAAACCTAGAGTTTAAAGAATTATTAACCATATATTTTCTCCCATGATCATACAGCCCTTACAACCACCACACCAAAACCTCCTATTTGTGCATCTTCAATAGAAACTCAGGCTTAGATAAAACAGGCTGGACTCAACATTTCCCTCCAGAGCCTAGGCTCTACTCTAGGAGTAGGACACAGAGAAATTCAAATATCAAAAATGCATACATAGATAAGCTAGTACATCTCAAAAAGTTAGTAAGAAAACGCAAATAATGTTTTAAATTAGGGCAGAATAGACTGTTGTTAGCATTCTAACAATGACAATAGCTATCATTTATTAATTAGCACCTAAATGTCGTGTATGCTTCGCATTGGCATTGCCTTTACACAGGGCCCATGGGTAGCTACTACTAACAGTCTCATATTAGAGATAAGGAAAAGGAGGATTAGAATACTTAAGTAATGTGTTTAAGGTCCCAGAGCCATTAAGTGGTGGAACTAGGACTGAGGTACCGGCGATCCAATTCACAAACTGGAAACACTGCGTCGCATGCACACGTATCTACACGAGGGTAAATATGCCTGACAGTTTACCTAGCATATACGTCTCTACATAAAAGGGGTTTAGGAACAGCAATCTGGTTGGACGAGGGGATTAGCTCTATCCTGAAGAATGTTTTACTTAGCACAGGTGTTTATTTGGGGTGGTTAAGAATATTACTGCTGGAGATTATGGAGGCCAGCCCCCCACCCCCACCCCGACCCCCCACCCTGGCCATCCCACTTCCCAGCCAAGCCCTTGCAGCTGCCACTGGCCATATGAGAGTAAAAGAGTTCAGAAGGTAGGGCTGGGACGTCAGGAATTCCAAGGTTCTCCCACGTGGGCCAGACTGGAGCTTGCTGGAGCACGGCACCTCTGTGCAACATTCACCAACTTGCCCCTTTTTCCTCCCCTGCTTTCTTTCCTTCCTCGAATGTAAACATGAAGCCACTTATAACTACATCCTCTAAGGAGCCTGGAAGGATGACAAGAAGGGATTAAAGATAGGAAACGGCAGAGAGAGACTGGAGTGGAACTGCTAGCTGAACCCAGCCGGAAGGAGAGTCAGAGGACAAAGGCCTAAAAGTACAGACTGTGATTTTCTACCATTGCTTAATTATAAGAAACTAGAAAGAATCTTCATTCCACTTCTTCTCTCGGGGCCTACAGCACATACTCTAAGCTTCAATGTTTATAATAAAGTACATTCATTAATAGTTCAAAAAATTTTTAGCCTTAGATGTGTGGAAATGGCTCTGCCATCTTTCTGCTCATTAACTCTCTGCTAGGAAATAAAGGCTGCAACCCGCAGTGTGTGGTTGTTTTCCATTTGAGTTTATTTAATTTTCAAAACAGTGAGTCATCTGAACTATGCAAATGAAAGCAATGATGGTTTTACTCAAATGATTAACCATAGTTTACACATAAAACAAGTTTCTTTAAATAGCAGGGCATCTAGTTCTACGATGCCAACCTAACTACCCTCTTTCCCTTAAAATCTGGAAGCTGATTACCCAGCAAGGGGCAGACCAGGCTCCACAGTGGTTAGGGACATGGATGTTGAGGCTGGCTCCTGGACAGAAGCTCAGGTACACTATCAGTGAGGAAAATAAAGAGAAATCGAGGGAAAGGTAAGAATGAAAACTGAGGTGCCATTTTATGAAAGACCTTAGGGAAGCTAAGAAGGAACTGTATTTTAGATAATCTCAAAAATGTTTACAGCTACAAATATCTAAAGGCATAATCCACCCCCCCTTCCCCCCCCCCCCCCACGTAACTTGGATTCATAAAAATGCATTCTGGCTCATATATCAAAATGCTAGCAAAAATCCTTCAGATAGTTAATCTCCAAAAATATCTGACATTACCCACAAGAAACAGGAAAAACACAGATTTCTTACCTCAAAAATAATTCATGGGGGCTTTCTTGCTCTCCTTAGAAATTTGGCTTGAAGAAAGAACACACACTATAGAGATTTGCCTTATTTTTCATGTAAGTCTACAGCTTTCAACAAATGTTAAAAAAAAATCCTCTTCTCAATTTATATTCAAAATATCGAGGGATTATCGAAACCTCTAATTTGCTGTTGGAAGTCTGTGGCGAGTTTTATACCTTGAGTGAAATGCAATCTAATTCCTATGTGGTTACATTTAAGAGGGAGGGGGCAACTTTACTGAAACCCATGCTCCAGGCAGCCCTGGAGCAGACTGGATCCAGTCGGAAAAGAACTGGCAACCCTAAAACTTTTTGATAAGATAAAAATTCATTGATGTTGGCTCACATGAGGCCCACTTCAGCTCTGCACTTGTCCTCCCGGTTTCCTTGGCATATCTGCTCCTTTCCTCTATCTGCTTTAGCATAACTTTATTTTTCTCTTTTATCTTTCGATAACTGCACCCAGGGACCGGAGGGGATTGATTTTTTGTTTTGACTTATTGTTTGAAGATCTGTAACTCAAAGCAGCTCTCACGCCTCTGATGTCTAAGCTGGAGCGGCATAAAAGGTAAACCCGGGCCTGGGTAGCAAGCTGAGCGGCAGCAATACCATTTTATAATCAGCCATCTAGGTTTTCATCTTATTTTGCCTCCCCCCCCACCCCCCCTCCTCCCATAGCCGGGCTAGCTGGCAAAGTGTGAGGTTACTCCTATGCCTTTTTGAGGTGACAAGAGCAAGTTAAAATAAAAATAAATGCCTCGACAGCTTTGCGTGCCAGGGCTCTGAGATTAAATACACTTCTACTTAAAGCAAAAAGTTATTTCCTACCTAGAAAAAAGGCCCTGCTTTTATTCACAATGAAAGGAGACTTAAACGCATTTCAGAAGGCTGCTTTAGAAAAATAACATTTGAAAACAAGGGAAGATAGTGCAACTGACAAACCATTTTTCCAAAGGGCTTAAATCAAGATGCAAAAACAATGCTTTTTTGAGGCAGATTAGTGAACTCAAAACAAAAATGTCACTCCTGAACCAGAAGATGTTTAGAAAGACTCACATATATGAGGTTAGAAACTTTGGTTGTGTTTTCAGTTTGGTGTCAGGATACACTCCAAATTAGCAAAAGTAATAACCCAAAGTTTGCTTTCTCTCTCCTAGAATTCTCAAATTATAGGATTATTTTGCCTTAATTCAGCTACTATCAGATTCAAATGCTAGTATACATATATACAAAAACCCACAAGAGTTTTTGAGGGTCTGTTTCCTGAAGTTGTTCAGCTTGCTGAAATATGGTTACATATGCAAACATTATCTCCCAATTGTAACCTCATTTTCTGCTCTGCTGGACAGCGTGACCAGCATTTGTCATCATGCCTCCCCCGCCTGCCACATCATTCATACGTCTATAATTGTCATCAAGATGTGGCATGTCAGCAGGACTCCAGTGTTCTCTGCTCCCCGTCTCCACACAGTCACTCAGGTAACAAACCCGTAATCTCGTCCTGTTTTCATGATGGTTGAATTACACATAATTGTTTCTGCACAGTGATTGATTTCTGCCTGAATAGAGACCTCTGCCTTTTCTCAATGCATGCGAGTGGCAGCCAAGTCTCTCCATCTAGGAGGAGGCAGCAGCCTTTGAAGAGATCAAAGCCAAGGCCGCAAGCAGTTGTGCGCCCTGGGAATATGGAAAGCCTTTATGCTCTCAACCCCATTTCCAGCATCATGTTGGATTGCAGCTGCATTACATTCTGCCAGCATTCTTAATGCTTTTAGTATTGACTCTGACATCACCGATAGCTGTTTTAAAGTAACAAAAGCCGAAAGATGACTTATTTTCACAACTCTGTAATTGGAACATGCAAAGATGGGGGTGGGGAAGCAAGAATGAAGGGGAGGGAAGTACATTTGCTTTTAATTTAAAGCAGCACAAAAGAAAGCCAGCAAAAAAAAAAAAATTATATAAGTTTCCACAAATGAAAAACATGTCTTTCATATGGAAAAACCAGCAGGGGCATTTTTATAACTCAGACCACACAAAATGAACTGATGGTTAAATACACACTTTTTCAAGCCTAAAGGGTAAAACGAAAACGATGGGGTAAGTGATTCCAATTGGGAAAGGGACTCTAACATGCTTTCAGTCTGAAGACCTTGAAGACACCTGATGCAAGGTGAACCACTGAGCTGCTGCTCAAGACCTGCCCCTCCCCCCCTCACCTGCTCCCTTTCAGTCAATTCAGCAGAGCTAAAATTTGCATGTGTAATAAATCACATTATTTGGGAAATTGTAAGTGCATAATTCCTTATTAATAAGAGAGGAAAAAAAGTCAAAAGAGGTTTTCAATTCCAGCTCCATACACACAGGCACAATTCAGTCTGCCAAGATTATACCTTGATATTTGAATCAAAACGTGAAGCCACCGAACAAGGCAGAAAAAATCTTAAGGGTACAATAACCAAAATATATCAACACCAGTATGCTACTCTTTCTTAAAATAGCAAATAAGAGTCAAGGTATTTCTGATTTAAAAAAAAAAATTAGGACATTTTGGTTGCTATTATTAAGCACATTGTGCAAATATATCCATTATTGCATTTAAAATCAACCCAGAAAAGAGCAGGTCAACTAATTACCATCATACTAAGTCTTTAGGGTTACATATGGTGCTATATATGTCCCTAGGTATCAGAAAACCCTCTGATATTTCTTACATGGCTATTTTCGAAAATGTTTGCCCCAATTCATGTATGTAGCTCTATAGAAAAACTCCAAATTAATAAATGGCAAGGCTTTAGGATGAAGAGAATGGGAAAGCATAAGAATTTTTAAAGAATTTATAAAATTGAATGCATCCCATTTATTAACGCTCCCTTTTCACAAAGATTTAATATTGCTTATGTAGATACTAGTCAATGAACTATCAGTTTTTTACTTTTCCTAATCTATGAAGTTCTGAAATTTACTGACATCGAAGAAATGACTCTGAAATAACTGCCTCCTTTCATTTTGTACAAAATCTCTTAGCTCTGAGACACGAAGTAATTGGTGAACAAAAGCTGCCTTTGTCTATTCGATAGGATTTTGAATCAACAGGCTTAGTTGTAAGGTACCAAACTGTACATTTTGTCTGAAAAATTTGTCTGAACTGGAAAACTCTTTAGCAGCTTGCCTACCTCAGTTTACTGGGTTACGGTTCCGATGTTTGTTTTATTTGGGGTTCATTTTGCTTGTTTGTTTTTGGAGGAAGGTGTGCAAACTACACGAATTTAGAAATACAACACCAAAATGCAGTAAGAAAAAATGAATCATAACATTTCAAAGTCCAGATTTTCTTCTCTCGGAAAAATACTCTCTTTCCTTAATTTTACCATTTTGAGAAGAAAATGCCAGAAATAGGGTCCAGTTATTAAATATTCTTCCCTAGGTTGCATTCCTAATAAGCTTATCACATTTTCCATATCCCTAGGCCCCAATCTAATTTCAGATTATCACGCGAAAACCATTTCTTTTAGGATTCCATCATTAGCCTTCTCCAGCCAACTAACAGGCTGAACAGCCGGTGGACACATCCCAGACCTCTCGCTCACACCTAAGCAAAGCAAAGCAAATCAAATCAATACAGGGGAGACTGACTGAACCCAGGTCCCCTGTTCACAAACAAGCATGCCACTTTTGCCAGATTCTTTCCAGTGAGTCCAATATTCTTCAAGACCCTCCTTAGAGAAACCGAATTTGGAATTTTAGTCGCCTGAACTGCATGTGAGGTGACAGAGCACCAACCTCGAGACAGACACCACGGCGGCTGAGCAGAGACGCACGAAAAGCACACAGTAGCTCAGCAGCCGCAGCAGCCGTGGGCCCCACATACTCCTAAGACTACCCCTCAGCAAAAATTGCCATAATTGAGAATTGCAGTGACAACACTGTAATAACACACAGGAGACTCGTTATATAGCATAATCTATATGCTGGCCTATTTATTTTTCCCTTCAGGAAAGAATATAATCTCTTGGAGGACCTGGAGGGTTTAGATGCTGCTTACTGAAAAGAAAATAAAACTGCATCAGAGGTGAGGACTGGGGGAGGCGAGCTGAGTAAGAAACAGGACCAATAGGCACAGCCAGAGGGCTGGGATCCCTCCAGGTGAGGCATTTGAATCGCTCCACACAAATAAACATTTATTCTTAAAACCTTAAATAATCAGATTCCATGCTTTCCTTTGATAAACCATTTCAATGTTTATTAATCCCTCCCTCTGAAGTAATTCTTCCAGCCTAAATTCCTTCAACGATTTAAGCCCATTTCCTTTGGATATTTCTTCAGCAAAGAACAAAGCTGGTCATAATGGTCACAAACTCATGTCAAAGAAAGTCTTAGAGAGGTTTCAAACTGCCCTCCTGCCTTCTCCAAGCCAAATGACCAGCTTCCTATCGGGCAGATCTCTGTGGGGACCAGCAAAGAGTTCCGCCATCAAGATCCACACGAACAAGGCAAGATGTGGACAGTGCCCAGTATTCAGCCTGCTCGTCAAAGCCTGAGAGCCAACTCGCTCAGGGCCTTCTTTTCCAGTGCTTTCACCACATGTGCACACAGTGCATATTTGGTTTCAAACAGCAACCATGCCAGCACAGACATCTAACCCAGGGAAAGGAAGGCGGCAGAATCCCCACACAGCTGCTGAAGGGTGGGGCTGCACCAGGGTCCCAGCACAGCCTCAGCCCGGCACCGGGGGCGCAGAAGTCCAGGTGGTTCTCTGAGCAGCCCACAAGTAACCCACGGAGCAGACAACTGACACAACCAGACAGAAAGAGAATGAATTCCATAGTGCTGTGTAATCTACTGGTCTCAGAAACAACCTTCCTGTGAAACACATAGCAGCCAGACTGTGAGAAGTGGCCTACTGGAACAGACAGGAATATAGTTCCAATTTACTTTCTCCATCAGTCTACAGCAGTGGGTTCTAATGGACTATACACTAAGAGTACACAGCATCACCCATTGGGGTACAGGAAGAAAATATGACAATGCCAATATATATTTTTATGTTAAAAAACTTAAGCTTTATAAAAACATTCAATATGCGGGTTGTCACTGGGGCCCCCATTTGCTCTGTTATGTCAGATAGGCAAGAGTGCTAGGTGGTCTGAAAATAATGCTAATAATGCAAGCGCAAGCAAACATTAAGAAAATGGCAAAGCTAACACTTATCCTACTTCTTTCTAATACCAACTCTTTAAGAGCCTGCATTAGAGCTAAAATCTTCAACAAGATCTGAGAAGAAGCTGACCAAGATAATAGAAATTATCAATTTTTACTGGCATTATGGACTTGCAGCTTCCATCAATGACCATAAACATTGCCTTAAGTGTATGTAATTATCCAAGTTATTAGATAATTATGTAATTCAGGTATTTAATTCATAATTATAAAAGTTTTTTAGCTGATAGGGACCTATAATAAAAAAATTCTCAAGGGTACCTGGGTGGCTCAGTTGATTGAACCTCTGACTCTTGATTTCAGCTTAGGTCAGGATCTCAGGGTCATGGGATCGAGCCTCATCGGGCTCTGTGCTAGGTGTGGAGCCTGCTTTGAAATTCTCTCTCCTCTCTCTCTCTTCCCTCTCTCTCTCTCAAAAAAAAAATTCTCAGCACTGATTTATAGATCTGAATTATCAATTAACTTTGACTTTCTTTCCTCTCCAGATAGACTAAACCAACTCCTTTTTTCAGTGCACTGATACTTGTATCTGCATCAGGGAAATGATCTAACCTCAGGGAAGTAAGATACTGCTATGAAAAGCCAGAAGGAAGAAGGAATGAAGTAGTGATACACACTACAATATGGACAAACCTTGAAAATACTATGCAAGGTGAAACACATCAGGCGCAAAGGACCACATATTATGATTCCATTCTTATAAAATGTCCCAAACAGGTAAATCTACTGAGACAAACAATAGATCAGAAGTTGCTTCGATCTGGGGTGGGGGTGAGGGAATGGGGGACTACGGGGATGAGAGCTCAAAAGCAAGAGGTTACTACTCTCTGAGGTAATGAAAATGTTCCAAAACTGACTGTGGTAATGGTTGCATATATCCATTAAACTATACACTAAATGAGTGAACTATTATCATGAGTTATATCTCAATAAAACTTTATTTTAATTTTTTTTTAATGTTTGTTTATTTTTGAGAGAGACAGAGCATGAACAAGGAGGGGCAGAGAGAGAGGGAGACACAGAATCCGAAGTAGGCTCCAGACTCAGCTGTCAGCACAGAGCGCAGCACAGGGCTTGAAGTCACAAAGTGTGAGATCATGACCTGAGCCGAAGTCGAACACTTAACCAACTAAGCCACCCAGGCACCTCATCAATAAAACTATTTTAAAAATAAGTAACCATTGAATAAATGTTTGCTGAATAAGTAAATTCCTCCTCCCCCAGTTAAAGAAAAAAAAAAAAAAAAAGCCAAGGGGAAAAACCTCCTGGATGTCATCTCCCCAAGTAAAATTACAATGTAGCTTAATCCTTGTCCACGGAGGTACTTGTGACTTTAAAGCAACAAAATGTTTACTCATGAAGATGCAGCATCTGGATGACAACTGTGGGCAAGGAATTCTAGAAATATATGGGGGTGTGAGAAGAGGAGGAAAGCAAAAAATCAGTATGGGCTGGTTCTCTGAAGGCAGACCTTTAGTGGTAAGCAATTCAACCCAATGAATTACTCGTTAGATGTCCAGATCTCCCCTGGTATTAAGTTTGCACTTTTGGTGCCCCCAGAAAGTTACTAACACACGAGATGCCCTCCCAGGGCCAGGCAAAAGTAGTATTAGGTCAATTTTCTACCTTTCTCAAATACCATCAGACCTTGCTTTACTCCTAGAGCAGAAAAACCTCCTTTGCCAAAGCACTGAATTCAATTCTGATGCCTTCAGTACTGATAAAACAACCTGAGAGAAATGCAAATGTGTCTTCATCTCTGATCTGGCTCAAAGGTCTGGTACCAAGAAGCCCAGGAGCTTTTAAACAAGGAAAGCACACTAACATGACTGTGCCTTCTTAGTCCACACAAGCCATTTGTTATTACCACTTCCAGATAAGAAAACTAATGCCTAAAGTGGTCAGCAACATGTTCAGATACATAGAGCTGGTGAATGATTTGCTTGACTCCACATCAGTATTTTTTGCCCACCATAAAATTACCAACAGAACTTAAAAAAAAAAAAAAAAAAGTAAAAGCCCTCTAACTTTTCATTTTTCCTCTGGTAGCCAAGTATTTTCAAATTTCACATTGCATACACATTACTGAGTTCACTCAAAAACTATTAAAATAATAAACACAAAATAAACATCCCTGTTGTCCCTAAATTTTAACTGCTTTTTCATTTGAAGGTTAAATGTCTTATTTCCCTTGCCACTACACAGAGACCTCTGTTCCTTCCTGATATCCAGCCATCTTGGGAGGAAACATTTTTTTTTTTTTTTTTAATTTGATCTCTAATTTCCCCAATCAGGTACATAAGAATCCCTCATCAAATCTAGTCAATATGATCTTGCCTTACTTAACTCTGCTTGTAGCTTAGAATTATTTGATAAATTGTATATGTGGCTGAAAGCAAACATCCTCAGGCCTGCAACTCACAGGTCTAGTTTAGCACTTTATTCCTGGCACACAGGGATTCCCTGCCATGGATTTTGACCAAATATTTCCTCAGTTAACTAGGCTACATCATTTTCAAAGCTGCATTTCCAAACATCACCCAATGTTTCAAACTGTGAGTAAAGAAACAGAAACAAAGGTAAAAGTCATTTTCCCGTTAGACACCTAGCAGAAAGCTGATCCTGGATTTGGGCTCAGTCCACCGCATGATACAAATAAATGAAAAATTGTCTTTTTTCATGAGATTCTGTTTGCCCAATTCTAACTGTGGTCAAGTTTGACAATAACTATTTTAAAACATGGTTAAAGAGTACACAGAGCGGATGTCTTACAAATAAAGGTTTCTGGTGATTGTGCTAATAAAACAGTGCCATAGTACCAATAACATGAAACAGAAGAGGGTGTAACTCCTAGCTCTTGTTCTTACCAATACCAGTTAACTTGGCAGCAGTGTTTATAAACTTTTTCATTTAAAATGTTTTATGGGGCGCCTGGGTGGCTCAGTGGGTGAAGTGCCTGACTTCAGCCCCAGGTCATGATCCTGCACTTCCTGGGTTTGAGTCCCAAGTCGGGCTCTGTGCTGACAGCTCTGAGCCTGGAGCCTGCTTCAGATCCTGTGTCTCCCTCTCTCTCTGCCTCTCCCCAAAATAAACAAACATTAAAAGAAAAATGTTTTATGATGGGGACGCCTGGGTGGCACAGCTGGTTGAGGGTCCGACTTCGGCTCAGGTCATGATCTCATGTCATGAATCATGAGTTTGTGCCCTGGATCAGGCTGTCTGCTGTCAGCACAGAGCCCGCTTTGGATCGATCCTCTGTCCCCCTTTCTCTGCCCCTCCCCTGCTTCTGCTCTCTCAAAAACAGACATTAAAAAATAATAATAATAAAATCTCTAAAAAAAAATTAAACACGTATTAAAAAATAAAATGTTCTAGAGATGGTTATTTTTTTGTTCTAGGTTACCTAATATACATGACCTTTTAATTTAAAAAGTATTTATTAAGCAACTTTCCTGGCCCAACCAGAACAGAGCTATCTACACAACCACTTTTAAACAAGTACACCAAACAGTCTCTACCATGCTTCAAATGGGCCGCGTTAAACTGCAAGCAGGTAAAGAGAGAATGGCACATTGTAAAAACTGCAGTCACGTGGAGCTGCCGAAACAGGCTGTACCACGCCAGGAGACCTGGCTCATCTCTGCCCGTCCGGGATCCCAGGGTCTGCACTACTGATGCTGCTTCTGCACAAGTTCATGTTTACAACTGTAGGTGCTGCACAAGTTCATGTTTACAACTGTAAGCTCACTAAGGGTGGTGACTACCTTCACGGACATATACCCACAATATGGCTCAGCACAATGACTTTCAAAGTAAGTATACCTTCCATGAATATCTATGGGATGAATGACATATCATTCCTGAAATAAACATTCTCTGGTGTTTGTCTTC
Organism: Panthera onca; assembly: GCF_046562875.1. Lineage (NCBI taxonomy): Eukaryota > Metazoa > Chordata > Mammalia > Carnivora > Felidae > Panthera > Panthera onca. Next base: position 90,427,935 of record NC_138342.1, read on the forward strand.
ATTCTACCAAGATACTTGTTTACAGTTTAGGGTTAGTGCAGAGAGAACAGAGACAGGTACAACAACAGACATCTTCTTCTGAATAGTGAAATGGAATAAAGTGTCCTTTCTGGTTACTACACCATACTACCAGGGACAAAAGAGTTTTATTAGCATCTTCTTTCCTGAAAAAAAAATACAAGAAATGAACCAAGCTAATGCCAGAAAGCATTTTAATTAAGTAGCTAATTGTTTATACAATAACCAGCAAGTAGATCTCAATTGTGTCGTTATAAAGAAACAGAAAAATCATAATTTTGTTGTAGAATTGTTTTGAGCCATTATTTTAAGAGTAGTTGATCAAAATGATTAATATGCTTTACAGATAAAAAGCTCACATAAACTCATAAAGATATGAACAAGCAATTCACATAAATATGTAACCACATAAACGTAAATATGTAAATACATATTTATAATCTACTTGATTAGATTTCTATTTAAACCTATACAACCAGAGAATACCTATCCTTAGAAATCTATTTAAATCTATATAACCTATAAAAAGTAGATTACAGATTATGTATGTTTTTAACAGGGTTTCATTTTAGCAGGATTAAAAATTTTTTTTAATGTTTTTATTATTTTTGAGAGAGAGAGGGAAACAGAGCATAAGCAGGGAAAGGGCAGAGAGAGAGAGAGAGAGAGAGAGAGAGAGAGACAGAATCTGAAGCAGGCTCCAGGCTCTGAGCTGTCAGCACAGAGCCCTATGCGAGGCCCGAACTCACGACTGCAAGATCATGACCTGAGCCAAAGTCGGGCGCTTAACCAACTGAGCCACCCAGGCACCCCGTCATTTTAGCATGATTTAAAATAAAAATAACGTTCATAACTGAAAACATAATCAATAAATTGAAATATTCTCATAACTGGATAGTATCCAACCATAACTGACGACCCAGACCTATATTTATTCACATAAAAAGATGAGCACATGATACATTTTTAAGGAAAAAACATTGTAATAAAAATAATCTTATGAACCCATTTATAAAAATGCTGGTATTGTAAGTATAGATGCAGAAAGAAATCTGAAAATGTGTGTGTGTGTGTGTGTGTGTGTGTGTGTGTGTTTGTAAATGAAACATTGTATCTGAATGGTGGAAACATATTTTTAATTTATTTTCTCTATTGTTTAATGAGTTCCCTCAATTTTTTAAAAAATATATTGCTTCTTAATAAAAAAAAAAAAAAAGGCATTTTTTTTTGAGAGAAAGAAGACTGCTCCTAGTAAGTATCTTCATAACAAGAAAAGTTTCTTCACTTTTTAAAGGAAACCCACTGTTGCAACTTCTCAGGAATGATCATCATTCCAATTAATTCTAATTTCTCTTACTTAATCTAACATCATGATACCACAAAAATCACCACTAACAGCTCCTAAAAATGAAGCACATACCACATTTTAATTGTTTATTGTGCAAAGAACACTCTTTGGCAGTAGATTTTTGCCTGTAAATGCTCAGCTCTTATGGAATGAGGAGACAACATTATTTATCAAAGAGATTCCAAGAACCACAAAACCTCTGGCCACCCAGCTATTTGATTAACCTACTTAAATACATAAGATTTGGGGACACAGGGCCCCTAGAAGTGAGCAATAGGGACTCCCATAAAATTAGACATTTATCAAAATGTGTCTGATACACCCAAAGAACAAATATTTCCTGGGAATTTTCAAGAACACATTAAACAATTACATGGTTATGTGTTGAATGAACCAGAAGACAATTTTTACATATTCTAAGAACCTGTTATTTAAGCCACTACTAAAGCTAAACCGTTTATATTGTTTAATAAAACACATGTATAACAGACACTTTTAATCCTCAAAGTAGTTTACTGACACTAAGGATTCTTCTCAACACCTTTTCAAGGGAGAAACTAGTTTATGGATTGGGTCCCAACTCCTGAATTAGGGATACCTGGCTTTGAATTCAAGTTCTACCACTTACAAAACTTTGGGACTACAGTAATCAAATAACTTCTCTGTGCCCCAGTTTCTTTTTTGGAAACATGGAAAGACTAGCAATATTCACTTCAAGTATTTAATAAGAAAAATGCATGTAAAGTGCATTCATTAGATATTACATGCTAGTATATGAATACTATTACTCTCCTCACCTCTGGGCAGTTCCTGGACTCACAGTCATACAGAGGCTTCGGGTAAAATCCAGGCAGCTTCAGAGGTAAGTAAATGAAGTGATTTTGTGAGGCACTGCGGACTTAAATAAATGATGGGACCAAAACGATGGTCATAATATAAAATGTTTTGACTCCAGATATTGGTTAATTTTTTGTTTTCTTAGCTTGAAAGAGAAACGTAGGATAATCCTTAAACCAAACTCATGAATGTCTGTCCTGAAACTTGCTCTTCTTCCTAAATTCATTTTTTCCACGAATGCTGTCCCCTCATCATCCAGCTAGAACTTTCACCATCTTTTATACATCTCCCCTTCTTGCATCTAACTGGTTTGCCTTTGAACTCAATATTCACCACGAGCACAACTATTTCTACCAAATATAATATTAAAGAAATTTACAATTTCATATACTATCTCATTTTATACTCACAAAGCTTCTATAAGAATTCATACACCTTACTGGTGAGAAATTGACTGATTCAGTGGTCATCTAGCATCTTCTGTGTGGCAGTGACAGTATCAATAAACTGAAATTTCAGAAAGCACCCAGCAGTATAAGTCAAGACCTGGGCCCCAGTTATGGTACCACTACTTACTAGCTGTGTGATTGGAGCAAATGACCAACTTTATTTGTACTCCTACTTCTTGAACTGTTTATCGTGGTCCTTAATCTCTTCTATGCCCTCTATGCCTCAGTTTCTCAACCCTCTTTATGCCCAGTCTCACGTGTAAAACTGAGATATTAGGGATATCATCAGGTTATTCTGAGAATCAAGTGAGCAAAAACATAAAAAGGACTCTGAACAGTTCCTACGTACTATGTACTCAAAACGGAGAGCTAATGTCTAGTCCATGGACTCCATGTTGAATGTTCAGAGAACTTCTAAGCTTAATTTCAGCTTTGTGATTCTCTATAAGCTTTTTTTTTTTTTCAAGGGTCTCCATTTAAATATGGAATGACATCTGGTATTATTGCCCGATATTAGTAGGAATTCAAATTTTCTGCTAAATTTATTCCACAATCATCTGGAAAGTAACCTGCTCTATTCCAGGTAGTGTAACAGGTTCTAGGCAATAGAGATGAATAAAACAGGTGCTCTATCTGCAAGGAACTAACAACCAGTATGAAATACAGATGCAGAGACAGCCAACTATTATTAGACGTGGTAACAGTTATGAAGAAGGTCCTGTGGGAATCCACAGGAGACAGCACTTAGTCTTAACTGGTGGTAGAATCAGGAGGGGCTTCATGAAGGAGGTACCATTTAGCCTGGACCTTTAAAGATGAACAAGATTGTGCTGGCAGGGAAGAGGGAGCAGGGCACTTCAGGGAGACCAAGATAAGAAATGGAAGATGGGGATTTGGGAAAGGGTTTAGGGTGTAGGTCTGGAAATGTAGGTGAATGGTAAGCTGCAGGGTAGGGCAGTAAGGAGACAAGCCTTGAAAGGTAGATGGTTCCAAAATGGGCAAAGCTTTGAAAATAATGCTGAAGAATGTGGGATTTATTCTGTAGTCAATGGAGGGCATTCCGGGAAGAAACCTGACCTGACTAGAAGAGAACTGAGTGCCAGTGGTCTCTATGAGGGCTAGGCAGAGAGAAGGTGAGCTCTGGGGCCAAAGTGCCCAATGTTGCTCTACTGCTTTCTCGGTTCGAGGCCTGTGCAGGTCACTTAGGTCATCTGAACCCCAGTTAAATTATTAAGCAGCTAGTGGGTCAGTGTTTTTCCAAACCTTACTTTAGGTAAGAATCAATAAAGTAACGTGTTCAAAGTGCATATGCATAACCTGCCTGCAGCTTCTGGTTCAGGACATCTGCAGAGGGGCCCAAGGATCTGCCTTTTTAACGAGAACCACCCCCACCCCCCCACCCCCGCCCAACTAGTAATTCAGATGCAGTCAGTCCCTGTCCCAGAAACACTACCAATAACACAGAGTACTGTGTATTTTTACAAATAGAACAGGTGGCAATCCATGTTATAGGTGAAGAAACCAAAGTCTAGAGAGAATAAGTCACTGGCTGAAGAGCACACAGTGTGCCAGTAACAGAGCACTGGGATCCAGATCTTTGGACTCCACCAGCAGTACTCCGCTGCAACTCCCATCATCGTATGAATGTGTCTTTTACCACTACTGTCTCTGGGCCACAGTCTGATCAGTCTATCAAGGCTTATGACTAAAGGGAACCACTGTGCCCTTCTTCCCTATTCCCTGGCTTGGCCAATAAAGTAGGAACTTGTGTTCTCTGGGCAACTCCCAGGAAGGCAGCCTTTTCCTCTCCCATCTCCTCATTCATTTTCCATAAGGCAGGACTACTCCTCTCTGGTGATTTGGAGAAAGAAAATGAGCAAGGGCAGATGACTCTTTTTTTCTCTCTTTTGAGGTCAACTTGCCCAAGCATGGATTTGTTCTCACCTCAAGTTCCACAGGAGATAAGCTCCCAGCCTCTGTTAGGGAAGTCTGTGGCTCAGTGATGTGTTCAATTTGGGGAAGTCAAAGGAAGTCCAAATTTATGTCATAGTCCAAGCCACATTCGCCAATCCAGTCTTATTAATAAATAAACTGGGGGCACCTGGGTGTCTCAGCCGGTTGAGCATCTAACCAGCTTGGGTCATGATCTTGCAGTCTGTGAATTTGAGTCTCATGTCGGTCTCTCTGCTGTCAGTGCAGAGCCTACTTTGGATCCTCTGTCCCCCTCTCTGCACCTTCGCCACTCATGCTTGCTCTCGCGCTCTCTCTCTCAAAAATATGTAAACATTAAGATATATATATATAAACAGGGGCACCTGGGTGGCTCAGTCAGTTAAGTGACTGACTTTGGCTCAGGTCATGATCTCACAGTTGGTGATGAGTTCGAGTCCCACGCTGGGCTCTGTGCTGACAGCTCAGAGCCCGGAACCTGTTTCAGATTCTGTATCTACCTCTCTCTCTGCCCCTCCCCTTGCTTGTGCTTGCTTGCTCTCTCAAAAATAAATAAATTTAAATGCACACACACACACATATTTATGTGTGTGTGTGTGTGTATATATATATATATACACTATATATATACATATGTGTATATATATACACTAACAAACAAACAGATACTCTGCTCTCCATCTGTCTGACTTCTTCATTAGCACTGGACTCATTCTTAACCAGAAGAGGCATAAAAATTATCAGCCTCAAAACAGCAACCATAACCAAACCTGAATATAATCAAATACATACTTTTAAATATGGACTTAAAATAAATGTTCTTTTTTTAAGGTTAAATTGCAATGTTGGGTTAACCCCAACTTAAAAATAAGGTGCATTCACTCATTGCCTTTAATTCTGCAGTTCTACTTCTAGCAATTCATTTCAAGGAAATCGAATCTGTGCAAAGATTTAGTTAGAAAACATGCACTTTGGGGAGCCTGGGTGGCTCAGTCAGTTAAGAGTCCAACTTTGGCTCAGGTCATGATCTCATGGGTTCGTGAGTTCGAGCCCCATGTCGGGCTCTGTGCTGACAGCTTGGAGACTGGAGCGTGCTTTGGATTCTGTGTCTCCCTCTCTCTGCCCCTCCCCAGTTCATGCTCTGCCTTTTCCCTCTCTCAAAAATAAATAAACATTAAAAAAAATTAAAAAGAAAGAAAATATGCATCTCATCACAATGTTGCCGAAGATAGGGAAAAATGTGACTTCATCTGAATGTCTTCAACAAGACTGATTACATAAATTAGGCAATCATTAAAAATGATGTTAGGTGCAGTTAGGGGCGGCTGGGTGGCTCAGTTGGTTAAGCATTTGACTCTTGATTTTGGCTCAGGTCAGGATCTCACAGTTCAGTTTGTGGGATTGAGCCCCACATTGGGCTCCTTGCAGACAGCATGGAGCCTGCTTTAGATTCTCTCCATCTCTCTGTCCCTCCCCAGCTCTTGTGCTCTCTCTCTCAAGGTAAATAAACTTAAAAAAAAATGATGTAAAAATTATATACTGTATCTTGGTGGGAAAATAAAGCAAATTACATAACAGTATATTATGTTCCCATTGCCATAAACATATAAAATATATATTTATATATGTGCATAGGTACAGTAGAGGTCTAAAAGGCTACATAGTGAGTTTTAAGAGTGATTGCCTCACACAGTGGGATTCTGGGAATTTAATATTTGTTATTCCTCTTGCTTATTTTACTAATTTCTCTAGTGACCATGGATTGCTTTTTTTAATAAAAGTATTCTATTTTCATAAAACATAGTGAAGCATTAATGAAATTTCCAATAAAATCAAAGTAATAACTGCTTTTCTATTTTATATTTTAACCAATATTACGATTCATTTAATAAGTGTTTTATGTTCTGAATGGCAAACGTGGCTATTTTCAAAGAAAATAAACACCTCTTTCTATCTTAAGGGAGGGCACTGACTCCACAACTCCATGGGGATCAGAACACCCACCTACAGTTTTTAGTCAGGACTAAAGAACAGCATCTGGCTCAAAGTAGTCATTTTTTTCAAAAGGGTACGTGTTTTTCCTTTCAAAAAATAAAATAAAATCTTGAGTTTTAATGTAAAAATTTTAATGTATACAGACAAATGAGCAAACACTAATTCAAGCAACGTTTGGGAGACTTAATTCTTTTCCCAACCTTGCTAGTTAGCTAAACTGGTTAGCCCAATGCAGTAAGCAGTAAATAATTTTTTACTTCAGTACTTTTGGGTTTATTCCAGACTTTAAAAAAGTCTCACTGTTGGAGTCACAGACTAAGTCTAACACACTTGAGACAAGATTATAGTACCTTTTTCTTGATCCAAGTCATCTGAACCAGTGCACCAAGATGATATGTGATCATAATTATGAGATATAATATTTGCCGTTAAAAATGGAAGAATTCTTTGCCAAGAAAGCTGACTCCATGTTGAAATATATTTAACATTCACTGGGTTTTATTTAGAGAAAAAGTAAAGTCTTAAAAGGATGGAAGCTGGAATTTTCCACAAGGCTAGAAAATCACTGATTTCTCCTTGCTGCTGGGCCAACACATCCCCTTGGACCTGATCCTTTTAGGTGCCAGGAAAGCTGGAAAGATTTAAGTTAGAAGAAAATTCAAAGGGGAAAAAAATAACTTGCCTGTCATCCTCTACATTCACATGGCTCTTAGATCTCCTCTATATAATTTTTGCAGTGGAGAGAAGAAACTTGGCTCCTAAAGGATTAAGGGGAAAAGTCTCCTAACCAAAAAATATTCTTACCTCCATCCAAGGAGTTAAGAGTTATCTGGCAATTTCATATCAAATATTAGAAGGATATGAGATTTTTCATGAATATGAAATTTAGAAACCTGCTCCTTCACACATCTCATTCTCTATGGTGCTAACAAGAAAAATCACATGCTCTCCTAACATGACTAGGGAGAAAAAGGAACCCAAGAGAAGAAAGCCACTTTGGTAAGGGATGTAATGACAATTCCCAAAATTTTTATTTATGCAAGATTTTTCTTTTTTTGTTCTTTTTTTCCCAAAAGTTTATTTATTTATTTTGAGAAAGAGAGAGAGAGTGAGGAGGAGAGAGAGAGAAGGAGACAGAGAATCCCAAGCAGGCTGGGCACTATCAGTACAGAGCCCAATGTCCTGACTCACAAACCCTGGGATCATGACCTGAGCCCAAGTCAAGAGTCAGACACTCAACCAACTGAGCCACCCAGGCACCCCTACACAAGAATTTTCTACAGGTGAATGTAAGGCCTTCACTCAGTGTCCAAATTTCAGGTCAGCACAGTGGCATAATAAAAACCAAACACTTCTTCCTTTTCTCAGGAGCTTACTAGGTAAAGTCAAACACCCCTTGTGGCTACAGCATTCCCAGCAGGTGGGGGTCCAGGCACTGGCTTATACCATCTGACACTCCTGCTCTGTTCCCTTAGCTAGTAAACCGAGTACTTTTACAGGCTTTGTGCCACCTAAATTTCACATCAACCACATAAAGCAGGCAAGAAATATTAAAATTTCTCATTTTATAAATGAGGAAACAAAGGCTGATGGAGGTTAAATACCTCCCCCCACGGCTTTGGGAAAGAATGAAGGACTTGGGACGAGACCTCAGGTCTCTGACATCTTACCCAGTACTGGTCTTCCCCCACAGGTTTGCCTTCACAGGGAAATACCTGGCTCTACCTAACCAACACTCAAATATGTTGTTCTCAACATCACAGAAGGACATAATTTACAGTACACATTGGCCTAGAAAATTCCGCAGTGATAATGCCACATATATTTAGAAGGAACACACAAAAATTTTTAATACCTGTAAATACCTCAAGTTTTACTGGGAAAAAAAATGGTTCTATCTGGGAAACAATAAAAATAAATTGCATTAACCATATGATACTAAAACATAATTGAAGACGATTTTCTATTACTATTATATTTCTATCTCAAGTATCCTTTTGAAAAAAGTGCTTCTATCACCTCTTTTTCTTCAATTAAGTTTCTAGAACTAAGTAAGAAAGTACTTCTTGTGACCAGTCCTCATATGAGGGTCCAGTCCCATTCTTTTTCATTCTTGCAGCAAGCTCCCAGCTGGCTGTTTTTAGCAGTTACTTGGAAACTTAACAGTCTTTAAAGAGCGACTTTGATTTTCTTATTAAAGACTCTAGCCTAATGTTCTCTCTCTCTTTTCACTGATGCAACAAATCAGAGAAAAGATAAAATAATAAAATACTAAGGATTATTTAGCGGACAGTTTTTGCTTTTAACATAGCATTTGGTTTGATAAAGAGAGATCACTTGGAAATATCCAAAAAACATACATGAAAAATTTCTAGTGCATTTTTTATTCAGCAAATCTACTTACGTGTCTATTCAATGCTAGGCTGAATGGAACTATCTCATCATTCATCAGTAGTCCTTGATCAATTGACCAGCTGATCAACTATCATCAACAGTGGATAGGTTTTACTGCAGAATTTTTCAGGATTGAAAAAAAAGGACTTATAAGTAGGTATTAGTATGTCAGCATTTAAAAATTTGCTTTGGTAACTGTTTCATTAAGAAGCTGACAACATGAAAGGAAAATTAAAGCTCCACTTGAGCCACTCCTCCTTCTAGATTATAGAGCCTTCCCTTCAGCTACCCCTCATGCAACCTTTCTCTGTGCTAAGTAAAATTGCAATAGTCCTCTTTCTTAAAGTGAACATAACATCAACAACAAATTACTATGATGAGGATCAAAGCCTGATTCTGAAAAACCATCAAGTTTCATATAGAATTATGTGTGGACATAGCTCAAAACAATGGCCAACAATTAAAAGTTTTTTAGCGTCTATCTGCCCCTGGTTAGCTGCAAAAATAAAACACATTTCTAGACTCTCTGTGACGCAACATCTCTGCCAGTCATATTTCTCCTACAGATGGGAAAAAGGGGACAGGTAGTAGGCAAAACTCTTGTTTGCTCTGTAATGCCCTTGCAATATTCCCCATAAAGATTGAAGACCGGTAAGTACCACTCCTGAGAGCTTTGTGAGTGATCTACACATAGCAAGTAGTTAATTTCAGCAGGTTTACAAGTTTAGTTTGAGTGGGTATGGTGTATAAAGGCATCATCTTACGGAGATTTTAAAATCCCCTGAACGATCCAAGTAAAATACAATACTGGCCAAAGAAATATAATAAATATAATTAAAAAAAAATAAAAAATAAAAAAATAAAATCCCCTGAACATCCTCTTAGTCTGCAAATAGTCCCAGCTAGACTGGCTACATTGTCAAAATCTCTGGAGTGAGCAATCCCTGTTTCCTTTCCATCTTCTCTACTCAACTGCCCACTCTTCCTGTCAAGTCAGTGTATTTCAATATCCCTCTCTTTCTGCCCCCACGCCCCACCCAACCTTTGTGGTTCGTCTCTAGGTCATTTTCTGGCTTTACTTCTTCAAATTTTATAAAGATTGAATCACTTACATGCCTAAAATGACTTAAGAGCTTATAGAAAAGTGTACAATTCCTATACTGTGACTTCATAAGGTCATAATTAATATTGAAAAGCCATCATGATCTAAAATATATTTTAAAAAGTATTTAAACAAAGTCCAGTGGCTGCCTTTTCCAAATGAGTAAGGACCTATCAGGACAGTACAAAGCAGTACTAAGTCTCTTGACTGCTACAGTATTAGCTTTCTATAGACTCTCTGTTTGGCATTAACCACTTAATAATATTCAAGATACACAAGTTTTAAATGAATATCTACTTTTTAAAAAACCTTCACTCCCATGATAGCAGCACCTATATAAAGCTGAACTTTACTTTTGCCAGGGAATAAAACATATGTGCTTTTCTGCTAACCCACGGACAGTGCTGGCTTATCTATTTTGAAATCAAAGGGAAACCAGTTTTATAAAATGTCTATAATACATAAATGAGGAACAAAGGGGTCAGAGAGTTATGGAATGATCTACTGCCTAAAGAAATGTCAGTCACATAAACCAAGAATGGTTCTGCCTAAAGAACTGATAGGATTGGTTTAAAACAGCAAAAACAACACAACAGGACTCAAAAAGCTACACAATTTTCTCGACTGATGTTATGAAAGAATACTTGTGAGGCTACAAATTCAAGTCCAGTTGAACCCCATTGTGAGGTCCAATCTCGGTCCTGGTAAATCGTACATAAGTCTCCAACCACAAGATCGACTGAATCAAAATAATGGGGTTGATGAGAGCAACTTCAGGACCTGTGTGGGGGCAGGAGAAGAGGTACTTCGAAGAGCAAGATTTTCTGCAGGATGGCTCAATGGTCTTTAGTTTTAGTGAAATTGGGTTGTTCTCTTATTTTTATGAACGAACAAGAAATTTCTAGTCAGGGGCGCCTGGGTGGCTCAGTCGGTTAAGCGTCCGACTTCGGCTCAGGTCACAATCTCACAGTCCGTGAGTTCGAGCCCCGCTTCGGGCTCTGGGCTGATGGCTCAGAGCCTGGAGCCTGATTCCGATTCTGTGTCTCCCTCTCTCTCTGCCCCTCCCCCATTCATGCTCTTCTCTGTCTCAAAAAGAAATAAAACGTTAAAAAAAAATTTTAAAAAGAAATTTCTAGTCATTTTGAAAAAAATATAGCTGAATAAAGATCACACGTTGGCTGCACGAGTGATGCAAGTACGGTATTAGCTACTGGAGGGTCAGATGTAGGTAGTATGGCTCCCTGGAACGCCTGAATAAGCAAACCATTTGGTCCTGAGATAGCTCAGATACATGAATGGTAGTTGCGGGGGAGTAAGGTGTCGCATCAGCTTCCAATTATTCAGACTAAGATCCTTCCCTGCTTTGTAGCATTACAATTAAAAATGTATCAAACGAAAGAACTAGAAGAGTTTGAGGGCTCTGGGGAATTTCCCCACACATTCTCCTGATACACACATTCAAATTTGAGATAGAACCCATCTTCTAAAACTTAAATTCTCCTGCACTTCAGGTAAAGAGGCAAATTTAATGTACTTAGCTTCGGAAAGTATGCAACTTAGAAAATTGAAAATAATTTCTCACTAAATCAAATTAAGTAGCTTCTTGTAAAGTGAAGACACCCCACCTTAAAAACCTTGCTCAAAATATAAGCCACAGTCTCCCTCCACTCTTGAATTATTACTTCTGTATTTTCAAAGCTATTCAGCAATGCACAGTGGTATAAGTGTAAGCTTACAGATAAGCGTAAGCTTACTTAGTTCCTAATTCAAGATGTAGCAATGACGAAAATCAATTTTAAGCTGTTTGTGAGCAAATACAAACATGGGGGTAGGTTATCACAAAGTCATAACAGATACCTATTATATTCTGTTCATCAGAAATCAAAATGATGTTTCTCTTAAGGTAAAAAAAAACAAAACAAACAAAAAAAAACCATACAATAGAACGGAGATGCTCAAACTAATGAAAAAAAGATCCCCTGAACATTTTAATAGCAATGTCTACTAAAAATAAAAAAAAAGGAAAGATGAAATGCAAACATAAACATCGTCTTTTCCCACCTAAAAATCCATCCTGTGTGAGCACAAAGAAACAATGAAGTCAGCAGCACGGTGCTGACCAGGTGTTACTGCGGTAGGTCGGTGGGTCCTACGACCCAGCTGTAACATTTGCTGTAGCTCCCCACAAGACGTCTGCTGCTTTTCCCTCCCATGCATCTGAAGAGAAATGAGATGCTTCTCTTCAGAGGTGTTAAAAACTTGGGTAGCCTATGGGACAAATGTAAGTCTGACACCTAAGATTAATAACCACAGTGCATTATGCCAAAGGGAACTTTCACTATGTTGAAGCCAGCCAAACCCCCTGCTCACATGGTATTCAGGGTATTCAGGCACGCAAGCGCCAGGACCCAAAGGAGGTAACAAAGTATTTTTTTCTTTTAATACTTTACCATTGGCCTAGAGGGACTGCCATAAATAAGACTCAGAAAAAAAAAGGCTTGGGAGTATGCTTTTAATAAATTCTCTAGGGTCCTTGTTCTGAAATACTTAACAAGCTTCAGCATCTTCTTACTCTCTATGAAAACGACCAACTCAAGCCAAGGTTTACTGTGCTTTAAGAACTGACACCAAATGTGTTATTATTACAGGTGTTTTCTTATTAGGCATGATTTATTTGAATTGAGAATTTGCATTTAAAATTCTTTGAGATACTCATTCATAATATTTCTGATATAAACACACTTCTAAGAATTCCAGTTCTGAAACATGTAACTAGCCAGTTAAAATTTCCCTTCAGAAGGAAAAAAGCTGGATTGCCAAAGGTGGTTCACTTGAGTAGGTAATACTGTACTTAGGCCACAGGTAAAAGCTGTGTAAGCATCTTATGTCAGTATTTGTCTAAAAAAGAGTAAAACGCATATAGAATTGTTAAAATGAGCTATCAACAGAAACACATCTGTGCGTGCCAATTGGCCTTAGCTGATAATCTCTGGATATGTGCAGGTTCCTATAAAATGGAAGATTCTGTGTGAGGAAGGGGCGGTCAGGGCCCTCCCCCACCCCCAGGTGTTTTTCTAGTCCTAACACCTGCGGGCAGCAGATGCCCGTAAACAAGCAGTTGTTTGTAATGCAAATGCAAGTAACAAGGATTCCTTGGGGCCACCCCCACCTTCAGCTCAAACACAAATGGTCACCCAGCTCCTGACACCCTAGATGAAAACTTATCACTGAGAATGTCAGTTACACAAACACTAAGTCCTACTAAGGAGAGAGTTAAAGAGCAAGAAGGCAGAAAGCGCGGTTAGGGGTGAATAAGAGAGGCTGCTTTCCGGTTAAAGTGTTTTGGATCTCAGACACATTAAAAACAGCTGCTAGGTATTAAAAACCGAAGACTGCAACTACCCTTAAAAAAAAAAAAAAAATGGACATAGCCTTGTGGTTAAAACTGAAAAGCTTCTATAATTGTGCAAACTGCAGAATATCGCAACAAAATGTGCCTAAAATAAACAGGTCCTAAAATATAACAGAATACACCAAAACAGCAGGTAACAAGGTAAGGTAACTGTTTCCTAACCACACCCCTTTCCTCCAATCTACACCCACCAACATTTATTCTGGCCACAAATCTTTCCTAAACAACGAATGACTGTTCAACTCACTGACCTCAAAATTTTAATACGTATACTAACAATACTTTCTATCAGAATTTCAAAATTATTAGTATTGGCGGGGGTGAGGGTGCGTGCTGCATGCTGGAGACCTAAAGCAGAAAGTGTTAATTTAAAGAAAAGAAGGTTAATTTTCAATATGCTTAGGGATAATTTATCTGTATCAGATTTTTATTATATTGACTTTTAATAATTTTCGTTTTGAAAGGAGAAGTGGCTGAACTAAAGAATAAATCCCACAAATACTTATTAAGCATTAATTGTGTTTACAGCTGAAAAGTGTAAGATTGTTTTAGGGGTTATCTTCTATTGTTACCAGTGCAGAGACTATAATTTAGATTTGTCAGAAAGATTATTTGTTGTTCTAAAAAGACTTTCAACAGAAATCTTCAATTATCCCTTATCTAAAACATATTCTCCTCCTTACCATCCAAAAAAACCCCAACAAAACAAAATAGCTCAACGATAAAAGAACTATCTGAGATGTCTGCATATTTAGTTCAACAAATACAAAGTCACCTACAAATTTTAAAACTCAGAAGCATTTATACTTGGAGTGGTCTCTAAATATTAAACTGTATTTGCTTAATTAGTTAATATACTTTTTAGTCAGGAGATTCGTATGTATCACACAGACATCTCTATCATCAAATATTTGAAAAGCCTTTTAAAATAAAATGTGAAAACTCTATTTCATATAACAACCGTCACAAGTTTGCCAAGATCACCATTTTAGCTGCTATATGAAAATTAGAAATATCTTATTCCCTACTTGAAAGTTCGAATATCTTTTGGAAATTTATGGAAAAATAATTACATTAACTTCTAAATCACAGTGCCCACATATATCTCATATACCTCTCGTTCTAACAATCAAAGACTACAAATAATCACACAAATACTATTTGTTCACAATTGATTCTTCTCTCTGCTCCTTTGCTGAATCTTCTAGATCCCAGAGGTATTAATACCAGTACTTTCCCCAGATGTCTGTGATTTTTTTCCCCCCACTTAGTGGAAGCACTGGACTAATAAGGCAAAGACCATAGGTTCCATTTTCACGATCCTGGATTTCTCTCCCTAGAGGAACAGACTAAACCCCTAATCCCCAAGACCCACACATACATGTTCTTCACTGGGGCTTAGGTGGCAGAGGGAGAGTAAGTCTGAAATAGGGTAAATACACTGATGGATCAGTGAAAATCCATCACTACCACACAAGGGACTATTCTCTGGGAGAACTCCAATCACCAGTACATTTCACATTCACATACTATACAAGTTACCCTTTAGGTGTTTTCCTACTGTATAAAGGAGGTTTTTGCTTCCCAACAAAGAAAAATAGCATCAAATAATGTATCTGAAATTCTTCACAGTGTTAAACATTTGCATAATGTAGTTATAATGCCACTGCATTTTTTAGAACTTGAAAAGTTAAGTGAGCCATGAGATAAAAAGAACAATTTTCATTAGGATTATCTTCAAATGATACTTTCTCAACAACTGACAATAGAGTAAAAATACCTCATCCCCACCTGACCCCCAACTGATTTGTTAAAAAACATAGGGTAATACAATAAAATGAAACACTGTTTTAAAAGCTGAAGTAACATTCTAAATGTTCAACTACAAATGAGCTAAAGTAGTTCTGATTCTAGATGGTTTATGAGCAGTGAAAACTATACAGTACTTAGTTAATTGAAAAATTAAATCAATTTTCTCCTGTCATCAGCATAAA
Source organism: Panthera onca (assembly GCF_046562875.1). NCBI lineage: Eukaryota > Metazoa > Chordata > Mammalia > Carnivora > Felidae > Panthera > Panthera onca. The sequence continues at coordinate 90,443,434 of NC_138342.1, forward strand.
AAGCACAATACTCATAAAATCATGAATTTGTTGACTTAGCTTTACTTGATTTCATGATAACTGGAGCTCTGTTATTTATTAATCTTAACCAATAAGCCAAAAGCTAAAATTCCAAGAGCAAGACATCAAAGGTAGTAAGTACTCTTTCAAGGCAGCCATTCTTCACAGCAGGTCTTATTTAGTAATGACCAGTCACATATAATGAGAGTATTTCTAAAGTGTTTTAAAAAACAAACATTTTGCTAACATACAAATTAACTTCCACTTCTGAAAATAATTTGCAACATCAGCATGTTACTCACTGTTCTTGGGATGGGTGGAGAAAGAGATCCATTTGACATGTATGGGTCATTATTCATATTTGGCATCATTATGTACCCAGAATAACTTGAGTAGGAGGGTCCCTTGTTGTAGAGGCCTCCATCTGGATGCTTTCCTGAGAGAATTCAAATAACAATCAATGATGCATTGATTTCCTTTTTATATCACTGTATTTTCATCTGAAAATCTAACAGTTCTATGACAAATCAGACCTTATACAAAAGACTTGTTTACAAAATACTGTAACTGGATTATTATGCTCTATTTTAGATTGACAGTATTTATTCTCTTAAATGACTTAGCAGCAAAACAGATGTTTTAAAAACATGTGGTTCAATTTACTTCCACTACTGACGGGTGTTTTTACAAAAATAAGTGTTATTCATCTTACTTAATTTGCTCTAAAACTAACAAACTGGACCAAGAAATACAGGCACAGGGAAAAACACACACAAATCTAAAGCTATATTATAAACATATAAGGCCATCTGGCTACACACACACACACACACACACACACTTACACACCTGAAGTTATGCTCCACCGTATCGGCAAACTCAAAAACTCTACCCGTGATTGTAGATTTCTAGAAAATTTCTAGATTTTATCAAGAGAAAGAGTTGTGTCTAGTACATGGACAACTAATCAAATTTATAAAGGATTAACTCCAGGAGACTTAATTTTATGTACTACGCCATTCTGCCAAAGAAATTTGTGTGTGTTTACTATATACATTTCTTCTCTTTAATCTGTATAACTACTTTGTAGCTCAGAAGAAAGTCTGATATTACAGTTCTCTTCCCTTCTCCTCCTGGCTGACATATTGTATGCATGAACACTTCATTCTGGTCAGGCCGACTGTAAGTAAACTGGAGAACAGAAATGCAGACTATTCGAAATGAAAACCCTACAGATTATTTTAAAGTCACAGGGAGCTCTCCTTAAATCTAAAAAATATATGCAATTTTTAAATTTTTGAGCAAGAATTAGAAATGGGGAGAAAGTCTAACATGTTCCATATGCAAAGTTCCTAATTTTAAGAATAAAGTTTTATATTTTTACAAGTTAGATTCGATTTACTGGGCCATATTCAGTCCGTGCATTCACTGCCTGCCCTCTCACTGTAACAAGAAATAGCAATTTTACAAAGGAAAATCCATTTGAAACTATTTCTTGTTGGAAAATAAATTGGTGTAGACTGTCACTCTATAACAATGCAGAAAAAAAATAAGCCAATTAGAACTTTGGCTAAAATAAGGAAAAGAGGAAAACTTATTACAGACATTTCCTCTTCCACATACTCTGGAAGCCAGCTAAAATCCAAAGGCCCCTAACTCCTTCAAGACAATTTTAAAATTATGTAAATATACATTAGACATAGGCAGTAAGTTTGCTGGATTCTTTCCCATTTTGTTAAAATAGTGTTATTTTATTAAAATAGCACAGTCACATCATATCCGATACACCTATATTCACAAATTGCACGTGAGGTTATAAATTTGGGAAAAGTAGAATTAGTGTCTTACCATCATCAGGGTGTTCTCTGGCCTTGTCGTGGTAGGACTCCTGAGAGGTTTGTGCTTGTCTGGCCACCTAACAGCAAGAACCCCCATGCCCCCAAAAGAGAAAATCAACTTAGAGTTTGTAGTAAGTGTGTGTCCACTGGTAATTCAAAGGACGAGGACTGGGTGCAAGTCAATGTACCCATTTTACCAATCTAAGAAGGATAGGCTAGGGTTGAGAACGGGGAAATCTTTTGCTTTTTCTTTTCAACACAAATTTTTCGGTGACTATTATCTACCCAGGACTAGAAAGTATAAAGAATGATAAGAACAATAACAATATAGTAAATCTGGGAAAGACCCACACGGTGCTGATTGCTACAATGCATCAAGGCTACTTGGACACCTGACATGACAGGAGTTGGGGCTTAATGGGGTTCATCCTTTCGATAGCTTCCTTAACCACAGTTCACTTCAATCAGTACTGATTAAAATCGGACTGAAATATCATTTTACAACTAAAAGTACATTTTAAATAGAAACTATGCACTCACAGATGGAGGTCTTAAGGCAACTTGTCCCAAGCAAGTCCCAGCAGGAGCCCCCCACTCCTTATAACCTACCATGGCAGGCTGAGTGCAAGCCGACAAGAAAAAAAGTGAACTATTTCTGTGGTTAAAGGGAGGAAAATTTGAGAGTTGGGTTATAAACATCTAATAGGTAGCCCAGCTAATATCAATTCTGGTAACCACCATCCACCCAGCCTCAACCACGTGCAAATCAGTGGTATTACCCCTTCACCATCTTCCCTGGTCTACCCCGTGCCCACTTACCACCACAGCAAAGATTAATAGAGCCCTAATCCCTGGGTTCTATGCTTCAAGCTGCAGAGCCCTTCTTTCCAGAGCAGAAACGCAAAATGTGAAGCGGGTGGCAAATTTATTCATGGAATAAGGAAGGACAAGCAAAATGAGCAGAAAGAAAAAAGAGGCTGTTCTACAAATACAAGCTTGGCCTCTAAGTGTTTTTTGGACATTACTTGGTTCCTTGGCCATATGTCCTCCCGGTAATCTTCTACCCCCAATACATAGTCACAAACCTTTTAAGTGGGGTTTGGTGTACCCTAGCTCCCTTCCTGACCCCCCCTCAAATTGGCATGTTGGAATCAAAGATTCGAGGATAACGAACACCTCTGTGTGCTCCTAAGAACCCAGGCCCCCAGCCTTCCAAATGCATACTCACCCCTGCCATTGGGATACAGAAGGTAACTCTGAAGTGTTCTTAATCGTGTTGTTTAAAACCAAAAATGTCCCCGCCCCCAAAACCACACGCTTTCTTTTTGGGGGCAGAAGGATGCCATTTAAGGGAAAAGGGTATACCCTCTAAGTTTCTTTGGAGGGAAAAAGCGTTGGTGAAATCATTTGAGTGTTAGGACTTTTCTACCGGATTTCCTCCAAAGCGTTTCCCAGTTGTTAAAAGAGGGTGGCCAGTGTAGTGTCGGGTATCAGGGTCCATCCGCCCACCACCCCCACCCCCCCTTCTGAAACTCCCTGCCGCCTGAAATAGCCCTTCCGCGCGGTCCCGCTTGCGGCTTTCTCTTGCCGGCACGCACGTGTCTGTATTTACTCTACTTGGGTTACCTGCGCTATCGCCCGCAGCGGGCCAGGAGATCAGATAAAGCGCTTTTCACCCTTCCCTGTGTGGGTGCCCTGGCTTCCGCCACATCTCGACTTTCTCCTTTTTTTCTGCATAGATTTAAGGCCTGATCCAGGCCCCAAACTACCCCAAATATAAGCGCTTTTTCACTTTAAGTGACCGGGGTTGGAGAAAAGCAGTGTTGGCGGCGGCACTGGGAGGCTTCCCGCCCTGTGGTGGCTCGGCTCGGTGCGCCCACGGCTCCCTGCAGCCGGCCTGGGCGCTGGGACTCCGGCAGCCGCAGAAACCCCGGCGCGCGCCCCCTGGGCCGGCCGGCTCCACGCGAGCCCCGCTTCGCGGCGGTTGGGACCGCCCCGCCTGTCCTCGGCGCACGCCCGCCTCCCCTTCCTTTCTGACAGCGGCTCTGCTCGTCTCTACCTAAGCCTTTGGTGGTTTAACGCACTTTTGCAGACATCTACCGAGAGAGATAGCGGGTGCACTTTATTTTCCGTCCTACGGAAGAACTTCTCAGCGTTGTTCAGACATCCTCGCTTTAATGCATCGCACCCTCGCAACCCCACTAAAAAGTCCGCACGCAAGACGTTAGGGGTTAAGGGCAGCTTCTGCTGCCCACAAACCAACAATTCAGTCATCGAACCTCAGAACTGACCCACTTGGAGTAACCTTCGCTGCACTTCTCCACCTCCCACCGACACCCACACCCCCACACACGAAGAATGTTGGCCGGGAGGCCCATCCACCCCCCCCCCCCTCCCAAGCCCCCACTCCAGCAAACGGAGGACCTACTCGGGACCCATCAGTCGACGCTCCCACAATCTCCGTCCCTCCTCTAATTTTCCCCGGGACCCGCCACGCCTCTCGGACCTTAGGGCAGCGGCCCGCTCACCTCGTGTCCGTTGCTGGCCGGGATGATTTCAGACTCATTAACCAAGGAGGACTTGATGTCGGCTAAGTCGCCTTCCTCTTCGGGGTGACTGATCTCGGCGAAGATTTTCTCCTTCTGAGGATCGCCCTCATCCTTGAAGGGGATCATCTCGTCGGTGGCGCAGAGTTCCGGGTCTCCCCCGCCGCCGCCGCCGCCGGCCCCGGAGAGTTGGGGCATCCCGACCACTCGGTAATCTCCGCTCCGCTGGAGGAGCACCCGAGGCGACAGCAGGAAAGACAGGGGATCAACGAAAGAGGAAGGAGAAAAAGGAGATCTGGAAGGATGCGTGAGGGCGAAGAGCGGGCGGAAATGGGGCCGGCAGCCCGCGGCCGGAGCAGCTGCGGCGGTGCCCGAGCCCCGGCGGCCGCCCGCGCCTTCCCGCTCCGCGGAGACCGGCGCCTGCGCCCGCCCTCGAGGCCGAAGGGCACGGGGCTGCTTAAGGCCGCTACAGCCGGCGCCTCTGGGGGCGTCTGCGCTGCGTGGCGCGTGCTAGGCTAGGCTGCCCCGGGGGCCACCCCACGCCCCCAGCGTCTCCAGGGTCTGCGCGCGGAGGACGCGGGTTCCGGTGGAAGCACGACTCTCCCAAGTGCAGAGGAGGGTCCGTCGGCGCGTCTCTACGCAAACCTCTCCACCCTAGCTTCCCCGGTTGCCAATTTGGGAGTTTGTTTTCCGAGAAAGGAGGCAAGCTGGGCAAAAAGACTCCGTTTGCCTCAGCAGAGAAGGTACAAGGAGAATCAGAAGATAACGAAAAGTCCACTTCCTGGAGGATAAAAAAAATTAAAGAGCCACCCGGTTTGGAGATGTCCGTTTTAGAGCTTCTTATTTCCTTCCCTTTCGCTTCGGTTTTCCTTCTCCAGGCGCATTTAATCTGCTGGAGGAGGAGGAGGAAGGAGGAGGAGGAGGGGGAGGAGGAGGAGGTGGTGGAGGGGGAGGAGGAGAGAAGAGAAAGAGAAGAAGTTTGCCAAGAATAAAGTTTGTGCGGGCGAGCGCTGGGAGTCGGCAGTGGAGGGTACGGCGGGGTCTCGGGGATTCACAGCAGGGGCCTCGGACCCATATGCTTCTGCGTGGAGCTCGAGCCGACACACACACACACACAGCCCGACCCCTCTTTGTTCCCGGCTCGAGTTTCTCAGTCTGGCGCTCTCGCTCGCCGCTCTCCACGCCTCCGCCGGGCCGCTCTGTCAAAGCAAAGAGCTGCACCTTCGGGTTCGCCTGGCCGAAGGGGGGGGGGGGTGCCCTGAGCTTGGCCGCGTTCGAGGCTCCGGGTGCGTCCAGGCTCCTCGGACCGAGAGTGCTCAACCCGAGTCCCTCCTCCGCACCCTGCCCCGCAGGTGAGCGGCTGCGCCTCCCCACTGCTTCTCCTCCTCCCGCGCCTGGCTGGCGCTGAAAAGCTACCCACTTGCGTCGCTTCTCCTCCCCCTCCCCTCCCCCGCCTCCAGCTCTCCTCGGCCGCCCGCTGGGGGGGGGGGGGGGGGGAGAACGGCGAGAAGGAGGTGGTGATTGAGGACTTTTTTTTCTTTTCCCAGAGCCTGTAGGACGAGTCCTAGTGCTGTGTGTGTGTGTGTGTGTGTGTGTGTGTGTGTGTGTGTGTGCGCGCGCGCGCGTGCGCGCGCCTAGAGGAAAGAATCAGGCAACTTGCTGAGAGAAGGAAGGACCCAGCGCTTCCTGTAACCCACGAAGAAGCACCTTTTGCCCGCGTGAAATTGACAAGAAATTCTGCTGGGAAGGTTTAACTTCAACATCTAAGTATCCCCTCTCTTGTCCCACACCCCCCCAACCCCGACCTTCCTCTGCAAGTCTCTCCCCCCACCCTCTTTCCCGCCTCCCTCTCTCTTCCTCCCTCCCTTTGGCAGGGCTACGAAGATGAAAGAGAAGCCGCCGCAGCTGTGATCGACACCACATTGATAGATGCTCTGACAGGGCGGATGAGGCGGGAATTGGGGACAGAGAGAAGGAAAAGGGGAAAATATAACAGACATTGCTCAACTAAGAGAACGGAAACAAGAAGGACAAGGAAGAGAGTTGTGGGTTTCCGAAAATATAATGTCAAAGGACAAGAGAACGCATGCTAGCAAAAATTAAATCTCCAGGCTTACCGAGAAAAATAGGACACAGAAGAAAAAAACTGAAGACTGGATCTTAATTACCGCCTTTTAAAACAAGATCTCTTTCAGTACATCCTCACCATGGGATGTACAGAGAAAGTTGTGCTAGGTTTCTCGTGGAATTTAGGAGATACACACCACAGTGTATGGGAACCAAATAGAGAATGAAAAAACAACCCAAGGAGGGAGAGAGAAGGCAAAAGGACCCAGGAGTGCGATGCCAGTAGAGGGAGGGAGGACCGGGCAGTCTCTGGCACCTCGGGCTGCGCACTCAAAGAGACTCTTGAAGATGCAAATCCGAATCCGACCTCAAAAATTCCCCAACCTCCACCATCTCTTTGATGCATTTTGTACAAGGACAGAACTTTTAAGGAGATGCTTTGTGAAAGTTACAGTATAAGTGAAGCTGAAGTTTGAAAACATGTTACATTTTGTTCCTTGGCTCTCAACCCCCCTCAGTTAAAAATCCAGGCAAAATTATTATACCCAATACACTAGCCATCTGTAAAACCTCAGAACAGTAAACAAGCAGGGAGAAATGTGTCTCCATCTACCTTAAATTGAAAATAAGGAAAACACTACAGAATCAGACGTTAGCTCTATTTTATAGGAAACAGTCATGCAAGGATCCCTCTTTTCCCCCGGGGGAAAATTGCAAGCTGCTGGACATTGTATAAGTAAAGACCTTAACAGTGCTCAAAATGAGCACTTAAAACTTTGCCTACTGCTAACTACTTCCTAGGGATGGGAATTTACTAGGAAGCAATTTTTAAAAACTATCATTTAAAGGGTTCAGTTGGTCACATACAGCACTGTCAGTTGTCACACATATTCTATCTGCAGGGATTGGAGCAAAATTAAGGGGCTGGTGATGGGAGCCAGGAAGAGTAAAGCATTAAATACACTTTAAATGCTGACAATGCAAAGCCTTAGAGAAGAAAAACAAAAAGAATATTCTGCTGTTAAAATGTGTCTGTAAGATAATACTGAAAAGATTGGCAAGAAACCCATTTTTTAAATTGGTGGCAGTAGTGAACTTGTCTTGAAGTTATGCATCAATGTGAGTGCAAAGTACTAGGGCTGTAAACATGTAGCTATGACATTAATACCCTCTGTTCTAAAAGAAATATGGGAAAGCAAAGTCAAAAGTTCTCCCACAAATGTGCCAATTTGGCTGATAGGAAAAGAACTGGGAAATGCAAGTTTCACTAAAGTAGCCAGAGTAGAGGTTCCTTTGCATCAAAATGTTGAGGAGGGGCGGGGCGGGGAGGGGGGGTTGGGCAGCACACAGAATGGCCAGAGGATATTTTCTGGAAGCCAAAAAGATATTAAGTGGCAACTCCTACATCTCCCTGTTTAAGTGTTACAACTAATTCGAATCCCATTTTCTCCTTCATGTTAATTATCTGGACTCCCGGAGTCATTTGGAGATCCCGTTCAGGTGTCCTGGGGATTAGAAGCTCGAGAAGATGGGGATTTGGGGAATAATAACTTGTGGGAACTGTTTACTTGAAGGGCCGAGGGTAGGTGGCTGTGTTTGGTACTTTTCGGTAACCCTCTCCTATGGAAACATTGTTTCTAACGAAATCACCGAGCGCTTTGCTCTGTTTATGTGGCTGTTTGTCCTCCCCGAGGCGTGCGGGTGTTGACTGTCCCTAGCGTTGTTGCTAATCTTGAGACGGGCTGTACTTAAAGGGGGCTTTACCAGAAAACATTCACCCAAGTATATTTGAAGGTTTGTCTGAGAAGGAGGTTGACATCTCCACGTGAAGTCTGTCTCTCCTGGGGCGGGTGGATGGGGGTTGGAAAGCAGGGGCACTCAGGAGGGGTGCAGTAACCCCGGCAAGAAGTTCCTTCTCCTCTAACAGGTTCGGTGATGTTGCAGGCAAAGGCATTTCTGTCGCCGGGAGGTCTTTTCTAATTCGTGTGGGGGCTGCTATTACATATGCAAGCCGCCGCTTTGGGTGCACAGTCCGGGATGTGGTGGGTGCGGCGCGGGAGAAACACCGCCGCCCGCCGCCCCCTTCCCTCGGATGTAGAGGCGGGTTGTTCGTGTGAACTCGAGCGAACGACTAGAGGTTGGCTGTTGCAGGTTCACTCCTTCAGGATGTGGGTTTCAGGGGGCGTTTTGATGTGATTTAATTCCGACCGTGAAACAATTGCTAGGGGCTGGCTGTATTGCTGTTGGTTTTTCCCCTCTTGGTGGCTTTGGTTGGTTTGGGTTTAGTTTGGGAGCGAACAGTGACTTGTTTTATATCAACACTTCCCTCGGTGCCGGGCGCCGTCGCCGGCGCTGCGCGTGGGGGACGAGGCGCCCACCCGGGGCCGGAACCGAGGAGAGGGGGGAGCGGAGACGGGCCTCGCAGTCCGCAGGGTAAACGCGGCCCAGGCCCCCGCGGGTGCAGACAGGGGAGCTAGAATGACCCCCACTCCCACCAGAGACCCCTCCCCCCTGGCGATTTTGCTGCCAAGTCGACTCAGCTACAGACACTCAAGTGAGTCCTTAATTACAGGGAGGAGAGAAAAAGCGCGGTGCCCTTCAGAGCCCTCTCCGCCCCCTCGGTCCTAACCCCCCACCCAGACTCCGGGTCTTCCCCTTTGTGTGGCCTGGAGTCTCTCCCAGCTACAACTTTGGTGGGATCCCAAAGGAAGGAGGTGGCGGGGGCCTACGGAAGAGGATGCTCGAGGGGAGAGCAAGGACGGAGAAGAAGTAGAAAACGAAAACTGTGATTCCAGGGACGGACGGAACTCTGACACCCTCGATTCCCCACCCTAGCTTCGCCAGAAGACTAAAGCTGTGGGCACCTTCAGTTTAACGGACTTGGCGGGGGCGGGGGGCGCGAGGTAAATGGCAGTTTGCATCCCAGGGGTTCTTCCGCCTCTTCTGGTCTCCTCCTCAGACCGACAAACCCAGCCCCCTACCCGCCGGGTAACAACTCCTGGGACCGTGAAAGAGTCGTTCCCAAATTCGGGGCCAAATTCGGGACGTCGGGGTGGCAGCCGCGCCCCCGCACAGCCTCGTGGGGCCCGCCCACGGAACACCCCGCGGCCGCCCGCGCGTCCAGCTCTCCGGTGCCTTCTCCCGCGCTCGTGCGGGTGCGGGCCGAGCTCGGCGTCCGCAGCTCGCTGGATGGGGGGCCGAGGCGCGCCGGTGCAGAGGGCCGGGTCGTGCCGAGGCCACATCCCATCCTCCTGTGTGGGACCAGCCGGCCCTCTGCCACCCGAGAAGCGAGGGCTCACATCCCGGGGCCGTCCGGAGCGAGAGGAGTCAAGCTGGGGTGATCGCGGACAGGAACGAGGGGACGAGGAGCAGAATGGGCCTGAAAGAGCCCCGCCACGCGCCCTCGCGGGGGGGCTCCGCAATGCGAACCCCTGTCAACCGCCGCAGGGACGGGGGCTCCGGCGCAGAGGCACCGGCCGTACGTCTGGAAGGGGGAATCCCCAGTACGGAGTGGCATGGATGTGCGTGCTGGGATAAATGTGCAGAGGCCACAGGACGGCTCGCCTAGTGGGCTTGGCGTAAAATGCTTTTCTCTCCGGTCTGAAAACTTTTCTCAGGCGCCTTAACTTGGCGTGGGGACCGGCCTCCGGCAGCGGCGGCCCGCCCCTTGGGCCCCTCCCCTCCACAGCTGGTCCCCTCCGCCCGCTCGAGCCGGGGACGCGCGCGGGACACCAGCGCGGAGAGGCCGCCTCGCGCGCGCGAGCCGCGCCTTATATCCGCGGAGGGCGGTGCCTGCGCAAGGCCCGGCTCGGCGGCAAGGCCTTTGAAGTCGTGGCGGCTGCCGCTTTCATCCTTTCTTTTTTCCCTTGCAGGCCCCTTTGTGTGACTAAATTTGGCAAGAGTATGGATCCGAGCCAGTCTTTCCACGTGTGCTCCCAGCTCCCAGCTGAGAAGGCCAAGGGTTCTCTTCCGGGTAAGGAGACAGGGAGAAAGATCAAAGAGTTTGGGGAGCTGGATCTGAAATGTGAATTGAAAATAAAAATCAAGCCTGGACACATTCCAGTTTCTAAAGCAAAACCAACCCTCAGCAGAGGCCGTCTCGCTATGACTCCCCTTCTCCCTCCACTCCTTTTTACTCTTCTCTCCCTTTCTTTCCCCGCAACCGTTCTTGAGCACATGGAATAAAATAAAGAGGACATAGGAAAACATTTAGTTCCTCCAGATTTTGTCTTGCAGTAATTTTTATTAGGGAAAATATCTTGTTCATAATTACTGTTATGTGAAGCCGAATTTCTTGAGCCATAAATATTGTCTTATTGCAGTATGCTTCACACTTTCTTCTGTGGCTACATTGGGAAGAGAACGTTGACAACACCTGTGTACATGTTCGTCGTGCATGGTGCTTCTTTTGCTACACACGATATGATGCACTACATAGTTTTTTCCCCACAGAAGTGAGATCCTGCAAAAACAATGCTAATATTTTTTTTTATCAGAGCACTATCTATCTGGGGTCTATGGTTTGAAATCCTCCTGTTGACAGACTTCTGAAATCTTTTCCTACAGGCCACTAGCTAGAAAGTTTGTCTTTATAGTTTAAAAAAAACCACAAGGCTCCTTTTGGAATACACTACTTGAGCAGTATTCTGTTGTTTTAGAAGCAACGCAATATGAAGAGACTGCTTTGAAATAGTGTAATGCGGGGTTGGAAATCCTGGTTCCGTGGTGGGCACCACTGCTGTCATGCCATGCTGTGCTGACCTCAAGCAAGCCATTTCCGGTCTTTCTTTCTGCAGAATGGGTGTAATAATGGCCTACTTGACAAGATTGTTGTAAGAATTCAGTGAGGTAATGCATGTGAAAGTAGGAAGCAAAGATGATTCTTCAGGAGACCTGTAAGTTGCAACACGAAAACGTCTAAGGCACTAGGAGTCTCTACCACAGGAGTAAATGGGGATGGTCTCACACTTGCTCATGTACTGCTGTGGCCATCTCCATATCTGCAAGTTGTGTTACAAAGGCACCAAAATCATCGTAGCATTTGTTACCCCTGGAAGTGTGATGAGAGAAAAAACATTGCAGGGAGAGAGAGAATGTGATTTACCTCTGCCTCATGCTTGTGATGGGTTCCTAATGGATAGATAAGTGGATGTAGACAAATGATACTGGGAATAGAATATTATTTTGGGAGGCATTTGACACAGCTCATAATAACTCTGAGACCTTAGTAGTATGATGGGTCTATGAAAGGGTTAACATGTAGCACGTATAGATAAAACACTCAAAACAACAACATTAAGAAAGCAGAGGGGAGTGACTAGAAAGGTGTGTAAGAGATGTTTCTTGGGACTGAGTAAATCCCATCAGAATTTACATTTCAGCATAGAATGTGATTACATAGCTCAGACTGAGGCATCTTAAGTTTACAAGGCAATAAAGGTTATGGCTAGAGCTGGGTGTGTAGCACTGAGGGCATTTAGCTGAGTGTGCTTCATTTGTGATCTTCCCTAACTTAAGATAGCCCCTCCGATGGAATCATTTCCTGGGCTCCACCTCCCAGTATAAGCTTTCCAGTGAGACCTGTGTACAGAGTGATGAAAGCAGGAGTAAGGGGGTGGTTTCCAGTGTTCTGGTTCTAGTCTCCTACTGTGGCCCAAGGCTGCCCAGGTACCAGTCCTCCTGAGATACTCTATCTCTTTGGGCTGCCTCCTGCTAGTAGCAACACTCAGATCTTGCAAATGGTGTTGAAGGAGCTCTATAGCAACAGGGGTGGGAGGGTGGGGGGTACTTATGTTCTTCCTTTCACCCTTAATGGATGCAGCCATTTTGAAATTTATTTTTGGCTGGAAAAAGAACGTGGACCAAGGCACTGAGGATTTTATCTTGTTTTGGGGGGCAATGGGGAGGCCCTGAAAATACTTAAGGAAAACCTGGGGCCCTCTGTTGAGGAAAATAAACTCTCTGAATGGGGAGGCATGGTTAAAGGATTTTCTTATTTTTATAAATCTGTTTCCTCAGTGGATATGGTAATGAGGTGTTTCTTGAATCGAGGTAAATGCACCTCTTAAGATGGGTGGCCTCTGTAGTCTTTTCAGGCCTCCTGGGCTGTAGGAAGCAGGGCCCTGGGCTCTGTCAGCATTGAGCCAGAGTCTAATCCCTGGTCTGAGGCGAGAAGCCAAAGCCACAGCCTTCTTGCCTGAAGGCAAGGGCAGTACCAACAGAGCCATATGGAGATTAATGAAGAACAAGGTCATTAGTCTCATTGTTTATCCAGTTACTCACAGCACAGATTTGTGTAAATTTCAGCTACTGTGGTTGCAGTCTGTCTTTGATGTGTGTAATCTATACATTTTAGTGCCCCAGGAAAGTGCCTGACAGGAACTACATCTGATGCCCAGAAAACACATCTACACAGGCACAGTGAAGCATGTTGAACAATTTTCTAGTGAGTTCCGTCAAAGTAAATAAACCAACCTGGATGGTCAGGATGGTGCCTCCTTTTTATCATGATATAACTTTTAGGGGTCCTTGTGATTGATGTGTATTTGTTTCCACTTGAAATGGAGTACCTACTTAAAACCTTCATTTACCTCTCAGAGGAGAAGGGACTTGGCCTATATCACATTTGACCTTAGGGCATCTGGGTAGCTCAGTCGGGTTAAATGTTTGGCTTCAGTTCAGGTCATGATCTCATGGTTCATGAGTTCAAGCCCCACATCAGGCTCTGTGCTGATCGCTTGGAGCCTGGAGCCTGCTTCTGATTCTCTGTCTCCCTCTCTCTCTCTGCCCCTCCCCTGCTCATTCTCTCTCTCTCTCTCTCTCTAAGAATAAATAAACATTAACAAAATTAACAAAATCATTTGACCTTGAGGATACTTTCTTTTTTAAAGTACTTCTGTCCATAAAAACAGACTCACTGAGTGGAGTTATCCAGGCTAATATATACATTTATCCAGAACACAGCTTCTAGTTTTTTAACTCTGTCTTGGGTGTGCAGCTATGCTTAAACTGAGAATTAACAATTATTGGAGTAATTCAGAAGGTAGGCTGAGCCAATGCAAATAGTTTAGGCTACAAAATTGTCATCTGGCTCAACTGAACACTTTTCTCTGGCAGAAATAAAGCTAATTTGCCTGATCTGAATTTGACTTTTAAAGGTCCTCTGATCCCCTCTGCCAATTACAGATCTCAAGCCCACTTCCCTTAGGTTAACTTGGCAGAAAGCAAGGGACAGAGATAAATTACTATGCTATGAAGTTAGACAATGATTTTTGACTGCCAGTTCAGATAACTGCACACAATCCCAAATATATTTTGAAGCTTGAATGATCCAGATATTTGACCTTTGCTGTTCAAATTCTCTGAATAATTTTTAGATTATTTTCCTTTGTATTTCAGGAACAGCAAATCTCCAGTGGCTGAGGCAAACAGACCTCTTACAATCTCTCTTGCACTCCTTCAGTAGCCTCCAGCTGGTTTCCGGCTTCCCCTCTTGCTGTGTTCCATGCATGCCCTACAACAGTCCATGCATCAGAGAGCAAAGTCATCCTTGAACAGTTCCTAGTGTGTGGAGGAAGCTTCCAAGTTGCCATCAACGCACTCCTGACTTCCTCTCCTATTCCTTGTTCACTGCTCTCCAGTACCCGGCTCTCTGTGCAGTTCCTCCAGTGTGTAAAGTGCACGTGCATGCACGTGCACTGTCTTTTATTTGCTGTTGACTCTGCCCAGAGACTCTCGGCCAGGTAGATATTTGCAGGACTCATTCTTCATGTTTCTGCTCAGATGACTACTCCTCACCTCCACTTCATCCCAATTCTGGGCACTATCTATTCTTTTACAGGCTTCATCTTTCTCCATCTATCACTTCCTGACATATTTTTTAGTATTTATTTATCCTTTACCTTCTTGTCCCACCGGAACGTGAGTTCCATGAGGGTATTTGTTTTCTGATATTCCCACTGCCTACAATAGCTCTTGGTACACAGAAAATATACTAGAAACGTGTTGTGTGCTAAGTTAATACAGCTTTTGAACCCTCAGTTTCTTATCTGTAATGCTTCCATTATGGAAGATTATATATATTTGATATAAAATTACCTGGTATATAGTATAAACGCTGAGTAAGTGGTAGCTATAGTTGTGTAGATTAGCACTGCCAACAGAAATATAGTGCAAGTCCCATATATAATTTTAAGAAGCTGGAAAGAAAAAGATTAAGTTAAATTAAAATTTGCTTAATTTTATTTATCTTATAAAAAATTTCTGTTCTTCCTTTTTTTTTTTTTTAATGTTTGTTTCTGAGAGAAAGAGAGAGTGCAAGCAGGGGAGGGGCAGAGAGAGAGAGAGAGAGACACAGAATGTGAAGCAGGCTCCAGGCTCTGAGCTGTCAGCAGAACACGATGTGGGGCTCGAACCCACAAACCATGGGATCATGACCTGAGCTGAAGTTGGATGTTAACTGACTGAGCCACCCAGGTACCCCCCCCAAAAAAAAATTTTTTTTTTTCATATTAGAGAGAGAATGTGTGTGCATGGTGTGTACACTTAAGGAGGGGAGGGGCAGAGGGGGAGAGAAACAAAGACAGAGAGAGACAGAGAGGGAGAATCTTAAACAAGCCCCACACTTAGCATGGAGCCTGACGTGAGCCAATCCCGTGACCCTGGAATCATGACTGAGCCAACCAGGTGTCCCAAATTAATTTTAATAATGTATTTTATTTAACTCAAATATCCAAAATGCTGCCATTAAAAAAAATTTTTTTTAATGTTTATTTATTTTTGAGGGAGAGAAAGAGAGCACACTAGCATGAGGAGTGGAGAGAGAGGGAGACACAGAATCCGAAGCAGGCCCCAGGCTCCCAGCTGTCAGCACAGAGCCCCACACGGGGCTGGAACTCATGAACTGTGAGATCATGACCTGAGCCGAAGGCAGACACTCAACCCACTGAGCCACCCAGACGCCCCTAAAATATTACCATTTTAACACGTAATCATTTTAAACACTTACTGATGAAAGATTTTACGTTCTCTATTTCATATTAACTTTTTGAAATTTGGTGTATTGTTTGCCCACAGCACTCTCAGTTCAGACCAACGACATTTTGAGGGCTCAGCAACACACATGGCTAGAGGCTACTGTATCAGGCAGTTTTGCTGTATTCGGTCAACTCTTTAATGACAAGTGTGTGTCTGATTCATCTTGGTAGCCCCCTTGCTACAGTAATACCTTGCACATGCACACTTCCCTTAAAACAGTAGACGATGAAAGATGTGTCAAAGAATATTACATATCAAGTAATATTATTACAATGTATTGTTATATACTATTTTTCATGGCAAATACAGATTTTCAACTTTATTGGAGAGTGAAATAAGTCTGAACTACTTTGAGATTATAATCCTCACTTTAAATGCATTATAATAGTGCTTTGCACGTAATAGGAGCTCAGTAAATAGTTGTGGTTCAAGTATGTGGTTGAATTATTTCTTTGAGTATGTTTTCACATTCTAAATAGTGGATTCACCAGTGCGCTTTAGAAAATATGTAGGTTGAAGCGTTTCTTCTTGAATGACTTTCCCCTCCCTGGCCAAACTGCTAAGCTCGAAGTTCCCTACAGGTCATCTAGGATCAGAGGTTTCTCAGGAAATAGGTAGTATGGAGAGCTCTGGCTCCCACCCCAGATTTCATTTTCAGCTATACTTCTAAACTACTTTTTGGTCACACATGGGCCAGGTAGTAAATCTCTGTCTTCTGCCTGGAGTTTTCAACCAAAATACTTTAATAAGGCATTAGTCTTAGGCTTAGGCAGACGCTTTATAGTTGCAAAATTGTTTCACCCATTTCAGACATTTAAACCTTGATGCAATAAAGAAAGTAAAATGAAATTATTTTGCCAGCAAGAAGATCACTAAAAATATATTCAAGATACTGTCATTGAGATGTTCATAGAGGCGAAAGGTCTGGTTGTTTGAACTAGGGGATTTGTTAAATACATTCTAAAAAGCCATACGGTGGAGGCTATGCGGATACGAAAATGGTGCCATATTTTTATTCGCTTGAAGAAAAGATATTGGTATTATGTTAAGTGGAAAAAGCAGATTATGAAAGAACAAGTACAATCCTGGCTCATTAAAAAAGAAAAAATCCCCTTCACGTTAGCATTTATTAGCACATAAGCTCTATGAGGGCAAGGGCACTGCCTTGTTTACTACAGTATACCCAGTACCTAGAACTTCTCCTGCTACAAACTGGGCACTTGGTCAATATCTATTCAATATCTCTAGGAGGATAGACACTAATATACTGACAGTAGTTTTCTCTGAATAGTGGAGACTTGGGTGGTGTTTAGTTTCATCTTTGTGCTTTTAAAAACATTTATATGCAATGAATCAAGATGAAGATTTTAAAAAGTTAAAATGTAATGTGATAAAAAAGATTTAGGGGCTCCTGGGTGGCTCAGTCGGTTGAGCCTCCGACTTTGGCTCAGGTCACGATCTCACGGTCTGTGAGTTTGAGCCCCACGTCAGGCTCTGTGCTGACAGCTCAGAGCCTGGAACCCGCTTTGCATCCTGTGTCTCCCTCTCTCTCTGCCCCTCCCCCGCTCATTCTCTCTCTCTCTCTCATTCTCTCTCTCTCTTTCAAAAATAAATTAAAAAAAAACGTTAAAAAAAGATTTAAAAAATAAAAGAGCTGATGCTAGGGAATTTCGACAATAAGAACAGCCATAATCTAAAGAAATAAATCACCAAGGAAAAGAGGATGAAGACATCAGTGGCAGTGTTGGAGCCACTGCATCAGAGCAGAAACGATTTCAGGACAAACTGAAATTGTGAGCATGCAGAAGTTAATACAGACGGGCTCTGACCATTTATAGCAATTTTTTAAAAAGGCTTTTTTTTTACTTTTAAGGCAAAATTTAAACAGTGAAATGCGAAGTTTCTAAGTGTACAATTAATTCAAGGATTTTTAAAAACATTTCACTACATGCGTTAACAGAATGAGTATCCCTTCCATGCACTAAAAGAGCACTGTACTGAATGCAGCTCGCAAGTACTTTGTAGAAACATCTTTATTACAAGTTTTGGTAAATACATACACCTGTGAAACAATCACTCCAATAAAATTACAGAATACTTCAGCTACTCTGGACATTCCCCTAGAGAATGAACTTATTTTGTTATTTGGGGTTTTAAAATATTTTTTTTTTAAGTTTATTTATTTTGAGAGAGAGAGTGAGCATACATACAGAAGGGGCAGAAAGAGAAGGAGAGAGAGAGAATCCCAAGCAGGATCTGCACTGTCAACACAGAGTTTGATGGGTGCTCCCAACTCACTAACTGTGAGATAATGACCTGAGTTGAAATCAGGTCGGTCAACCGACTGAACCACCCAGATGCCCTGAGAATTAACTTACTGGAAGTAACTTTTTAAGCTACATTTTTGGTGAAATGTCATGTGTTGTTAGATTGTTCTTTTCCTACTGGCTGCTTTGGATTAAAATACACCTTTCCAGAAAATATGTCAATAATGTACTTTATATAGGAAGGGCAGAAATGGAACTCATAGTATCAGGTTAGCTATTAAAATGCTGAATTGGAACACCAGCCAGGTAAATTCAGTGAAATACTGCAAATTGTTTTTCAGTGTAATAGATGAAATGATGTCTGTGGTCCCAACAAACCTCAGAAGAGGTCTTGGTTGCTCCAGACAGGGATTTTTGGGGGGAGGAGCCTTAGGGGGTAAACTGAGAAGGAAGTGATGGGGTGATTTCCAGAGACAGCTGCATCCCAGAGACTTGGGAACATGAGGATCTTTGGTGGCTGTAGAAACACAGGAGAGCACCATAGTGGATTTGTTCATGCCCCCAGTGCATGCCTCGTGAGCTCAGCATTCCTCTGAGCTCTGTCTGATCTAGTCCACTGCATACACATACACTTGAACACAGCAAACAGGAGGGTCTTCTGGCTGCAGCACAAAATTGTGCTTAATGTGAAGAAGAAGAAGAAAAAAAAGTATTTCCTGGATTTCTCTTATGGGGAAGTGTTAACAAATACAGACGGGATGTAGTCTGATGTTTTTTCCCCTTATTGTGAAATAGTTGACGTTCTTGTCTTTTCTCTGTCTCTCTGTCTCTAACATGAAGATAAACCTGAACTTCCAGGAAGGGGAAAATTTAATTAACTTAAGTATGGGTTTCCAGAACAATCTGATCAGTAAGCAGGTCAGAACTGTCCAAAAGAGGACTGTGGAATGGATTGCAGGATGGTTCAGATCAGATGATTTCTTAGCCAAGTGTCAGAACTTCTTGGATTGCTATCCTGATAGTCCAGAAAGACATTGCATGCTGTGAGGAAAACAAAAACAGTAATGTGAAAACAACACTCCGAATTTACTCCAAGTATGGACCACAAAACACTCCCAAGCAGCTGTGTTGCTCCCTGAGACCTTTCATCTGTCCCCCTTTCTTCATGGACCCTGCAGCATGTGGGGTGTGAAATCACCTGATAAACTGTTTCCACTGGTGAGCTATGAGAATTTCATAGTTAGACCCCTGAAAATGAAGGGAATTAAGAACTGATAGGAAAGATGATTTGGTGCCCAAGGTGGTGAATTGGTCACTAGAAAGACTCACCTAGGTAAGAAACACCTTTGCATGGTGGCTATGTAGGTAAGAAATAATAAGTAAGCTGAAAAGTAAGATAATAAAAAAGATTCATTTCCATGAGAAGGCCAGGTGGACAGAGAGCAGTAATCAAAGTTAAATTATGATCTGAGAAAAAGGAGCAGGAGAGGAAGTTTACTTAATGACTAAATATTTTCTTTTGTCTCTCCCCTTCGCTTGTAAACCAAGGTGGTATTTATTTGTTTGCTTGTTTTCCAGGCAAGAACCAATGCTTTATAATTAATTATATTCATAAGTCCAACAATAGTAACAGCAAAAATGATTTTCAAATGATAATCATTGTCATTGTATCTGGGTTTTTTTATTACTAAAAGAAAAAAATGTTGAAAATCAAATGGACATTGTACATTAGGTACTGTGAGTATTCCACTTTCTATGGTTGATTAAAAAAACCTATTCTGTTTCACGTAATGCTTCAAGTAAATTATATTTTCTGCCTCTCACATTCAAATACAAGACTGTTATCTTAGGGTTCCTTCCCAGCACTATGGAAGAAATATTTAATGGAAATAACTCTATTTTAGCTGTACTGTCTCTTTTCTGTTCCCTTTTTACTGAAGGGGGAAAAAAGGAGAAGAAAAAGAAATAAAACAACAATAATTATATTTCTAGCCTAAGACTATGATCCTTTGAATAAAACCGCCCTCACTTTTGGTTATGCAGGAAGGGTAAGTGATCTCCTATTTTCTCATAGTTTCTTCTGGTCTTAGTAAAGATGAAAGAGGAATTTACAATCAAATAAAAATGATACTGCAGACATTACAACTAATTTATACAGTTAAAAACTCAGGATTGTATTCAGATCAACATGACACAGAATTTAATTTAAAAGGAAAGGGGGCAACTTCTCTTTTCTTTTTATTTTGGCAACTCAATTCACATTGTACATGAGTCAATAATTATGTTCTCACTGAGAACACTGATGAATATGACTTTGTGTTCATTATGTTGATAACTGAATTTAAATGGAACCAACTCCATCATCAGGTTGGAGATAATTCAGAAGTACTGCTTTCTTCGCTTTTTCTTCTACTATCTCCTTTTTTCTATCTTCCAGATCATTGGTGCCTCATCAGAGGGAAAAGAGAGAAGGAAAAACTTACCGACTTATGTATTACAAGTCACTACAGAAATTACATATGCAAAATTTTCATGATCTATTCTACACATATTATAGTTTATAAGCCAATATTTTGTTCAGGGAAAAAGTAAAGCATAAATTAAACCAATCATTAAATATCTTAGGCGAAAGAGAAAAGAAGCTGTTGTGTTGGGTATTTTGGGGGAGGGGGGAGTTATGGTGTTTTTTTTGTTTGTTTTTTTCTTTTGCCTGAATTAATCAGTTAATCAATTGAACAGAACTAATATTCAATTATATGTTATTTTGTCGGGGAAAAAAATCAGATATTTCTTTAGGTTCCAAACAATGCAAATATTACCACACAAAGAAGGTAGAAGATATAAATACAATCCTCTTCTCTCATTCTTTCTTGAACACACTCCAGACATGATTTTAGTCTCAGCTCTCCACCAAAATTGCTAAATCTGACGGTCAATTTTCAGTCTCTTTGTTGGACCCATGGTCAGTATTTGTCACAGTTCATCACTCTTTCTCCAAACGCTTTCTTCACTTGCTTCCAGGATGTCATCAGCTTCTGGTTCTTTCCTGGTCTCCTGGGCCACCCCTCAGTCACTTTTGCTTGTTCCCCATCTTGTCCCTGACTTGTAGTTGGTGGAGTGCTCCTTTGACTCAGACTCTCAGCCCCTCCTTTCTGTCTATTCATTGAGGACCTCATCCAGTCTCATGCCCTTACATACAATGTAGATGCTAACAACGCCCAGAATTAAATCTCTCCCGTAGACCGAGCCCCTGACTCACAGACTTGCATATCCAACTGCTTACAGACCTCTCCATTTGGATGTCTGCTAGTTATAACATATTCAACATCTAGCTTCTGATCTTCTCCCAAGTCTACTCCTCCGTAGTGTCCTCTATCTCAGGAAATGGCAGGTCTACTTTTATGCCACTCAGGCTAAAACCTCAGAGCCATCATTAACCCTTCTCTTTTCTCTGACTCCCTGCATCTAATCTAGCTACAAATCCTTTACCTGTAAAATATAACCAGAGCCAACTACTCACCAACCCAGTTCAAGCTGCTATCATCTTTCATCTGGATTTTAACAATAGCTTCCTAAATGAGCCCCTTGTTTCTGCCTTTGTCACACTTGCCTACTATCTGCGAAGCTGCCAAAGTGATCCCCTTAAACCTCAGTCAGTTCAGATCTTTCTTCTGCTCAGCGTGCTCCGGTAGCTTACCATTCGTAACGGCCTACAAGACCCTATATGATCTACACCCACCTTGGACTTTCCTTGCTGTTTCTGCCCCAGGATCTTTACACAAGCTATTTCCTCTCTAATATTCTTCCTCTAGATCTTTGGATGGCTTACTCTCTCACCTTCTCTGGGTCTTTCCAAATATCCCTTGTCAGTAAGGTCTTCTCTGATCACCCTACTTAAAATGATAACCTCCCCCTTCCCCTCCCCACCACAGACACTGGTAGTCCCTGTCCTCCTTTCCTGTGTTATTTGTAGCACTTATTGCCAGCTGACACCCTGTACCTATTATTTATTTATTTATTGGCTATCTTCCCCACTAGAATGTAGTTTCCTGAAGGGAAAGGATTTTTGTGTTTCTTTCACTGCTATATCTCAAGGCATCTATAACAATTTCTTATATGTAGAAAAAGTCCAATAAATATTTCTTGAATGAAAGAATATCTTAAAAAATATCTACGCACAGCTTGGTAGCACATGGTACCTGTATACTTTATCTATTATAATAGCTGTGAGCTATGGATGGGTGAATTGTTTGGTATTTGTAAAAAAAAAACAAAAAAAACAAAAAAAAACATATTTTATCATTTATTTATTTTATTTTATTTTTAAAATTATTTTTATTTGTTTTTAAAGTTTATTTATTTTGAGAGAGAGAGAGAAACAAATTTAGTAGGGAAGAGCAGAAACAGAAGGGGTGAGAGAGACTCACAAGCAGACTCTGTGCTATCAGCACAAAGCCAGATGCAGGGCTTGAACTCACCAACCGTGAAATCATGACCTGGGCCAAAACCAGGAGTCAGACACTTAACTGAGCCACTCAGGCACCCCAATAAACCATATTTTAAACGAAGCTATTTAAAATAGCTTCAGGGAAGCTATTACTTGGAAGAATTTGATGATTATTTTATAAGGTAAAATTCCTTTTTTAAAATGACCATTCATTCATTTGTCTATGTGGTCAATTTCATTCTAATGGCTTGCTTGCCTAGAGAAGAATCCTTTTTTTTCTTAAAGCTGTTCTTTGGTTTTTTTAATGTTTATTTATTTATTTTGAGAGAGAGAGAAAGCACACTCGTGCACACAGGTGCATGGAAGTGGGGGAGGGGCAGAGAGAGAGAGAGGGAAAGAGAGAATCCCAAGCAGGTTCCAGTCAATGCAGAACCCGTTGTGGGGCTCCATCTCACGAATTGTGAGATCGTGACCTGAGCTGAGATCAAGAGTGGGACGCTTAACTGCCTGAGCCACCCAACTCTGTTGGGCAAGCAGATATGATGAGGCTATTTTGAACTGACAGGAAGGAAGGTAAATTTAAATTTTAAGATATTTAAAAAGGTCTGTTTTTCAGTGGACTGGCTTGGGCTAGACTTTACCGTTCCTGTGCTGCTCCTGTCCAAACATTTCCCGGGGTGCTGGAGCCCTTGGTTGGTTATATGGAGGAAGATTTTTGAGTGATTGATAGGCTCAGAATAATTTCCCTTGACTCGAATAATGAGAAAGCTATTTCCTTTTCTATTCTCTTTCAATCTCAGTTTAGTATCTAGCAGCATCTGTGGGACCCCACCCATATCTCTTTACCTTTATCAAGTCAAGGCACTCCTGCCAGACTTGCAGTTGTAGCATTAGTATATTCTTTGGGTGAGGTCTTCTCTTTCCTCTGGGGTCTTCTTTGATGCCCACAAAGTAGCCCAGGATTGCTGGGGAGTTAAGGTCCCTGGGATCAGCCTTCAACAATGGTTGGTGTATAAATACCCCAGTTCCCTCATGCTTTGTGTGGGCTAATTCTGAGGTGTGTTCTGTGCGGGCTCCCAGAGTTTCCCCAGAGGGATTAACTTTCAGTTGCCCAGTGATTGCTGGCTTGATAACACAGCAAGTATTGGCTTCCTTCCCTTTTCTATCTCATTTCCCAACTCCCTTATTTGTATTCTAATGTTTCCTTCACCTTTTGAAGTGAACTACTTGCAACTGAGTTCTTTTTACAGGGTTTGCTTCTGGAGAAATCCAAACTAAAACAGTACTGGCAAGGCTTTAGCTACTCCTAGTGCCTACAGAGCTTCCTTTTGACCAGAGGGCTAGTTCAGGCCTCAGGCTAGAAACCTTGGGTTATTGAAAGCATCTTGCTAGACTTACTGGCAGTGGTTCTGTTTTCATTATACTTATTTTTCAGTTACCTTCCATTTACTGTGATAATGATTTTCCATTTACTATTATGATATAAATGTGTCCATTTTTTAAAAAATGTTTATTTATTTTTGAGAGAGAGAGAGTGAGCAAGTGCATGCACGTTAGGGAGGGGCAGAGAAGAAGAGGGAGACAGAGAATCTGAAACAGGCTTCACGCTGTCAGCACAGACTCCAATGTGGGGCTTGAACTCAGGAACCATGAGATCATGACCTGAGCCAAAGTCTAACGCTTAACCCACTGAGCCACCCAGGGGCCCCTAAATGGATCCATTTAAATTTAAAAGGGGAATTGGTTTAAATACAATGTTTATTAAATAATAGGATAGTGGCAAAGGGATTTGACAGAAGTCATGGACATAAATAGCTGAGGTTTGGGGGACATGTTGCTATGGTTCCTGAGCTAGCTTTGTGGGATTTTTGGGGGAACCAGAGAGTTTCCCACTATGCTTTCTGTGCACCTTCACAAAACAGCAAGCAGTCATAAATACCAGTAATGTTATTTTATGCTATATTCCCTATAAAGTTGGTACCTCCCGTTATGACTGTAAATGCTTGAACATACTAAATAAATTTGTTTCATTGATACAATTTTTAAACTTTTTAAAAGTTTGTTTATTTTGAGAGAGAGAGAGAGAGAGGAGAGCATGTGCATGAGTGGGGGAGGGGCAGAGAGCGAGGAGAGAGAGAATCCCAACCAGGCTGTATGTTGTCAGTGAGGAGCCTGATGCTGGGCTCAAACTCAAGAACTGTGAGATCATAACCTTAGCCGAAACCAAGACTTGGATGCTTAACCAATTGAGCGCCCAAGACACCTCTCATTTATATAATTTTTAAATGTTTCCTTTTCAAATATTGTACCTTCTTCTTCCTCCCTTGACCGCTCATCTCTTTTCTAGGAACAGAAGGAAGTAACAATCACCCATAATCTCAACACCCAGAAGTAAGTACTGTTGACATTGTGTTATATTTCCTTCCTGTCCTTTTCTTTTTTTTTTTTTTTTTAAATTTTTTTTTTTTCAACGTTTTTTATTTATTTTTGGGACAGAGAGAGACAGAGCATGAACGGGGGAGGGGCAGAGAGAGAGGGAGACACAGAATCGGAAACAGGCTCCAAGCCATCAGCCCAGAGCCTGACGCGGGGCTCGAACTCACGGACCGCGAGATCGTGACCTGGCTGAAGTCAGACGCTTAACCGACTGCGCCACCCAGGCGCCCCCTTCCTGTCCTTTTCTAATGATGTATATAAATGATGTGCTGAACCCATTCCAGTTAAATTCCCTGATGACCACTAAGAACAAAGCTTGTTTTCACTTGAGTCAAATTACTTGTTCCCTCCACAGCATTTAACACTGCTGATCCTTCTTGAACATCTGTCCTGCCTTACTGACTGTGACACCACTCTCCTTTCTCCCCTTCTAGGTCTCCTCCTTCTCCATTTCTTTATAAAGGCTCCCATGCCTGCTTGTTTCTTTTTCTTTTTAAAAAATTTTTTAATGATTATTTATTTTGAGACAGAGAGAGAGGGGGAGAGGCAGACAGAGGGGGAGATAGAGGATCCATAATGGGCTTTGCACTGACAGCAGAGAGCCTGATACGGGGCTTGAACTCATGAGCTGTGAGATTATGACCTGAGCCAACATTGGACATTTAATGGACTGAGCCATCCAGGTGCCCCGACTGCTTGTTTCTTAAATACAGGCCTTCCTCTGGTTGTTCCTGACAATCTCACCATCACACGAAATTTACTCCAAATCCCTCACCTCAACCCCAGATCCAGGACATCCTGGACATTCCTGGCTGTCCCATGGCCACATCAACTCATCATGTCCAAAATTATACTCCTACTTTCCTCCCACAAACCCATGTTTCTTCTGTATTTCCAAACTCATCAATTTAAGCCCAAATCAAGGTGTTATCCTTGACTCCTCCCTCTTAGTCACCCTTG
Source organism: Panthera onca (assembly GCF_046562875.1). Lineage (NCBI taxonomy): Eukaryota > Metazoa > Chordata > Mammalia > Carnivora > Felidae > Panthera > Panthera onca. The sequence continues at coordinate 90,469,031 of NC_138342.1, forward strand.
GATTGATGAGAACCTAAGTGCCCTCCTCTCCACCCCTTGTTGCTGCCAGCCCTGTCCCTGGCTCTTACCCTCTCCGAAAGAACTGTCCCAGTCTCTTGGGGAGTCTCCCAGCCTTTAGCTACCCCATCTACTACCTTATACCCAAAGTGATTTTTTGGTACAGAAACTGATCATGACACTTTTTTGCTTAAAACACTTAAGTGAAAAGCCCAGGTCTATGATAAAACACTAAAGTGTTACCTCTACAGAATGAGGGTAGAGCATGTATTTTTTATTCTATGCACTTTTTTTACTACTTGGTTTTTCTTTAACAATGAACATATTTTTTCCCCAATTAGCACAAATAAAGATAAAGATTTTCAAGAGAAAAACATGTTCAAGGAACACCTCCTGTTGCTTACAGCAGGGGACTAAAAAGTCGTTGAGCTCCCTGTTTGACTCTCCCTAAGGCTTTTGTTTCCTACACCATAGTCGTATGCTCTATGACCCAGGTTTATACAGTAGGCTCCAGGCATTCTGAATTACGTGCAGCTTTCCAGGCGTTCGGTCATGTGGTTTCCTCCACCAGCAACGCCTTTCTAGTCTTCACCACTTGCCCTGTGCCTGAATGTCCTTCAGGACTCAGGTTGTGTCACCTCTTCCGTGAAGGACTCCAGGCCACTCCCCCCAGAAGACTACAGAGGTAGCAGAGAGTTGGTTCCTCCCTGGAGTTGATATTCCAGCAGTGGGAAGCAAACATGCAGATACAGAAAAACAGCTTGGTGAGGTGTGTGCAACAGTGGGCAGGCCTGCCAGCACATGGTGCATTTAAAGGATACGTGAAACTCTGTTTGCAAAGTGTATTTGCAAATACAAAGTTGTAATCATATTATGTCTACACCTAGCGCTGTAGCACTTACAGATAAATGGGAACCACACTTGGTCAGGTTGCTAATGGGAAGTTGAAGGCTTCCTGCTGAACAAACAATGTTACTTTTCGCTATTGAGGATTTGGGCCACACGGTACTTTGATCTAAAAATTTTAGTAGATAAAGAATGAATATTTATTGTTTTTACGAGCATTGTTTTGTATAAAACAAATTTGGGGGAGTGGAAAGGAATAAATATTTGGGACAGCAAACATTTAAATGCCAGCAGTTAATTTACTTTCTTACCTTGATTTACAATGGTAACATTTGGGTGGGAGCTGAAAAGAAGGAACACTCTTTTGTTCTTGTTTTATTTAGAATTTCCAAAGTCTAAAGAATGTTTTTATTGCAAGTACATAAAATAATGAAAAAAACAAACAAACAAACCCCAAGGATTTAGATGCCATTAGAGAAGCTTAACCTTAGGGTGTTAAATGGGCAAAGGATACTCTAGCAGGTTTCTTTTGGATCTTTTCCTATTTTTTTTTTCTTTTTAAATACCTTCTAACTTCAAATTTGTTTTTCTAAGGAAAAGGGGGGAAAAGGAGTGTTAAAAGGGGGGGGGGGAAACAGTTAAAAGAAACTAGAACTCCAGGTGAGTAGACCCAGGACCCCACAAAGTGAGTGAGCAGACCCGGCTGATGGTGGGTGGATTGAGGTGAAGGACACAGTAGGTGTCTCATAGGCTAGAGGATTTTATTTGGATGACCCGGATAGCTCATCTAATACAGCATGGACGTCTCTGTCCTTTGCCTGCACAGATCCAGCCTGCATGACTAAACAACCACCAGCTCCAGAGTCTTAGAAACCTAAAATCCTAAAATCACATTTAGAGCTGGTGTGCTGTTTAACAAGGGTCATCTAGAGGGAAAGCAACTGATAGGCTCAGGAGGTACTGATGCTGGCTCTTAATGTTTCAAACATACCATTTGCCTTGATCAGATGTTATTTTCGGGAAAGAAAATAGTCTTGTCTCTGGGACTCTGCGACACTAGAAATTGTTCTGAGCTTTAAAACTACTCCAAAGTTTCATAATCTCCACAAGCGTTCAAAGGGCAGAAAAACCCCACAGCTTGTGTTTTTCCGGGCCTATTATTTTATTTCGAATTTGATTTTCTTTCTGTTTTACTTGTTTTACATCGTGATCACAAGCAAAATGGTGCAGCTATGGCAATGCTTATAGAATTCGTGTGTCCTGCTCGGGGCCTAGTGCTGTGGGCGGTGTGGGTGTCGGTGTCGCACACTCGAGAGCAAGGAGGAAGGTGACATCAAAGAGCTTGAAGACTGAGCACATTTACTTTTCTGATTCAAATTACTTTGTTTGGAAAAGAGTAAACACAATTACCTTAACAACTGAGCTGGGAGGCTTTGAGGGTTTAACACAACCTTGTTTTCCTAGGGAGAGGGTGGGGACTGCTGAGGATGGGGGAGAGGGGCCTCAAGAACCAGGTGGTTTTATTTGTTTTCACTTTCTTCTCCGAAATGCGTTTGAGTAGTAACAGGGCATTTGATTTTCTTATAAAATTGACTTTGCTTATTTTCCTTATTTAGAATGGAATTAACGTTCATTATAAAATAATTAGGCCAATGGAGAAAGCCCACAAAATTCTGTCACCGAGCCTCTTCCTATATTTGTACCCTCAGCCAACAGTTCCCCTGCACATATCCATGTAGCAACACCAGCCCCGCCCCACCCCCACCATGATTGCATGTTATTCATTGTTTCATTGTTTCCTTTTTTTCCATAGTGGATCCCAGAGGGCTTTCACCCCCAGCTCCTGTAGAGCATCTGTGGAGTAGTATTCCACTACATGGGTGTTAACCTAGTTTATTTAACCTGTCTTCCTCTGGTAATTTCTAAGATTTGCTACCAAAATATTGGTATTTTGCTACCAATACCAACACGGCCATTAATATTCTTGTAGTTGTGGGATCCTGCAAATGGGACAGTGTGCCTGGAGGGTGAATAGCTAGAACTGGAATTGCTGGGTCAGGAGGTATGAGCATTGGTGGTCTTGTTTGGAATTGTGTTGCTTGCCTCCAGAAACAATCATACCAATTTATACTCATGCCAGCCATGGATGAGAATGCCTGTTTCCTCACATCTTTGGGAAAACAGTGTGATGTCAAATTTCTGGGTCTTTTCCAGTTTGGAAGGCAAAATTGTGCCTTAGTGTGTAGTTTAATGTGTACTTACCTTGTTAGTAAGGGTGAACGTCTTTGCTTAAGTTTAAAGAGCTGTTTGTATTTCTTATTTTGTAAACTGTACTTTTCCTATCCTTTGTCCACTTTTCTATTGGGTTTTATTCTTTTTCTTATTGATTTCTTATAGATCTTTATGTATTAATAATGCTAGTCTTTTTTTCTGAGATATGAATCACAAACATATTTACCAGTTCACTGTTTGTATTTTATTTAGTCTCCTCACTCCTCACCCTGTGCAGAAAGTTTTTATTTTTATGTAGTCAAATATCCAGTCTTTATCTTTTATGACTGAAAGGTTTTATTTTATACAAGAGGCTTTTCTCAAAATAGGTTATTTTTAAAAATCCTTCTAGGTTTTCCTCTATTTGCATATGAATTCATATTTGATACATCTGGGAACTTATTTTTGGTGGGGCGTATGAAGTAGAAAACCAGCCTTACTGATATTTTCCACATGGCCACCTGTTTGCCTCAATACCATTTATTGAACAATATCTTTTCATTAATGTTCTAAAAAATTAGTGCTGTATATTAAATTACCTCGAGAATTTGTCTTTTATGAACATTCTGTTTTATTCCATTGATTAGTTTGAAGAGTCATGCACTAGTACCACTTTGTTGTGTTGTGTTTTTTTTTGTTTTTTTTTTTTTTATATGAAATTTATTGTCAAATTGGTTTCCATACAACTCCCAATGCTCATCCCAACAGGTGCCCTCCTCAATACCCATCTCCCACCCTCCCCTCCCTCCCATCCCCCATCAGTACCACTTTGTTTACAAACTATAGCTTTATGATGTATTTTAAAACCCGCCTCGCTCTGGCATGCTCTCCTATGACCTTTCCCCCCAGATTTTCGTGGCTATTCTTGCTTGCTTACGGACATTGAAACCAGCTTATCCACTTGTCCCACAAAAATTATTAATTTTTTTGTTGGAAACACGTCACGTTTACAGATTGCCATAGGGAGAACTGAATTTTAGGATGTTAAGTCTTTGACCAAGAACACGGTATTTTTTGCTATTTTCTTCAAGTCTTCCTTTGTGTCTAGTAGCAGATTCTTTTAATACTCACTCCAGTAAAGGGAATGTCTGCTAATGAAGTACTAGCAAGAGAGTAAGCTCCCCAGACAGTTTCTCAGAAAAAGCAAGCTTTGGGCTTAACTGATGCATATTTCTAGTCTTTGAGAATCACCTTTTTCTTTATTAAATATACTTTCAATAATTTTGCATCTGTGTGACCATATTAATAACCAAATTAATAATTTGCAAAATTGTCCTGCATGGTTTTTCTGTTTCGATATGATAAGAGGCCAGCAAGATGAGTTCCTGGTTTCTAACATTGTGCTGTCTTCTCTTTCTCTCTTATTTTTACATTTAAATTTTACTTAGTTTTTTTTAATTAAAAAATTTTAAAATATTTATTTGATTTGGGGAGAGAGAGAGATAGAGACAGGGTGCGAGTGGGGGAGGGGCAGAGAGAGAGGGAGACACAAAATCTGAAGCAGGCTCCAGGCTCTGAGCTGTCAGTACTGAGCCTGATACAGGGCTTGAACTCACGAACTGCGAGATCATGACCTGAGCCGAAGCTGGACGCTTAACCAACTGAGCCACCCAGGCTCCCCTTAGGTTTTTTTAAACTGATTTTTTTAGTTTGAAATGATTTTAGATACCCAGAAGAATTCCAAAGATAGTGTAATGTTCCTGTGTTTCCTTCTCCCAGTTTGTCCTACTGTTAATATTTTAAATAACCATTGGGCATTTGTCAAAACTGAGGAGTTAACGTTGGTATGTTACTTTTAACTAAACTTAAGTCTCATGAGTTTTCCCATTCATGGCATTTTTTCTTTTGTTCCAGAATCAAGTCAGGAGACTACACTGCACTTAGTATTGTTCTTTGATTAACCTTGCTCTTTATAGCCTCTAGGGTTAACCATGTAGGTTCTTGTCAGGGCTGGAGGAAAACCCTAATGACCACAGAATCAGATCATTTGATCACATGATACAGCTTTTCTGCCCCAAATGTGCTTTCCTGTATTTTCATGGTTTCACTAATTTAAACACAGTGTGTATTATGTTTGTGTGTGTACAATATAAAGACAAACTAACATTTCTTTATGTTCTTCTAATGATTTTCCTTCAAACACTGTTGACAAGGTTGTCATGTATTGTGGTAAAAGTATTGTTTGTTAAATCAACAAATGGATTCTTCTTCATACTGTCCACATTTGCCTAATCTATAAAGATAAGCAGTATGGTTTGGGTTAGTGATTAAAAACAAGGGTCTTGAAAATCTGTGTTCAAACCTAACTCAGATATTACTAGCTATGTAATCTTGGGCAAGTTACTTAATGTCTCTGAGCTTCAGTTTCATCCCCTGTAGAATGGAATGATCATAGAAACTTCTAGAGATAATGCACACAGAGCTCTTAGTGCAATAGAAATTTCTAATAAAAGATAGTTTTTACATATGGGCCATCTCTCATCCTCCCTGTTTTCAAATAGGCTTTATATACAACATATCCTTCAGGATCACAGCTTGGAATTTAGCAGTATAATTTTTTTTTTTTTTAAGTTTTTTTTTTTTTTTTTTTTGAGACAGAGACAGAGCATGAACAGGGAAGGGTCAGAGAGAGGGAGACACAGAATCTGAAACAGGCTCCAGGCTCCGAGCTGTCAGCACAGAGCCTGACGCGGGGCTCGAACTCACAGACCGCGAGATCACGACCTGAGCCGAAGTCGGCCGCTCAACCGACTGAGCCACCCAGGCGCCCCAGCAGTATAATTTTTTATGCTGCGAAGGAACAGGTCTGGGGAGAGGTTTCAGTAATAAGAGTTTTGGCAAGTACCAATACCATGCACTATTCCAGTCTCCCCTCTTTATATTCATTGGTATTTTATTCTGGACTCAATACGTTTTCCCAAAGTGTGTTAGTGGATGAATGGGTTCAGATACACATGGAGGTTGGAGGAGTGTGGAGCAGGAAGAATCTCTTCCCTTCTCTCAGGTAGCTCTGTGTGTAGCTATGGTGTTTGAGTCTAGGTGGGGATTGCCAAGAGACTGGGTGGCCCCACTTGGGACAGAGCTCTCAAGCCTGATTTTGGGTGAATCTCTGGCCGGTTGTTTGAGGTTGTGGTTGTGGGGGTCCTGAGGGAGTTTCCATTAAGGGTAACTTTGGGTCCTTCTGGATGCCAAAGGGAAATTTTCTAGTTTACCTGGAAGCATTCAAAAAAGGCTAGACAGCAGGAGTGGAAGGCAGGGGTGAGCTCCTTGGTCTGCTCTACAGACCATCCTGGGCTAGAGGGAGAGATTCTAGTTTAGGGTGTTTCTGGGAGATTTATTGTAATTAATATTTTTCAGTCAATGCTATTATCTCTGCAAAACTGGACACATTTCACAATATGGAAATAAGTATTCTTGGCTTTACATATAAAGGCCTTCCATCTGAGCTCACATATTTCTTTACCTGGAGGTAATGCTAATACTTTCTTCTTTAAAAAAAATTTTTTTTTCTATTGTGCTTTTAGATCCTGTGTGTGTATATTTATATCTATTTGTATGTATATTATTATATACAATAATATAGTATTATTTCAGGTTCTGAATGGAAAATTCTTTATGAGGAAGTAGAACATTAAGTTACAAAGTTGCTCTCTTTTCTAATGATGTTTCCTTGATAATGTTTGGAAACATCTCATAGATAATGCATAGTCCCCCCTCAAGCCTATTTAGCAATAAAATAATCCCCAAACCCAGTAATAAATAATCCACATGCTTACAGCACTCTTGCAGATATACATATTGTTGTTTCAGGATCCAGGACATGAGGAGAGAGAAGGTTGATTTTTGGTATATTATGTCATTGTAGAGTAGACTGACAAATTTTTTCTTTGCTATGGTATATTTATTTATTTGTTTATTTATTTTTTTAAACGTTTATTTATTTTTGAGACAGAGAGAGACAGAGCATGAATGGGGGGTCAGAGAGAGAGGGAGACACAGAATCCGAAACAGGCTCCAGGCTCTGAGCTGTCAGCACAGAGCCCGACGCGGGGCTTAAACTCACAGACCGCGAGATCGTGACCTGAGCCGAAGTCGGACCCCTAACCGACTGAGCCACCCAGGCGCCCCTTTATGGTATATTTAATACAGGATACTGCTTTACATTTTTACAACTTCTTTACAAAGCTGATGTATGGATCTTTACATCTTTGACTATGAATGTAAATTATCACTACAGTAAAGGGAAGAAGTCTAACATATACTTTTCTCACACTGCTTTCTTTTTCTTCTTCCAGGAAAACCAATTCGGCTATTAAGGGAACCTCTCAACAGAGCAGAGGAGGAGAAGGCAAGGTTTCAGAAAGAAGAGCTGTTTACCATCAAAGCAAACTGGGTTCCACACAGACATAGCGTATCATACACAAAGACTAAGGTAAATGCTCCATGGTTTTTACAAGTAATTTACTGTGCTTATATAAATGTACTAGAGCCTCTAGAATTCTTACTGATCATATCACTTGTTTTTCTATTGTTAAAAAAAAAAGCCAAATAATCAAATATCATTTAAAAAGTCAGTTGTCTGGATTACCCCTCCCAACTCCCCCCCAACCCCCCCCATCCAGTAACCTGATGCTTCTGTTGTGTCGACATCTGTATATCTGAGAACAGTGATGTGTTGCTTGTGATAAGTGCCAATTTAGTGATACTATATAATGAAAATGTACTAGCCTTTCATTTATCAAAGTGCCTTTCTCTGCTCAGTTTTAAAAAAACAGAAATTTTACTTAGAGTTACATATTTCTTGGGTTAATTCATATTTTATAAATATGTGAAATTATAAATTCATTCTATCTGTAGCATGTGTGGACCCTGAAGCTTATGGCAGTGCTGTTATCTATTGCAGGGATGCAAACACGCTCTTTGATGTGTTATTCTTGGGGACTAGAGAGGATAAAGATGGAATACTCATTGGGCCCCATTCTCCAGATGGCCTGAAAATGTAGCAGTGGGTTATATGCATTTCCACAGAGCAGGGTCATGATTCTCTAATCTGTACCATGTTATAGATAACAGGACACTCCAGGGAGTAGCAGCTCCAGCCATTCTTGCTGTATGTCCTTCTAGGATGTGGCACCACGACGTCACCAGTCCACAAATAGCCCTTCCTGCACAGGCGTTTCAGTAAACTGTCTCTGCATCCACTGTGTGGAATGAAGTACATGACCCAGGAAACATGCCTTTTGTGAATAACAAAAATAACAATCACATACAATGCCAGCTTTATTTCTATTATCTGACAATCCTCACAACAACCCTCTAAGATAGGTTTTTTAGTATCCCTGATTTACCGATGAGGAAACTGAGGTAGAGAGGGGTTACCCATATAACTCTATTAGTCTCTGGCCCCAACTTGTGTTGCTTTAATGGATGCGGGCTGATTCTTGGCGTTGAGATTCTTTTTTTATTTTTTATTTTTTTGGTTTTTCTCCCTTAGGACTTTATTCTCTGATTTATTCATTCTATTTTTTAGTCAGCAAATACGTGTTGAGAGATACTATGGACGAAGCACTGGGTTCGTCCTATACCTGTCTTGTTCATGCTGAGCATACAGTCATGAACAAGACAGGTATAGCAGTAGCCCCATAAAGCTTCCACTCTGAGGGGTGCCTGGCTGGCTCAGTTCGTAGAGTGTGTAACTCCTGATTTTGGGGTTGAGTTTTGAGCCCCATGTTGGGTGAAGAGATGACTTAAAAAAATAAAATCTTTAAAAAAAAAAAAAGCTTACACTCTGTTGAGAAAGGCAGGCATTCAACAGAGAATCACAATAGACTGCAATGCTGGTTGGGGAAACCCTAGGTGCTGCAGGAGAGCACTATTAGAGCAAAGCCAGCGCATCTAATCTGGTCTACGTGTCAGAGTCATTTCTCAGCAGTGGGGTGGGATTTAGCCAACGAAGAGAAAAGAGAAAATGGCTGTCGGCAGAGGGAACTCCAAGGGGGAGGCAGGTAGGAGGTCTGTGAGATAAAGAGAACATGCTGTTTGAGGAGCTGAAAAACTAAGGTCAAGTCTGGAGTTGGAGGGAAAATGGGAATGATCAGATGGAGAGGGGTACTGGGGTAGAGGTTGGAGGGCTTGCCGTGCCATTTTGAATTTGCACTTTAAACTCAAAGAGATGCCTTTAAAGGGATAATCAGGAAAGTGATGTGATTTAATGCACACCTTCAAAAAGATCAATCTGCTGCCCTGTGGAGAAGTGGAGGCAAAAGGGGGGCTGGTAAGACCAGAGGGTGGCCTTTCCAGTCATTCCCTAACCATCCCCTAACCACCCCCCCAACCATCAGGATACTTCTTTTGTAACCCACAGGGATGCTAACAAATCCTCTCCTTGGTCAGCAAATACTCAGCAGGGTAAGATACGTTCCAGGTGCCTACATTCCACCAAAGGCCAGTGAAGACAAATACGCTGGATTTATGCAGCTGGGTGAGAATGACCTACGTAAGCTTCCAGCAGCTTGTGTGCTCACCTGAGGAGAGCTGGGAAGCAAAAGAACCCAAGACAAGGCCGTTGGATGTTAGATCACTATTAGTTCATTCCGTTGACGTGCATCAATTCAATAAACGTGTTGGCACTCAAATTTTTGTCCAGTTAATGAGAGCTTTCTAGAATGCTTTTCAGGTGCCATTGTAGGCCTTGATGTAGATTATCTCACTTATTCTTCATCATGGCCCTCTGAAGCTAATAGTCACTTATTCTCCAGCTTCTAGTTCAGAAAGCTGAGGCAAAGAGAGTCTGAATTACTTGCCTAGGGCACATAACTAGTAAGAGAAAAGGAGCCAGAATTCTACTACTTGATCATATGAATAAATGAATGAGCAAATACCTGTGCCTCCTCTCATTTGCCTCTAATAACACGTGAGAATGCTCACCTGATTGTGAACTTTCAATCACAAGACTGATTGAAAGACACTGGGTCATCTCTACTGTCTTCATGTAGATTTAGCAACCATGTAGGGCCCACTCAGTCTGCCATCTGTGGCTCTGACCCTAGAATGGGGAAAGGAAAATGCAACCAACTACTGAGCTTTCTATATTGTGGGGAGCATGTTACATTTGGTTAGCCAATTAAAACAAGTTTCTAATAAAGAGTTTCTCTAGGGAAAACAAGTATGTAAAAAAGATTACACAAATTTTTAAGGAGTTTACAGTTAAGTTGAAGCACACATATACCCACAAAAGATAACAACATACTCAAAAGCAACCAGGATCCTATTATGACATTTGCTTGCCTTAGCCACTTTTGCCTTTGTGGATCCCTTCCTTCATTTAAAAGTAACTAAGATTAGAAGCACCTGGGTGGCTCAGTCGGTTGAGCATCTGACTCTTGATTTCGGCTCAGGTCATGATCTCATGGTTCATGGGTTCAAGCCCCACCTTAGGCTCCATGCTGTCAGTGCAGAGCCTGCTCTGGATTCTTCTCTCTCCCTCTCTCTCTGCCCCTCCCCCACTCACTTGCTCAGTCTCTCTCTCAAAATAAATATATAAACTTAAAAAATACATAAAAAGTGACTGAGATTAGGAGCACCTGTGTGGCTCAGTTGGCTGAGCGTCTCTGATTCAGGTCACGATCTTGTGGCTCATGGGTTCGAGCCCCACGTCTGGTTTTGCTGATAGCTCAGAGCCTGGAGCCTGCTTCAGATTCTGTGTCTCCCTCTCTCTCTGCCTCTCCCCTGCTCATATTCTGTCTCTCTCTCTCTCTGTCGAAAATAAACATTAAAAAATTTTTAAATAAAATTATATGAATTTTACAAATACAGGGTACAAAGATGAATACAGATTGGATTCATTATTATATCTTCATTATTATTTTCTTTTTTCTTCTATTTTTGAAAGAAATTAACATTAAAACATTTTTTGAGAGCCTGTAGGTACTATGCTGTTGTACCTAATGGATAAGTTTCCTTTTCCAAATAAATGATGCAGTGAGGGGAAAAAAAAAAAAAAAAAAAAAAAACCAGAAGAAAAAGAGATTGTTTTGATCTGAACTATGACTCTAGGGGATTCAAAGTTAGCCAAGAAGATGATGCTAAGTGGTCAGTTTCCAGGATGAGGCAAAGATGGAATGGGCAGCTGAATAAAGTCCAGAGTGTAGTGGGAAGGAAGGGGGACAGGTGCACAGTGAGAGAGACCAGAGATTCCCTTTTATCTGATGCCAGCTGTGGAGATTGGGAAGAGATTGCTAAAAGACACTGTGCAGGGTGAGACAGAGACCAATATGGGCCAGTGTGGGTAGGGAAGGGCATGGGTAAAGGTGGGATGCTGGCCAGAACCCTTAGCCAGGGCATAAAGCAGGGAATCCTGGGGTAATGCTCAAGTACAGCGACGAGACTGTGCAAGGCAATCGGAAAGGCACATGGAGCAGAGTGATATAGTGATACCATGAAGTGATCATTCTCTGTTGATGGTAATTTTATTTTTGTGCTCCTTCCTGTATTGCAGGGCCTACTGATCATCAACACCTAATAGCTAGAGTTCTGGATGTGAATGAATTAGGTTATACCAATTCGGTGTATCTTGTGAGACTTAAATTCATACCTAAGTTGGGAGAAGCATGGACTTTGACACAATTTTGCAAAAGCAAAAACCTTCATGCCTAAACCCAGTTGAAGCCTGCACTTATGTCATATCTGCTACGCTAATCACACAGCTGAGCCCAGAATCAAAGAGGGTGAGGCAGATCACTCCCAAGTTACTTGACAAAGGGCACCAATGCAGAGAAGAGTGAAGAACTAGGGCTATGAAGTTGATACGATACAGGGAGTAACGTGATACAATCCCCATAATTAAAAGGACCACTTCAGTAGCTGTGTGGATCACGGGGAGCAAGACGGGAGTAAGAGACAACAGGGAGGAGGCTATGGCAATAGTCCAGGGTGGAAATGATGGTAGGTTGCAGTAGGGTAATAGTGGAGGTGGTGAGAACAGGTTGAGTTCTGGATATACCTTGAAGGTAGACTTGACAGGACTTCTGATGACTTAGATGTATGATACAAAGGTAGACAAGAATAAAAGATGACTTCTGGGTTGTTGGCCCAAGCAAGTGGATGTCACTTCCTTTGAGGCTCCAATAGTCCAAGATATGATCCATTCATTGGAGGGTGATTACGTGAGTGGGTTCCTTTGTGATAATCCATGGAGTTGTACATGCCATGCATTTATATCCATGACTTTCTGTATGCATGTTACCTCTCATTTAAAAAGCCAGGGAAATATTGGTAGAAAGAGGCTCAGTAAACACTGGAAATTAGCCCCCCTATTTCCTTGAACTCATTTGCCTTGGCTCATAAATTCCTCAAATATCTGTTGCATTCAGTTCGGACCTCTTGCCTGGATAATTGCAATCAAACTAACTTATTCCACTGCCTTTGGTCCCCTGTCCATCCTCACACTGCAGCAGAAAAATCCTTATAAAATAATACAACCACAGCTCTTTCCTGCCAAAAGTTTCTTCCCAGTACAGTAAATGTCAAACTCTAGTACTTATGATGTAAACCCTTTCAGCTCAGGCTTCTCCATATCCATACCTAGTCTTTCACTGCTCTCTCCTTCCCACTCTGTGTTCTGGCCATCGCAGCTGTTTGCAGTTTACTCAACACCTTGGCCTTGTGCCTTCTTCTGTCTGCAGCGTCCTGCTTGCTTTGTGGGCCTGGGTAAGACCCTACTCAATTGCCTGCCCCCACTGTGAGGCCTTCCCAGTGTTCCTAGGCAAAACCTCACCCCTCCTTTGTGCCAGCACCTGGCCTTACACTTCCCTCCATGTATTAGGGCAAGTAGCATTTTGGGTTATAATTATTTTGTATTCGTGTTACAATTATTTTTTAAGGCATAGTTTATTTTCTTTTTTCTATTAAAGAGAACTGAATAAAGTGAGAGAGCTAGCCATTTAGGGATGGCCTGTATGAAAAGGTAATAGAAAGAAGGAAAAGACACCCCAAATCTTGCTATTTCAAAAACCTTTCCTTTTATTTTTTCCTTTCAGTCTTTTTCAATGCTTGTTTTTATTTTTTAATTTTTTAGTTTTATTTTTGAGAGAGACAGAGAGAGAGGAAGCTTGAGAGGGGCAGAGAGTGAGGGAGACAGAAGATCCAAAGCAGGATCCATGCTGTCAGTGCAGAGCCCAATGTGGGGCTTGAAATCACAAACCATGAGATCATGGAGCTGAAGTGTGATGCTTAACTGACTGACCCACTCAAGAGCCCCCGTGCTTATTTATAAAATATAGTTGGAAACACACAATATAAATTCTGTCTTGCTTTTTCATGTAATTTTGTAATGATTTTCTCTTGATATTTAGAACTATTTCAGGGGCACATGGGTGGCTCAGTTGGTTAAGCATCAGTCGTTAAGCATCGTGGGTTCGAGCCCCGTGTCGGGCTCTGTGCTGACACCTCAGAGCCTGGAGCCTGCTTCTGAATCTGTGCTTCCCTCTCTTTCTGCTCCTCCCCCACTTGTGCTCTCTCTTCTCTCAAAAATAAACATTTAAAAAAATATTTCATATGTTTTTGTAGAAAACCTATTTCTACGTCGTTTCTTAACACCTATACTTCTTCATGGTGTATTTTGTTTACATGTGTTATTTTCCCATCAACTTATTGGTTTAGTGTTTTTTATTGATTTGTATAAGATTTTCTTATATCAAAAATATTACCCATTTTCAGTTAAAAAATATCATTTAGGATTGAATTAGTCTGCAATTGACAGAAAACCAGGTATATTAGTTTTCCTCTCTCCTCTCCCCAGCTTTATTGAGGAATAATTGTCAAACAAAATTGTGTATGTTTAAAGTATAGAACATGATGATATGATACATGTATACATTGTGAAATCATTACCACAATTGAGTTAATTAACATATTTGTTGCCTCACATAGTTGCCTTTTTTTGGATGAGAATGCTTAAGATCTACTCTCTTAGCAAATTTCAAATATACATGGCTGTATTGGTTTTCTATTGCTGTTGTAACAAATTACCAAGCTTGATGGCTTAAACGAAACAAACTTACTCTTAACAGTTCTGGAGGTCGGAGGTCCAAAATGAGTCTCACTGGGCTAAAATCCAGGAGTTGGCAGGGCTGTGTTCCCTTCTGGAGGCTCTACGGGGGAGAATCTGTTTCCTCGCCTTGTCCAGCTTCCAGAGGCCGCCTGCGTGCCTTGGCTGGTGGCCCCTGTCTTCGTCTTTGCAGCGGGCAGAGGTGAGTGGTCGTTCTCACATATAATTCCTCCCACCTCTGCTTCTACCATCACATCTTCTTTAGCTCTGATCTCTCTTTTGCTTCCGTTTCCGCTTTTAAAAACTCTTGTGATTACACCAGGCCCACCTGGATAATTCAGACTACTCTCCCCGCTTTAAGGTTAGCAGAGTAGCAACTTTAATTCCATCTGCACCCTTAATTCCTCTTTGTTGTGTAACATGGCCCAGCTACAGGTTTAAGGAATTAGGATGTGGACATCTTTTTTTGGGGGGCGGGGCGGGTGTTATTATATGCCCCACCAGGCACCTCAGTAAGTAGTTACCTGTTTTATGCAAAAATAAGTCTATCCAGGACTAGTAGGACAATTTAATTAAACCATCAGGTAATCAGGTTTTCCCCGTCTTTTTGCTATATCATCCTTAGTGTATGGATCTGTGACCTGGTGCTTCTTGCCTCGTGTTTGCCAGATGGCTGCTGAACCTCCAGGCATTTCTTCCATGCTCCAAAAAGAAAAAAGGTGGCAGTGTGAAGGAACAAAAGATGAAAGGGCAGGCCAGCTGAGAATATGTCTTAGGTCAGATTCCCCAGAAGCAGGCCTTGGCCCGTTCTTGTGTTAGTGACTTACGTAGGAAGTATTTCTGGGAGAAATTGATGAGTAGAGTAAGGGAAACAGCATAGAGAAGAAGATAAAGCCACGCAAGGGAGTGCTGCAGCCCCATCTTGGACTCTAAGCATAAATCAGGCAGGTTGGTGTCCTCTCAAAGCCAAGTAGCTCCCACCTTCAGACCCCCACCCCAGGCAAGGGGGAAGGATGGGGAGGTGAACACCCAGGCCCTTCTGACATCTAGGCAAAGATACTCTAGTAGCTCAAAGGTCGTTGAAGAAAGTAACAGGTGTGAGCTGTCAGGATCAGAACCTCCAGAAACAAGAATGTTGTCACACACAGCAGATAAAGGGTTTCTGAGGGGAACTGGGAAGAGCACCAAGCATTTGCTACAGTGTGTCTTTTTTGTGAAGTTTCGCTGGATGCCTTCTTCAACAGTCTCCAATACTTTTCTTCTTTCCTAACTTACCACATAGCCACCCCTTGCTGCAAAGATGTCTAAGACAGGATTATTAATTGGATACCTTGCTCCTTTGGCAACACTGGAGTTCTGTTAGCAAGTAAATAGGAAAGAATGGACACCGGGTAGGCAATCATCAGAGTCTGCTAAAATATAATTCTCATTTTCTTTACTTTTTATTAAACAGAGGATTAAATATTTTACGTAGTCGATATTTTCTTCTGTAATTTCATCCACTATTGTAAAATTAATCAATCTATATCATATCTGTATTTTCTAATTTATAAAAATGTTTAGTTCTTTATAATTTATTTTGGTAAATGATTTCAAGTGGTGCTACAGATGATTACCCATACATCCATATAAACTTGCTGTGTGTGTGTGTGTGTGTGTGTGTGTGTGTGTGTGTGTGTGTGTGTGTTTTATGGCCATGCATGTATTCCACTCCACTGGTCTGTTTGTATATCCCTTCTTCAGTGCCACATTTTAAACCACAATGTGATTTTATAACATATTTGTTACGCTTATTTATTTATTTATTTTAAGGGGGGGCACCTGGGTGGCTCAGTTGGTTGGGCATCTGACTTCAACTCAGATTGTGATCTCAGGGTTCGTAGGTTCGAGCCCCGCATCGGGCTCTGTGCTGACAGCTCAGAGCCTGGAGCCTGCTTCAGATTCTGTGTCTCCTTTCTGTCTCTGCCCCTCCCCTGCTCATGCTCTTTCTCTGTCTCTCAAAAATAAATTAAAAAAATTAAAAGTGAAAAAAGAAAAAAAAGAGAGAGCAAGGAAGATCGAGCGAGATTCAATTAGATGACGATTAGACTCCCATCCAGGTGTAACACTTTGTCATCCTGAGAGTTATGTAGCTCTCTGAAGTAGATTCCACTTGGCTGACCCTGTTGAGCCTAGCTAGTAGTGGCTGGTCTCAACATGAATCAATAGATGCTCTTATATAAGAGGTGGGGTGAGAGAACACTTCTAGAAATCCATGGCTTCTAGTCTTCCTACTGGTACGCTTTTCTACTTCCAACCACCTGGGATAGCTTCCTTCCTAGGGCACCCAAACTAACTTTTCTAAATCAAAAATAGAGGAAAGCAACAACTTGAATCATTAAATAATAAAAGTATTTAATAAATAACTATAACTATTAACATATATTTAATTAATAAACTAAACTTCGACTTGTGCTTGGCACATAATAAACACAACATAGTTACTATAGTGTTTTTCACGCAACGTGTCCCCTAAATGCCACTCAGTGACTTTATCTGGTAATTTCCCAAAGGAGCTTTCCATCAAACACTGAAGAAAAGACTTGCCATATAGGGCTTATTGAGAGGGGACATGTCAAATTTCAAGTTGACAGTTGAGCCTTATTATTCATGGATTTTGCAATTGTGAATTCACCTACTTGTTAAAATTTATTTGTACCCCCTGCCCCCAATAGATATTGGGCATGGGTGGAATGGTGAAAACTTTGAGTTGCCCAACACACATTTCTCAGCTGTGGTTGAACAATCCGGCACTGTATTCTTATTTCTGTTTGCACATGATAAACAAGTATCCTTTTTGTGGTCAATTTAATCTGCTTTTTGTATTTTTGTGCTTTTTGTTGGTATTTTTGCTGTGTAAAATGGCCCCAAGAACAATACTGAGTTGCTGTCTGTGTGCAAGAGGCTGTGACCCTGCCTTATGGAGAAACTTCCTCCAGTAGATAAGCTTCATTCAGACACGAGTTGAAGTGCTGTTGGCTGTGAGTTCAATGTTAATGAACCAACGGTATGTGTTAAATAAGATGTCTTTAAAGAGAAACACATACAAAATAAGGTTTTGTATTGATTTCTTGACAAAAATGTTGTAACAAGAAGCTCATAGGAGCTTAACCCTATATTTCCCCCTGGGAACACTGGTTCAGTGTTTGCTAATTCAGTGGTTGTGGTGACTGTACAGAACATAACTACCATGAGTAACAAGAATCAAGTGTATTTTCCAAAGGGATATGGGGCTGCTTATGATTTTTAACCTTTTTAAAAAATGTTTATTTATTTATTTTTGAGAGAGAGAGAGAGAGAGAGAGAGAGAGAGAGCACACACATGTACATGCACAGGCATGAGCAGGGGAGGGGCAGAGAGAGAGGGAGACAGAGAATCCCAAGCCGTCTTGCACTGTCAACACAGAGCCTGACGTGGGGCTCTATCTCACAAACTGGGAGATCATGACCTGAGCCGAAATCAAGAGTGGGACGATCAACCAACTGAGCCACCCAGGTACCCTAACCCCCTTTTTTTTTTTAAGAGAGAGAGCAAGCAGTGTACGCATGCAAGTGGGGAAGGGGCAGAGGGAGAAGGAGAGAGAGAATCTCAAACAGGTTCACACCCAGTGCAGAGTCCAAGCAGGGGCTCAATCGCGTGACTGTGAGATCATGACCTGAGTCCATATCCAGAGTTGGTCGCTTAACCGATTGAGCCACCCAGGCGCCACTTTTTTTTTTTTTTTTTAATGTAGTCTCCATGCTCAACATGGGGCTTGAAAACTCATAACCCTGAGATCACGAGCCATGGACTCTATTAACTGAGTCAGCCAGGCACTCGTGATTTTTTAACCTTGAGTGTTCCTATGTCACCTCCTGTTCCCCAAAGATGGGACTCCCTGTATCTTATTCGGGCATGACACAAGAAGCATTTATAATACCTGTGACACCCACTCACAGTGCCCTCCTGTTGAAGTCATTTAGACCCCATTAGTTATGAATTTTCGTTATTTTCTTTAACACCATATATTGTATGTTCAGTTTTGTCATTAAAAAAAAAACAAAAACTGATTGCGGTGCCTGGTCTCAGTTGGGAGAACATACGACTGTTGATCTCGAGGTTGCGGGTTTGAGCCCCACATTGGGTGTAAGGATTACTAAAAAAATAAAATAAAATAAAATAAAATAAAATAAAATAAAATAACATAAACAAACTTATAAAAAACTGGTTTGTTTTGAGAAGCACTGAATATTGGTTTTAAGTAGGAAGAGAAAATTGCACCCTGATTAATGGTGTTGTAGATTCCTCAGTGACTCAGGAAAGCATTTTCTTAATGAATAGGCATCATTAAGTTCTACCATGTATCAAGCACTGCACTAAGCACTTTATATACATTATTTTATTGTATCCTCACAACAATGCTGCAAAGTCATCTTATTGTCTTCATTTTGTCAGTGAGTATAGATCAGGGAGCTGGATTCAAATCCAAGTCTATTTGACCTAAAGTTCAGGTCTTTCTACTTGAGTGTTCACCATAGGCACTACTTGGTCATATTACCTGTCCTTCCTTACAGGTGCTGGATAAAACCCATTAGGAGAACATGAGTCAAGTTTACTCATCCAGACTGAATATGTCACATTCACACCTTCTTGACCCAAAGTAAAGCAAACAAATGAAGAGAGCATGAGACATCTTCCACAAATTTAACCCATGCTTCAGTACTTTAACCAAAAGAGAGAAGTGTACACGGGGGAAAAGGAAAGACATACACCAAGCCATCTGCCTTTATAATACATTAATAATAAATACAAACAAATATTTGTGTTATATCTACATGTCATTAGCTGTGAAAAAAGCACACAATTCCAGAAGTGGCACCTTTAGCTCTAGCATGCAGTGACAATGAAACAGTAGTTGCTATGCCAAACAAATAAAATAGATCTCTCTACCAATGCTTTCAGGGTAATGGTAATTAAATAGATTTTTGGTCAGTCCTGTCCTATATCCTGCACTAAGTTGATTAACCTGTTTAATGAGTATATGAGAATGACCAAAGCTGACCTCACATCAAAGAGCCCCATTGTTGCTGTTAGCTGACCTGAATTTTAATTGTGCACTAGGTTCTTTAATTGCACCACAGATGTGCTAGAGAATAGAGCAGGTACTTTAAGCGGCAGTGGGTTTCTTTTCCCAGATGTGTTTGATTGCTCCAAACATGCAATATCAGATGCTATTTTGCATATCCAGGCTCTGAACACTCCCCCTCTTTGCAAAGACTCACAGTTTAACAGTTGTTTTTTGATATAGTTGGCAGTAGTGATCAGTTTTATTTATATGGGAAAACTTACCTTTGTGTATTACTAAACATCACAAAGAAATTTAGGAAAAAAAAGTCTATAAATAAATCAGCTGTGAATAAATTAGAATCAGTCTTCAGGACTCCTTTAAGGCCTCAAGCCTCAGTCTTCAGCCTCCAAGAGGATTGTTAGAGGCAGATGTGGCTTCCTCAGTGTGCTGTCACCAAGGGCCAGCTGTTATTTCAAGCTGCAAGTACCAGACCATAGAAAAAGGAAGTTAGTTCTTACGTGATAACACTCATTTTTTAAAAACCCTTTAACATGTGCTGTAGTCCTCTTTCCAATTTCTCTTTAACTTGTTTTGGTAAGCAAGTTGAACAGGGTATTTTAGCTATCCACCTGCAAAAAGATGATGACACTTTGAACTCATGCTTCATTGTGGCACTTTCAAAAAATTCAAACAGAGGTCATAAACCTCTGCTGCTTAAGACTTAAAAAAAATAAGGTGGCTTAAAATCTTTTTGTGACAAGACGTTTTTTGGGGGGGGGGTGGGGGTGGATAGGGAGAGGGCATAGATAAATAAGGATAAATAAAGCAACTTCTGCTTTATTCCTGGGGTAGAAAGTGGACCCACTGAGTGGGAAGGGGCTCACATGACGTCTGTCATCCACTCTGCGGCTCATCAGCTGTGACAGATCCCAGATGTAGATGTGAAATGGCACCCAGTCCAGGATGAGTGAGAGGCATGTAAACAGTGGAAATGGCAGTGGGGATGGAGGCAATGTATGGGACCAGCAGGAGACCCCAGGGTGTGTCTGTCTCTAATTGACCAAGTAGCTTGCACAGTCCTGCAGTCTTGGATTCTCAGGCTGCCTTCTTTTAGTGCTTTTCTTCTCCTGCTGCCTGCCTTGCTCATTCAGCTTCTTGTCTAGACACTAACTCTGGGGCATTCATTTAACTTCTTTGGGCCTCGATTTCTGCAACTACATACTATATACTACATTATCTCCCAAGTTTGTTCCATGATGCTGTTTTGTGGTTGTCTTAGCAGAGTATTTGACTGAATGATTAGACTTATTTCCCCTTTCTTTTTTTGAGGTATCTTTAGATTTTATTTCATGTCCTTCCACAGCAAAAAAAAACCCCACAAACAAACAAACTAAATAAACAAACAACAACAACAAAAAAACACCCACAGGGGCGCCTGAGTGGCTCAGTTGGTCAGGTCATGATTCCAGGGTTGTGGGATTGAGTCCCACATCAGGCTTTGTGCTGAGTGGGGAGCCTACTTGGGATTCTTTCTTTCTCTGTCTCTCTCTCTCCATATATGTATGTATGTATGTATATATATATATATGTGTGTGTGTGTGTGTGTGTGTGTGTGTGTGTGTATGTGTGTGTGTATATGTGTGTGTATATCTATATCTATATATCTATCTATCTATATATCTATATCTATATCTATATCTATATCTATATCTATATCTATATCATCTATATCTATATCTATATATATCTTTGCCCCTCTCTCCTGGGAGAGGCTTTCTCCCTCTCTCTCAAAATAAATAAATTATATATATATCTATATATCTATATCTCCACAGTCTATTGGTCATAGGTGGTTTTTTATAGCTAAGACAAAGTTGTTGGATTCCGGATAGTCAGAAGATGATGTTGGGGTTTCCCCCTAGAATTGTGATTAGTTCTAAAGAGAAGTATCTATATCCGTACAGGCTGGTACATTATCACAGTCAGAGAGGGGCCATATAAGGAAAGTCAGGAAAGGTGAGGGCCAGCAAGGGTGTTGGTGTCATTGGCAAGATCCCATTAGTGGTGATTTGCTCCCCAAACAGAAAGCATTAGATTACTTTATTGTTTGGGGAAGATTGCTAACACATCAGCAGGACCCCTCCTTCACACAGTAAGTCAGCAGGAGGCTAAGGAATTTTTGTTCTTCAGGTGTGTCTGGTTGCAATTAATCCCATGTCTAAGTGGGCACTATTATGTTTCTTCACTGTGTTGACTGGTATACTCCACAGTGAAACCTTCTGTAGATGTTGAGGACAGAAGCAGAGGCTCAGAAGCACAGTTCTGGAAAAGCAGGATCCAAAGCACTTTCCTTAGAGTTGCTCAGGTGAGGAACAGCCCTGGAGGTGGTGAGGGGAGCAGGGGAGGTGAAGGAGGGAGTACAGAGGTTGGAGGGGTGGAGGAGAAGGAGAGCCCACCGAGACTAGTATGATACAGGTCCCTCTTTGGAAGCAAATCTTCCGGAAATGCTCTGCCTGTAAATATTCTTTCTTCATCATCAGAAATCTTGTTTCCTTGCTTTGTGCTCTTTTTTTCAAGTACCATGTCTAAGCCCCTTCTGATTCACATTTTGGTTCCAATCAAGTTAGAGGTGAGGAGGCAGCATCAGGGTTATGCTAAGGTGTCTGGATGTTGGTCCTGTGTTTCCTCACACCCTGTGCAGAGAAGACCCAATCATTCCCTCTAGGAGATCCACTAAAACCTGAGGAACTTATGGTAAAGGGCGGGGGAGGAGGTGAAGTCTGACCTTACCCAGAACGAAAATTCAGGAAAAGGATGCCTAGACCTGCTCTGTGAGGAGGAAAGAGTGTAACTTCTGTGGGCAGGAGCATGTGGAGATGTACCATCAGACTCACAAAACATCAGTTCTAGAATCACACTCAGATTTTGCACATCTGCGAAATTATTATTATACTGTAATAATTGTTGGTTAAACAGACAAAGAAAGATTTTACCCAAGCTATCATGGTTCATTATTTTCTCCCATTTGGAAGAGATGGCTCAAGTTGTGGCGGATTTGTGAGTCCTCTTAGGCAACAGGCTTTGGAATTAATTTCTTCCCCCAAAGGGTTCATTTTGGCTTTGGTTCCAGTCACACTTACTATCTGTGTGAACTCAGTCAAGTTTCTTGATTTCTTTGAGCCTCAAATTCCTGACCTGTGACCTGCACATAATAACATTAGCTATAGGGAATGGCTGCTTTGAAGACCCCATAGGAAGTGTCTTTGTGAATGTACATTATAAATTACTATATACATTTTAATCTTTTGCTTCAGCCATAGCAAATATATAAAGACTATTATGCACTTTTTTTTTTTTTTTTTTTTGGTATTAGCCTCGTTCTAAGTTCCATTTACTGTCCTTATTTTTGTTTTTTTTTTTATTTCTTTCCACTTCCAATGTAGAGATCTGCTGAATATATAAACTGTTTTGGGGGAAAAGACAGGGTATGTATAAATAAATAAATTTAAATTATAATTTTGTTAGCGGATTGCTAAAAGAATCAGAAAGATATGCTAATATGTCAACCTTCCCCACCTTACCACCAACGTAACATTAGCCCTGCTAGCTTATGTGAACCTCCATCATTGACTTACAGTATGCCAGGTGCCATCTGTGGCACTTTACTTGTCATAACTTTCTAGGGGAGGTGATACTGATCAGTGTTTAGCTGATTGACCAAATCAGTTATGTTGCTCACCTTATATGGCACAGGAGCGGACAGATTTTTGACTTTAGGCCATGTACCGTCCAGGGCTACCAGCTTGGTGCTACCATAGGCTGTCTTCTTGCGGAGACATCTCCCAGTTCATACACCTGGAAATGGTAGGAAAAATCCATTCATTCATTCCATAAACAGGTAATGAGCCTCTACTATGCACCAGCTACTATGGCAGGCACCCCGGGGAATGTAGGAATGCATGATGGATGGTCCCTACCCTCTGGGAGTACTTAGGCCAGTGGAGAAGCAATTATATAGGTAACTAAGTAGCTTGATGAAGTAGGGAGGTATGGCAGAGTGCTTGAGTGCACAGTCCCTGGAGCTGGCCTGCTCTGTCATCTACCAGTTGAGTGGCCTTGGACATGAACCTCTCAGTGCCTCAGTGTCCTATCTATGTCTACAGAGTGTTAATAATAATGGTCGTGGTGAGGTTTACTTAAATCAACACATGTAAAACATGTAGAACAGTGCCTGGCACCACAGAAAGCCCTTGATAAAGGATGATGATGGTGATGATGATGGTGGGTGCGGTGGTGATAAGAGGTCCAATGTGGAAGGCATGTCAGTTATCCAGGAGGCTGGGAAGGGCATGCAGAACCAGTCTTGTTGGCAGAGGAGAAGGAGCTCCCTCCAGGTGGAGGGTTCGGCACTATGGGCACAGTTAAGGTAGAGAGAAGGATGTTCTATGTTCTCAGAATTTTTTTAGTCAAGCAGGAACAGCTCTCAACTCCTGAATTCTGAGCTTGATGCTAGAGTGGAGACAAACGTGGCATGTTTCCATCTCAAGACCATTTTGTTTGTTACCATGGCTGGTAACAAACAAATTTACTGGGCTGGATAAATATGGTTTGTAAGCAAATACATGCTTTTGTCAAATAGACATGGTCAGTGCCTACAGAGGCAGGAAGGTTGATAGCAAGAAGAACTTGTCTTGTTAATTCCAGGTTGGGGAACATCTTGTTAGGAAAATGAACAAATCTGAACGAAGGTTGATGGTGTGGTCTGAGTTTAGCAAATTATTTCTTAGTCCTTTGCTTTCTTTAAAAAAAAATGAAAAGTCATGGGCAGGTTCATGACCCACAAGCAAATGATATCAATGTTGAGCACAAACCCCAACCCCCCCAAATCCCTGGCATTTTTTTTTATCCTTCTTATTCCTAGAAATGTTCCTTTAAAAAAATGAGGGACATGAATTGCTATGAGTCTCCAAAAGGACAGAAATTACTAAAAATAAAACAAATGACAGGTAGTGAGAAAAAGCCCCACCTAACTATAGCTGGTACATAAATAAGCCCACTTATATATAATTCAGTGTATTCTGTTAGAAAACATTGAATTCCCAAACAGAATAATCAGTTTAAAATTAATGTGGTTTATTAACAATTAAAAGTGATAACACAAGCTGAAGAAATTGGAGGTGAAATGTTGAGTTTCCTTTGATAGGTAGAGTAATTACAAAGTGTGCTTTTGAAGTTCAAGAAGACAGCCTTAGGACACAACATTTTTAAAGTAAAAATTGGCTTGCCCTCTGTTCAAGTGATTTATTTTGCACTAAGCAATGGGTGTGAGACATGATGTGATTTAAAATTTCATCCCTTGATGGAACTGCTTGAGGGTGACATGATTTTTTTCTTTTTTCTTTTCTCAGCCTGCTCAGCCTATGAAGTTTCCTATCTAAAAGTTAATCTTCTGAAATTCCTTAGGAATTTAAGGAAACCTAATCTTTTGGTGTGTCAACAAAAGGGCCTGAGTATATTGCTTTCCCTCTGACATTCAGGAGCCTCAGAGTGCCCGAGTGGCCCCTAGCAGGAGCTGGTGCTTACCATGGCCAAGCAAATCCAGCCATTCTTGTTTGGTTGCCTATTAAGTAATTACCTTCGGGAAACTTCACCTCTGCCATTAAAAATTCTCTTTCTTGGGGCGCCTGGGTGGCGCAGTCGGTTAAGCGTCCGACTTCAGCCAGGTCACGATCTCGCGGTCTGTGAGTTCGAGCCCCGCGTCAGGCTCTGGGCTGATGGCTCGGAGCCTGGAGCCTGTTTCCGATTCTGTGTCTCCCTCTCTCTCTGCCCCTCCCCCGTTCATGCTCTGTCTCTCTCTGTCCCAAAAATAAATAAAAAACGTTGAAAAAAAATTAAAAAAAAAAAATTCTCTTTCTCTCTTAAGAGAGCTTGAAAGATGTGGGGGTGAATTGAGGAGGGGAGGCGTAATATCCTTGAAGAGGAAAGTTAAAAGGAACTGGGATCTGGTTAAAATAGAAGTTTAGATTATCAAGGGAGCAGGTTATTGCGGGAGAGAAGAAGAGTCATAGTTTAAAAAACACGTTGATATTTTACATGTTTCAGTGAGTGCTTCATCTCTATTTTCGCCAAGGAAAATAAATGCATTTAACGGATTTTTAAAAGTTTTCAATAGTCTATTTATTAGAAAGAAAAAAGAACTTGTAAAAAAGTCTCTTATGGTATGCTAGTAAATGCTCAAAAACTGGCTGTCTCAGCGAGGGGAGGGCCTGCCCTGATCTGTAGCATTTTTCAATTTCCTTGGTGTAAATGCTCCCATGATGGTGGATCCTATAAATGTAAAAATGTGAAGCTGGGGAGAGACGTAGAGAAACACACCATTATTCTTTCCATTGTACAGATCCAATAAATGGAGATAACCCGAGGAATGTAGACAACACTAAAAAGTTGTAAAACAAACAAACAAGGAAGTGATGAGTTCTGAGTACTTTTTATCTTTGTTTTTAATCCAACTTAATTATAAGTTTATATAAATTAATTTTTAATTCTTACTGTGTTTAACAACCAGCTCACAACTTTTCCTGAACATTTAAGGTGGCTCTCAAGAACCAGTATAAGCTCGTTCTAGCGTGTCACTAAATACATGTATGGTATCTGTGGAAAGGGGTTTGGAAGGTCACATCCCAAATTACTGACCATGGTAATTACCTCTTGGTGAGGGGTTGTCATGGTATGTGGAAGGGGACCTATGTGCATGCGTTACTCCGTATACTTTTGTGTGTATTGCTAGTATAATAAAAGTGAATACAAGATGGTTTTTATAAAATATGTATTGTTTTTATACCAATACCTCCTTTCAACGGAATCCAAACGCTTGAGGTAGCATGGCTCAAACAGAGGGAGTGTTGGACTAGGCACTAAACAATTGGTTTTTAATTATGGTTTGGCCTCTGACAGTCTGGGTAACTGAGAGCAAGTTATTTGATCTCTCTGAGCCTTGGGATCTTTGTCAAATGAAGATATTTGAAGTTTATCTGTAAGAGTCTATTCAGTTCTGTCTAACCTTTACATGTCTGATTATTTTCTTATCTCATTCAATAAATATTAAGACTACACACCCAGGGACAAAGAGTTCTGTGAAGTCCCAACTCACCACCGATTTTATTTATTTATTATATTATTTATTTATTACTTATTTTATTTCCTGACTTTTCAGAAGATTATGGACTTGAAACTCATGGTCCCTGTTAATAATCATAATGATTGGCCGGGTTGAGAGAACGGGGGTTTTGGAAACTAGCTAAGGGCAGGCGCAGATGTTCTCAGATTAGCAATATTCCTAGCAGAGGGCTTGTTGGTTGACTGGCTCACTGATGGTGTGTGTGACGAGGGGGCCTGGAACTTGTGCCCTGGAGGAGTTCTCTCCCTGTGCTGCCTGGTTCACATTCTTCTGGAATGAATTTGCTTGAGTAGCTGTCCTGAACGTTGGTCTTCATTGAGCTGACTCTAGTCTCCGACCAGACAAATTAAGAGTTTGTTCTCAATCAAAATAATAAAATGTATTTTGACGGTTTTTATTTTTAAACTGTAAGAGATATTCATTGTAGAAAATTTAGTAAATACAGATGAGCAATAAAGAAAAAAGGAAGATCGTTGATTTTAAAGTGTAGAATTTCCATTTTTGTTTGCCCCATATCTTACTGGGCAAGCTCATCTGGAGCAGCTGCTTTGTGTATACGTATCTGAACATATGCGTGTTTGAAATAACATCATCCTTCTTGAGAGTGAGGCACAGCATGTACGCAGCGCGTGGGCTCTGGAGCCCACGTGCTCAGGCTGGAATCCTGCCTACACCTGCTAAGTGTGCGACCTCGTGCACTTCACCTTGCCGCTCTGTGCCTTAGTTAGCTCATCTGTAAAAAGGGGACATAGAATGTGCCTCGTAGGTTTGCTGTGAGGACTGAGTGAGTTGAGAACATAAAGCCCTTATAGAACAGTGCTTGGTACACTATTCAGTGAATGATAGCTATTTTTATTTTATTCTACCATATATTGCCTTACCATCGTTTACTAACCTTGCTGTTGGGCATGCAAGTGGCTTCTGATTTTTCACAACTGAGATGAGATCTTGTATAAGTTACAACTTTACGTATATCCTCAGGATACAATCTTAGACCTGGGATCACCGAGTATGCACATTTTAGTTTTTTAACCACATATGTAAAAATTAAAGTCCTCTCTAGACGCAGCTTAAAGAACACCCATGTGAGTGCACAAACAGGTGTGTCCCATCTCTCCCTCATGTCAGTGCCACTGAGCAGATTGGGCTTTCAAAATGAGAAGTACATTGGGGCGCCTGGGTGGCTTGGTCGGTTAAGACTGACTGAGACTTCGGCTCAGGTCATGATCTCACGGTCCGTGGGTTTGAGCCCCGCGTCGGGCTCTGTGCTGACAGCTCAGAGCCTGGAGCCTGTTTCGGATTTTGTGTCTCCCTCTCTCTCTGCTCCTCCCCTGTTCATGCTCTGTCTCTCTCTGTCTCAAAAATAAATAAACGTTAAAAAAATTAAAAAAAAAATAAAATAAAAAAACAAAATGAGAAGTACATCTATTTCCATAATATATATAAATCTATGCTTTTCATCTTAAATGCAAAATAAATGCCCTGAGATACCATTAAACTGTGAATAAATCATTAAATTGAAAGCAAGTGTTTTTTCCACAATTATTTCACCTGGTTGTGCCTAGGCATGGAAATACTTCAGTGTTGAGCAATTTCCCCCTTCCCCCCACACCTCCACCCCCCAAGCCCCAAACTGCCCCCCACCTGGCCCCACTACTGGGCAGCAACAGTGGAAGAGACACAAACTGCCTCAGGGAGAACCTGTACACCAGGGTCTGAAGGCAAAGGGTATTCCTGTCTCTCCTTCCCAGTCTTCTTGTCAGGCAGACTGCACTTCCTGCTGCTTTGAGGCAGATCCTTTCCATGGCCTGAGGGGAAGACACTTTGTCCATCCCTTTGGGCTTGTTACTGTGCTTGAAAAATGTGTTAGCCTGGCTGAGAGGGATGCTGATGAGGGAAAGCTACAGTGGACAGTATATCAGTCAAGGTTCTACTGAAGACCAGAACCTGCAAGACACTGGAGACTCTCAGGCAGGAACCGGAACTGCTATCCACAAGTGGGATTTCTTCTTCCCAGGAAAAAAACCTCAGTTTTGCTTTTAAGGTCTTTCTTCTGATTGGAAGAGGCCACTCAGATGATTGAGGACAATCTTGTTTACTTGAAGTTAACTGATTGTCGATGTTAACCACATCTGCAAATTATCGTCACAGCAATACCTAGGCTGGCGCTTAATAACTGAGTACTTTAGCCTTGCCAAGCTGACACATAGGCAGTCACAAGAAGAAGCCAGGGTTCATGAACAGAAGTCCAATTCCCTCTCTCACCAGGTCCCTGGGTCCCTTGGAGCTCCATACTAGGGAATGCACAAGACTGCTGAGCTGATGTAGAAGCTGTTCGTAGTCAACTCCTGTCCTGAGAGAGGAGAGTGCCAACCTCTCCTCATAGGAAGGCAGAAGGAACTCATTAGCCCTATGTTCATGCAGGATGATTTGAAAATTATAAGTCATCAGGTTCACGTAATTAATGATTTTAGAGGAAAGTCCTGAATATCCATTCAAGGGACTATTGAGAGCAATGGAGGGCCAATCACGACATAATTCTGTCTTTCCAAATATAATTCCAAAGTGAGTTCAGAGGAGCACTACTTCCATGAGATAGTAGGTAGTAGGTGCAAGGTGAAGATTCCATGGTCAAAAAATTTTAAGAAATTTTGGGTTAAAGTTAAACATGTTTCTAAACAGAAAAACCGAAGAACCTCTTTAATAGGTTAACGTGAAGGTATGCAGTATGTCCAGCTTACTTGACTGTGTGATCCGTTTTTTGCTGAGCACATTTTGAGTCTAGTGTCCCACAAAATACTTTGGGAAAAGATGTTATAATCTATACTGTTGGCCACTGAGAATACAGTTGGAATAGAATTCCTTCCAGATTATTTTATGCACTACCATCTAGCACCACTAATTTCTGTACAAAAGTAAGTTTGTAGAAGAAGTTATTGAACACCCACTCTCATGTACTGGATCTCCATATGTGCCAGGTATTATGATCAGTGCTGGGAACACAGGATTGCTCAAGACTGACACAGACCCTCATCTCATGGAGCTTATGTCTTCTCTAGGCATGTGTCCCCTCCTCAGGAAATGACCCCTCAGGAAATGAGCCCTCAGATGTTCTAGATGGATCCCCAACAGACCCACCATCAACTCTGGTGCACAAGTCTCTTACAGGTTAGAGGATTATAGAAATTAGACCATGTATCCAAGCAAACAGTCTGTGCCTTGGCCAGAGGAAGGGAAGTGCTAGGAAAATTCACATTTGTTTTGCCAGAGAACTAGATCAAAACCAAAATAAAGAGAATCCTTTCATGTGGGGTGGGCAGTCTGGCAAAAAGCAATGCCTCTGGGGTTGATGGAAATAAAAGGTGACCAATTTCCCCTTCCTGCTGCCAACATTTTCTCCTGACAGCCAGAGACATCCTTGACTGGAAACCTTGAATATGAGAAGATTCAAACAACAACAACAACAACAACAACAACAACAACAACAACAACTCAGTTTTTTCACAGCCATACAAAGTTAAAAAGCTGGCCAGGAAAGCCCATACCTAGTGTTCTTACCTCTGGGTTCCTTATTAGTCTTACTTTGCTGAAGCCGCATTTTAGTCAGGGTGAGATACTCTTGTGACTCTTAAAAATAAAACAAAACCAGATTGGCTGCCTTATGCTGGACTGCTGATTCCTTGGTTTGCCACGCCCCATATCTTACTGGTCAAGCTCATCTGGAGCACCTGTATAACATACCTAGCCAGTGCTTAGTTGTGAACACAGCTCGCAGGCTTTCTAGAGTCAGTGTCCTATCCTGGGGAGTGCTCACTGGCAAAGAGAAAGTGATTCTCCAAGATGATTGGTGGGAGACAGGAATAACAGAGGGCTGCCTTTCCTTGCATCTTACACTTGCTAGAAATGAACACACTTTTATTAAACATTTATTTTATGCAAAGCATAAAAGAAAGAGACATTAAAGTAGGTCAGATATCTTGACAGTAGACATTTAAATATAACTCAGAATGGGAAATTATCAGTGGATGTTTTCTCAAGTTGGAATTGGACATGGACCTTTTATGTTTATTGTTCCTTTTATGTTTATTCTAGTGTCTAGTCTCTGCCTTTTTGCAGCCCCTTTCCCATAACGCTTCCATTTGACTCAACATACTCAATTTTTCAATCAGCTCTGATTAGGTGAGTGAGCAGGTTCAGTACCTTTGCCTTACCAGGTGGTGGGGCATGACTTAATCTTGTTGCTACAGACTGTTTTGGGGATGAGTACTGACCTATCCATTCAGTTTTAGTTTCCCCTTAATATTGGCCTCCCACCGATTTCCAGTCCATCCCATCTTGATGTTTAAATTTTTTTAAAACATTCCTTCTTCTAAATCCCTTTGGAATCCACAAAAGCTCTTAACTTTGTAGGAGCTGGTCCTCTATCAAGTCAATTTCCTTAACCAAACTTGCACTCAGCCTGAGCAAGACTGATCCAAGTGATAGAGAAAATTTTCCCTAAAGGTCCTATATAACCACGTGAAACTTTGTAAATAAATTGTAGTGGTCAGTAATGCATGCTCAGGGCCAGTCGATGTGGGTTCAGATCCTGGATCTGTCATTTACTTGGTGTGTAGTCTTCAGTAAATCACTTAATCTCACTGGGTCTCCATTTTCTCATGTATAAAATAGATACATAAATAAGCTTGTAATATTGTTGTGAGGACTAAAGGAAACTAAAGCACTCAGGATGGTACAAATTACATAGTAAATAGACAACAAAGTTAACCAGTATTGTTGCTATTATTATTCTTCTGGTTGACCTAAGGGATGGGGACAGAATTCATCAATTTGGGTTCTGCTTTGAGACTGGTAGGGGTGTGGGAGGTGTTTATCCGGATTGCCAAACTCACACTGGTATTTCATACTTGCGGAGAGTTCAGGGTTGACCCAGGACATGTTTACCTCTCCAATCTGCTATAGTAACTTTGGAGTTAGGAGTTTAAACATGATCTACTCTAATTTTGAGTGCAAAGTAAAGATTGTCACCATTGCACATCAAGCTCCACACTGATCCATTACACAGGAGCTTAGGCAAGGTAAACAGGTGACCTCTCACCTGTTTTACTGCTGGAGCACCGCCTGGTTGAGTACCCCTCCCCACCTTTGAACACCAAGCTTTGAACTGTTGCCTAAGACTCTCACACCTTTTCTTTAAAATACTTCTTAATTTGACTATTACCCTTGGGGAAATCTGCTTGCCAAAAATTCCAACAGTAACTATGGGCTTGAGATCCTGGGGGTAAATTAGTATTGGATTTCTGGGCAATTTGCCCTAAATGCTAACGTGTAAAAATGCACCTGGATAAGGACACTTTCCTTCTGAATCACAGGTTTGTGGCCTAATTTTTACTTACAAGAAGAAAAATGCTACTTTTTAAGAAAACTAAGTTCATTAAATAGGGTTTACCAGATAACAACTACCGTGATATACCCAACTTGAAGGCTGGGACTCCATCGTGTTCGCCTTTGCATCCCTCACAACTCTTAGCCAAATAAATGCCTTGTATGTTGTAGACACTCCCCATAATATGGTGTGCTGAAAAGAGGCTGTGTACTGGAGGCATGAAGTCTTGGGTTCAAATTTATGTTCTGCCACTTACCTACCAGTGTTGGGGTCCTGACTAAGTGTTTAACTTCTTTGAGAACCACTTCTGAAGAAAATAATGTAGGTAGAGTGCCTAACATATTGTCTTCCACTGCTGAATGTTATGTGATTGAATCTAGGATTCCCTCCCAATTCCGGGGACCCTCCTGGAATTTTGAGAAGCTTATTTTGTAGTGCTTAGTTTTATAAACTTTTCTCAAAACCATTGCTATTAGAAAATCATTCATTAAGCATAACCTATTTTTTTAATCATAGAGATAAATCACATTTGCTCTTTTGCTACTCGGTTAAGAAAAAAAACTAATTATTATGCCTTTGGTGAAAATTAGCCACTTTTTAAAGTAGAATATAAATTATTCTTAACTTACTTTTGTGAAATCATTAAATCCTTGGGACAGACATTAATTCTTTTTTGAATACTTCATACCCTTGGAAAATTCTCAACCCAAGCTTCCAGGCAGAAAAAAACAGATTACTCATCAAGGAAGCTACTAAGGTTGGAATCGACTTTTCATAGGTAAATAGTATAAACTAAGAGCTGATGGATTCTAAGGAAAAAGGACCACGACCCCAGAATTCTACATGCAGACGAATTATCGTTCAATTGTGAATATGTGAAAAGACAGAAAACATACTACTACACACATTTTATAACAAAAGTTTCTCATGGAAACACTCCACCCAAATGAAAAATAAATCAGAATAAAGAAGTCGAGAAGGAAAGCCAACGCATACATGATAGAATGGTGAGCATGAAACTTATAGTAACTAACTGATATTGTCATTGTAAAGTTTAATGCAAATTTTAAAGATTTTTATACCAGAGGAGACAGATGAGAACAAGAAAACAATCTGTGACTAAAATTTCAGTTTACTTCAGTGAAACCTAGGAGTGGGGAGAGGAGTTAAAATTCTGCTGAAGTTCTGATCTTGATGGTAGTGTGGAGATAGGTTATAGATTTTGATTAATTCTTGGCTTTGATAGAGAAATAGAAGTTCACTTATATTTGTTAGAGTGCAATAAGCACACGCTAATAAAGAAGAAAGGAAGCAAAAAGCGGGTATAGTAAGTCGAAGTAAAATTGAGAAGGCACCAATAACACTACGTCAGTAGTAAGAATATATAAGCGGGCAGGATGAATGTGAATGAGTTCCTTCTCTTCCCCACACCGTTCAACAACACACGTACACACTAACAAGGAAAGGCTTTCCAATTGGGTGAAAGAGCAAGATCGCTATTTTCTGTTTATAAGACACATACTTAAAAACAAATGACAAAGGGGGCGACTGGGTGACTCAGTCGGTTGGGCGTCCCACTTCAGCTCAGGTTACTATCTGGCGGTTGGTGAGTTCAAGCCCTGCATCGGGCTCTGTGCTGATAGTGCAGAGCCTGCTTGGAATTCGCTGTCTCCCGCCTCTCTCTGCCCCTCCCCTACTCGCTCTCTCTCTTTCTCTCAAAAATGACAAAGAATTATTTTTAAAGAGACATGAAAAGATGCATCAGGTAAATGCATGCAAAAGGAAATTAGGAATGAAATATAAGAGAAAGAATTTAAGACAAAATACACTAACAGAACAGAGGGACTATTTTAATATTAATAAAAGATAAAATCCACCAAGAACATACCTATATGCACTGAAAAATGCTTCGTTGAATTGAAAACTGTTTGCAACCAATAAGGCAAAACAATACTTACAAAAGTTCTTACAAATTAATAAGAAGTCAACTCTCCAAAAAAAGAACAAACAGTATATATGAACACATAGTTCATAAAAGAATAAATGCAAATGTCCATTCTCTTTATATTCAATGAAATGGAGATTAAAGGCACAGTGATATATTTTTCACATATCCAATTGGCAAAGATTTTAAAGTTTATGACATTTAGTATGTGTGAGGATATGAGGAAACTGCTACTCTCAAAGCAACTCTTGGTAGGGAGGTGGACTGATAAAATATTTATTTTTGGAGAAGAGTTTGTCAGTATTTATGAAAAATTTAAAATGGATCCATTTCCAGGAATTTATCCTACAGAAGCATTCACACACTTGTGCAAAGATATATTTATAAAGATATTCAGTATAGCATTATTGTTAGAAAGAAAATTTAGAAATAAATTATATGTTCATCAACAGAAATTAAATTCTAGCACTTCTTCCCTACAATGGAATACTATGCAGCTATTAAGAGTGAAGTATGAAGTATGCAATGATATAGAATAATTTACATGACATATTAATGGAAAAAAGCAAATTTTATAGCAGTATATATAGTATGAACTTTTTGTCTGTTTATACATTGTAACAAGGATAAAAAATACTGAGAAACTGATAGCAATGTTTGTCTCTAAAGAAGAGTTAAAACTATGGAATTGAATGAGATTGCTCAAGGCAAGCTAGAATTAGGAGAGAAAATCTAAGAATGAAACATATGAGTCATTTAAGGGTAGGAAACCAGCCTACGTCTATTGTCCCAACCATCTATCTATCCATACACTCACAAACAACCACTGGGCCCCTACTATGTGCTCACTGTTGTACTTGGTGTTGGGGACACAAATATGAATGTCAGGTACAATTTCTTTCTTGAGAGGCCCTTACTATGGAAAAGATGATGGTGTATCCTTCATAGGTAATTCCAAATAGCAACAATACTGAACCATGAAGAAGTATGGAGGTGCAACAAAGGAGGTTGTCAACAGCATGAAGTGCTTGAGGACTGAAGAACACACATCCAAGCAGTTCTTGGATACCAGCTGGGTGTCCTACGATTCAACTCCAATCTGACACTATCTACCTGGAGATAGCATCAGATTCCACAGGTTAAGGTCTCAGTTCTACAAGACTGCCCTCCACTTCAGATGCCAAAGGAAAGCCTAGATTGTTACCTGTGCTTCTGATTGACCAGCTGTATATCAGAGGTTCCCATGACTCGTTCCCTGGGTTTGATTAATTTGGTAGAGTGGTTCACAGAACTCAGAGAAACATTTTATTTACTAGATTACCAGTTTATTATAAAAGAATATAACTCAGAAGCAGCTGGAAGAAAAAGATACATAAGCAAGGTGTGGGGAAGGGTGTGGCGCTTCCATGGCCTCTCCTAGGGCACGACTCTCCCCACGTCTCCACATTTTCACCAACACAGAAGCTTTTGGAACTCCGTCCCTTTGGGTTTTTACAAAGGCTTCATTACATAGGCATGGCCGATTAAATCATTGGTATTGGTGATTGGTGCAACCTCCACCCCCCCTTTCCCCTCCCTAGAGGTCAGTGGGGGACACTGAAAGTTCCAGCCCCCCAGTCACATTGGTTGGTTCTTCTGGCAACCAGCCCCCCTCCTTAGGTGCTTTCCAAAAATCATCTCATTAACAGAACAAAAATCACCTAATTTTATTGCTCTCATTACTTAGGAAATTCCAATGGTTTTAGGGGCTCTGTGCCAGAAACAGGGATGAAGACCTAGTATGTATTTCTTACTATAAGTCACAATATCACAGGACCTATTGGGATATAGATAATGTGGGCCCACAGTTTCTTCTTTGGAAAGCAGAAAATAATTTGGAGACCTTCATGATTTACTAGAAAGACATCCTGGACACGTTTCAGTGACGTGGTATGGGTCATGGCAATCCTCTGTCATCCATCCCCACTATGAGGTCTGGGATCTTCCACAGAGCTGCAGGGTCTAATCTTCAGGCAGCGTGTGTCCTACCTGAATGTTGTTTAGATAGTATTTTTGAAAGGAATAAAAGGATATGAAATCACTTGACTGGTTTTCTACCCCTTATTGCATGGAATTTTTTGTCTCATTATATTTAAAAGAAGTGAAGTCACTCATTCTCTTGGTATTTGACTCATAGCCAGCGCCCAGCTTTTCCATGTGTCCGTGATTGGCACGTACCCTGCTTCCTTTGTCTGAAAGCCCCCTCCCCTTCCCCCAACCTGGCTATTATTTCTTCTTCAGTTTTCAGCTCAGATGCAACCTCCTACCAGAAGCTGTCCTAGCTGACCTTGCAAGTCTTGGCTAGTACCTGTCTTTGTATCTGTTGTAGCACAAGTCCTGTTGTTTGCTTCTAGGTGGTTTGTGGGTCTGACTCCTCCAGAGGCTAGAGCTGTTTGAGGGCAGGTTGGCACCAAGCACAAGTCCTGGTTGGGTCCTATGTTGGGTCCACATTTAATAAATGCTTTCCGAGTCACTTAGTTAGTCATCAACTGAGCAGGAATACTTCTTTATTCTGAGACAGAAGTGAAGTGGGAGAGGAGGTGTGACGACATAACTGATTGGACAAGTCAGGATCGAATCAGACTTGCTCACAGGCACCTGTTATCTCAGTGAAGGAGAGATTAGGCCACCCGCCGAGAGCAGGGGAGGCAGGGAGCTGGTCGGACCCTTGAGGAAAGTGGTTAAGGTTTGGAAGAGCTGTTATGGAGAACGGAAATGGAGTAGATGAGAAACCCTTGAGGGTCCAGTTAAGATTGGAGCTCATAAATTTATAATGGAGCCCAGCAACATGAATATATAATTTTCTCCAGAAGCGTTAGCAGATCTGAACCAGAAATAGACAAAATAATGCTAGTTGCTATTTATTCATGCCTACTATATGCCAGGATCTATGCTGTAGAATTAAAACACCCGTTTTCTATTCCTCATAGGGAAGCCTGTGATGTAGTAATTATTATTTCTGTGATATGGCTGAGGAAACTGAGGTCTGCAGAGATTATTAACTTAATAAAGTCACACAGCTGACAACTGACCGAAGGAGATGCAAACCATAGACTGATTCCAAAGGCCAGTACTTCGTCTGGGGCCATGCCATTGCACTGATGCTTCTGTGGGTCCACTTGGGTTGAACTGAGTTGGGTTTTGTCATGGCGAAAGCAATAAAACAAGGAAGGAGGCTAGAAAGGAAGGTACTGGCTAGACTGCTGCTGACTAAGTGTGGCTCTAGGTAAGCCAGTATCTGAATCCAGGTATGTTTGAAGGCCTCCAAGTGACGAGAAACCAAAGATGTCAGCAATATCAAAGGCTAGCTTTAAAAGAGTAAAGGAGTGGGGGAAGGGCACAGAAAGGTGTGGTTTGCTTTTAGGAGTCTCCAGTGACCCACTTCCAGGTGATGTAAAGCTAAAGTGTAGCCATGGGAGTGGATGTGAATGAACCAACATGAAGGAGGCTGCAGAACTACAAGATCCTCATGTATTATTTCTTGGGAGGTGAATGCCTGGCATATTTTAGATGTTCAATATAGAATGAATGAATGAATGAATAGCCACAAAAGAAACTATAAAGTAGTGGGACTTCTTTTGTGGTTTGTGAGCATTTATCACTCTTTTATAACCCCACTTTACCCATAATCTAATGAAGTAGAGGTAGAGTGAAAACTGAAGTTTGCCATCTAAAATGAAAATAAAATCGTCCCCTGGAGTGAGTATCTGATTTTGGAGAGTAGAGTTACAGGGGTTCAAACATCTGAAACTCTTTTCAATTGGAAGAGAAAAGAAAGTTCAATGAAAACAGTTATTGTTATTACGGGTGAGAAGAACGGTGATAAAAGTTAGAAATGACAATCTTCTAGAAGTTCTGTTGTTTGTTCATATCCTGTTACACGAGTTAGCGCCTATTACGCTCCTCCAGCAAAGCAAGTATGAATAGTCTCTGTTTCGTGTGTTATATCATGGACCCAGGCTTGGTCAACACTTTCATGCTTTGAAACCTGTAATCAAGACATAAAGTCTTATTTAAGCTAAGTCATGATTATCCTTCACAAATGGAGTATAAAACAGAATCCTGGTTTGTGAATTAGTTCATTGTTTTTCCCTGCTGATGTTTGATTGTTAGGTATAATATACATGCATGCCAAGTGATGAGAGATGAAACACCATGATGTAATCTTGCTGTGTTTCAAAGAGTAAAGCCTCCAGGGTATTGGTAAACACACAGCAAAACAGCCTCACAATACACTTCTGTGTTTTATGGTTCTGTCAAAATCAAAGGAAATGTATTTACTTTGGAACAAATAATTGTGGGAAATTTCTATAGTGTCCCTGTGGCTTGTTTTTCATGGTAACTAGAATTCCCTTTGGTGTGTGAATAGCATTGTATAAGTAAGCAGTGTTGGACAAAGGACAAGATGTATTCCAGCCTTAATTATGGTATAGAGGAGTTTTACCCCAGGCTTCTTCACTTATCAGGAAATAGCCATGCAAAGGTGCGTTATTGTTCCACAGCTAACAAAGTTAAGGCTCCTAACTGAATATACGCTTGGTGAAAAATAAGAAAAAGGTCATTTCTCAACTCTGAATCCTTAGATCATTAAAACTAAAAGATAGCCCTGGCTCTCTGTACTTTGTACCCTTTGTGATTTTGCAGCCGAGAGGGTAAGCTCCATGCAACCTGGGCATCTGGCTCTGGCATTTTCTTGCCAAGTATGGCAAATAGCAAGCATGCAGCTCTTTCCTGCTTAACTATGTGATGGGATGGTAAAGACTGACTGTAAAGAGCTCCTTCTACTTAAGAATATACCCATAAAAGTAGCACTCTAACAAATAAAATCTATGAAGCAAGAATTTTTAACACTCTCCAAACCATACTTTCCTCCTACCTTTCTTCTAAAATAATTAAACCTTAACACTTTTAAATTTGTTTGAAATGACAGAAAGACTCTCACTCTTTAAACGTTCTCAGATATCACCCTGCCTAGCATCAGGTAGAAGTAGAAATATCCTTAGTTGTCTGAAAGCTGGGGAGACCAGACAGCGAGGCCGCACCCTTAGTTTTCTGAAGGCTCAGTTGATTCTTATACTATGATTGAATGTCATTATTCTAATTATGAAGCATTTATATTGTGAAACTGGCAAACATGGGGTTAATTGATGACACTAATACGGATATGCCAAGGCAGAAGTAATGATACACTTTGGAAGACAAGAATGCATTAGAGCAGATTGTCAGCAGAATCCCAGTGAAAGTGAGTCACAGCAAAGGCCTGGACAGAACCAGAAATGTGTAAAAAACTCCTAAAACTCATGTTTATATTATGAACCTTTAATTTTATTTTGCCACAGTTACATGGGTGTGTATCATGGTCCTTGACTGCAACGACAGGAGATTATAGACATATCCGCATTCTAGATCCATTTTCACCAAATTTTTATTGCTTA
Source organism: Panthera onca (assembly GCF_046562875.1). Lineage (NCBI taxonomy): Eukaryota > Metazoa > Chordata > Mammalia > Carnivora > Felidae > Panthera > Panthera onca. The sequence goes on from NC_138342.1 coordinate 90,508,261, forward strand.
TCTTTCTTCAGAATAATGCAATAATTAGTTAAATTGATTCATGTTCTTGGGAACTACGTGTATAAATAAAGAGTATTGTATGGACCATAAGATCCGATATGATTCATTTTATGCAAAGTGGAAAAGTTATTCATTATAAATCAAGATGATTATATAAACACTGCATACTGTCATTAGGCTCTAGAAATTAGAGTATTTCGGGGAAGAGGAAAAAGGACCCACATGATTTGTAATTTACATCCTGAAGTTTCTTCCTTTTTCAGAAAAACAATTAAGAACATTTTTTTCTCCTTTTAAATCAACGACACACAATTGTGAGAATTGGGTGGTGTTTAATTCTTGTGAGAATTTCACTGAAAAGGCCTAACTCAATTCTATTTAAACTTGGTTTCAAGTGATTTCTGTAGTGTCTTGTATTTTCCTTGGTGATCTGTGCTAAGGCATTGTTATTAGAGCCACATAGCTGGAAGGCAGATGGCACAGGCATAAGATATGAGTGGGTGGTCAGGAAGTGGAAACCAGCAAGTATAGGTTTCTTTCAAGAAGTTGGCAGTGAAGAAAAGAGAATGGATGGTAGCTTGAGGGGGTAGCATATCAAGGGAATGCTCTTTTAGGATGGGAGGAGAGACTGTAGCTCACTTATAGGCTAAGGGGAAGGACCAATGGAGAGGGAGAAAGGGAAAATCAAGTGAACTGACAATTAATATGGATGTTCCAAGAGGATTAACTTGCTAAGATCAAGGTCACAAGCATAGTGGGTAGCCTTGGAGAGCAGGAAACTGTTCTTTGTGCTGGGAAGGAATCAAGAGAAAATGGGTAGGAATTTAAAGATATTTTGAGGAGGAATGGGGCAAGTTGAAAGAGCTATCCCATGACCTCAGCTGGGGTAAAGTGGTAGGAGGATTTGGAGAAAGGAAATGATGTGAAATTGGCTTTGTAGGGAACGTGGTTGGGATTCACTGAATTGAAAGTACAGTTGCATAGGAAAAGTTAACCGTTGAGACTGGATATATAGATTGAAATGGAACTATTCAGTTTTTAAATTATTGTTATTTTCATTTTTAATGTTTCCAGTAATGGTTAAACCTGGGAGAAGAAAATGTGACTATGGATGGTTTGAAGACCCAGGTTAGAGGTTCTCAAAGTAAGTTAAGACTGGAGAATATGGGCTAATAGAATTAATGGGACTAGATGAAGATTTTAAAATGGAATAAAAGTCCACTCACCAGCGACTGGTGAGAATAGGGAATGTTTTAGGAACTGAAGGAAAATAAGGGCAGAGAGCAGGTTTCCTAGGGATCAGAGGTTATCATCAATGAGAGGCATTTAGGAATTTAAGATCTTGGAGGTGAGCAATTCCAAATTATAGATAACCAGATCTAAAGTGGTGGTCTGTTTATAGGCAGGACAAGTAGAAAAGTTCAGGTGATCAGGTCATGCAAGATACGGGGCTTGGAAGGGAAGACAGGGAGTAGACAGGGAGGTGCCTGTGGAGTTTGAGCTTCAGTTGCACCAGTAGTTATCTCCTTGATAGCGCTCATTATAATAAATAATGTTCCCTTACTATTATTGTGTGTCTGCCTTCCCACCGGTCTGCTAATCCATAGAACTTGAACAATGTTTTATTTACCTTTATGTTCCTGGTACATGATGCAGGGTTTGATGCATCTATTAAAGCAGCATAATTGTTAAATACATGAGTAAGAACAAAATTCAAGCCAGGTATCATTTATGAAAAAGCTAAGAAACATGGCTGCCAAAAAAATGGAGGAAGGTGATATATATGGGTGGCTTTGATTTCAGAGGTAAGCAGACGTTGGGAGGTAACTGACTAGGTTTGTGACTGGAGTATGCTTCTCTCAAAGGTGATGGGTTATGGGATGAGTGGTCACCAATAGAAAGGGTTGTAAGGGAAATGGTATCTTCAGGGACAAGCCAGCATTGAGGAGAAAGGACAAAATGTGTGTTTACACTGAGACAGAGGTTCCCCAGGGCATTGTGGGAGAGCCTGATGGGGGTGCAGGAATTCATGTTGTGGGGAGGGATGGAGTCGAGCCAAATCAGAAAGAGGGTATGAGAACTGATGAGAGAAGGTAGAAATTTCCATTTACGGCAGTAGTCCAGGAATAGGAAGGAGGAGGGAGTTTGGGAGGCAGGCTGAAGATGCAATGGTGATTCTGGCAGTCTATTGAAATCAAACTATCTAACAATTACTGAGACCTTATCATATGCTAGGTAGGCACCATAAGAAGCACTTTTCATGAATTATCTCATGGGTTCCCACAGCAATAATATGAGATAAATGATATCATTTCTATTTTCTGGAAGATGAAGTAACCTTCCCAAGGTCACACTGTTAGCCAGTAGCAGGCCTAGGATTCAAACTTCCAGAGCCTGTTCTCTTAATCATTCATTACACATTCAGCCTTCAGAATAAACCCCCCTGCTCCAACAAGTAGTGTCATGTTCTCACAGACACGTCCCACATGTCATCCAGGGGTGAAAGTTCTAAGAACTCAGGAGATTTCAGGCCCTTGTTAATCAGAAGAAGGACACTCATTTTTGTTTTGGCCCGGGGTGGGTGATCTTCAAAGCTCCATGGTGAGTCACAGCTTGGAAAAGCCCCTCAAAGACTGAAACCATCGCAGCATGTATAGATTATTGATTTCGTTTATTTTGTCCTTTCTTAAGAAAAGCCTAGGCAATTATGGAAAATATGTAGCTTTGACAGAAGAAAAAAAATTCCTTGTTTAATAACCGACTGAAAAAAGACAAAGGCATTGATGAACTTCCATGAAGGGATTGTTGTGTGTGTGTTGCAGAATGGGAGAGATAGCAGTTGTGTGTAGAGAGATATGGTTTGGATGGCATGTGAGGCAGAACCAAGTGACAAAACTGAAGGAAGCCCAGACAAAATACTCTTTTTTTTTTTTATAGAGAGAGAGAGAAGTGGGGGGGGGGGGGATGCGAGCGGGGAGAGGGGCAGAGACAGAGAGGGAGAGAGAATCCCAAGCAGACTCCAAGCTGTCAGTGCAGAGCCTGACCCGGGTCTTGATCTCACGAACTGTGAGATCATGACCTGAGCCAAAATCAAGAGTTGGACGCTTAACAGACTGAGCCACCCAGGTGTCCCAGATTAAAAATACTCTTAATTGTAAATTGTGCTCCATGTAAATGTTTCAGTGGGCTGTGTTATGCGCAGTGAGAGGGCTGAGCAAAGACAGAAGGGCCTCTGGGGTATCTGGTATGCATAGGAGAGTGACATCTGGCATCGGGAAGCAGAGTGTTTTGGGGTGAATGGGGAAGGTGGGAACAGGGACTCCAACAGAACACCAAGAGCTTCATCTGGGAGCTTGGAAATTTATCATGGGTGGGCAAAGAGGAATTTAGAATTGGGAGGATACTGTCAGGAAACAGAATGTGTGAATGTGGGCTTGGATATGCTCTTCTTGCACCCTGGGTTATTTCAACCACACGGTGATCCTCAGTCCTGGGCCTGTGGAAAGGGCTATTCACTCTGTGATACCTGAGGCTGCAGGGGAAATTTGGCTTGAAAAATGATTCAGAACAAACTATAGTGTGTGTTCTGGGGACACATCGAGGAGTTTGCAACTCCTGTCATTTTGGCTTTCTCTGAGCCTCAGCATATTCAAGTGCCGGTCAAGGGATCAGTTATAGTCCACACTGCAGCAGTTCATGAATCTTGGTCACCTTCAAGATCTTTATTTCATAGTTATTTGATACAACGCTAGGTAGTGCAGATGACAGTCCAGATCTAGACTCTGCTACTTAGAAGGTGAAACTTCAGGTAGGTAGATGAGTCTACTCATCTATAAAATGAGAATAATCAAGCCTACCTCCCAGGATTGTTGCGAGGACTCAGTGAGAGTCTGTGGGCAGAGGTCATAGCAAGTGACTGTCACACAATAATCTGCAATAGACGTTAATTTCCCTTCCCTTCCCCTTCTCTCACACTTTGGTGTTGGTGCAGTTTTGATCATGACTGTTGGACTCAGCCGCTGCACACCCTGTCAGTTCGACATACTAGATTTGCCTCTCTAGACCATTCAGAAAAGAGGATTGGTATTTTGATTGCTCAAGGAAATGTGTTTCGATCAAATGAATTAAGACATGGCTATGTTGAAATCATTTTTACCATTAAGGGAGTAGTAAGAGTACCTGACAGAGGGAATAAAAAAAATCAGAGTTTTGTCTGAGAACCCGAGAAGACGTATGGGTAGCTGTGTTGAAATAGTTTTCCTAGCCACTGTGAAGCTTCTAGATCACAACGTTTTGCAAAATAATCACTTGGAAGAATATTTATCAGTATAACTAAAGCTAAACATGCACATACCCTATTACTCAATACTTTTACTCCAGGATATATACTCAGTAGATATAAGTACTTTTGTCCACTAGAGGACATGTACAGGAATGTTCATAGCTGCTTTATTCATAATAGCTCCAAACTGAGAACAACCTGCATGCCCACCATTAGTAGAATGGATATGTAGTTTGTGGTATTTTCACATAACAGAATACTACACCACAATAAAAAAGAACAAATTAATAATACATACAATATCACGTATGAATCTCATAAATATATTGAGTGAAAAAGTCAGACACAAAAAGTACCTGTCGGGTGTAGTGAATTAAAAATGGCAACTACTCTCGACGGGAGACAGAGTTTATATACTTGTCCCTTGAATATCAGTTGCTGTTGTGACTTGCTCTGACCAATGGAATGTGGGGGGAGAAATACCATCGTGTGGCTCTTCAGCCTGAACCTCAAAGGACTGCAGCTCTGACCCCCTCAGAACATGGATGCACATGATATTGCCTGGCCGGCCCTGCTAGACGCATACAGCTCAACTGACAGCAAAAACCACCAGATATTTATTTGAGCCCCATTAGGTCATGAACCACCAAACTGAGTTGCCACATGCCTGCCTGCAGCCACATGAGTGACCCAAGGTACAAGAAGCAGAAGAACTTCCCAGCTGAATGCAGGCCAAATTGCCCACCCAGAGAATTATGAGTAAATAAAATGGTTGTTGCTTTAAACAATTAACTTTGGGGGTGGTTTGTAATATGGTAAAGATAACTGATACAGGCTATGATTTTATTTGCATGAAGTTCAAAGATAGGGTAATCGATAATGATAGAGGTCATAAGAGCAGTTATCTTTGGTAGGACACTGGAAGGTGGCATAAGGAAGCCTTTCCATAAATGCCTTATTTATTGAGCTGGTTGGTGGTCATACAAGTCTATTCTCTTGGTAAAAAGTCATCCAATTGTACAGTTGAGCAATTGAGATTGTTGTACTTTACTATATGTAAGTTACACCTTAATTAAAACACACACACACACCTGCACACACACACACATACACACAGTGTACATGATCCAGAATTTTGAGAGACACAGGCATGACACTATGTAAATGAGTTAGCAAGCAAGAATGCAGTGGGCAGCAGAGTCAGCAGAACAGCAGAGACTGATAACTGGTTGGACTGTTGAAGATGGAGAACATTTATTTAAAATATCCTTATTATCCACCTACTTTGGACACGCACTCTGCTGAGGATAAATACTTGAAAAAAAAAACAACACAGTCTGACCTTGCAAATTACATGTGCTAAGTAAGCCAGGCCAGACCAAAGGTGAGAACTAAATGTTATTATTTTACCATAACAAATGGGCAACTGAGGACATAAGATGTAATTAAAAACTAGATTATAAATCCCATCATGGTCTTTGAGAGATTAACTGAATAAGTACTGCTTATTAAAGTTCAGATCCATCAACAAACCTATAAAATTATGTAATTTTGTATAATATAGTACATGATTATGAGACTCGAAGCTACCACTGAGTTTAGAAATTGTCAACATTGAAAGTGCTGCCCCTCTCTTGGTTAGATCACATTTTAATACTTTTGTCAATGAGCTCGACATTGCAGCATATCAGAGAGTGGTTAAACAATTTTGTGCATCCTTTATTTACTATCAAGTACAATGGTAAGTTTCTAGAAAACATGTCACTGCACTCAGCTTCTACAAAAGGTAGAATTGTTCAGTGAGCTGCATGAAGGCTGAGAATGAAGCCACCACAGAGGAGAGCAGGCTGTGAGGTAGAGAGATGGGGTTCTGATGACATTGTTTGAGCCCCAAATCCAGCTGTAGTGAAGCATAAAAAATTTTTCCTTTATTACATATTTGGCTTTTTGCCACTTACAGGAACCCTAACTGCAAGAGTCAGCTTGACTGTCCCTCCTGCCTCTTGCCCCTCCTTGGCTTCTAGCTAAACCCTTACTGTCTCTTCCTAGGCACAAAACTATCTAGAGTTATCTTCTTTCTTCCAGGTTATCTTCTTATGTAGAGTAAAGGTGTAATAGATAAAGGTAGTGGCCAAAAGACTGACAAATGGTAACAATGGCAAGATCTAGAATTTTTTCTTGTTTGAAAATATGAATTCTAAGCAGTTTCCTGGCTGCTTATGTATGGATATAACCTTACTATACACATATATTAAAGATAAGGCTTGGGGTAAGATAAACAAACAATAAACAACTTTAATACATTTACTTTACCTTTTAACCACTTAGTTAATTAACCTATTAATTGCCCATTGTGAATTGTAACCATACGTATTTTCTTAAGATAATTGGAATCATTGCTGTTTATCAAGGGGTGTGCTTTAGTTTATTATGCATTGCTTATATAAGTAATTTATTATTTTATAGTAGACCCTTATATATGTGAACTTCATGCATTTCAATTCAAGGAAAACTTATGCTAGTCACTGAGTGACAAGAAAGGAATAAGACTTGGCCCTTATCCTTAGGGAATTTACAACTTAGAAAGACAGGCATATAAACTGTTTGTGGAAATCAATCAGGACGTGGTGTCAGTGTCATCCAGTAGTAATATATATAGTCTGTTATCCAAATGTATATGTAAATAAAAGTAGAGAGCTTGAAATTAGGCAGGCAAGGAGAAGCTGTGGTTGTCTCACATGCTCTATTATAATCTCTTCCTTGTTTGTCCTCCAAACTAGAAGTAGAGTCTCCATCATCAGGCTAATGCCTTATTCAGTTTGTATTCTCAACCTTTGCACAGTGCCTGGCTTAAAAGTATTTTGCTGAGTTGCATTAATGTTGTAGCTGTGTCCTTGGTTCATTTAACTTTATAAATACATACCATATCCATCTCTCTTGACTGCTGGCTGCCTTTCAGTAGTTCAGAGGAAACAAGTAGATTCCTAAATCTTGCCTTTTGCTTTTAACATGTGCTGGGCATCAGGCCAAGCAATGGCCAGGTGGACAGGCAGACAGGAGTCTAGAAAGTTTATACCAAAGGTCAAGGAAAGGTGGATGGCCTTGGGTTCAGCCAGGCATGAGAAACATGATGGGCCCAAATTCAAGAAGTCAAGGGTCTGGGCAGGCAGCCAAGGCAGCTCTAGGAACAGAGTTGGAGTGAGGGGGGCTGTGGGTGCAGGTGAATGGGCAACTAATTCTCATGGATGGCTCTAGTCAATTCAAGAGCTTACTCCTCTGAGAGTAAAATTCAATCTTAGGAAATGGAAAATGCAGAGGGCTCTTGATTGATACTGGCTGTGTGGTGAAGCTCCAAGGTGGTTCCTTAAGGCCCCTCACTCCATACATTTTCCTACTGACAGCAGGATCTCACTCATGTGAACAAAGGATTATTCTGCACAATACTTCTATAAACAGAATTCTAACTAATGAATTCACAAGTAGCTATTTCTTATTTATGTGCATTAAAAACGTGTACTTGTAAATTTTAAGTCTAAATACAGTCACAAAGCTGGCTATAAAATATCTACTCATGTGTATTTATAGGAACACCCCCCCCCCCACCACATCCATATATGCACAGAACTAGAGAGAAAATATCACCAAATCATTAGACTAGGATCTGATAATATGGAGCAACACACACTATTACTTTGAATCTTAATTTATGGAAATGAAATAGGGTTTCTATCAGACAAACTGAATCCACTTAGTACACTTATGTGTTGTGTGGCTCTGGGTTGGACTGACAAATTTGTAGAAATTGTTCAACATTAACCCTTAGAATATAGTTAAGTTCTTTGAACCTGACATTAAATTTCCTGAATCAGAGTTTCACATTGTGCTGTCATGGAGTAACAGGGACTGTGTTTACCCTTCTGCATTAGACAACTAAAAAAAGGGCAAAAATATGTGAAAAAATAGTGTCTATGTTAAAATAGGCAGTATAAGACAATAATCTCTGAGAAAAGGAAAACAAATGAAGCCAGCTCTGTGAGTAGCCCAGCTCACTGCGTGGTGAATGTTTCCAGGCTGCAGTGCAGTCCTCCCTGAGTTGAGGAGAAGGAGGAGGCCAAGGTGGCTAAAAATCTCAGGCTAAGTACCAGAGAGGAGAAAGCTACACACACACACACACACACACACACACACACACACACACACAGAGAGAGAGAGAGAGAGAGAGAGAGAGAGACAGGAAATGCTGTAGAGATGTGAAGAGTGTGCCCTCAGGTCTTTAGCTGAGTACTGGTCAGGGAATGTGTGTGAGGAAAATTCTGAGGCCTTGGAGTCAGTAGGAAGACTTAGGTAGAATAATCTTTGGAGCCCACACAGAGCCAGGAATAGTTCATCTTTCCAGATTAAAAGCAAGCCTTGAAAGGCTCAATCTGTTTCTAAGTGACTTGAGTTTCCCACACCAATGTTTAAGAATATTTAAAGGAACACAACAACAAAGATCTATCACTCCACAATAAAAAATTGACAATGTCTAGCATCTAATAAAAAAATGACTAGGCACGCAAAGAAATGGGAAAATACATGATATAACGAGGAGAAAAATAAATCAATAGAAACAGACCCAGAAATTATCCCAATCCTAAGATTAATTGATAAGGACATTAAAATTGCTATTATAAATATGCCACATATGTTTAAGAAAATAGAGGAAAGCATGGGCATGATAAGGAGAGATGTAGAAGAGATCTTAAAAAAGGCCCAAATGAAACCTCTAAAGATGAAAAATCAAAGCTTGAGATGAAAAATACACCACATAGGATTACTAGTATACTAAACACTATAGAAGAAAATATTAGTGAATTTGAAGACATAGCCATAGAAATTATCCATAAAGTAACACAGAAAGAAAAAAAGACAAAAAACAACAAAAAGGAAAGAACAAAGAGAAAAAAAGACCAAAACAGCATCAGTGAGCCTTGAGACAACATTAAGTGACTCTATGTATACCTATTAAAGATAATGAATTAGTTAAAAGTATTCCCACAAAGAAAACCCCATGTCCAGATGACATTTGATTCCTACCAAACATTTAAGGAAAAAATAATATCAATTCTACACAGTTTGACCATTTCTTAAAAAGTTGATCATATACCTACCATATGACCTAGTCATTTTATTCCCCATTTACCCAAGGGAAAAGAAATCATATTTCCACAAGAATAATTGTATACAATTGTTCATAGTAGCTTTGCTCTCATAAAACTGGAAACAACCATGGGCTCATCAGTAGGTGAATATTAAAATAAATTGTGGTGTGTCCAGGTAATAGAAAATTACTATAAAAAGGACAAAGTATTGATACACAGAACTACATGAATGACTTTCAAAATCATTATGCTGAAAGAAGTTAGACAAAAAGGAACACATATATAATGCGTTATTCCATTTACATAAAACTCTAGAAAATGCAAACAAATTTACAGTGACAGAAAGCAGATCAGTGGTTGTCTGGGCATGAGGATGGAACAAAAAATGAATTACAAAGGGTCACAAGGAAACTTTTGAGGGGTGATGGAAATGTCTGTTATCTTGTTTGTAGTGTGGTTTTATGGAGACATATTTATATTTATTTATGTCAAAGCTTATCAAATTGTATACTTTAAATATAGGCAGTTGATTCTATGTCAATTATCCTTCAATAAAGTTGTAAAGAGGGGGAAGGAAGGAAGGAAGGAAGAAGGAAGGGACAGAAGGGAGAGAGAAGAAAAAGAGGGAGCACTGAGCAACTCCATCTTTGATATACTTCTCTTTTGCTATTGACCTGCTCAGCTGATGGGCTTTCCTATTTACCAGGGGCAGGGTTGGATCCAGGCTGAATTCCACAGAGTGTTCTGTGTGGTTTGTCGTGGCTCGTGGGGCACTGGCAACTAGAAGCAGTCCTGCTTTGGCCATTGGAGCCACAAAGAGCTGTGACTGCCTTGGATTCGTGCCTCTGGCTTCTTCTAGAGAAGCTGTTTAAGACTGTGGCAGCTGAACACTTGAGTCCAGGCCCTCATTGCTGCAGATTTCTTTGGGAATTGACAGCATGGATGGCAATCCTTGAATTTTGGATAATTCTCTTTTTTGGGCCAAAAGTTTTCACTCAGTTAAAAATCAGCTGCATAGAGATAGGGAGAAACATTTTGTTATGCAACTTTCTAAAGTACTTGAAAGAGAATGTAAAATTTTTGAAATGTTTAAACTTATATGAACATTTGTGACCTCAAGTTATTCTTAAACGATGTAAGCCTTAAATATAAGTGATTAGGAACAGCTAGAAAGGAGGTGACTGGCTTAAGTTAATTCCACTTAACCAATTCTTGCACTTCAGAGTGCAATAGATTTTATAGTGAAAGAACTAAGCAAAAAACCTAAACAAATATAGATACGTTGAAGACTGATATTTCTGGAAATGTAGAGTCACTAGGACAAAAATCAAGTCCATGAAATCACCAGTGGCTTCTCCCATTAGAGAACCTAGCTGAACATCATGTGGCAAGGTCTTCCGCAGAGGGTCAGTGTTCATCAGAGAAGACCTTCTCCCTTCCCTCCTCTCAGATTCCCACCCTGATGTCTAGATTTTGTTCCTCCACCTCTAATTCCAGTTAAGTTTCTGTGGTGCTGGTGAATCTAAGGGGACATGCAAACATCAGGACTTTATTCTTCTGCTTCCTCAGAAAGCGTGTATGAATCCCATGAGGATCTTTGCTGGAAAGCAATATTTCTGGCCTGCAATATCCTTGTATCAAAACAAATACTTCTCAGGATGCCTGGGTGGCTCAGTCGGTCGAGTATCTGAGTCTTGATTTTGGCTCAGATCACGATCCCAAGATCGTGGGATTGGGCCTTGTGTCAGGCTCCATGCTTAGTGTGGAGCCTGCATAACATTCTCTTTCTCAATCTCTTTCCCTCTCTTCCTCTCCCCTCTCCCTCCCCCCGCCACTCCAAATAAATAAATAAATAAATCCGAATACACACACACACACACACACACACACACACACACACACATGCATGCACGCACGCACGCACATACACTTCTCCAGCAAGGAGTTTTCCTCATTTTCCTCTCCATAGGCTGGATGCCCTCCCACTGTCGAGCTTCTGGCAGGAAACTGAAGTCTCTTTTGTCTCTCTTCTAAAGTAAATTTGAGTTATCTATCATTAAGTGATTATATACTTTTTGAAGTTGAAGTTTTGTAGACTAATAATTCCTAGGTTAGTGGTTTGTAAATAAAGTTGATTAAAATATTTAAAGGACAGAAAAATATTTGAAAGTGCAAGACTAAAAAAAATGGCCTGAATCCCTGATGTTACTTTTTACTTTTTTGGGGGGAAAAAGTAAGTTGGGGAGAGAAAACCCAAGAAAATAACATTTGAGAGAGTGTTTGGGATTTAAGAAATATCAGTGATGGGGCGCCTGGGTGGCGCAGTCGGTTAAGCGTCCGACTTCAGCCAGGTCACGATCTCGCGGTCCGTGAGTTCGAGCCCCGTGTCAGGCTCTGGGCTGATGGCTCGGAGCCTGGAGCCTGTTTCCGATTCTGTGTCTCCCTCTCTCTCTGCCCCTCCCCCGTTCATGCTCTGTCTCTCTCTGTCCCAAAAATAAATAAAAAACGTTGAAAAAAAATTTTTTAAAAGAAATATCAGTGATTATTCTTATGTAAATCACTTTTCCATAATATCTAGTTTTACTAGTGTGTTAATTGGCCCTGGTCCTGGGGATGAGAAAACTCTAAAATGTATGTATATGTAAAATGAAATTTTTAAAAAATGCCTCTGGAATTGGGTCCAGTTTCTTTGCTAAGTGTTCAAAGCCCTCCTCAATCTGACAAATGCTCCATTCCTAGCTTATTCCCTAATCCCATTTCATGCATCCCTTATGCGTTTTCCCTATTCAGTGCCTTTCCATGGATTTTTCCTTTTTCTTGTGAGGCTTCTTCTCTAGCACCTGTTAAAAACCAAGCCATTTTGGAAATTGTGCAGAAATGCTCGTATTTACTGTTCACTAGATTTAATCAGTTCTTACTTCCACTGAGATAGCCCTTTGCTTGCCCATCTGTTCTAGCACTCATGCTGTGCTTGGTGTGGAGTACATTTGACTCCACAGGTGGCCTCTATGTTCCTAGAAAGTAGAGACCGTCTAACTTATTTTTGTAACTCTGATAGCGCTTAGCACACTGCCTTGCATAAAGTACCAAGGTTCACCAGGCCACACATACTTAAGCACAGTTCACAAAGCAGAGGAGAACCCTTGCTATTTATCCTCTTGTTATAAAGGTGCTTAGGTTCTCTTGTAAGGATGTCTCAGGTACACAGTTGGGATTTGTGCATAAAGTCCCTGTATACTAACCACTGACAATACCAGGTTTGGATTATATGACCACTTGTGGACTGGTGTTGGGGTCCATTGCAGTGTATCCGGATGGACTATGAGAAGGGGAGAGATGGTTCCCCAGGAGAAAATCAGGGTGTTATTAATGGCAGAAAGGGAAATGGATCCTGGACAGGAAAAAGCCACAGAAGAATACTAGGACTTCTTAATTACAGACTCTCATAATTCAAAACATGATAATTTAGTAAAGGACTAAATTTTAATAATATTAATAGAGAAACTGTTTATTTAAGAAATTAGTACCATAAGTAAAATTACAAACATATTTTTTAGTCTATGTAACAGAAGAAAGTTTAAAAAATAATGCTAATAAATTGTCGTCAGTCATTAAGGTATTAATTCGTCCATTCATTTTAGAAATTCGTTTTGAATGTTCAGTCAGGCATTGTGCTAAATGCTACAGGTACAAACTCTTTAAGATCAACAGATTCCCTACATCAGTCTCGTACACTTTAAGCTGTTGAAGTAAATACCCTCCTTGGCAGTGTGGATGGAATTTCACTTACGTCTTACCCTGAAAATTAATGCAACTTAATTTCTTTAAGAAGTGTCTTGTAAAACGTATTTTGAAACTTAGTATTTTTAATTGATTCATCCTGGCTTTGCTTTTAGTTAAGCCAAATTAGTAATTTCACCAAATGGTGCATTTCTTTGGCTTCTTATGTCTGAAGAGCTCAAGATGACCATGTAAGAAGGCAAACATGCTAATATCATTTATACTTCTTTCATTACGATTAAGCTATGACAGACACGTGATCATACTTTCTAATGTAACTGATCTTTTTGATGATCAATCTCTAATCTGTGCTGAGTCTTTTTGTTTTTGAACCACTTATGCGGAAACAAAGGCAGGCTTTCTTGTTTCAATTATATTGAATATACACATTATTTATTAAAGGAGGATTATGTAACATTTAAATGAAGGCTCCAATCCATAAAATACCTGTCACAGATTAAAAACATGTACGTGGATAAGCATAATGCATTCATTTATAGGCTATGGATCTGCTATCCCTCAAGGAATGTTAGAAATCCACGTGGTGTCCCTGGGCGTCGGGCTTGGCCACAGCATCTGTAGCTGTAGAAGCCAGTGTGGCCCAGGAGCTCCCCGCTGGCTGCACATCTGAACAGCTTCAAGAGTACAAGTTTCCCCATCAAAGGTTTGGAATAAATTACACTAAAAAATTGGCTCCAGAAAGAGTTATTTTGGATAGGACAAGGTGAAGCTCTCATGAGGTGCGCTAAATGAATCCCTTCTGTGCAGTGGGTGTCTGTGGGAGAGTTGGTTGGGGGTGGTTAGAACCTGTGGGGGAAGTGGGAGAATCCAACCCCCCACACTTGGCCAGAAAAGCCAAATCTACTGACTAGACAAGGGCTTGGAAATTCAGTTTCTTAATAAACGGCTTTATAACCTAATATGAACACATATCTTATGAACTAGCAATCTTTTTCCTGATACTCATTTTCCAAAGAATGTCTTTTCCCTCCAGTGGAGTGCTAGAGCCGGCCTGTGCCAGTTTATGAGAGCTGATTGTGAAGTTTTTAGGAATTCTGTGAGCCCCTGGTTAAACATAGCCGCTATTTAAGAATTCAATTTCATAAACTTACAATTATAGCAGTTATATTTAAAAACAAAGGCAACAAAACCCCCCACTCACCACTTTTAAATTATTTTGCTACATTTTAACATGACCCATGCTCTTGAGGTGATTTACATCCATCCTACCTGTACGGTGAACAGAAAAGATAGTGCCGTGCTGCCTCGCTCTTCACGACCGCATAGTCAGTGAGTCACAACGATAGTTTGAAATCTGCATGATGGGAATATTTACACCACAGAAATTGGCTAGAAATCATGGCTTGATTTATCCTTTTGTTGACTATCTAGACGTAAGAAAATGATGGAGAAAATAGTAATAACATGAGTAGCATTAAGTTTAAATCTGTTTTGTGCCTGTATTCGTTACCTTGTGGACAGCCCCCTCAAACTGAGGAAATATTCCTTTGATACTCAGAAACTATTATCTGATTCAGCAACGAAGCTGCTTACATCATCCATGAACAGGTGTTGTTCTGACGCGTGTCTTTGTTGTTTATTACTCCTTAGTATAAATGAAAATATTCACCAGTATTCATGTTGGAGTTATACTTGTTTGATCATTGCAACCATGGGTGGCTAAGGATACAACAGTAGGATAAGAATCAAGGAAAGTGTTCTGTGAGAAATCAAATGACTATATGGAATTTCTAATGCAGAGGCTTGAATATTTTCTTATAGTTATATATTATAGTCAAACGTTATTTATGTCAGGAAATTTATATTACACGTACACATGTATTTATGTGTGCATGTTTTTCATAGAGAGCCGATTGTCAAACTTTTCCTAGCACACCACTGCCCATAAAGTTGAGTTTCCTACTCTTACTTAGAATATACCTCTATTTTTCCAGAGCCAAAGCCTCTTCCATGTGAGATATTGGAGGAGGAGCTATGGAGCCAGTGGAGGAGAAAGGTACTTGGTCCACTTGAGATGGCTCTTGGAACCCCCACCCCAACAATTAACTACAGCTTTGCCAGAAGAGAAGGAAAAAGTTATACCTGTACCTGCTCCTGCCCCCAGGCCCTAAATGTGGACCTGATTCATCAAAAGACTACATGTGAAAAACAAAAAATCCAGTTATTTCTTTGGACTGCATTCCCACGACATTCTTTTTCTCTGGGACTCTGAACCCATGGAGCCATTTTCCATCTCCCGATACATGCTTCAGACCCTCTTTAGTTCACTGACCTACTATACCTCCTTCCCTTGTATGCATCCCCACTCCCGGCTTAATGGTCTGGTATCTCCTGATGCTACAAGCTCTGGTCCACAACAAGTGAGTTGGCCTCTACCGCCAGCACTCCTCACTGACACCATCCAGGGAAAGCAATCTGGAAGCCTAATGGTGGGCATTGGTGCTTTCAGAGGCAGGTTCTTCTTGGACTCCATTTGATCAGTGGCTCTGCCAGGGACAGTAACCCGAGGAACACTGGCAGGGCAAAGGAGGCACATGTTGGTGGCCACATGGCAGCTGAGATGCTAGTTTGTGACCTATTTGAGGTGCCTCTTGGGTTATCTAAGTAAGAGGGTAGAGCTTGGTGTTTAGAGGAAAACTGGCCTTAGTACTTTATACTTTCAGGATACTTTCAGGGCATGCTCCAGTATTCTGACTTTACAAAATGGCCTGTCTCATCCTTATTGCAGTATCCTCTGGAGAGCTGCACAGAAGGGAGACTGTCTGGGCCAATGGGAAAAGACTTGGAGTCAGGGGACCTGGTTCTTCTCTCAGCGCTGCTACTGATGAGCCCTTTGGCCTTGGACAGATTATTTTACTTTTCTGGAACTTGGTTTTCTATAAAATGATCTACAGTTTCTAGTAGTAAAGGTCCCTTCTAACTCTGTCATCCTATGACTCTCTGTCTTTTGTTTTATAGTTAGAGTAAAAGAAGCACACATCTTTGGTCAAAAAGTCAAGGGCAGAGTCTAGCATATTGGTCATATCAATTCTTTGAATACGGGCCTCAAATCCTTTATGGCAGTAGGCATAAATCATAAATAATTCCAGGCTACTACTCCCAGATTTCTTAGAAGGATCAGAGCACTGACATTCTTTGGCAGATGAAAAAAGAAATTCAATTATCTGGAATGCAAAGAAAAAAAGAATATTCTCTCTTGTTGAAAATCTTTCTGAAGGGCAGTAGCAGTTTTTCTTGCTTTAGTAAGAACAGAGAACATAGCAATATTTCTTCCATTATCATGGCTCTGTTCTGCTTCAGCATTAAAATCTCAATACGTATGATCATTATGCATTCAGTATTACATGCTCTGCCTGTAGAAGATTTAAGAGATTGGCCTGAATATATACTGTCTTAGGTGTACGTGGAGACATTTTTATCAATTGTATCTGTGGTCTCTGTGAGTCACTTAAAGTTTGGATCTTTTTCATGAAAGTAAAATGACGAAAAAAATTTAAAATATTTTTTGGAGAGTAGTGGTAGTTAGTGTTCCATTTCATTGAGTTCTGGTTAATTAAGGCTCTGAGATGTTTAAAGACTTCAGAAACATAAAACATTTGTACTGTGTTCTGAGTATCAAAGACTACAGTTGTTATTTAACAAGACAGTTGCTCAGAAGCAAATGTTTTCAGATGCTGAGATAGAAGAAACAATGCGCCAGACCAGCCTGACCTTCCTTGGGTAGGAACTGCTCCCCTTCTGACATGGTTACTTCTTCAGTATAGGACCTTGGGGTAGTCTGGCTTTATTCTATTTAAAGTGCATGTTTGAGCCCCTTCTTTGTACAGTCTTAGACCCCAGTGAGCTTGTATTCTAGTATTCAGGTATAAGGCATAACCCCCACCTAGATCGCGACCAATTTCCATGGCCATGGAAGAGAAAGGGACGGTGAAAAAGATGACAAAGAAGAAAAAAAAAAGAAGGAAAGAGATAGAAGAAACAAAAGACTAGGATTAGTCATGAAGAGCTCTTGCTTAATTTTTAAGTAGGAAAAGAGCATCCAAATCTCAATAAGAAGAACAAGAGTGCTTGTGCCCTCCACTTTTGGAGTAGCCAGGGTGGATCTTTTCCTCTCATGGGAATCACGGGCTCTGGGTGTCAAAACTGTGGCATATAGTTCATCCACTGGGCTGCACTGACTCAAGATTTTCCTGTTCACTGTCAAAAGTATATCATAAAACTCTGTTCTGATCACAATGCTGTTTCAGTCATGCAAGGATTAGTGTCAAGAAAGAAAGCGCGAAGCTACTAAGCATTGAGCTACTTACCTAAAGTAATTCAGAATTAAACAACTTTCTTGATGATCCTGGATGTTGGAGGCTTTTTGTATATTATTAGGTAAGAAAGGAAGCTGACAGTGTTCATTCACAGCCAACCAACCAACCAACCAACCAACTAACCAACGAAAGAAACCAAATCTCTCTCTCTATCTCCACAGCTGCATTCCTGTTAAATGCAAAACATTTTTTTTTCTAGTGTTGATCTTTTGATACAGCCATGCCCTGATTATTTCTATGTGGCTTACTCATTTCATCAATTATCCAGATAGCTTACTACTTCTCTTGCTTACCTGTTGGCATCTTTACCAATAATGAGAGAAGAGGATCTCAGGTAACTTTATTTGGCTATATATTAACGGTTCTTGAATTAGTTTTAATGGAGAGAAGGTTGAAACTAATGGATACAATAAAGATTTTACATTATTCCTGTATTTCAGTTGTTTCTGTCAACCCTAACTCATGTTTCTACAGGTATTTGAAAAGTTATTTTCACTTCTGTATTTTTAGATTTCAAGACCAGTTCTGTCAGATGGCTGAGACCCAACCTTACAAGGTAGTGGTGGTGATGTTGATGTGCTCCTGGCTTCATTCTAGGTAAATAAATCAATATTTACTCTTTTGAGCCTTTCACGTTTCTTTTATTTTCACTGTGGAAAAGTTTAGGTAGAAATATATCTGTCTATCTGTATCATGCGTATTTTTTTTTTTTTTTTGTGAAAAGGGTAATGGAATACAGAATGCCACACATGGGTTATTCCCACTATGAATTAGTCTCTTTTATCTGTCTCTGACCAAAACAGATGTTGGCAGCCTTTCTATTCCAGCTCTCTAAGTCAGACTAAGACTATCAGTTCCGCTTAGGAAAGCTGTAGGGAAATGATTTAACTCTTTCAATAGACCCTTACTAGTTTTTCCCTTGGTTCCTTTTGACTATAAACTACAAACAAAATGAGAATGCATCTCAATGCAACAATAAAAGAAAAATAGCAATATTAAAAATACATCAATACGACTCTAGAGGGAAGTGAATTTTTATTCAAGGACTTTCAAGAATTCTGACATTGAAAAGACATCTTTGTTTGAGGAGGCAGCTGAATGTGTTTCCAACTTATAGTCAGCATTCATTTGCATAGAATACCATAAGAGCCATTTCTTTTTTTATTCGGAAAAAAAAAAAAAGGATATCTATCAGAATGTGGCAGGATGCATCCTGCTAGGCTTCTACTCTTCTGTAGAAACTGACCATTTAAAAAAGTCATTCTATGATTGGTGCCACAATAAAGCTCTTGTACCAGGATTCTACAACAAAATGTAAATTAAAGGAATGTGAGAAATAGAGAGACTACAAGGGAACGAAAGGATCAAAGGGTGAGAAAGAAAGGCGAGATGATTAAAAAAAAATGTTTAAGAAACACATAGCATTTCAAGAATTTATCATGGAATGAAATGGTCTCTTAAGATTTGCCCGGGGGAGGGGGGTGTAAAAATTTATTTGGCAAGTTACTAAATAAAGACCTGAAGCATTTTCCAAACCACGCAAAGGAAAGAGGAAAAGGCAATGACTTCTTAGACTGTTAGTAGTTACATATACGTTAGCTCATTTAATTCTCACACTTATCCCATGAGTTGGTTATTTCTATCATTGTCTTGTCATCTAGTACCCATGCCAAGGCACCTGTGCCCTAGACTCCCAGGCAATTAGTTTTATGGAATAATGTCTCTGTTGGCACACTCCCCCCACTCCCTTCTCTCACCCTTCCAGGAATATTGGAAATGCAGGTCGGGAAGAGCCTCTGTCTTGCATGAGTGCTTCCAACAAAATCATCAAACAATGAAGATAACTAAAGATGCATTTGATCACCATGCATCTGGAAACTCAAACTCTCCATACTGCCAAAGTAACAGCTAAGATTTATTGACATACTTCCCACCTGCTGGGAGCTATATTAAAGTCTTCACATATATTACCTAATTTAATCCTTCAGCAGCCTGCAGCATAGGTGCTGTATTTTGTCTCATTTTAAGAAACTGAGGCTAAAGAGGTTGTTAGTCACCTGATATCATATGGCCAGTAAGTGGCAAAGCATTGTATTTTTTTAATCCCAGAGCTTGAATACCTAACTACCGCCTCTGAAAATCCAGCTCTGTTGGATGTTGTCCTTTATTTCTTTCACAGCCACTAAAGCAATGGGGTAGGCCCTCTGTTTCCCTTCTCTAAGAACCTCATCACAGAACCTTGAGGTGGCTCTCTCACCATGGCACCTGTCACAGTGGGTATGCTGTGTGACATAAGAAACATCACAGAGAGGTATTTCTTAAGATGCACAACATTTCCTGCTGGTGATAGGTGATGGCCAAATTGTGACTTGTTGATCACAAAAGGCCTGAAACAGGGATTTAAACATTAGAGGAAGTCACGGAAGACAGGAATTCACTAATTGCCCGGGTCACATGATATGCATGATTTCAAAGCCCATGTGCTTCCTCCATGCCACATGAAAGTAAGGACTCAACCAGAGCAAAATGAGGACTTCTGATTCCCTCACCCACCCCACCTTGTTCTTTAAGATATGACTAGGAAGCAAAAAATTAAATATCTTTAGATGGGTGGGGAGGGAGGGAGAGAGTAGGAAGTTCTCTAGATTCTCAGCTAAGAGCACATCACATGCTCCTAAGAGTACAGAGGAGGTTGGGTGAGTCTGTAAGGAGTTATAGCCACATTAAGCTCCATATGGTTAGTACCACGCTGGTGTCTCAGCTTGACAATGATGAGCTCTTTATCACATATTCATTACACAGATTCCATTATATTTCATATTGGCCATTGACATGGCCAACAGTAATGGAATTCATTCTGGGATGGTCTCTGGGGTACTTTCAGTTTATAAACACCATTTTAGCTGGGTGATAAGGAGATTGGTATCGGGAGGACAGAATCAGAGAAGGAGGCTAATATACGTACCCAAAGTGGGAGCTAATTAGTCAGTGACCAGGATTTGGGTCAGGGTAAGATCAAGTCTTGCAATTTGTAAAATAGATCACTTCTTCATCCTCTTTCCATTGTACCGAAAGGTTGGGGTGTTCATTTGGTATGGCATATTTTGGATCTACTATGATGCTTTCAGTCAGTGAGAATCTATTCTCTGAGGTGACAGTCCTGCCTACTCTCTAAGCAGCCACCTGTCCCACACAGCTGTGTTGGCCCTACAGGCAATTTGGATAACATCTGTTTTATGAGCGCATTGACATACTTGCATGCAGTTTGGAAGTTGTCACGGAGCAAACTGTTGCACATTTGTCACTGTATAGTTCTTTGTACGTAGTCCTCACTTACTCCTGTGGCTGACAACAAAGTAAGCATCGTGTGTCTACAGAACAGCTACTTCCTGGTGACTGTACTAAAATTCAAATTTCTTGTTGACAACTTTTTCCCCCCCCCAGAATTCCTCCCTCTTCATTCCACAAGTGAGCACCCGCCCTGTTCTAGGAGTTGGGGATATAGCAGTGAATGGGACAGGCAAGATCCCTGCTCCCACAGGGTTCGCATTCTGGTGGGGGAAATAGACAATGAACAAAATAATGTTCAAAGCACACAAAATAGGGGATTGTTCTAGAGGATGCTTGGAGAGTGACTTGAGAGGGTTGGTTGGGGAAGGCTTCTCTGAGGAGCTAATAGTTAGGCTGAGACCAGCATGACATGACAGAGCCGGCCGAAAGACCTGGTAGTGCCTCGTGGGCAAAGAGAAGAACAAACACAAAGTTCTAAGAGGAGAAAAATGTGGCAGGTTCCTAGAACAGAAGGGAATTTGGACCCTAAAAATATGGTGGAGAGAGGTAGGAAGTGAGATCAGAGGTGGGCAGGCCACATTTGGTGTTGAACATTGGAGGCTCTTAGGAAGGAGTTGGGTTTTGTTCTAAGTATCTGGAGAAATCTCGGAAGACTTTTGAGGGCAGGAATAACATGATATGATTAATATTTTAAGAAGGGTGCTTTAGCTGTTGCTGTGTGTAGAGGACAGGGATGGGAACAGGAGACTAGCTGGAGGTGAGATGGTGATGGCTTGGACCAGGGAAATAGCAGGAGGCAGATTTGAGATATAGGGTACCAGGTGCATGTTGAAGACATGGAGATGGGAAGAGTGGGGAGGGTCACTTTTAGGAAGGGGTTTCGAGTAAAATCCATTGTTCTGTTTTGGCCATGATAGCCTTGAGATGCTTATTAGATGTAGAAGTGGAGAGTCATGTTGGAAGTTGCTTCTGTGTGTCTGGATCTCAGGGCTGGAAATATAAAAATTTGGACTCCTTTTACAAATTTGAGGCTACCTCATTTACAGTGAAAATGAAAACATTTTAAGATCTAGATGGGTCCTAGAAAACAAAAACCTAGGAAAAGGAAAGGAAAATTGTTGCATTTTTTCCCCTGAAGTTATCGCAAGAACACACATCGATGTATGAGGTACATATAATCTGTGCTACATAAGCACAGATTACAAAAATCAACAAGACCTAAAAACCAAAGGCCAGTGGAAAATATACACACATGGACAGACACTTGTTTGTGAGTTACTTCTTTGCGCTGTACCAAATGGAAGATTTTTACTAGGCGCACATGTCATTTTCTTGGGTACTGAATGAGGAAGAGATCCCGTGTCTAATCATCCAGGTCACGAGAATCAGCCCTGGAGGTCAGTGGGATGATGTGCTGGAGGCGGACCACTCTTGAATGCTAACATGGTGTATGGTGAGCAGGGGAAAGGGATGTCTCCACAAAGGGACAAAGGAGCCTGCTAAGAGATCACAAACCTTTGCCTTGGGGCTGAGGGAAGGCTTTGCAGCAGAGCTGATGGAAAACTTGACTGTGACATGGGAGGTGCTTTTTGAATGATGAGTAGGTGTTTGTCTTGTTGGGGGGTTTGGGAGGCTGTTTCTACCCAAGGAGTTTTCTAAGAAAGAAGAAAGTCAGCCTAAACCACTTTTTTTTTTTTTTTTTTTTTTTTTCAACTTTGAACACACTGCCCAGCTGGACACACAGATCCAGGCAATCTTTGCTAGATGAATTGAGTTGTTCTCTTACTTTAGAAATCTGCCAATCTGCTAATCTTCCAATGCTTCATACATGCATTAAAAATCCCAGATCTTTGTATTTACCCAGCTTATGGTGACTTGAAACACATTTTCACTTAAAGCTTGACTGGAGGGGCGCCTGGGTGGCTCAGTCGGTGGAGCATCCGACTTTGGCTCAGGTCATGATCTCACGGTTCATGAGTTTGAGCCCCACATCGGGCTCTGTGCTGACAGCTCAGAGCCTGGAGCCTGGAGTCTGCTTTGGATTCTGTGTCTCGCTGTCTCTCTGCCCCTCCCCTGCTTGCACTCTGTCTCTCTCTGTCTCTCAAAAATAAATAAACATTAAAAAAAAATTTAGAGCTTGACCTGAAAGTAGTCTCCTACACAAACTCCCATCTCCTATCATAGAATTAGTAAAAACTATACATAAGTGGATTATTGCAGCATAACTATATGTATTTCCTTTTATGTAAAAAGAAAAAATCCAAAATGATAATTATAGGTAATTACTACAGTGTTAAGCCTCAGTCTGTTCCCCTTCTACCCTAAAGCGAGTTCATCTGGGAGTCACATACTGCAGATGGGTGCCTTGTTTTTAAACAGACTGGTGCTCTCCACACTTAGTTATCATTGCATTTGTTGCAGAATGCTTTTTGGCCACCTCCCGGCTGCAGTTTGCAGTTACTGTCTCTCCCTGTTGCAACCCTTAGTGCCGGTTTCTTCCTCTTCATTTTAATGACTCAACACTCATGTTGAATTGAAGACTCAGAAAGAGATGGGCTCTCTTACCCATTGGTGGCAAACTATTTGCAAACCACTGCCCTGTTTATGTCACTTTGGCTGCCCCAGAATGCCTG
Source organism: Panthera onca (assembly GCF_046562875.1). Lineage (NCBI taxonomy): Eukaryota > Metazoa > Chordata > Mammalia > Carnivora > Felidae > Panthera > Panthera onca. The sequence continues at coordinate 90,531,725 of NC_138342.1, forward strand.
CACTTCCCCTGGGAATTGCACAGAGCAATAAACTGACAGCCAGAAACAGGTTAGTTTGTAGGCAGGTACCAATCTTAGTCTAATTAGTCTCTAAATTTTGTTGGCGCATGATGGACTGAATAGTAGTGGTTTCTTGGAGGCAGCAAAAAATTAATTCCTCTTCCCCTTCCCAGCGGAGCAGGAGATGAAAGTTGACTTTCTGCTGCCAACATGGCTCCTGACCATGATTGTGTAAAAGCATTCACTGGTTTTATATTTTTTATAACTTTTATATTTTATATCGCTTCCTTGTGCAAGTCATGCCAACTTTCTAATTCCTCAAGTTGCTAAATGGGGATGGTATCGTCTTCATGGCATTATGAAGATTACATCAGAACATATATAGAGAGTGTAGTGAAGAGCCTGGTTCATTCTGGGATATGGCGCATTGCAATGATTTCCTTTTACCCAGAAGACTTAGTGGGGCTGTTTTTTAATGATGCTCCTGATTCCAAATTTCCTAAGTTAAATAATTAATTTCAGCTGTCTGTCAGTAAGTGCCTCATAAGACATCAGTATCACCAGTGGCCCACTTGATCATTTACTTTAGTGATCTGAATAACAAGCCCTGGTGATGTTGTTTGGAGTTGTGCTCAGGTGGTTGACTCACTCCTTAAGTGGCCTGACCCAATTTGGTAGACACACAGGATTCAGATTTATGCCATGCTTGACAAGTCGGTAAATTCTTGGGAGTTCCACAAAGTTCTAGGGCAAGATTTTGATGAATCTCCAAAATGGATATGTTTCTGTAGTTCCCCAGCTTTTCTACAGTTAACAGTTTTGGCTGCAAATCTTCATATAAGCTAACCAACCTGAAACAAAAATTTATTTCTTACTGTATTGCTATTTTGAATAAATATATTAAAAAAATTAATCAGAAGGGTGCCTGGGTGGCTTAGTCACTTAAGTGACTGACTTCGGCTCAGGTCATGATCTCGAGGTTCCTGAGTTCAAGCCCTGCATCAGGCTCTGTGCTGACAGCTCAGATCCTGGAGTCTGCTTTGGATTCTGTGTCTCCTTCTTTCTCTCTCTCTGCCCCTCCCCGACTTGTGCTCTGTCTCTCTTCCTCTCTCAAAAATGAATAAACATTAAAAAAATTTTTTTAATTAATCACAGATGTGACTTACACTAACAGAAGATCCAAAAGCTAGACCTTGGGTGGGGTGATCATATGTTTTAATTTGTCTAGTACAGATGCAGTTTATGCCTGTTATCCTACTTTAATTATTAATAGCACCCCCCTCTTACTCTTAAAAGTTGTCCAGGGGCGCCTGGGTGGCTCAGGCAGTTAAGCATCTGACTTCGGCTCAGGTCACGATCTCACAGTTTGTGAGTTCAAGTCCCACGTTGGGCTCTGTGCTGACAGCTCAGAGCCTGGAGCCTGCTTCAGATTCTGTGTCTCCCTCTCTCTCTGCCCCTTCCCCACTCGCACTCTGTCTCTGTCTCTCTCTCTCTCTCAAAAATAAATAAACATTTAAAATTATAAAAAAAAAAAGTTGTCCCAATTTGGACAGTATGGTGGACTGGCCTAGTATAGTACACCATGCTCCTGTCACTAGCTATGTGGTCCCTCGGGAGCTCCGGCATTGCAGCAGAATTACAAATGATTACATGGCATAGCCCATTGAGGTGGCTTCCCAATGGTCTTCTATGAATAGCTGAATGTGCAAACGTCAAGGATCTCCAGGATTTCAATTCCCACTGAGCCACATCTGTGTACCACTAAGCAGATGGGATGGGGCATCTTTCAGCAGGCAGACTCCCACTTCGTTCAGAAGATTTCACCAGTGTTTGAGGTTACTTCCTATCACCAAGTTTTTATGGCGTCAGAACCCAGCCTGAGTAGTTCTTTTTTCTGCTCTCAAGCTGTATTGTTACTCGAGTGTGCTTCTTAAAACAATGAATATGTAACTAATTAAATGCCTTCAAGAAAAGGGAGATGTAAGGACCTAATTTTATTGACTGACATGGACAGCAGAGACACGCAGAGTCTGCTCACATCCTTTGTAAAGTCTGGATTCGAAGACACTTCTTCACTCCCCTCCTGCCATAGGGAGAGACGCCATCACACATGTTTATTGACTGGTAGATAGCAGAGATCTGTTGGCCATATGCCTGTGCGTAAAACAACATAGACCCTGACAGGAGATGTTCTTGTAGCTGCATTTAGGAAAAGTTTTCTCTGTCCAGAGCTGCTGTGATCACATTGTTGATACCAAACCAGCTGGCTGTGAAGAACTCAATGGGTCATCTTGTATACACTTTACCCACTAGGAAGGACTATGTTCACGCCAGCTCAGAAAAGCTGTCTGAAACAACAAACATAGGTCAACCCTAAAGGATAAAATCCCCACTCCCCCGCAGTAACACATTTTGTTTTATTCAACATCTTACCTCCAATTCATGCCCTTTAATTGAATCTCCAAACTTTTTTAATGCTATGCTCACCACAAGTATAGCTATCATCTGTCACCATACGATAGTATTATTTCAGGACCAATCCCCAAACTTGTTAACATTGATGGAAATGGAGCAAGTACTTACGGTTAATATTACACTAACAAAACAACAATCACAAACACGTAGCACTAACTATGTGCCAGGCAGTGGTTCAAGCATTTTACATATAGTAACAGATCTAATCCTCACGGAAGCTTAATGAAGTGGGCACTTTTATTGTTGTTATTTTACAGGCAAGGGAACTGAGACTAAGTCTGGCTCCAGAGTCTGTGTGCCTACACTGTTTGCTGCCCTGCCTCTCGCATACTGGTGATGTTCTAGAAAGCAGTCAGGGAATTGCAGCTCACAAGAAACACCTCCCGTCAAGTTCAGTGTTGCTCCACTCGTGTGCATATGGTTGACGGATCCTTGCCATGTGCCTGTCAATAACCATCCCTATCCCTTAGGAAGGAGACTCATATCCCTGTCCTCACAACCTTCTTCTCTGAAGGCACAATCGATCTAAATTCTTTTGCTTCTTTCATCGTGAGGACGGCTTCCGAAATGTTTAATCATTTTGGTTGTTCTCTCCAAGTGCCCCACAACATGCTTCCCCTGGCACCTTCAGCCCTGACCTACCTCATCCTCGTTGGAAACATAAAGAAGAGGGCTTTTGTATGGTGTAGGGACAAACAGGAGAATAAAATCACACTCTGTCCCAATCCCCCAAATCAGAGCTCATTTAATCAGGAAGCTAAGACAACCATGCTTCCCTGATTCCTTTCTCTGACCCATGGAAGATAAGTCATTTAGTTTTCCATGAAGAGGGGTCCATACTGCCACAATCACAAGCCTGGTTAAAAATCTTTGGTCGCTCAGAAAATGATAGGACTGGTGGGAGATGTGGATACATGTACCTTAAGCAAATAAACAGATAAAGGAGAAACCACGCCATGACTCCAACCGGCTGTCACACTGTTTTGAAACCTCTCCCGCCTTTAGTAAACGTTGTAAGGTAATTGAAGGTTATATATTTTTCTTTCCTCGTTTCTTGTGGTATTGTGGTCTTCCTCCTTAAAGGATGGCCATCCTTTCAAGTGAGATCCAACAACCTTCCTCAAAGGTTGGGAGTAAAACTACTTTGAAATGATATTTAATATCAGTCTGTCAGGGGTTGGGAATATGAAGGTGTTTGTACATGGAGGTCACTTGCTTGGTTATATTACTTGATTTTGTGAAACTTCCATGTCCATTCAGAAGATATTTTAAATAACCAGCACATGTACTACCCACAGTAGTTGCCCCCAAAATGTTAGTTTCTCATCGCACCATAGTATGTTAAGTTATGCTTCAGCATGGTTTAAAAATGCCATCTGGTATCCTCACTTTCACACTTCATGTTTGGCCGAGGTTGTCATATTTGATGTAAACAGGAACAAATGACAGCTTTCACATTAGTTCCTAAGTGACTCTATCTGAAGACCAGCATTTCTCAAGGTGGGATATGTGTCACTCTGCTGGTTCACATGTCAGTATATTAGGTGGTATGCAGTGAGCTTTTTAAAACACTCTATTAGCGGGGGCGCCTGGGTGGCTCAGTCAGTTAAGCATCCAACTTCAGCTCAGGTCATGATCTCGTGGTCCGTGAGTTCGAGCCCTGCATCAGACTCTGTGCTCACAGCTCGGAACCTGGAGCCTGCTTCGGGTTCTGTGTCTCCCTTTCTCTCTGCTCCTCCCCCACTCACGCTCCATCTCTCTCTGTCTCTCAAAAATGAATACACGTTAAAAAAAATTAAAAACATTTTCTCAGCTGTGTATTTACTTAACATGTATTTGAAGAACTATTTTTAATATGCAAACATATTATTTCATGGGTATTATTCCTTGAGACAAGGCTAAATACAAAAGGAGTGACCCAAAGGAAAAATTTAGAGCAAGTACACCTGTTGTCCAATATGGCAAGAATTTGGAGGGAAGTTCATGAATGGATAAAGTTTGGGATCCACTCATATAGGATATCTTAAGACTCAGGGTCTCTGTTTTCCTTGATGTATTGATGATTATAGATAAATGCTAAGAATTTTCTTGCTCCTGGTCCAATATCTCCTAGATTTGTCTTTAAGTCTCAAATTTTTCTGCCCATTCCTGACTCTTGATCTTGCTCTTCCCTACCCTTGGACTGGCTTTTCCAAGTCTCTGCTCTTTCTGTTCAAGGCCCCTGTCAGGTAATATGCTTCTGTGAAGCCAAATTCCCACCCATGCAGTCACATAGCATTTGCTGTTTCTGTTACCCTGCATCACATTCTCTCTGTCCTCCCCGACCTCTGATACAGTGCTGCTCTTAGCTTGCTAACCTATGGGTGTTGAGTGGCCTTGGTTTCTTCCGAATGATCAGCCTAAGGGAGGGCAAAGGAAAAACCAATTCAACCAAATCACAGATCAAAGTAGGCTCAGAATTTGTTATTACCTCTGCTCATAAATATTCTTCTAAGTTGACCTGCTATCCATCAGGCCAGTCCAAGAAGGCTCACATTCTCTCGTATTATAAATTACATCATCAATCGTCTAGGAACAATAGTGTTCATTTTTAGGTGGCTTGCTTCTTCATTAGTCAAAATCCTGATTTTATTGATTTATTATTATTCTGGATTCTGGATTTCAACCAAATTGCAAAGTCAAAGGATATATGCATTTGGAATTTTGATGTTTTGCCAAATTGTCCTCGAGAAAAGTTTCATAATTTATCTCTTACTACACACTTGCTGACATGCTTGCTTTAATTTTAAATGTGTAGGTCAAAAGAATACTTCATTGTTGTATTAATTTGCATTGTTAAAATTATGACTGGTGTTTTTATTTTAAAATATTTTTAATGTTTATTTATTTTGAGAGAGAGAGACAGAGAGAGAATGTGTGCATGTGAACAGGGGTGGGGGGAGGGTAGAGAAAGAGGGAGAGAGAGAGAATCCCCAGCAGGCTCTGTGTTTATAGCACAGAACCGTGAGATCACAACCTGAGCTGAAAATCAAGAGTTGGACACTTAACCCACTGAGCCACCCAGGTGCCCCTAATGTTTATATTTTAAAATTATGAGTGGTGTATATAAAATTATTAGAAGATTTTCACATTTGTCCTTTGCTTATTTTTCTTTTTTGCCTTTCTTTCTTTTTCCTTTCCTCCTTTTCCCTCTCTTTCTTTCTTTCTTTCTTTCTTTCTTTCTTCCTCTCTACTGATTTATATCTTTCTGTACAAGCAGTATGTATTACAAAAGTTTAATTCAAGTTTGTCTTTTTTACTTTCTTCATGGTATTTTTTTTCCTACAGAAGTTTAAATTTTGAGACAAATTCAATAGATCAATCTTTCCTTGTACAGTTTTTGGGTTTTATGGTTTCCATAAAAATGCCTTCCCCACAGATTTTTTTTTTAATCTACCCATTTTAAAATTCAGATTTCTACTTTTCAAAAAGGGATTCTGTATTTGTTCCATCTATGGCATGATAAGTGGGACAAGCCACATGAGCACCTTCAGGAAAAAAGGGAAGATCCTGTGCCTGGCCTCGCTCGACGGCCTCCTACTTCTCTCACTCCATTCTATCTGTGCACCACTTGGTTTTGGCTCCAGCTCCTGACCCCTGAAGTCAGTCCTTACTGGTTTGGATGGCCTCTTGGAACCCACTCTCTGGGGCTATGGACCTCAGTCTGGTGCAACACTATTTGTTGAGTGAGTGCATCAAAGGGCCTGTATTAAATAGAACAGCACCTGGGACAAAGTAAGGGTTACATAATTGTTAACTACTGCTGTTTCCAAGTGTTGACCTGAAATTGCCTTTTTCACAGTTCAGAATGGTTAAATAGTTGAGGCTGCTGACAGTGAGGACAAAATCAATTTCTAAAATTCCAACAGGATACCGTAAACAAACTAAGAAATATATATTTACCCATACTCTGTTTTGCAATATTTGAAAAGGTTAAATTATAAGTAATTCCTTTTAAAATAACTGCAGTGGTCTATTTGGAATGTGGGATGCTTGAAGTTTGAACCGAGACCTTCTGGGAGGAAACATAATAAAAAGCTTTGCTAGAGGTCCCTTTAATGTGTTCTCATCCTGTAAGGAATGACTCTCCTATTGAGTTTCTGTGCCAGCTCCTATGGTCTCTTCCCCTCTTGCTGAATGCCTGCCATGTACATTGATACATAGTTGTATTTGTTTTTGTGGGATTTTTGCATTTGTCACAGAACAAATCAAGTCATTGATAAACTATTGCAGACATGTGTTTTATTTCCCATTAGATTCGGTTCTTTTTGCCAAAAAGTATCCCGGTTTTTGTTAGGTGGAGAAGGGTCTTAGGTTTTTCAAACAAGTCTGGAGGCATCATAATTAGTCACCAACTAGCAATGCCTCTGTTTTTTTTTTTTTTTTTCATTATTCTTCAGGTTAAATCATAAAAAAAAAAAGAGAACTATTATATGAAGAGCTTACTGGGAAATTCCATATTGTGTTGAAAATATCTACTGTAATAGTTAATAGTAGCCACTGTAGGGACATTGATAGACTTAATTTGCATATTTTAGGCCATATTTTAAATTCAGTCTCTTACCATACTCTCAAACGAAACGTAAAAAAAAAAAAACCCAAAAAACAAAAAAACTGGACTCCATCATCTGAGATCATTTTTCATGAGCTTGGAACACTTATTCGGTCTTGTCAAGTCGTGTGCTGGAGGGGACGGCACCAACTCGGGAGTGATGAATGTGTGCATCTCTTCCCAACTCTGTTTTTAGTGACTTCATGTTGATAGTTTGAAACTGGCCTTTCTGGGAGTATTTACACCATGGAAATTGGCAAATATTATACATCGGGGCTTTATTTTCCAACAGTCATTTGGCTAGCACACCACTGGTTTCTGTCTTACATCTTACAAAGGGAGGTGATTAACAGGCTATTGCTGGAATAATTTGCTTTCTGAGTTGATGTAACTGTATATCTAAGGGATTATGTAACTAAAAGTCAACAGTTTGGCTTTAAATTATAGAATGAGTACCTAGTTCTTAATTTAGCAAATGGTATTTATTAGTAAACCCAATTTTAACTGGAAAAGGCTATAAAAGTTTTGTAGGCATGTCTCCTATCCTTGCTACAGGATAGCTGTTATTTTTGTCTATCCTGAAACTCCTCCCTCTTTTCTGATAATAGCATCTTGATTTTCCTTTGGCAACTCTCAGTCCACATGGTTTAGGAGGGAGGGATTGTTGACTCCAGCCCACCCTCCTCTCCTGCTCTAAGGGTGTGGACGTGACCCAGGCCTGGCCAAAGAGGGTGCTCCATGCCCATGGCCACCAAGAATTGTGCAAGGGCAAGCACGTGACTTAGTTCTGGCTCGTGGGACTGCTGCTTTCCCCTTTCCATAAAAATAGGTTCAGAGGAGGCACTTAGCTGTAGCTAGAGTGAATTCCAGCAATTGCTGGTGCCATCAAGAAAGAAGAAACTCCTTCCATTCCTGTTGTTTAGCTGATGTAGTGTAAGACTGAAGCTGTAGGTTGTCCTCTTTGCCACCATTTGAGGAATGACCTGCCTGAGTATGAAGACAACACAAAGGCAGGGAGAACCAAGTGATAGAGATTCCTGATGATACTATGTGAGCTTCTGAATCCATCTATGCTGAATCTAGAATTATACTGAAGCAATTAATTTCCTTTTTGCTTAAGCCACCTAAATCAAATTAGTTTTTGTCACTTTCAACTGAGAGCTCTCACTAATGTAAATCCTTTCTATAATAACTTTAATGAATGCTCAGCAACTGACTTTTGAGTACATCTAGAGATAAGGCCCTCACTATTTTGTGAAGGAGTCCATTTCCTTTTTTGAGGATTTGAAAATTCTACACTGATCCCAAATCTAGCTCCTTTCATTGGTCTTATATGTGTTATCAAGGGCAACACTTCTCAGTGTACATCTTTATCTGCCTTCCTGCCCTTCACAAACTTAATTATCACGCTTCTGCTAAATCTTCGCTAGCCAACCATACTTAGTCTCCTCAAAGATCCTGCATGATTCTCATCTCCCTAGTCATCCTCTTGCGGAGGTACAATTGGTCAACATCTTTTTAAAAACATGGCGTACTTATAGACTGCTATTTGTCACATGGTTGAACATTGTGGAAAGGGATTATTACCTTGTTCTACCTGGAGAACTATTAGCGAGATGCCTAAGGGGGAGGGTGTATGGTTAAGATCTGGCTTCCATTTCTATTTTTACTTATACTTCTATTTCTATTATTTCACTCCTTCAGGGTTTATTTTCCCTTTCGATCCCAGGGGTCTTCTCAGCCTTTATCCCTTCTCTTTCTATCTCACCACTGTTGCCCTGCTTCCACCCCTACACCCCTGCCCGCTACTCGTATTAAACAAACAGTAAAGAAAGAGTTTGACTCATATATTGAGTTGAAGTGCAAAATAAACGGTAAGTTTCATGTGCTATCTTTCTTCAAGGGTGTTTTTATTTCCATAGACAAAGACTTGTTTAATTGAGTCAAAGAACAAAAGTTCCAATTGTGGAGTTTTAGCTGTTGGTGAGCCATATTGACAGGGTGCTTTATTGAAATGATATCATGTTTCAGCCCCCTTTGCTTACAGACTCTTTGCCAGGCTTCAATCTCCAGGGTCCTGCTTTGGCAACCCGCCCCCACTGCCAGCTCTCACATTTACAGCCAGCCCCTCTGAGCTTGGTGATGTCCAGCTGTGTTTTTGCCTTCTTATTCTTCATGAAGCAAAATAGTTCTTCTTCTCAATGGAAAACAGATTAGACAAAAACAAAACAGACATTTCTCCTGTGAAAAGCGCAGAGGTCCTCCTGTCACTGGGGCAGAAATGACCTCAATGTCCTGGATGCTATCCAAAATAAGAATAAGGGTTACATATTTTACATATCGCAATCATTCAGAGATCACATACTTCAGCCATTTTTAACCACAGTCCAACTCTATAGGTTTGATTGGGCAACCAGTCTATCTGATACTATCATTTAAATGACTAAAAATTGCAGACCAATGTCTTTATTTTCATTTCAGACACATAGATTCTATCTGGTTTTAGCATTCTTTTTACATTGCTAATAAAGGAGTTGTGTGTATGCGGTTGTTGTTGCATCCCAGACACTAGCCCAACTCCTGGCTCTCAAGAAATTTTTTGGCAGTTGTTTACAAAAAATTAGTATGTAGATATAAATATTCAAAGCAATATCACAAAGCTATTTGAAACTCATCCTCAAAGTTTCAGTTCTTCAGCAAGCTTAATGGAATTTTTTCTATAAAACTTATTTATGGAGGAAAATGTATGATAATGTGGGTCCATCTTGTACTAAATCCTAGGATATTCAATTCTCAAAAGTAGCTGAAAGACCTCTTTATAATATCGCTTTTCCCAACGTCAGTGTGCTTTGGAAGTAGACCACCGGGCCAGCATTATAGTGACATCCTTGTGTACACACACATTGAATTCCTCAAGCAATGGACGATTTTCACCAAGCTGGCTTCTCCTCAAAAATTGAAACTTAATTTTTCTTTTGGTCAGTTTTCGTGTTAAGAATCCGTTCCAAATCACTTCCCAGTCTCTCTCCATGAAACCGCCACTGGTTAATGTAAACCTAGGGTACTTGATGGGGTGGGATACAATGATAAGTCCCTTAGTCTATTTTCTTCTTTCAATAAACAGGTCTTTTCTAAGGGAATTGCTGGTGGTTTGATCCTTGGCAGGTACTCTCCTCAAAAACGTGTCTTACAAGAGCAAGCAGTTCTTCTGAGTAGAATGAGCACCTTTCAGAGCCCTTTCTGTTTGTTTAGTTTCTTGATTATATGAAGTACATTAAAACCAGTCCAAGGCCCATTAACATAATTTTCATGCATGTTAGTTCTGGCAAAACACACCAGGCAGGAACTGTATGATAAATGAGATAAAAAATTTTGATGGAGCAGCGAAATAAAACAAACTTTTGCCATATAAGAAAACAAACCATGACTAGTGATGTGTATGGGGATCAGTTTGTGTTAGGGTGGCATTCTGAGGGTGGCCTCTCGTCCTTAGAATGTTCTGGGGAGAAAGAGGCCCTGTCTAATTCCAACAAGGTCTGGTTGCAGCTTTAAAATAAAATATTATATCCTTTATTTAGGGTTTGATTATCCAGGCTGTGGATTAAGTTGAGGGTCCCTGTTACTTCCTCTTCTTGGCTGCCTTTTTTTAGCACTTTGCCTAAAGAAAGGTCAAGGGCAGACAGAAGAGTGTAATTTGGATAAGTTTATGTTGAGACTTATTAATACTTTAGGGAAGAAATTGTTGGAAGTTGAGTGGATTCTTTCTAACAAGTTTAATTTTGCTAAGTTAGTAGTTTATAGACTGTTATGTGAGCAGGCCCTGTTAAAAGTGTCTATCTAAGATAGTAATAAAATCAGGTTCATGGGGTCTGGGCTGAAAATACAGCCTTCTTGTCAGATAGGCCTGGAAAATTTTCTTCAAGATGATAACACAGCCTCTGTGCACCTCCCCCGCCCTCCCCCCCAAATTATGAAAGGGAGAAATAACCTCAAAAAAGACCTTGAGAGTGTTTTGTTTTGTTTTTTAAGAAATTTTAAAAACTGGCCCCTGGAAATAAGGTATATTATTTCCCAGTATGTCAACTGTTCTGATGTCACCTAAGTTTTGCCTCATTGAGAGGATCTCCAGTGTAAAGCTGTGTTTCCTGGGTGACAGGAGGAAAATTCCACACAGGCATCATGTCCTGGCAGAAGGTGATGAAATCACAGTCATGTGTGTTTTGGATTTTCTTTGTACTCCTCAAAGACCGATCAACCAGGAGAAATTCAGTAAAGTAACATGAATGAGATCATCGGGATGATTGATGCGTTTCAAATGTCCTTGCCGCTGCCTTCGTAGACAGCACCATCAGTAATTGTGAACTGGTTATATGCCACAGGTGACAGGAAGTCCTTGAGTTTCTGCTTTGAAACACGTGGAAAAACACAGGACCATGTCTTTACCACCCACAGCACATTCTAGCCTGTCTATAGTTAAACAAGCCATTGGATCTTCTGCCATAATAAAAATCCTCATTATCTCAGTTCTATAATGTTGATGATGGCCTTAAAGTTTGTTTTTGGAATGCTGGGAAAATGGTGGCAGCACGATTTGGGGGTCTTCCTAAATTCCCCACAAAAAAACACAGGGTGAATTGTATGCTATATGAATGAATATATACATGGAAACTCAAGATCAGAAACTATAAGGAAAAAAAACACAGCAACTAGATCATAAAACTAAAAATCCATGGACAACTATGAAAAATCCGGGGAACAAGGTAAACCAGTGACCCCTAGAATACGAGCTGCAAGATCGGTATCTTTCTGACATCTGTGTAAAAGAAAACAGAGGGAAGTAATGGGGCTGGATTTGATAAATATGAGAATAATGGATGAGCCCCCAAAAAGATGAAACTGGGAACTAAAGGCAGGTCATTTTGATAACAGCTGACTTTGTCAGGACAATTGCTGGTGGTACAAATTTCTCAAATGGTGGTACAAATGTTAAGGCTTACAGTAACCGGGGCAATATAGCCTCTGTGAGCTCTTAAGACTGACCCTCCAGGGCTCTCTCCCAGTGCAGAACCTCACAGTGAAGAGGTGCAGAAAAGAGAGGGTTCAGATAAAAGTGGATGGGTGGGGAAAACAGAGCCAGGAAATCTTAGAAAGCAAGCTTCCCTGTGTGTGTGTGTGTGTGTGTGTGTGAATGCACACGTGTGCATGAAAACTAGACTTCATTTTTTAGAAATAAAGTTTTAGATACAGAAAAATTGAGAAGACAGTACAGAGTCCCCATATACTTCCCACCCAGTTTCCCCTATTATTAACATCGTTAACAGTTATTACAATTAATGAAGCAAAATAATACATTATTATTGACTGAAGTCTGTACTTTATTCATATTTCCTTTGTTTTTACCTAATGTCCTTTTTCTGTTTCATCCCATCCAGGATACCACACTACATTTACTTATTACGCCTCCTTAGGCTCCTCTGGGCTATAACAGTTTCTGAAACTTTCCTTGTTTGTTATGATCTTGGCAGTTTTGAGGAGTACCGGTCAGGTACTTGAAGCTGTCATATGTGTCTATATTTCAAACGATCTACAAAAACAACAGAAGAGAGATCTCTGTGAAGTTAGAAAATTTGTATGAACCAAAACCCTTCCTAAAAGTTCAGGAAACTAATTTTACGTAAGAATTGGTAGCAGAAATTTTAAGGTCAAATTCTACACACAGTTATCAAAAGAAAAAAGAGTATTGAGAGCAGAATAACATTTCTACAGGTAATAAATCATACCGGAAAGAAATAAGTAAAAAAAAAAAGATAAAATCTATAATGTACTATTTCAAAGGCAAGCTAAATATTTTAAGAAAATTATTCAGAACACGAAAGAACAACAACAGTTGCACTTTAAAAAAGTCATAGGGTGGAGGATAGGTGTCAAAAATTTTTTAATAAAAGTAAAAATGAACACTAAATTAGAGGAAATGCCAGTGAAGGAGCAGAAGGTGAAAAGGAGGACAATTTTAAAGTTTAAAAATAAAGGATGAAAGAAATAAAAAGGATTCAAGATAATAAGGCAGACATTTGAAGACCGGCAAAGAAAACAAAACCTGAAGGTACTAGGAACTTCTAAAGAAGACAACCAATGTGCAAGAACAGAACAAACACAAAAATTCCAAAAAATGTTTCTGAAAGAGAGAGAGAGAGAAAAAAAAGAAACAACATTTTAAAAAGCACACTGTGAACCTTGGAGTATCAACCCAGAATGACCAACACGAAGAAAAATTCTTGTAAAATTACTGAACTGTAAAGAAAAATTCTCACAAAATCACTGAGCTTAAAAAAACAATCTTAATCCTTTGTGTATGTGGACAAAGAAAGCATATGGCATATAAGGAAAATCAATTAGGTTGCCACCAGACTTTGTGGCACAACAATTCTTTGTGCCAGAAGGAAATGGTATAAAATAAAGAAAGACACTCAAGGAAAGAAAATGTGTGCCAAGATTTTATATCTAGCAAAACTGACTTTCAATAAAAAAGGGCATGAAGTTTATAATCAACATGGAAGAACTCAAGAACTATTGTCCCACGAACCCTGTAAAAATCTTGTTGTCCTAGGTATGCACTATAGTATGAATCTATGAGGTATTGTATTTTTAAAAAACATATGTGCATATTTGGTGTGTGTGTTTCTTAGCTCTGTTCACTGAAAAGCTCTAGAAATAATAACCACCTCTAAAACAATGAGTTTTCCTAGGGTCCAGATGCGGTCTAGAAATACTATTCTCCTCTAAAAGAAACCAAGATTTATTGGCAAATGACTGATTCCAAGTCTGGGGCAGGGGACACACAAGATGAGCCTGGAAGATCTTGTAATGCCAGGTAGCCAAGAAGCTATCAAAGACCAGTAGGGTCATGTCTAATGGACTTGGGCACCACCTTGAAGACATGGCTCCCAACGATCAACTTGAGCTTCAAATTTGGTAAGAATTGCGAAGGCTTGAAACCCATTCTGAAGATAACAGGGACTGATTTGTTGCTTTAAAAACTGGGTAGGTAAAAGAAAACAAAATCAAGCATTTATCTACCTTTCCTTTGTGAACCATACCACCACATATCTCTTTATAAGATTGTTAGAGCTAACAAATGAAAAGAAAATGATACAACCAGAATTTCACAATTTTGTAACATCTAATGAATTAATAGATCCAGGCATTGAATCAATGGCTGCTTACATCAAAAAGGAGAGAACATCAGACATTATATGCCACTTGTTGGAAGAATACACTACCTAGAGCTTTGCCAAACTGAATCTGATCAGTCTCTGGGCCCAGCTAGCAATTTGCAGGAGATATCAGGGACAGGAACAAAATGAACTGCACCAAGGGTGTGCAATCAGCAAAATCCAGTCTGTTGGAAACTTCAGTTAGTCTGAGATTTTTTTTCAAAAGATAAATTATAAGGGGAAAGAAAAAGGATAACCAGTAGATTAAAAGAGATTGAAAATATATGCCAGATTTTAAAGAATGGGCAAGATTATTTTAAAGAATGGGCAAGATTACATGACAGTATCTCAGGATGGACACTTGGGTGATAAAACTAGAAAGAATTCCAAGGAAATGATTGCTTTTAATCTCAGGTAGTGGTTATTTTTGGAGGGAGGGAGCAGTCTACGATGGGCTGAGGCACTCTGAGGGGCTGCTAGGTGGCCAGCAGAGTTCTGTTCGTAGACCTGAGTAGCGGTCATAGGCTGTTCACCTGCTAACCCAGTGTTTCGAGTACCACCTCTAGGATCTTTGTCAGATCTGCCCCCACCTCCGCTATCATTTCTTCTTTTTACATACAGTGAGATTTAAACAATAACGTGTGAGTTTAAAATCCACCCCCTCACTTTTTTTTTTAAGTTTATTTGAAAAGGAAAATGCCTGTGAAGTGGGTTCGTAGTGATAATTACATTTTCATCCCTAGTGCGTGTTTCTCACGGTGAGACCATCAGAACACTTGCTTCAGAATCACCTGGGTGGTGCTGACTCAGAAGCTCTGGGGAAGGGTGTGGGGGTTCTACAGTTTAACGAGCTTCACAGGTGATTCTCACTCAGGGTATAGTGGAGAACTGCACTGGTTTGATTCCTTGTACCGCCTTAAGGAGCGGAGTGTGCATTACACTTGGGGAAACATGAGATTCGGGCTTTAAAGAGAGAAGGTTGTGTTCGATTCCTGGTTCTGAAGTTTTCCCACTGTGTGAAGGTGGCCAAATGACCCACACCAAGTCCCTATTTCCTCACCTGTAAAATGGATGTAAGAAAACTTACCTCATAGGATTCTTCCAAGAATGGTGTGAGATCCTGTTTGATGAAGTATGTACCCAGAGAACACATGCTATGCTCTCTTCCCAGGCCTCTCTACGTTCTGACTTTTAATCTAGGCTCAGCATGGAATAATTACATCACTTGAGGCAAATTGCTCAACTTACTTGCAAAGGTGTATTTTTGATTTATTGCATAGTGAGGGTTCTGGATTTCATTTCCTGCCATTCCTTTAGGAAATTAAGGGCAAAGAAGTCCTTAGTAATTTCATAAACTGATGACCAGTGAGAACTGCCCACCTTTGCTGGGAGTACTGTGAACTTGGACTAAGCGCTCGCTTTGTCTCCATGTAGCGTCATTAATGCTCAGGCAGCAACTTCTTCACTCCCATCCGACTGTAAACGTGTGCTTCACAAAGCTTATATTGAAAAGAGCCATTTTTTCCCTACCTCTGACTAGCTATCACGCACCATTTACCCTTTTGTCATTTGAACACACAAAGTTGTGTTAAAACATTCTAAACGAATTGGCCAGTAACACTTCAGACCCAGAAACAACAATACTAAGTAAGTAGCTCGTTGAGGTGACTAAAATCTTTCTTACCTCATCCAGAATAAATCTCTGTTTACATATCAATGATATTGAGAGCACAAAGAACAAAGGGTTAAGATGTGACAGTGGCTACATTACCCTCAAAGTTCATGTGTTTACTTCCTGTCATGCAAATGCCAAGCTTGTCTCATTCTGAGTATAGTTAGTTCTCAGTAGTTTATAGGGACAAAAATTCGTCATTTTAGGGGAAAAGAATTGACGGCTACTTATTAGGAGCTGGACATATACCTATGGTTGTCTGCTTTTCATGAGGATGGAAATGATTTAGTTCTTGGGCCAAGCATAGCATTCTTTATATTACTCCTTTGAAGTGAAACTTAATTCTTTATGTATTTTTTAAATAAATTTTTAATGTTTATATATTGAGAGAGAGAGAGAGAGAGAGAGAGAGAGAGAGAGAGAGAGAGAGAAAGGGGTCAGATAGAGAGAATACCAAGTGGGCTCCATGCTGTCAGCACAGAGCCCGATCTCATGAGCCATGAGATCATGACCTGAGCCAAAACCAAGAGTCAGACACTTAACTGACTGAGCCACCCAGGTGCCCCAATTCTTTGTGGATTTTTTTTTTTAAATACAAGCCCTCAAAGAGGAAATCTCACCTTAAGTAAAAATGAGGCAGTTAACTATTGATCATAATATGTAGGTGTCCAGATAATGGCTTATGAATCTGGGCTGGGTGTATAGGTTGATGGGAAAACCCTGCCAGAAATTTGTTACCTCATTGCTGATTTCAGTGGAAAACTGAACTTATGTTGATAAGAATCAGATAATTTAAAAAGAACTCTTTTACTATACAAGTGGTTTAAAATGTGTGCTAGTTGATTTGTTGTTTTTGGAGCTTAAATGAAAATGTGCATTAACACTCACTTCTAAACAATGATTGCAATGGCTCTCTTTCTGGATAACCTTTTTATTCTACTATTCATTTAAATGTTCCCTTTCTACCAGGGAAAGACAAAAAAAAAAAAAAAAAACAAAAAAAAAACCACCAATAATGTGATGAGAACACAGTAAGTTTAGAGCTTGGTAAATAGGCACTCTTGACCAGAACTGATGGAAAATTCAAACCTACTCATTTCTCGGTGTAGAAATTAAGAAATGAAAGCATAATTCTGGTGCAAATTCTGAAACAACCCAAGATATGATCAATCAGTTGCAAAGTGAGTTCAGGCACGGACCAACTAGTTACCTAACTGAAATGCTGTATGTTTGTAGGTAGTCTAGGTGAAAGTTCAGGGGTTTCTTCAATCCATCTAGCTGACATATCACTTCTGTCTTGCAGTGATTGTTCTAATCCCACAGTTCAAGAGAACCTGCCTATGGAAACATCTTTTGGCTGGTCAGAGAGAACCTGGGTTGGAGATACACCAAGCCATAATTTAAATCACCAGGGAAGCAGGGGCACCTGGGTGGCTCAGTCAGTTAAGGGTCCGACTCTTGATTTTGGCTCAGGTCATTATCTCGTAGTTGGTGGGTTTGATCAAGCCCCATGTTGGGCTCTATGCTGGCAGCATGGAGCCTGCTTGGGATTCTCTCTCTCCCTCTCTCTCTGCCCCTCCCCAACACTTGCATGCATGTGCTCTCTCTGTCTCTCTCAAAATAAATAAAAATAAACTTTAAATCACCAGGGAAGCATTTCAGTGTTTTAGGGTATCCACTGATATACTTTGTTTCTTCCTCTAACACTTCTACATGGAGAAATAACCTAGGCTGGGTTGAGATTCCTTAAGATAGTGAGACACCTCAGGCTCATTCAAACCACAAATGAAATGTTGGAGATAGTTATAGAATACTATGCAGACTGAAGTGCTCTCATAGTCCAAAATTCAGCACATTTCAAACTATGAGCAGTTGACATGCAAAAAAAAAAAAAAAAAAAAATCCCCCAGGAGTGTGTTCAAAATGTGGATTCTAAGACCCAGCTTCCATGGATTCTGATTTACTAGATCTGGAGATTCATGAGCTTGCATTTGAACAAGCAATCCAGATGATTCAGATATGGTTGTCCTCTGGTCCACTTTTCAGGAAGCACTACCCTAAGGAATCATGTATAGTACTCATCGTCAGACTCTTCTCTGCAGACATTGCCACATGACATACACTGGGCAGAAAAATCCAGAAGGATTTAAGAGCACATTTCCTTAAAATGCCTAAGTACTTTCTGGAAAGGGATGGGCTGGGGAACTAGCAAGAATGGCCACCAATTGCTGCAGGGTCCCCAGTAAAAATAACCTAGAATTGTGAGAAGTTATTTTCCATATCCTTTGAAACCTAGTCTGTAGGTATCTGCCCTTTACCATAAGAAACTATGCCACTATTCGTAAAATGTTCTATCTACAGGAGAGAACTAAACCACAAGCTGGCTTGGAAGCCATTGAGCATTTCAAAGGAAGGGGCTCAAGTTAGAACCCCGCACAATTCTTGGTGATAGAATCTTCTCCCCTCCATTCACCTTTTTAAGGTCAATGTGCTATGAGTTGTAGGGTAGAGTTGATCTTTGGTGAGTAGGCATGTAGGCTCCTTACTCTTCCAGTTGGGTTCACAATCTCCTTAGGACTGCTATGGAACTAAATTCTTTCAGTAAATTAAATTATAATAATAAACACCTGTTAGTCTTAGAGCACCTAGTCCTCCTTTGAAGTTTTTCTAGACTCTCAATGGTAGAAGGTGTGTGAAATAAAGAAGATGATTCTAGGGAGATTCCTCACTAGACAAGGTAAGACATGGAAGGGAATATCTGATGTTTTGCCAAGAGCTATTTTTTAAACTCTTTTTTCCCCCTGATCTTAGCCCTTGGGTGAAGTAGGCCATCCTATGATTCTAAAGACAGAAAGCTTTGCTGATGACTCTACAAGAGATTTTTCATTGCTATGTTTTTTGTTAAATTAGTGCTTTTAACTTCCTGGAAAGGGAGCTTAAGAGGATAAAATCATTTTGCAGGTAAAATTTACTTTAGAAAGTCATCTATGAAGTAGTATTCCCCAAACTTTAATATATGTCCAGATCTCTTGGAAATCTTGTTAAAATGCAAATATAGTAAATCTGAGGTAGCGTTTCTTTTTTTTTTAATATGAAATTTATTGCCAAATTGGTTTGCAAACAACACCCAGTGCTCATCCCAAAAGGTGCCCTCCTCAATACCCATCACCCACCCTCCCCTCCCTCCCATCCCCCATCAACCATCAGTTTATTCTCAGTTTTTAAGAGTCTCTTATGCTTTGGCTCCCTCCCTCTCTAACCTTTTTATTTTCCTTCCCCTCCCCCATGGTCTTCTGTTAAGTTTCTCAGGATCCACATAAGAGAGAAAACATATGGTATCTGTCTTTCTCTGTATGACTTATTTCACTTAGCATAACACTCTCCAGTTCCATCCACGTTGCTACAAAAGACCGTATTTCATTCTTTCTCATTGCCACGTAGTATTCCACTGTGTATACAAAATGAAGTAGCATTTCTAACGAGCTCCCAAGTGATGTCCATGCTGCTGGTATGGGCACCACACTTGGAGCAGTAAAGTACTTGAAAGACATGTGATAAAGAAACAGGAGTTTGTGAACTTTGGATTTATAGCACTCCTTTCAGTTCTGAAGTATTGTCTCTCTGGTTAGACAAAGTCAAGTCTCTGCTTTGGTTTGACTTCCAAGAATTTTACAGTTGTGTGTATTTATTCCATAACTTTTGAGGAGCATGGCTGGTGCTGCCATCGCGATGCAGCTCACATGATGCTTCAGTTTATACCATGGTGCAATCTGCTGTCCACAAACAAAATGCCAGGCCATACAAGTTTTAAATGGTCAAATCTACGTCGTTTTTCAACAGATTTCCTTAGCATTTGAAATGTGCATAAGAATCACACTAATAGGGGCACCTGCATAGCTCAGTCGGTTAAGCGTCCAACTTCAGCCCAGGTCATGATCTCGAGGATCATGGGTTCGAGCTCCACATCGGCCCTGTGCTGACAGCTCAGAGCCTGGAGGCTGCTTTGGACTCTGTGTCTGCCTCTCTCTGATCCCCCCCCAATCGCTCTCTCTCTCTCCCTCTCTTTCTCTGTCTCTCAAAAATAAACGTTAAAAAAAAAAAAAAAAGAATTACACAAATAAATGGGCCAAACCTACATTTCACACAACTTCTGGTAAAGAATAGTATAGTTGTTGCTCTTCAAAGCATTGCCCTTAACTGAATTCTCTTTGATGTCTGGGGTCTCAGAAAGAGCTTGACTTATCCAACGTTCTCACGACTAAAGTAATGCACTAAAAAGCAACCGATTTCAGTAGCCTCAGCACAGCATTCTGAGTACCCCTTTCTCTACTGTTGCATCAGAGTATAAGTTCTTGGTGTAAGACCGAAGACAGGCACAGAGCCCATGTCATAGCACAGCAGTTGGTTCCCAGGTAAATACAGCATGTTCTCCAGGGTGAGCTCATGTGGTCTGCAGACCCTCTGTACAGTTAACAGAGGGATTAGGGCTATTATAATTTTAGAGGGTTAGTTGTCATCTTTGATTTGTGTTCAAATCTCTTCTCTTAGGAATTTAAAAGTGGTTATGTTTTTGATGAAATTGCCATCAAAACTAATGACAAAAACCCACACGAGTTAGAAGAAGTGGGAATGCTTCTGGGTGAAGTTTGGAAGAATCTTTCCTGAGACCTAC
Source organism: Panthera onca (assembly GCF_046562875.1). Classification (NCBI taxonomy): domain Eukaryota; kingdom Metazoa; phylum Chordata; class Mammalia; order Carnivora; family Felidae; genus Panthera; species Panthera onca. The sequence continues at coordinate 90,552,349 of NC_138342.1, forward strand.
CTACTTTTCTTTAAAAAAATTTTTTGTTTAATGTTTATTTATTTTTGAGAGAGAGAGAGAGAGAGCACGAGCCGGTGAGAGGCAGAGGAGAGGGAGACCCAGAATTCAAAGCAGCTCCAGGCTCCTGCTGTCAGCACAGAGCCTGAGGGGGGCTCTAACTCAGGAACCATGAGATCATGACCTGAGTCAAAGTTGGATGCTTAATGGACTGAGCCACCCAGGCACCCCCCTCCTTTTCTTTTTTAAGAGAAAAGTGGGAATGAGGAAAAGAACCAGAGAAAAATAACCAAGTAACAAAGGATATGGAAAATGAGTTCTTTAAGAAAAAACTGATGGGGATGGAATTGTTTTACCTGCAAAAATAAGGATTAAGGAATCAGTTCCCATTTTTAGAAATCTGGAGGGTTATTACAAGGCAAAGGGATCCAGTTATTTTCTGTCTTCACAAGGAAAATCTTTCCAAGTGTAGATTTGACAGATAACCTCTCTTGAGTATTCTCAAGAGCTATCATTTCATTCCTTTGCAAAGTTAAATAGTGTCGATTTCAGATATGATAACTGATTCCTTTTTATGGCAAAACTCATTGTGTGAAATCTGTATCCATTTATAGAATGGCTGGGTTGTTTATATGAACTAATAGTGATATTTGCGGATCTTTGCAATTTAAATTTAGTTTCACCATAGCTGGAAATGTAAACTGCTTACACTAATCAACATTTCATAATTTGTTCTCTCTTCTTTTGAAGTTCTTTATTAGCTGTGCCCTCTACCATAAGATCACCACCGAACCCCATGCTAATGGGTATAAATTATAGTGGTGCCAGCTTGTCTTACCTTTGTTAAATGTGTGCCAACTGTTTCACAATGAACCTTTACTTTCCATTTTATGACTGGCTGTAAAAACTGTGCTTAGAGCCAGTGAATGGACATGGCATATTATGTCCACAGTCTTGAAAGTCCCAACAAAATCCAGGTTTATTTTGTTTTCGTTTGTTTACTCTAGGGATAGTTCGTGGCATTTTCACATCTCCTTTACTCTCTTTTCCCCTCTTGTCTTTGCTCACTGTTTTCCAAAATAAGATTGGAAGAAAAACAATATGAGAGTAAGCCGGTCAGTTTTACTCTTCAGTGTCACTTCTGCATTCTGGTAAGGGAAGGAAATTGATATTCCTATAAGAACAGTTATCTATGATTTAACTTAACACACAATTCTCTTCCTGTCTCCATTACGATTAGGGTTGGTTGACAGCCACCTGCGAATCAGATGTGCCAGTGGTCTAAAATTTGAATCAATCAGGTGGATAACTAATAGTTTTTACAATTGATTATCTTATGGGAAACATTGGTTTTATTTCCAGTTTGCAACTTTATAAAGGTTGTAAAATCATCATTTTGTGGTAGGGTTTAAAATGAGATAACCCCAGAATATATTTTTCATGAGTATAAAGAAAAAAGCAAGAGCTTAATTAAAAACAGTGTCTGAGGCACTCATAAACTGACATAGAAAATAGAAGTACTCAGAAAGGAGAGCCAACAAAAGGAGATCCAAATAATACCTGCAAAGAGTCCAGTGATGAGCAAGCATTGTGAAGTTGGTTGGATTTGAATAAAGAAGCAAAATTTTAGGAAAGAGAAGGAAAAAACATTTTTAGGGGAAGAGAACAATGATTTCTAATGTCTCCAGCAAATCAGGATAAATATAATCTCCAGATATTCTCAACAGAGCTAATGGAGAAATCTCCTGGGAATATTTCCATATTGACTCTTCTTGAAGGAAATTGAATGGGGAAAAAAAATCTTTGCAGTTCCAGGGCCATTGTCATTTCTTAAAGCATGGAACAGGTTTTTCTGAACCACACATTCCAAAGTATAGCTCCAGCAGACCAAATGAACCAGATTGATCTGGTTCAGACTTCCCTAGAGCTATGATCCTAATGGATCCTAAATAGGGATTCATGATTTTTTTTTTTTTTGTAAGAGAGGCATGTAAGCAAATAAAGAGTAATCTAGAAATTCCATACACACCTTTTTAATTGTAGAGCAAATGGAGAACCAGCCCAACCACTGAATTCCTGATTCTAATGCCCACTTTATCTCCTCTGTATTCTCTTGCATGAAACACGAAGCTTGTAGTGGGAATCTTCTTTGTGTTTATTCCAAGTGGCTGATTGACATGGAGGTGGAAGGTGAAGGGCCATTTGTTGACATCTGTGTAATGCCAACCAAGTAGCAAAGAGGAAAGTGTATGCTCTCTTATTCAGGAAAACAAATCCTGCTGCTTCACGCTGCTTCACAAACAAGCCAGGTGTCTTAAAGCCAATGGAAGAAAGCAATAGGGCTGGGCACTTGAGCCTCAGCCCAAACACCACAGAGAAAATCATCCCATGCTCATATATTTGACATCGGAAACACTGTTCACTGTCTCTGAAGTTGACCAGGGCATTCCCAATGGCTCTTGGAGAAGGAAACTACAAGGGGAAAGGAGAAACCCAACATTATTAGTAGCCTCAGGGGGAGACAAGGCAAAAGGTACCATTTTATAATGCAAGAAATGCTGAGAAATAGCCTCCCATATCCCAAGGGAAAAGGAAGGCTACACTCTCCAAGGTTCATTTTTGTGCACAGCACTGTTTCCTGCCCGGCCAGAATATCTCAGAATCTTTCTCAAGATAATGCTCCAGGAAAGCCTTGACAACTGGCTGGAATTGACCTCAGACCTATTTGATGCCCTTGGTCTTTGCTATAGGACAGTAACATTTCTTCATTGAAGAAACCATTGTGCTGGTCCACAACCGTTAATGGATAGGGACATTAATGGTTTGTTTCATTCTAGAAACTCTGCCCAACGGCATAAAAATATGGGTATAATACAAATGGGACTGTGATTTTCTGCAGATAGATCATATGACAGATCAATGGATAGGCCATATCCTCCTCCTGCCTGTCTTATTCACTAGAATTCCAAGCACTCAGCACATTTTTGACAATGTAGTCAATGCTTAGTAAATGTTTGCTGAATGAATACAGAGATGAAAAAAAAATGGCGAAAGTTAAATCACAGTGGCCAAGTCTCATTTTGCAATTATAGAGTGAGTTCAAACGTTAGAAATTTTTTTCAATTTTGAATTTTTTTCCCCTGTATTTTAATTAAATATTAATACCTGCTACCATTTAATCTATCAGTAGCAAACAAATGCTAAAAGAAAACTAGTAGCAAACAAATGCTAAAAGAAAAACTTTGGAAATGTGATTAAAAAGAAAAGAATTCTAAGGGTTCCTGGGTGGCTCAGTTGGTTGAGTGTCTGACTTTAGATTTTGGCTCAGGTTGTGATCCCAGGGTCATGGGATCAAGCCCCATGTCAGACTCCATGGAGCCTGCTTAAGATTCTCTCTCTCCCTCTGCCCTTCTCCCCTGCTCGAGCAGGCTCTCTCTCTCTCTCTCTCTCTCTCAAATAAAAAAAGGGGGGAAAAAAGGAAACAATTATATGTATATATTTTGAGAAGAAAAAAATGGCATACAAATAATATGGGCATATTTTCCACTGGTAAAATGCATGGAATTCTATGTCACCAATTCATGGTGCCCCACAAAGAACATGATTTCTTAGGTGTTCCATGATCTGAATGTTTTTAAACTACCATCAGATGCCAAACCCAACATTTTAGAACAATAGGTTTTAAACCATAGCATGCATCAGAATTACCTAGAGGGCTTATTAAAACCCAGATTGCTAGGTCCCACCCTCAGAGTTTCTGATTCAGTAGGTTTGCATTTCTCACACGTTTCCAGGTGTTACTATTGGTCCACAGACCACATTTTGAGAACCGCTGACTTAGGGCGTAATTTCTTGAGATAATGATACCTTTTATTGTTTCGGTTGCTCCTTACCAAATATCCTCTGAAAGATGCTGGACATAATAAGAGCCACTGATATGTATATTGACTCACTTAAGCCTTATAAAACATTGTCAGGTGTATACTATTATTATCTCTATTTTGAGATAGAGAGCATTTGAATAGTAAGTGGGAAGAGCCAGCCCTTGAACCCAGATCGTCTGGCTTTAGATACTTAACTACAGCATCATACTGTCTTTTAGGAACAGGGCAAACTGAAATAGATTCTCCCAATCATGTAGTTTTGATCCAAGGCAAGAAAAATAACTGAGCAGATTCCAAAGGCCTGTCTAACTGTTCAAAAGAGAAGCAAGCAAATGGGCTTTCTAGATTGGGGTCACTCAGCACACATTCCCCGGCATGTCTCATTGTCACTGCTCACGGCAGAATGAAATCTTCCTTTTTCAGAGGGCAGCGCAAATGATTGGAAACAACCTGGATGTTCTTTCAAAGGGGACTGATACATAAATAAAGGCTCATCCATTCAATGGAATAGAGCACAGCTGCAAAAGAATGAAATAAGGAAACTCTTTATGCACCAATATGTAAACAGCACCAAGATGTATAGTTACATTTTTTAAGGAAAAAATTAAGATGTTTATGTTTGCTTAAATGTGCATAAAATATCCTAGGAGGACACACAATAAAATAATAATAGTCACCATGTGGGAGCAAAGGACTGGGCCACCAGGGACAGAAATGGGAGGGAGACTTTCCCCTTTTATATTTTTTTTGTATTTGGAAAATTAAATAATTAACCTTGAAAAGTTGGTGATGGATTTTCTCTGACCTTCCTTATTTGATTACCTGAGGAAAGCTTTGCACTTTGGGTTTAGGTCTCAATTTATTCCTAGCATCTCATAGGTCTCCTCTACCAGATTGGAAATGCAATAGTGCCCGATAGGCCAGAGTTTAGGGCTTGTTCAGGATTAGCTTGTGAGACACGGTTAGGATGGTGTGTGTTTCAATAACATAGGAATTGTTTTTGCATTGTATGTAAACGACTAAATGTGAACAATTTGGAGGAAATAAAAAGCTTAATTCTCTTAGGAAAGAGAGGCTACTTTAATAATAATGGTGTCATTTTTATATAGCACTTTATAGTTTATAAAATCCTTTCACATGCATTAGGTCATTTATACCTTACAAACAGTTTTGAGAGGTAGCTATTATAGTCCCATTTAATGGATGAGGAAACTGAGGCTCAAAGAGTTCCAGTAACTTGTCCAAGGTCAGAAAGCTATTAAGTAGTAGACTTGGTACTGATACCCAAGTATACTGACTCAAGGCTTGTGCATTCCCCACTCCCCCCTGCCTTTTTATAATTATAAAAAGAGAAAAATTAATATGCCTTTAAAAAAAATAAAAAGACCAAAACATCCATAATCCCATGACTCCAACAAAAAACATTATTAAATTTACATATTATCTTCCAGTGTTTGTCCATGTGCCTACAACTATTATCTAGTTACAATCATAATATATGTGCAATTATGTATTCTGTTTTTTCCCCCACTTTGCACTGCTATCCTGAAGCATTTTCCGAGTTGCAACATAATTTTCATAATTAGCAAATTAATAGGTTCATATTTCATCAAGACCCATACTAATGCAATCTGCTGCTTTTTAACATGGATTCATTTGATCCATTTATTCACTCATTCATTCATTCACTCACTCATTCACTAATTACTAAACCCCTACTATGTGCCTGGCCCTGTGCTAAAGGCAAGGGACATGTCAGTGATAGGCATATACTCAGGAGAAACACTGAGGTGCCTGAAGGCGAGGAAGCAGCATGTCAGGGAGTAAGGCAAAGCTTCCTGTAAGAAGTATATGCTGAGACATTTAGATAATAGTTGAAATTTAAATTTGTAACACAGCTCTAAACACTGTGCTTACAGGTTTTCTATTTTTTAAAGTTTTTTTTGGGGGGGGGGCGCCTGGGTGGCTCAGTGGGTTAAGTGTCCGAGTTCGGCTCAGGTCATTATCTCGTGGTTCGCAGGTTCATGCCCCACGTCTGGCTCTGTGCGGACAGCTCAGAGCCTGGAGCCTGCTTCAGATTCTGTGTCTCCCTCTGTCTGCCCCTTCCCCAACTCACACTCTGTCTCTCTCTCCCTCTCTCTTTCAAAAATAAATAAACATTAAAAAAAATTTTAAGTTTTTTTTTACACAACTACATTCCATTTTTATGGCTTAAGTATTTGTTTCTCTACCTTAATACCAGAAATATATAAGTGTATGGTTTCATTATGACCTCACCAACACAGACTATTTTTATTGAAAAACAATGTTTGTTAATTTTATAGTTGGAATATGGTGCTCCATTGTTGCTTTAATTTGCATTTCTTTGGTTAATAGCGATATTAATATTTTTCCATTGACTTGCTTATTAATCGTATTTCTTTTTGTATGAATTGTCTCTGTTTTGTCTTTTGCCTAATTCTCTATGAGGGTCTTACGATTTTCTTGTCTATGTGTGGGAGTTCTTTATGTAATTTATTTTAGTTTTATTTCCACATCATTCAAAAATTGATTTGAACAGACTTTTTATATTGTGAAGATGATACAAAAATGAGCATTTGCCATTTTTACTGAAAATTTTTCTTAGTCTATTTGTCTTTTTATTTTAATATTTATAGCTTAAAGTTTTTTTAAGTTTTTTTTTTTTTTTTAAATTAAGCTCTATGCCCCACATGGGGCTTGAACTCATGACCCTGAGATCAAGAGTTGCATGTTCTACCAACTGAGCCAGCGAGATTCCCCCATAGGTTAAAGCTTTTTTTAAGGGAAGTTGTCTTTGTATAGGGAAATTGTGTCTATTTTATTCTCAAACTTACAAAGTTATTACTTCTCTTGATATTTGATTATTATTAGATCTTCTGTGCTAGTTTTTTTATTTTTCTTTAATTCTTTTTTTTTTTATTTTTTTTTAACGTTTATTTATTTTTGAGACAGAGAGAGACAGAGCATGAGCGGGGGAGGGTCAGAGAGAGGGAGACACAGAATCCGAAACAGGCTCCAGGCTCTGAACTGTCAGCACAGAGCCTGACGCGGGGCTTGAACTCACGGACCGCGAGATCATGACCTGAGCCGAAGTCGGACGCTCAACCGACTGAGCCACCCAGGCGCCCCAATTTTTCTTTAATTCTTAATAGCAGTTGGAACTCTTTTGAGTTTGAGTGAGGTATAGACTTAAATTTATTTCTCTCCCCGCTTTCTAACAAGACAGTACAATATCATTTGTAAAAATATTTTAAATTTCCATATCATATATTGCATTCTTAGGTGTAACAAACATCCTATATAGGTCCATTAGTGCGTATGTCTAGTTTGGTAGTAGAACTAACACACTGTTTTGATTTTGCTGTATACTGTATTTTACTCTCTGATAAAAATAAGTCTTTTTTTCTTCTCATCTCGTTGAAAATATTACTTATAGTTTCACCTATTTGTTTCTCCAGATGAATTTTATTTTAATTTTTCAGAATATTAGTAAAAATCTTACTGAGCTTTTGACTGGGTTGAATTGAAGATGTATTTATAGAGTATGTGTGTGTGCATGTGTGAAAAGAATCAGGTACCTTTTATATATCTAATTTTTCCATTTAGAAGCAGAAATATTTCTCCTTGTACCAAACCAAGTAAGTTAAATCTCTCAACATATAAGTAATGTATAGCCCTTGCTAAATCTGTAAGTATTTTATAGTTTTGGTAGTTATTTGAGAAGAAGTTAAACATTGTAGTTATAATTAAACATTATGTTGGTTATTAATGGTAAACAGGAATATTTATTAGGTTTTGCATGTTTATAATGCATCAGGAAATTTAAAGATTACTCATGAATATAAATAGCATTTTAGTGAATTTCTTTGGCTTTTCTAAGTGTATAGGCATATACCTTTTACAAGTAACTATATTTTAATCTCTCTTTTTTAAAAGATTTTATTTTTCAGTAATCTCTATACCCTGTGTGGGGCTTGAACTCACAACCCTGAGGTCAAGAGTCACGTGGTTTTCTGACTGAGCCAGGAGCCCCTTAATCTCTTTCTGATAGTACTATCTGATTAAATTATTCTTCAGCATATCTAGTAAGTGGTAAAACTGGGGCTGGCAGTAGGGTCTGTTGGAGAGCCCATGTGCTACTTCCTGTTCAGATTTAGAGATGTTTCCCAGGCCTCAGGGCCCCTTGGTTAACAGGGCCGGGTTTAGAGTCATCCTATGCACTAACCCGCTGTGTAACGCTGGGCAAGTTGCTTCCTTCTTGGGGCTTCATAGGATCAGCTCAGTTGATTTCTAAGAATTTGACCAACTCTAAAATACTTTGAAATAGAATTACTTTGAGAAAGTTATCTGAAAGGCATCAATTTGGCACAGTTTTTAGACAAGAGAAATTGCCAGAGGAAGTAACCATGTGAGGTTGTGAAGAGCAACTGTTATCACTGAATGCAAAGAATTGAGATATATATCAATTGTATATGTGTGTATATGATTGATATATATATATTTCTATATGCACACACATACACACACATACTCAGTGTTCTTATGTGCCAGAGAAGAAGGTTCACTTCTGGTTTTTTTGTTTGTTTTTTCAAGTTTTTAAATGTTTATTTATTTTTGAGAGAGACAGACAGAGCATGAGTGGGGAGGGGCAGAGAGAGAGGGCGACACAGAATCCAAAGCAGGCTCCGAGCTCCGAGCTGTCAGCACAGAGCCCAATGTGGGGCTCAAACTCACGAACTGTGAGACCATGACCTGAGCTGAAGTCGGACACTCAACCCACTGAGCCATCCAGGTGCTCCAAGAAGTGCTCACTTCTTGTTTTGAGATTCTTTGACAAAAACCTGCTTGGTTAACATTCTTGTCTAGATGGCTTCACTGGAAAAGAATGAAAAGGTCATGGTCATTGTGGTGTTTTGTTTTATTATAGTTTATTGCAACATTCATTGACCTACTGGTAGAGTTCTGAGTCATGACCCAGCTAGAGATAATGATGGTAAAAAACACAGAGAAGATAGATAAATACAACAAGCTAATGGGAGAAGAAGAAGAGATTTTAAAAATAGTAATTTATCAACCTATAAGTACTGGTACATAACGTTGCGGCTAAGACTATACAATCTGGAACCAGACTGCCTCAATTCTTATTCTGGCTTTGCCACTTACAAGTTGTATTAAACTCTTTTTCTCAGCTCTCCCCTCTTTAATGTTTACTTATTTTTTTGAGACAGAGACAGAGACAAAGACAGAGTGCGAGCGGGGGAGGGGCAGAAAGAGAGAGACACAGTATCCGTGGCAGGCTCCAGGCTCCGAGCTGTCAGCACTGAGCCTGACGTGGGGCTTGAACCCACAGACCACGACCTGAGACGAAGTTGGCCACTTAACCTTCTGAGCCACCCAGGCGGTCTATCAGCTTCCCACTCTTTAAAATGGGAGATAATAATATGACTTACTTTGTAAGACTGTTGTGAAGAGTAAATAATTTAGTAACGTAAAGAGCTTAGAAACTCTCACTGGCATATAATAAACTGTCAAATTTTATTACTGTAATTTTTCCTGAAAAACATTAAAGATATACATCAGATTAACCACCTTTTCAAAAAAAAGTTCCTGATGATTATCCTGCCCCAACCTTCTCAAATTATACCTTTCTGAGGTGGCTATTTGGGTGCCTTGTTAATCTAAAATTTAAGTTAAGCATTTTACTGTTAGAATTCAAAGAACTGCATGCCTTGGGTTCTTTTATATTTACGAGGCTTAATTCCAGTTTATGTTCCAACTTGCACATTACATTCTTTACCTGATTTATTGCTACTTGTAATAATACTATTTATAACACTTTTCGTCCTTAGTTCTCTAAAGTTTTACATACCTCAGTTCATTCCAGCTCACAGGGAAGTAGGTGGTCAAGTAGCAGAATCTCTCCTTTTGCAAGTAAAAAAACACACAAGGCTTAATGGTGAAGTGACCTCAACAAATTGGTGGTGGGGTTGGTAACATAATGATGGGTTGATGTATTGCTTGGGCCTCCACGTTCTCAGGCACTCTCAGAAAATTGCTCATTTCTTTAATAAAGGCGGGTGGCAAAGAGCATAGAGTCTGGGGTCAGACAGATTTGGGTTCAAATCTGGATCTACCATTTACAAACTGTTGAGTCTTAGGAAAGCTACTTGACTGCTCCCAGCTTCCGTGTTTTCCTCTGTAAATTGGGAGTGATAATTTTGTCTTCTTTATAGAGTTTTTTTTTTTTTTTAGGAGGGGGAATAGAGGGGTTGGAGGATAGTGGGTCAACTAACACATAGGAAATGATCAATAACTGTGGTCATTTTTATATTTGAAATTCACCTCTTTCAGGATGCATAGGCCATCTTCACTTGAGCTGATGCCATTTTCTCTTAAAGGTTTATTTTTATTTTTGAGAGAGAGAGAGAGAGTGCAAGCAGGGGAGGGGCAGAGAGAGAGCGGAGGACAAACAATCCTAAGCGGGCTCCTTGCTGACAGCAGAGATCCCCATGCGGGGCTCGACCTCACAAACTGTGAGATCATGACCTGAGCCAAAGTTGGATGCTGAACTGACTGAGCCACCCAGACGCCCTGAGCTGATGTCATTTTAAACAAGGCCTCTTGCTTAGATATTTGAGTCTAAAACTTTTGTAAATGGAACTATTAGTGTAGAGCTTTAGCAAAGCGGCTTTGTTTTGAATTCTGTTCTTCAGGACTACGTAGGATTGCATGGTCTGGCCCTATGTTATAGGAGGAAGACAAGGAGGAAATGTGTAAGTATCCCGGGCAAAGAATATTATGGGTGGAGTTTCTCACACTTTAGCACACCAGAATCACCTGGAGTGCTTGTTAAAACACAGATTCCTGGGCCCGATCTCAGAGTTTCTGACTCAGTATGTCTGGAGGGGATCCTGAGAATTTGCATTACTAACACATACTTCGGTGATGCAGATGCTGCTGGCCCAGGCCCCACACTGGGTTAGTATAACCTTGCGCTCAGACTACATATCCATTATGAGTCACACGTTGGTGTTTTTTGTTTGTTTCTTTGTTTTGTTTTGTTTCTTACAAACAATTGTATTTCTGTATAGTCAGTCTCCCCAAGATGATAACCTTCTATAGGACATGGGTCACCTCTTCAATTTCGTGTCCTTCACGTCACCCATTTCAGAGCTCAATACACGCTCAATACCCAACGAAGACTTGTTTAGCTGTACTGAGGAGGGTTAATAGAAGACTTCTCACCTTTCATTTCTTGCTATTTTTTAAATTTCTCCTTCCAGATGGATGCCTAAGGTCTTATAGGCTTTCAGCTAGGGTATTTTTTTAAATATAATTTATTGTCAAGTTAGCTGACATATACTGTATACAGGTTTCGGGGGTAGATTTCCATGATTCATCCCTTACATACAACACCCAGTGCTCATCCCAACAAGTGTCCTCCTCATCAGCTAGGGTTTTCAAAATTCTTATCGTAAATGGAAAATGCAAAAATTGTCACATATATAATGTGTGTATATTTAAACACACTTCATATTTTTTAAACAAAACAAAAAATTAAGCCTCCAAAAGGAGGTGAGCACAGAATGGTCTAGTTATAAGAGCTAATATAGTTACTGTTATCAGATAGCAAAGTTGTGCTTCCTGGCAGTAATAAGACAAGTATGATGGATTATTAATTCTCTTATTATTATTAATTATTATTAATAATTATTAATTATTCACTACCCATCAACATCCTTTTTTTGGTTTATTTATTTATTTTGAGAGAGAGAGAGAGAGCACATAAGCAGGTGAGGGGCAGAGAGAAGGAGAGACAGAATCCCAAGCAGGATCCCCACCATCAATGCAGAGCCTGATGCGGGACTTGAACTCACTAACTGTGAGATCATGACCTGAGCCAAGATCAAGAGTCGGACGCTAAACTGACTGCACCACTTAGACAACCCCCCCCATCCACTTTCTTGATCTGTTACATCATAGTCTTGTTTTCTCTGCTTTCTAATTCCCTTTCTCTGTATATTGGCCCTGAATTTCTGCTTATGGTTTTCTTCAAATTCCTCTTCTGACATTAATCAGCTAATACTTTCTCTTTTTATTCTTAAACTCCATACACACCTCTAACTTTCCTTGAATTCTAAATGAGATACCTCTTCTCCTCTGGCTTTCATCCCGAATGATGTCCATTAAACCACTCCTTCAGGGAAGGGAGGACAATTTATATCTTCTGTGTGGTTGATCTTAGGCATGGGGGCAGTGCTCAGCATCAGAAAGGCCATTTGATAGGCTGCAAGACCTATGCGCTGATAGACCTCTAGTTCCTTCAAGAGAGAAACATGAGAATGAAGCAAATGACAGATCTTTAAGGGAATAAAGCTTGTGGCAAATAGGTTTCCTCTTGAATGCAGTGGCTTCCCAGAGTAAGATCCTGCGTCTGTTCCTAGGATCTACAGGAAGGAATGCTGTGATCAATTAGTGATGTCTACAGAAGTGGAGGGTAGGGAGTGGGTAGAGTGGCAGCCTGCCAGGCAGGTGTTTTCTATTCCTGCATTTTGCTGTAAGCTGATTATCAAAAATGTATCTTAGCCCAATAGGGGAAAAATAAGAGTTTAGTAAGAACTGGGTTATATGTGAGGGCTTGGTCTCAAAAGTTAAGGACCCCAGTTACTGAAACCAGGTTAGAAAAGGACTAGACATACATATTGACTTGAGCCATCCAAATATTGAATTGAGACTCTTTAATTACATTTTGATTGTTCTTGGGCCTGGAATGGGGGCTAAAGCTGTAATTTGTTGTCTCCTACCTCAAAGGAGGTAGTTCTATAAAGAAACGAGATAACTTATTTCCTAGTTCTATAAAGAGGTAACTTGGGATAAGTAGGCAATATTTTTAGTGATGACGTTGGCTAGTAGACACTTTGTGGTTTGCCAACTGGTGCCACTTAAGGGCAACTTGAATGCAAAGAAACTCCCCTAAAGCCCACCTTTAGGGTCCCTTCCAGTGCTACAGTGACCAGGACAAAGTTTTCCACTCTCCTAATTGTCAATACCTCATGGTTAGAAAAAGAACAGCTTCAACATAAAAAGAGACATAGGCATTGGCTAATCCAGTCCCTTTATCATTTTGATTCTTTTAGTGATTTACTAGTTAAGAGACCTAATTCTGGTTCTGCTGCTAATTAGCTGGTCTTGGGCAAATCATTTAACTTTTCAGGGCCTCGGGTTTTTTATTTTTAAAATAAAGAATTTAGCTTGATCTCTACCACCCATTCATTCATATCTCTAAAGTTTATTGGGCTTTGATTTATCCCCTGAAAAGTGTCCAATAAATTTCATTCACTCTACAAATGCTTACGGAATACCTATTCTTGACTAGACACTAAGTTGGGCACTAGGAATACAAAATCACACACCCCCACTCCTACCCTTTCCCAAGAAACTTACAGTACAATGGAAGGTAAGTGTGTAACTGCTTTGAGAGGGCATAGTATAGCCGCTAAGAGTACAGGTTCTATAACCAGCCTGTCCAGGTTTGAATCCCAGCTCAGATACTTTCTTTGTTTGTGACACTGGACAAGTTTCTTAACCTCTCTGTGCCTCAGTTTCCTCATCTCGTCTTCAAATGATATCCATCTTATTTGGATGGTAGGAGAATTAAGTAAGTTAATAAATAAACATAAATCATGAAAGCAGTTTCTGGGTGGTATAGATGAGTGGGTTTTTAGAGGGGCCTATTTTAGGGGATTCTTAGCTGTCATTTAAATGAGAGCAACTCTCTTTAGAGGTTTTATAAATTAGGCAGCTATATATTTCATTTGAAAAAAGGGTTCTACTGCTTCTAAAACAAACACAAATGAAGTAAGAAGTTTGACTCTCAAGACCTTTGGTGTAGAATAAGAAGATTTTCTTGGTGAAGATTATGTCTAAACCTAGGCAGATTGGATCCTTTCTGGTTACAGTCCATACTCCATTAAAGAACCACTATTAACTATGGAACTGTCCTACAAGGACAAGGTGGTAAATAACTACCACCTTGTTTGAGAAGAGCGTTGGAGAGCATCATGCCCAGGTCTTTATTTCTAAAAGGAAGGCGTGACATGACTCACCCAAAGTCACAAAACCTGTTAGGGAGAGACCCTGCACTGGCCACTGGGTGAGGTTCTTTCTAAACTGTAGAGATCCTGGGGATGTGCTCTGATGGAATACTGGGGCCTGATGTGGAATATCGACTTTAGTTTTGACTTTTTTAATCAATAAATATTTCTGCATATATCTCTAAATATATCTTTATATAAGACTTTATATATCTTTATATATCTCTAAATGTATCTTTATATATCTTTATATAAGGACTGCATATATCTTTTGCAGTCCTTATCTGCAAAAATTGTAATAGTATCATTATCACACCTAAAAGAACAGTTAACAATAATTCTGTAATGTCAGTAAATGCTCGGTCAGTATTCAATTTTTAGATTTTGATGCAGTTTAAAGTCAAAGTGATCACCTTTGTGTGACCTCTGAAATATTATGGAAACTTTCTGGGTCACACATTTCTCATCTGTGAACTAGGGATGATTGTAAAATCATTAGGGTTGTTGTGAACATCAGATTTGTAAAGTCCTACTATAATGCAGTGCATGTTAAACATTTAAAAAACCACTTTTGAGATGGTGAAGAAAAAGTGCCTGGCACATGGTAGATGGATACTTGAAAACTCTCAGCCATTAATATTGAACAATCAGTTGTAATACGATATAGTAAGGGTTAGGTCTGGAGAGAGGAGATGGTCCCTGGAGGGTTAGGCAACAAATACCTTTTTGAAGAGATGTTATTTATGAGACAGATGGACAAGACCAGTAGGAAAGAAAAGGGGTGCTGCCACTTTCCAGGAGCCTTTCTAAAATTTTTTAAAATTTATTTATTTATTGAGAGAGAGAGAATGAGCAGGGTAAGGGGAGAGAGAGAGCAGAGAGAGAGAATCTTAAGTAAGTTCTGCACTGTCATGGCAGAGCCTGGTATGGGGCTCAAACTCACAAACTATGAGATCATGACCTGAGCCAAATCAAGAGTCATACGCTTAACCAACTGAGCCACCCAGGTGCCCTTCCAGGTGCCTTTCTACAAAGAATACAAAAACATCCCTGGAAAAATTAGAAAGATGGTGCCCTTCCTTGAACTGCTGTTTCCTCACTGTACTCTTTATAGAGTTAGTGAAATGTACAATGGTCTGACTCCTGCCCTGGACATATAATAAATCTCTAGTTTTTAACTTGAACATATGACAAAAGAAGAATGATTATGTATAACCCCCACTACTTTTAAGGAGAGTGGATCTTGGTAACCAGAGGGTTTGTTGTTTGCTAATTACAAACAAGTTCCTCAGTCTCAGTATAAAGTATGCAAGTTTAGATAGAATGACTGGGACAAAGTTAAATTGCTTTACATAAAAATGGAAGTATGGAGGCATACTAAGGGGTAGATACTAAGAAGAAAGCCTGCTTGCTGGAGGAGAAACAAAGAGGGAACCCCATTCCTGAAATCATGGAAACAGAGAGAAAGAGCACAGGGCTCTTTAGCTGAGTTCTGCCTTATACTCTCTGGGAGTCGAGTGAAGTCAAATGACCCCTCTCAGAATTTTTTTTTTAATTTTTTTTTTAAACGTTTATTTATTTTTGAGACAGAGAGAGACAGAGCATGAACAGGGGAGGGGCAGAGAGAGAGGGAGACACAGAATCTGAAACAGGCTCCAGGCTCTGAGCTGTCAGCACAGAGCCCGACGTGGGGCTTGAACTCACAGACCGTGAGATCATGACCTGAGCCGAAGTCGGACGCTTAACCAACCAAGCCAGGCGCCCCAACCCCTCTCAGAATTTTTAAAGACGTAAAGTAGATAGGATCAAAAAAAAAAAAAAAAAAAAAAAGAAAGAAAGAAAACAATTATAGAACAATAGTTATAAAAATATTTTTTAAAACCACAGATTTGTTTGGGGGTGGGGAGGAATGAATAGGAGGAGCACAGGGGACTTTTAGGAGCGTGAACTACCCTGTACGATATTGTAATGATGGACACATGTCATTATACAATTGTCAAAACTTGTGGAATGTAATACCACCAAAAGTAAACTCTATTTAAACTACAGATATTGGATGGATGATATATCACTGTAGGTTTATTGATGGTAAGAAATATATCACTCAGGTGAGGAATGCTGACAGTAGGGGAGGCTATATAGGTGTTGGGGTGGAAGACAGGGGTATATGGGAACTCTGCACTTGCTTTTTCTTTTTAAAAATTATTTATTTAAGTAATCTCTACACCTAGTGTGGGTCTCGAACTCATGACCCTAAAGATCAAGAGTTGCATGCTGTCCGGACTGAGCCAGCCAGGCACCCCAGAAACTCTGTTCTTCCTGTTCAATTTTGCTGTGAACCTAAAACTGCTCTGAAAAATAGACTCGATCTATCTATCTATAGCTACATTTGTGATATAGTGATATATGCACTTGTTTATTAACACTTAAGAGAGATCTAGTACTGAGTCTAACTACCATAATTCAAAATATTGATGACCATAAATAATATTTCGAGACACTTGCAGCTACTGTAATATGACATGAAAATTACTCTGATTTCTATTAGTGAAAAATTCACAGGTACTGCTAATGCTACTATAGTTTGATTACATTCATAATTAAAGGAAATGCTAAATTTCAATTATAGGTCACTGAAAATATAGATGTAAATAACTTTCCGTCCAAGCTAAAAGATTCCTCCCCTCAAATTTTGTCCATGGAATCCTTTAGGGAGAGGAGATCCTATGGTCCCTGATTAAGGATTCCTTATCCAGACTCTAGAATACACTCAGTTCAATCTCCCATCTCAAAGATTCTGGGGCTGTGTCCCATTATTATCTTCTTGAAGGTTTCCCAGCTGACTTGGGTTGTTTTCTCTTTGTTTTTGGCAAATAATGCTAGCGTTTTCTACAGCCAGCTGCCCCCGCTTATTCCCTCTATCCTCTGATATTCAGGAAAGGCAGAGATGCTCTTAACATCAGCTGATGCAACACCGTGAGAAGCTGTCGTGAATGAGAAAGAGGGAGGGGATCTTCAAACTTGCTAGTTGGTCTTTTATGTTGGGTGCTGGAAAGATGTCTCTCCTCCATTGGTTACTAATAACAATTTGTAGTGTGTTTCAAAGGACTTCAAAGGACTTGGCCAGGATTAACTAATGATGTCTCAGTTCTGCTGTTGAGTTGATTAAGGTAGTATTGCTTTCTTATAAAAGTGTCTGATGGACGTTGCTCCACTATTCCTGAAATCTTATTGAGGTAAATAAAAGGAAGATATGTCCAAAGACAATTAAACTACTGTTTTCCCAGAGTTGTTCTACTATTCAAACAGAAGGAGTACTCTTTAGGCTGGTTATATAACTGAATGGATAAATGAATCTATTTTTTCCTCACTAAGCCCAGAATCCTTCTCAGGACAATATTCCTGGCAGCTATTACTAAATCAAAAGAAGTAGGTTTTCAAGATGGAATATATATGCCTACACTATGCCTTTGATATAATATCACTGTTAAGTAACCTTATATTGATCTCCATTTTCTAGTGGGTAAAGCCTAGACTTCTTGTTATGGTATTCAAGGCCTTCCCTAAACTTACCCAGCCTATCTTTCTACCATCACGTTCTTACTCAAAACTAGTCTCTATACTGTACCTTTTTCTGAACATAAACTGATCTCTCAAATACTATTCATTTTGCTCAGATCATTCCTTCTGCCTAGAATGCCTTGCCTTTGGCTTATGTTATTCCTTGTACCTCCCAGACACACTCTTGAAGTCTTTCCAGATGGCATTCATCACTCCCATTCATATGCTTTCTTTATACACTTCTGATCACTCCCTTGTCTCATTTTGCCTTGAGATGTAGTTGTTTACGTACCTCTGTGTTTGCCTTGAGATGTAGTTGTTTACGTACCTCGGAAAGATTATGAGCCCTGAAGAGGAAGAATCACATTTTTTTTCTACTCCGTTCTAGTGCCTAGTTCAGTGCTATGCATGTAGGAGGCATTCAAAAAATGTCTGTGTAAAAGAATGAATTATCCTGCATTATTCACCCTTGAATTTTCCCATGAAACTATGCTTATGATTCACGAGAACTAAGGGAGGTCACCACTGTGTGACTGAGCAACTTGTTACTATACAGACCTAAGTCCCTTCACAAGCCATCCATCCCTCAGTCCCACTTTCATCTTCCATTCCAGTCATGCCTTCCTAGAATCCCCATAAACTAGTTCTACCAGGATATGGTAGGCTTCCCCAAACCCTGGCGTACTTTCACATTTCCATGTCTTCATTATCCTGGGCCATTTGCCTGACATGTCGTTCCTCCTTATGTATACAGCAAACTCCTACTCATCCTTCAGAGCCCAGATCAAATATCTCCTGAACTCTATAGGCTTTCTCATCAGACCAAGATAGAACTAATTTCTCCCACATATGGTTTTCATCAACACTTAAAACCATGACAGGTGCATAGCAGGTGCTCAATAAATAATTGTTGAAACAATTTGCTCCCAGCTCTTTGTTCGTGATACAGTCTCAGTCAGAGGCAAATCCACTGATGAGCAACTCAGGCTCTCATATCAGTCTTGCTGAAGTGGAAATCTTTTGGTGAGGAAATAGGATGTGAGCAGAATCGAGGAGGCTAAGAACCCTGAAGTCTTATTTCTCTGTGTGTAGCGCTCTATGTGCAAATGGTTAAAACAAGAAGGAAGAGAGGAAGGGAGGGAGGGATTTGTGAGAGGAAGAAGAGTCAAATTAATCTGAGCCTGTAATCTGAGCAGCAGTTCAAGATCTATGCCCTTATTGTTGGAGCTTAATGTCAGAATGTCATAGACCAAGCTCATAATTTAGTTTATGGCTAATCTTTATAGTAATTAAAAAAAAAATCTAGAAAGAAGCTGCCTGGCACCATTTGCTGAAGACATTTTTTAATACTGTCAAATGATTCGTAATTATACAGGGTGAGTGTATCGTGTTTGCTCTGTAGTGGTGGTGCTGAGACTCGTTAAGCACTTTCTGCATCCAAGAGTCCTGTTTTATGTAAACAAGACCTCTGAGGAAGATACAGATGGGTAATAAAGATGAAAAGAAGTGAAGTGTATTAACACGAGGACAAATTAATAACGGCCTTTCCATCCTCTACCAGGAAAATCGGTCGCTGTGGAGTCATTGCACTTTTCAAGGCAAAAGGGGAGCAAAAATCCAGACAAAGCAATAGACAGAAGAAAGATGAAATCAGGCAGGGTTCCAGGGTCAAACTACTCTGTGAAGATAGTCTGCACCTTGGGAAGCTGCTATCTGTGCGCCCAGCCAGGCCTCTGGCGGTGGGACCTGCAGAGGGCTTTACTTGGCCACAAATGAGATTACTTTTGAGGCTTTTGTCCCGGTCACTGGGGCGTGCAGAAACTACATTAGGGGCCGGTGAGAGGAAGTAAGAGGAAGGTAGGAGGATAGGAGTGGCCAGACGCCCGGGGAATGAAAAAAGAAGACAGGATCAACAGAATCGCTTTTGTTCCTCTTCGCATAAAGGAGCGAGAGCCTGTGTGTTGTTGAGGTTTGACTGAAATGAATACAGCGTTGACGAAGCTAGGCCGGGCTAGCACAGGTGGGGAGCTGTTTGCATATCAGCAGTTGACTGTCTGAATTCCTAGACAAGTAAGTCAGCTCAACTGTTTCTGACTGACCCGAGCCTACACAGGTCACTCCAGTGTGCAGAATGTAACACCAGGAAGATACCAATGGGATCCCCAAGCCTTCACTTGGCTCGAGCTTATGCGTCCAGAGGGCCTGCTCCCTGTCACCGGATTCCAGAAAGTGTTCCCAACCCAGAGACGGCCTATTCTCCTACTCTTTAGGTCTCTGTCTAGCCCTGGCATGAAGTGACTTGGTGCCTCCTGGTCTCACAAAGACTCTTTAGATTCACACATCCTGGTGAAAGGCCCTGACACCTGCCTGGAGTGGGGTGAGGCACGCCAGGCTGAGGGCAGAAAGCTTTAAGGAGGCACTCAGTCTCAGGTACTGACCCTGAACTTGCATGACCTTGAGAATAAGTGCCTCTTTAAATTTTGCTCCCAGGAGCCTCAGTTGCCTCCCTGTAGTCTGGGCTCTGACCTGGAGAGAGATGCCCAGTGCTCTGGAGAGAGATTGATGCATCCTGTTAGTTTAAAAAACCTCAAGCCAGGTCTCTCATTCAGCTTGATTGCTCTTCTCATATATTTACCTCAGCTAAACTTGTCTTTCTTCTTACTGGTTAAAGACTACGCGTGACCAGAAATGAAACTGTGGGTGATATTTTGTATTACACAGTGAGGGGACCACCTTGCTTTCTCGTGGAGCTCAGAGAAGGCCTGACTAACACAGAGGCTGAGACCCATCATGGAGCTGTCCTGACTCACCCATGACCAAAATGACCTGGACACTCAGGGTCTACTCCACCCCGTAGGAGGGCCCCATGCTCAGTTTAATGCTCTGCTGTCACAGCCTTGAGGTTCTTAATAATTTTTTAACAAGGAGCCCCACATTTTAATTTTGCAATGAGTCCCAGCTGGTCTTGGCTCTACATAACAGAATAGATAAAAAAAATACCTGGTATGTCAAGCCCCCTCCCCACCCCTTTAAAAGCCTTGCTGACCACTCTTGGAGTAGACACACTGCCCCCGAAATAACCTACAAAACCCAACTTGGTGGGCCTCAATTCACCTCTCTGACCCTGTATTGTGTCACTTTCTTCCTCACTATCCACACTGCCTTCTGGTGGCCCTTAACTGCGCCACATTCCATGTTGCCTCAGTGCCTTCGGAATGGCTGTTTCCCCCTTTGCCAGGAATCTCTTTCCAAGCCCCACCCCCACCCCCAAATTCACTACTGCCCACCCTTCAGTTCTAAGCACAAACTTGAGGGGCGCCTGGGTGTCTCAGTCGGTTAAGCGACCAACTTCAGCTCGGGTCACGATCCTGCAGTTTGTGGGTTCGAGACCCGCGTTGGGCTCTGTGCTGACAGCTCAGAGCCTGGAGCCCATTTTGGATTCTGTGTCTCCCTCTTTGTCTGCCCCTCCCCTGTTCATGCTCTGTCTCTCTTTCCTTCAAAAATAAATAAAAGCATTAAAAAAATAAATTTAAGCACAAACTTGAATTCCTCAGGGAAGTTCCCCTGACCCAGCAGGCTGGATTGAGCCCTACATTGTACATTCTCACAGTGCTCCATTAGCATTTGCCATGATTCGCAATACAGTCTGTGTGAGATCATCTGATTAAGGTCTCTGTTTCCATGTGATTCCATGTTTAGCAGGTACCTTTGTTCTGCTCACATTTGCAGGTTCAAGGCCCAGCGTGGTGCTGGCACTTAGCAGGCATTCTGTAAATAGCTGTGAAATGGAAGGATAAGGAGGCCCAGGGTAATCCTGGCTGGGATATGTGTGTGGGGAAGGAGGGGAAAGGTGGAGGTGGGAGGTGGGCTGAAGGGCGGTAGTAACCTCTGGAAGGAACTGGAGCAAAGCTGGTTCCAGACTGTTCCAGACAGCTCCAGACTGTCAACACCCAGTGCTTCCGATCTGAAGTTAGCTCAGCTCCAAACCAGGGTTTGGTGAAGGGAGATGGTGAGTGAGTGAAGTTTAACTGTGTCGAATTCAATTCCCTGATGGTCAACCTTGAGATTGCAATAATTAGAGAAAAATACATCGTGTCTGACATTTCTAATGAGCACAGGACTTTCAGTTTGCAGTGTGGTCTGTTAAGTATTTTAATAGTTTGGGGTTTCATCTCCTCTCTTCCTTCTTTATTTAGTGGTACATTTCCCTTTGGTGGTTTTATTCCCTTTGATAGACTTGTAAAAGCATTATTTTTTTTCCAACTCTGTGGTATAGCTCCCTCTGTCTCCTTGCTTCCTTTATCTTTTCTTTTGCAAGCCACTGAAAGTCACGTGCTCTTCTTTGATTTTCTTCTATGGTTCCACATTCCTGTATTGTAAATCTTTTCGCTTGTGATCTTTGAAATATCCCCCACAAGGTCAAAGTGACGGCTACTTGTTTCTTTGTTGAGAAAAAGGAAGTCAGGCCTCCGTTTTAGCTTCTGGACTCCCAATCTTCCTTCAAACCCCCATTCCCATCCCCACCCCCAGCATCTTATTCTCTCAGGTCCTCAATGCTTCTTGTTTTGCTTCCAAAAAATAGTGTGACTTTCTACCATTTCTCTCTGTGACAGGAACTCAGGACATTTTTTTTTTTTTAATCTTCTTACAAGAGGGAAAAAAAAGACAAATAATTGATCACTTTTCTAAGCAACTATTCAGTTGTCTAAATATAGAGTTTTATAATCAAAATATAGAGGTTTCTCTAAGGATCCATTTTTCATAGCCTTGTCGTCCATCAGCTGTTGGCATCACTGAAATCCTCAATATGAAAAGGGATTGTTCTCTTCCCTCATCCCCACTGAGCCCCTGCCTCATTGGGACAGCCAGGAATATGGGAAATGACATAAATTTTACTATTTATTAATCCATTTAGATCTAAATCTTAGCTAAATGATAAGTAACTGATGCTTGAGGAAAAAATGAAAATGTGATAGAAATACCAATTTTCAGATGGCTTTGGGTCTCAGTAAAGGGCTGGGTTGGGCACTGATTGGTCTTACTTGAAGTCAAGAATATGTAGCCATTTCACCAGGGTGGTAAAATGCTTCTTTATGCTTACTTGACTTTAAAAAAAAAAATGTTTATTTATTTATTTTGAGAGAGGGAGGGAGTGTGAGCAGTAGAGAGGCAGAGAAAAGGGAAAGAGAGAATCCCAAGCAGGCTCCACACTTAGCATGGAGCCTGACCCAGGGCTTAGTCTCACAACCACGAGATCACGACCTGAGTGGTTATCATGACGTGGGCGCTTAACTGACTGAGCCACCCAGTCACTCCTATGCTTACCTGAATTTTTAATGTTTTTTAAAAAAGTTTATGTATTTATTTTGAGAGAGACAGAGAGAGAGGCAGAGTGAGAGAGAGAGAGAGGGAGAGAGAGAGAGAGAGAGAGAGAGAGAGAGAGAGATTCCAAGCAGGCTCCACACTGGCAGCACAGAACCCAATAACAGGCTCATACTCAAGAACCATGAGATCATGGCCTGAGCTGAAACAGATGCTTAACTGCCTGAGCCACTCAGGCGCACCCCCCCCCCTCCTTGTCTTACTTGAATTAAAAAAAAAAGTATTCTTTCTAAGTTATGATGCAGAAAAAACTGCTTTGCCCCACCAATGTATCTTTTTATTTGGCTTGCTTCTAGCTGCCTTAGCATGTAATGCACATGTCATACTGTCTACATTCTCTTGAAATATCCCATTTATATCTTTCTACTGACTTCACCAATCATCAGCAAAGAGACTTTGGACAAGTTACTTAACTTTTCTGAGCCTTGGTCTCCTCAACTGTAAAATGCCAACAACAACAAAAACAACAACATGTATTATTTCCTAGTGACGTTTATTAACTCATCTGTCCATCCATTTATTCAATAAATATTTCTTGAACACCTACGATGTGCCTAGTTACTCTAGGGACACCACAGTGTCTCTGCCTTCATGGAGCTAACATATAGAGGGCTAGAGAAACATAAACAAATAAATATGCAATCAGTTCAGATGTGCTAAGTTATTTGAAGATGAACAAAGTGGAGTAAAGAGAAAGAGAATGATAGGGGGTGTGGCAGATTGGTTCCCCAGGGAGCAGATTCTGGGACAGAGACTAGAACCCAGGGGCTCATTAGAGAGTGCTCTCAGGAACTCTTAAATACTGAGAACAAACTGAAGGTTGATGGGGGTGGGAGAGAGGGGACAGTGGGTGATGGGCATTGAGGAGGGCACCTGTTGGGATGAGCATTGGGTGTTGTACAGAAACCAATTTGATATAATAAATTATATTTAATTTAAAAAAAAAAGAGAGAGTACTCTCAGGATCAACACCTGTGGGAGCAGAAATGCACAGGAGGGTAAAAGGCCTCAGCTGACCCCATGGGGAGCTCTGAAGCTGAGAGGGCCTTTCAGAATTGACCCCAGTTAGGGCAAGGGGTTTGGGCGCTTATACCCGTGCTTTGAGCAGCCAAACATGAAAGGTGGTTCTCCTCAGCTCAGGGCAATTCCCAGAGAGCTGAGAGCTTAGAGTTGTCAACTGCCATCACCTCCAGCACCTGGGGGAATGAGTGCTTCAGTCTTGAAGGGGGGTATAGGTGGTGCATCACCACATCCACTATGAGTGGGAAGGGCTGTGCTACTTTATATACAGTGATGAAGGAAGCTTCCTCTGACATGGTGACATTTGAGGAGAGGAAGTAAGGGTTGAGCCTTGAAGACGTCATGGGAAAGAGCTCACCAGGCAAAGGGACCAGGCAGTACAAAGACCCTGATGTGGTCAGTGAATCCAAGACCCGTGTGGCTGAAGAGGAAAGGGCAGTAGAGAGTATCAGGAAATGAAGTTAGGATGGAGCCTTGGACTAGATCATGCAAGATGTTTCACAGACTGTAAAGGAGTGTGCGCAGCACGTGGTCAGTGCTCAGAGAAGTTGCTGCCGTCAGCGCCATTGCTCTTGGTGACCATGTCTTGTTTAGCTTTGTGTTCCTTGCATCTGACACAAGCCCTGGTATATAGTATGCCGTCAGTTCTTGCTGTGTGAACGAAACACATACATTCTTAGTTATTGCACTGTTGTGTGTGTGGTTTTTAGTATGCAGCAAACTCTGGAACCTCTGTGGGTACCGATTTCAAGGTTAACGAGCTCTTGGAGAACAAAGAACCACGTCTGGTTAACTGATTCTTTCTCGTGCCCAGTCCAGCCCAGGTGTGCCCAGAGGCTTGTGATGTGGTCTACCACGACCTGTGGTCTGTATAGGATGACTACCACTCTACATATTGTATGGTTAGAATAATGACATTGTGATACTCTCATAGTCTGACTCCTAGGACCTAACATGGGGATCTCTTCATGCTATCTTCCATTAAAAATTTAGTCAGTCATTTTCAAATTCACCTTTTTCAAATATCGTCTCTGATCTCTGCTCAGAGGATATGCCCAGGCTGCCAGTTTCTTTCTGCAAAGAGAGAAAGTCATAAATGCGTCAAATAACAATAAACATCACATACTGTACACGTGGGTAGAAGGTGGCCCCCAATATAAGTTGAGCTCATATTTTTGGCTGTTTTGGATACATAAACTTTTCAGTCAATTTTTTTGCCTATTTGAATATATAAACTTTTGGGATATAATTAAAACAGGCAATTGCCTACTTATAATTTATTAATTTAGATACACATACATATTTAAAATTAGGTGCATAAAATATTAATTTAGAAATATTGCTTTTTTCCACTTACACATTTCATGACACAATTTGATTCAGATTCCTCATGGGCAACTTTGACATCAGTGGTGTTTTCTTCACCAAAACATCTTTTAATTCCTCAAATACAATTTTCAAAGCAGATCATCTTCTGTCGATTTTAAAATTCAGGATTGATGCTGTCATTGTATATTTTATTATAAGCCATAGGTACTTGTTTATTTAATAATATTTTTTCCTCAAATCTTTTCAAAGATATATATTTGTGGTCTTGTAAAGTAACCATCTAGGTTATGCTTTAAAAATCTTGTTCATGGGGCACCTGGGTAGCTCGGCAGGTTAAGCATCTGACTTCAACTCAGGTCATGATTTCATGGTTCGCAGGTTTGAGCCCTGCATCGGGCTCTGAGATGCTGACAGCTCGGAGCCTGGAGCCTGCTTCAGATTCTGTGTCTCCTTCTCTCTCTGCCCCTCCCCCACTTGTGCTTTCTCTCAAGAATAAGTAAATAAACATTAAAAAATAAATAAAAATAAAAATCTTTTCAAAATAAAATTGACCACCTCACAACCCTTAGCATGATTACTATTAAAAAAAAAAAGAACCCATAAAATAACAAATGTTGGTGAGGAATTAGAACCATCATGTGCTGTTGGTGGGAATAGAAAATGGTAGAGACAGTGTGAAAACACCATGGTGGTTCCTCAAAAACTTAAAATAAAATTACCATATAATCCAGCAATCCCACTTCCCGGTATATATACAAAAGAATCAAAAGCAGGGTCGCAAAGAGATATTTGTATACCCAAGTTCATAGCAGCATTATTCACAGTAGCCAAAAGGTGGAAACAACCGAAATGTCCACCGATGGGTGAATGGGTAAACAAAATGTGGTATATACATACAGGGAATATTATTTTGCCTTTAAAAGATCAGAAATTTTGACATGTGCTATCATAGATGAAACTTGAGGGCATTATGGTAAGTGAACTAAACCAGTCATAAAAGAACAAATACTGTATGATTCCACTTATATGAGGTACTTAGGATAGTCATATTCATAGAGACACAAAGAATGCTGATTGTCAGGGATCAAAGGAGTGGGGAATGAAGAGCTATGATTTAAACAGTTGTAGAGTTCCAGTTTTACAAGATGAAAATCGTTCTGGAGATGGATATGATGATGGTTGCACAACAAAGTGAATGTGAGTGCTTAGGTCTATTTCACCTTGATTAAATAAATAAAAATAGAGGCGCCTGGGTGGCTCGGTTAGTTGGGCATCTGACCCTTGATTTCAGCTCAGGTCATGATCTCTTGGTCATGAGATCGAGCCCCGAGTCAGGCTCTGAGATGGGTGTGGAGCCTGCTTAAGATTCATTCTGCCTCTCTCTTTACCCCTCCCTGCTAGCCTGTGTGCGCTATTTCTCAAAAAAAAAAATAAATAAATAAAATAAAATAAAATGGAATGAAACAAAATCAAACATTTACAATTGTAGAATCAACCCCTTTGCAGTAATTACTAGATCTATGTAATATTTTTTTGATTAAAAAGAAATCTGATTCTGCCAGGTAACCAGTAAAAACACCCAAAGTAGGCACTGTTTGAGGTCAATTCAGGCGAATGTGTCTTTCCCTCAAAATATTTTGTTATTCAAAATAAAGTAATTAAAGAGCTCCCTATAAATTGAGAGGATTTTCAATGACTTGAATAAACTCTTTCTTTTTAAAAGAGTAATTTTTTGAACAAACAAAAGCACCTCATATTATAATTGGACAGTACAGTAAATAGAAAATGCATAGTTGAACTATACAAAATTGCCTGTACTCAACTGTTTTTGATCTATGAAAATATCAGGTTTGTATGATCATCCTGTTTCGATTTTTTTTTTTTTGTAACATCTTGAATTAGAAAAATGTATTTAAATACAGTGCTGGTCTGAGATATTTGTTTCAAGGTTCAAACTTTAAGTAATTTCAACAGCCAGATTATAAGTTGCTTTTGATGCTAAGCCATGTATTTCTAAAGCCTCCTTGTATAGTCTCTAGAGGAAAGAAGTGAAGCTCAAACTTTGTTAGTTTCTTTAAAATAAAAAGAAATTTTAAGAATGTATCTGACAGAGAGCACTTCATATGGATTAAAAAGTTGTTTTAAAATGTATCTTGGGGCACCTGGGTGGCTCAGTCGATTGAGCGTCCAACTTTGACTCAGGTCACAATCTCATGGTTTCATGGTCTGTTGGAGCCCCATGTAGGAGCCCCATGACAGCTCACAGTCTGCTTGGGAGTCTCTGTCATCCTCTGTCTCTGCCCCTCCCCTGCTTGTGAGAGTGCTGTCTCTCTCTCAAAAATAAACATTAAAATAATAATAACAATAGTAATAATAATAATAATAATAATAATAATAATAGAATATACCTCCTTGACCAAAGAGTGAAAATGAAGGTTAGATTTATCACTTTGAACATTCATTCTTTGAAAAGGGCTCCAATCCTTTTAGGAGCTGAACCTTTGCCCTCTGCCTGTGACTCAAGGACATAAAGCCTGGAGAAGGTGATGCAGAATGCTCAGTGTGTAAAAACTACCTGCACTTCCTTTGCTGGATAGATTACTTTTCACGGGTCAGTAATTGCCTCCATTTTGAGTTCATTCTTCATTTCTTTTTGAAAAAGAAAAAAAAGTCAAACCTATATAAAACTTGAAAGAATAGTACATTACCTAGCCTCACCAATTGTTCACATTTGTCATATTTTCTTTCTTTTTTTTTTCCAATTTTGAGAGAGAAAGATAGTGCAAGCAAGGGAGGGGCAGAGAGAGGGGGAGAGAATCCCAAGCAGGCTCCACCCTGTCAGTGCAGAGCCCCATGCAGGGCTTGACCTCACAAACTGTGAGATCACGATCTGAGCTGAAACCAAGAGTTTCTATATATCGTACCTATATATAAACATACATATATGAACATTTTTTTAATTTCCTAACCACTTAGAGTTGTGAATATCATGACATATCCCCCCTAAATACATCAGCACATGTCCCCTCAGAACAAAGCAATTCTTGTAGATAACCAAAACACCACCATCACAGATAAGTAATAAAATATTGTTATAATAATAATATTATTATCTACTATGTAGTCAGTATTCCAGGTTTCCCAATTAAAAATATTCTTTGTAACTCTTTAAACAAATCTAGGACCCTCTCAAATATCATTCATTAGATTTAGTGGTCCTGTCTCTGAAGTCACGTTTAATCTAGAACAGTCCCGCGTCCCCATTTCTGATTTTTTTGTTTTCTTTTGTTTTGTTTTTCATGACACAGACACTGGGAGGGTCCAGGCCAACATTTTGGACTTGGCTTGCTACCAGATCCAGGTGAAACCTTTGGTGAGAATTCTATCCAGGTAAGAGGTCTCCTCGGAGTCACATCAGGAGATTTTTCATGTCGGGGTGATGTTAAACTTGATCACTTGTTTAAAATATTTTATCTCCATTCTTAGCAACGTGAGTTTTTGCAAGTGGTTTCTGTCCTTGTGCACAAATCTGTGAAGTTTCTGCATCTGACTACATACAAAAATCTTATAAGTCTTGAGTGTAATTAAAATCTCATATCCAAACTATTATTAGCTTGTGTCAAGCAGGTTTTATTTACATTTCAACTGAAGAATGATGAATCACCGATTTACTGATGACTTTAGTGATATGTGACTCTCCAAAAGATTGAATGCTGCTTTAAGAAGACTACAAATGTCGCAATGCTTGTCTGAACTGCCTAGGAAACTAAAAGGGTGCTTGGTCATTTTTCTCTCTCTCTGTTTCTCCCTGTCTCTTTCTCTTTTAGATTCCTTTCATGTAACACTGTCTCATTTTATTTCCCTGTAGGTTACTTCAGTTACAAGTTATTTTGTAAAGAGGAGACATATAGAAGAAGGCACTTGTGAAGAAACATTTAAACTCAAATCTCTTTTTCACCGTAGTTTTTAGCTGATGAATATTTTGTATCTTTGACAGAATTTTCTGTCTACTTCCTAAGAACTTTGTCCAAATAACTTTTCTGCCAGTATAAGCCCCCGGAGCAATCCACCATGCATTGCTTTGTGCTCTGGGGAATGGCTGACCTTGGTTAGAAATTAATTTATTACTTCCTGTTTCCTTTACATCTCTCACTTCCCTCCCCACCTCCTTGCGCTAATAATGACATATAAAGTTAATGAGCACTGGTAATTAAGAGGACCATTTTAGAACAAGTGAGTTGGGTATTCAATGCCCTTGACCTAAACTTTACTTGGAGAAAGGATAGCTGAATAATGAGAAAATGGGATTCCAAATCAGAAGCCGAGCGTGTCTCTTCTGCCAGTAATTTGTGTAGCTTTGGCTGGATCTCTTTACCTCTCTATATTTTATTTTGTCCATCAGCTAAATAGGACTTATAATAATTTCTCATTAAGAGTTTTTGAGTGGACAGATGAACAAGCCACAATATGGTAGCAATATAACTTCTAATTTGGGAACTAGGCAATATGAATATTTTTACTGATTATAAAATCCAATATATTTTCCTGGGCTCACTTTTACACTTTCGCCTACTTGAATCAACAAAAGCCACAACTTAAATCTTTTTAATTAAATGGCTTAAAATAATAAGGGAAATTTAAAACGCTTTATTTCTAATTTCTCATATAATGTCCAATTTTGTCCCCAGAAAATTTTAAAGCTAAAAATAACATTTTATAAGTAATCAATTAAAGGAATATTAGAAAATGTATATAAATAAGAGGAAAGACAATCAGAATTCCTTCATCATCAAGACAGGGCTGTTGTCAATACCTTGGGTAAGTCCTTGCAGAAAGGATCATTTAGATATATCCTTTTATAACCTGATTTTTCTTTTCCATTTATTAATCTATTTTGAACATCCTTCTGGTTCATCCAAAGCAACCGTAACAGATGCTGCTGTGAGGTACTACCCAGATTCTGCTTTAGGACCAAAGACCTATTTACCCAGCTGTCTGCTATTGGCAGATAGCCCTCAGCCACAAGCAATTCTTAGAACTGTTGGATGAAGGTATTCACCTTGCCCCAGGGCATAGCCCTTTGCATCAGCTGCTGGCCTCCAGCAACTGGAAGGTGCCAGGAGATAAAGGCCAGGCTCCCTTACCTTGACTGTAAACAATTCTGTCTAGAAGTCCAGTGCACTATCCATTGTGCAACACAGCCAGGCACTTGTCTGTAGACAATTTTGAAGGACTATTCCAGAATTTCCTGAGGGATAGATCAGGGCCTACAATTGGGACCACATAGCAGCCCCACTTCTCCCTTCAATCCTACCCAACCCATCACTTCTCTTCCAGAGGCATGATCCCAGGAGTACTTTCTTATCAACCTCCCCTATGCTCATCTCTGTCTCAGGGTTTTCTTTCAGGGAACCCAACATACAACAGTTGCTATTGGGAGCGGTCTGAGAAAGCAGACACTAAGAAGTTTAGAGATGGATCACTCCCCTAGCTGGCGGTGAGGCTCCCATCAGTGGCTGCAGGTAGAGCATAGATAACCCCTGGCTCAAGGCAGCAGAGCGTTGTTAAAGCTTTCACTGATGGTGAGCTAGGATGTGATACTGGTGGAAGAAAATGCACTAGCTAATGAGATGTATCAGGTATTAATAAATATGCGAGAAATAACAAGGGCAGTTCGATGGGTGGCTATTGTGAAGCTCAACTGATTACTTTGGAAAAAAGAAAATAAAAGGTTGAGAGTAATTATTTGACAGTTAAATGCCAAGAGTGATAGCCCGAGGACTTCCTTGGTCGCTTATAAAATACTTTAGTCTTCACTAGCTAGAGGCTACAAAAAGCTAAAGACCAAGTCCAGGTAAAGACCAAGTCCAGGAATTAATCATAAAATTCACAGAGTGCTAAAGAAAGGTTAGCAACGGAGGCAGGTAAGCTAGGGAAGAATGAGTCCCTGACACACGGGTTGAGGATGTTTGAGTTGATGATGTCCAAAATCTTGGATCTTAGATTCCTCTGAACTCTGAAATAGCAGAAGGAGTCTACTCTTCACTCTTCAAGGTACACACTGCCTCCTTGTTTAAAGATGCTGCAGAGGCCTTTCTCCTACAAGAGAACATACTCCTTCCTTGGGACCTGTCCCCACTTCCCTGTCATCAGGACAAGAGTTAAGTTACAGTATAAACTGGCTAGGGACATTCTGAGTCTGATAAAGGAGAGAAGGGACTTTACCCCAAAGGAGCTATAGAATCTATCTAACATGTACCATCAGAAGAGTATACAGGAAAATGGCTTCTGGGTATGCTAGGTTGGGCGTGGATGGGGTGGGATAAGGGAAACAGAAAGTTGGATAAGGGAAAGCTTACTGGTTTGAGAGTACTTCCCCAGGATACAGGATTTAACACTCTGGCAAGGACACTGAGTGATGGTGCAAATGAGCTGTTAAGTGGGCTCCTGGAATTATGGAAAAAGAGATGGCCCACCCTGAGAGAGAAATGGCACAACTGCCATGGCAGATGCTAGAGGGAGAGATTAAAAAGATCAGAAAAGTGGGTATGTTACAGCGCCTTGACTATGTAAGGTGACTATAGTCCATGGAAGAGTCCAGAGGATTTACCACTTACCAAAGCAGTAAGGAATGTGCTGGCGAGAGGGTACCATCGCCACTATGAAATTCAGTGGTGGTTCTCCCATCAAGTGAGGCTCATGGTAGAAAATGCTTACCAAACTGGACTCACTGATAGTAATGGGATGAGGCTTGACCATCAGAGGCCAAGTGTTTCTTTTGAGGGGAATTCTTCTGTTTCGTCATTTTGGATAGTCCCTGGAGGGTGTGGAGCTGCAGGGCACTTCCTCCTGTGCTGTCTTGAATAACTTGGGTTGGTGGGCGGGGCCGCAGTCAGACCTGATGTCTGCCCCCAGCCCACCGCTGGGGCGACAGTCAGACTGGTGTGTGCCTTCTCTTCCCCTCTCCTAGGGGCGGGATTCACTGTGGGGTGGTGTGGTCCCTGTCTGGGTTACTTGCACACTGCCAGGCTTGTGGTGCTGCTTCGATGGGAACTGGCCAAGGGTGTATTAGCTGGGGTGGATCATCAAGGTGCACAGGGGCGGGAGGGGCAGGCTCAGCTCGCTTTTCCTTCGGTGATCCGCTTCGGGAGGGGCACCTCTTCCATCTCTTCCATGGGCCTCTTGGCCAAGTGTTGAGTGACAAGCTCAGAGGGCATTCAGGGGGGCCTGCCCCACAGAAAGTTGTAAAGTTGAGTAATAGCACATAGTATGCCTAGGGGCAAAATAGATGGGTAACCAAGAAGCGTGCTACTTAAGCTGCTCAATCAAAAGAAATCAAGGGTGGGTGATAAGGCAGTTGAGGACAGTCACTTTAATAAATAGTCACAGTCTCTTGCCTCCTTTTCTAGCTCTGAGAAATCTGACTGAAGACAGTGTGATTTCCAGGATGAAGGATTCCACAGTATCATGGCAAGTATACATGGTAATGGTTGCCTGGTTGTCCCGCAAAGAGACTTACAGCCATTTACTTTGGTGACCGCAGACTAGGGAGATGGGGGGGGGGTACCCAATCATAGGGTAAAAGTTAACTCAGAGACCTGAAGCATCATCATGACAGCATATGGAGGCCAAGCAATAAATATAATCCTGATCCAGCTGTGGTTCATCATGGGTCTAGTGGGTCCATGGGCCCACTCAGTGGTCATTTCCCTGTCTCCAAATGTACCATGGGAGAAGATATACTTGGTATTTGGCATAATCCCCATATTGGTTTCCTCACTTTTGGAATAAGACCAGTCATAGTGGGAAGGCCAAGTAGAAGCTCTGAACCTTCCAACCCACTCCCCACTCCCAGCCAAAACAATACATTGAAAATAAAATCACTTCCCAACCACCTTTATAGTCTAAAGGATGCTGAGATGGTAGGCCCCGTGATATCTTCATTTAATTCATCGGTTTGACCCTTGAAAAAACCAGATGGATGCTAGCAGATAAGGACCTACTGCAAACTCAACTGTGTAGAAGCCACAATTACAGATGGCGTTCCAGACGTGGTGTCTTTGCTACAGCAGATTAACAAGGCCTCAAGTACATGATATGTGGCCATTGGTCTGGCACATATATTTTTTCCCATCTCCATTAGGTAAGAGGATAAAAAACAATTCACATCCATCTGGAATGGGCAACAGATTACATTTACAATCTTGACCTAGGATTATATTAACTCCCCTGTCCTCTATCACAATATAGTCTGAGGAGTCTGAGGGGACTTTATGCCAAACGTCACACTGTTCCACTAGAATGATGACATTATGCTAATCAGATGATGAGCAAAAAGTGGCTAAGGGGCGCCTGGGTGGCTCAGTCGGTAAGCGTCCGACTTCGGCTCAAGTCATGATCTCATGGTTCATGGGTTTGGGCCCCGCGTTGGGCTCTGTGCTGACAGCTCAGGGCCAGGAGCCTGCTTCGGATTCTGTGTCTCCCTCTCTCTCTGCTCCTCCCCGACTCACACTCTGTCTCTCTCTCAAAAATAAATAAAGATTAAAAAAATTAAAAAAAAAAAAGTGGCTAGACTTTGGTGAGACACATGCCCTCCCAAGGCTGAGGAATAAACCTTACAAAGATTCAGAGCTATTCACATCAGTGAAGTGTTTGAGGATCTAGTGGTCTGGGCATGGGAGGGAAACCCCTTCATCCTCTCCAAAGTAAAGAACAAATGACTGCATCTTGCATGTCCCACCTCATAACACTTCACACTTGCCTTGGGTTCTGAAGGTAGCATATTACATACCTGCAAACACAGCTCTGATGCATATATCAGATGACACAAAAGGCTAGTGGCTCTGAGTAGAAATCAAGATAAGTTCTGTAGCAGGCCCGGGCTATGGTACACGTGACCCTGCCACTGAGGTCTTACAATCCAGCAGACGCTATGGTTTTAGAGATGTCACGGTGGGAAAGACACCATGTGGAGTTGATGGAAGGTCTTAGTAGAAGAATTATAACACAGGCCCCTGGATTTCTAGAGCAGGAGTATGCCATCTGCAGTGGAGAATTACACACCTTTTGAGAAACAGCTCCCGGTATTATTCCTGGTAGAGATGGAGTGCTTGACCATAGGGTACCAAGCGACCAGACCCCCAGAATGGTGCATCTTGAGCTGACCCCTTTCATACCACCAAGTGATATGGTCACATGGGCCCAGCACAAACCATCATATGATGTAAGTGGCACATACCGGAACAAGCATGAGTAAAGCTGGAGAGAACAAGTAAGCTGCACAAGGTGGCCTAGGCCCTGTGTCATCCGCCACTGTTCTCCTCCCTCCATCCACCATGCTCCTTCTCCCACAGCTCACCTTCACAGTCCTCTGGGGGTACTTTGTGACCAACAGAGGAGGAAAAAGCCTTCCCTGAATTATGGATACACCAGCCTTATATGTGTGTGCAACCTGCAAAGGGATGGCTGCCCTTCCAGGGATAGCAGAAAATTCTCCCAATGGCAAATATTGGGGTGGCGCTCCTGGTCACCCACTCTGTGCAGAGAATGGCCTGGTGTCAGAACATACAGACTTGGATGCAGCACCGAATAGCTTAGGCAGCTGGTCAAGAGCCCAGAAAAAAAAAAGATTAAAAGATAGGAGATGAGGATTCGAGGCATGTGGATTGACATGGGAATGAGCATACAGTGTGAAGACGTTCAGGTCGCATGTCTAAATGCCCAGCAGGGATCTCCCACCATGGAAGAGGAACTAAGTAGGCAGTATACCAGCCAGTGTCTGTCATCACCTGATGCTGGCACAATGAACCAAATAGTCGTGGAAGCAGGAGGCTAAGAATGGGAAGGAGGAGCGGGCAAGCAAGAATAAGGCCGAATGGAGAGAGGACTGCGGGAGAAAGCATTCCCCAGCCAAGAGAGCAGCCTTAGAGAGATGTTAGAACTGAAATGTCTATTGAACTGAACTGAAATGAACTGAAATTTATAAAGTGTTTTATTGTGGACCTGGCTTAGAGTTAGGTATCCCTACAAAATCTCACCAACCAAAGATGATATAGCCCCTGTTGCCAAATGTCCAAGCTCTCTGTAACAGAGGCCAACTCTGAATCCTGGCCACAGCGCCAGCCGCTTGTGGCAGGTTGCCTCTTCACCCCTAGAAAGGGCATCTTGAGTGGAAGAGACACGTGTTTGGAGTATGACTTTGCCTTCAGGTCCTCAGTCAATACCATCTCCTGGAAGCTGACAGTACATTTGACCCACCTCTACAGGATCCCAAATAACATCACATTAGACCAAGGAACCCACTTTTACAGACTCACAGTCATATCACATACCACACTACCCAGAAAGTCTGGTAGAATGGTGGAACAAGTTCAAGTCACAACTGCAGTGTCTGCTTGGAGGTGCTTTTGAGGATGGCGATCATCATTGAGATTACCGTGTTCACCGTAAATCAACAAACCCAAATGATGAGTATCTCAATAGGTCAAATACAAAATCTAGTAATGAATGGATGGAAGTAGGAGTGGTCCTGATTACCATCCCTCCCAGGTACATACTGAGGATTTTGTGCTTCCTGTCCTCTCGCTCTGACCTGTGCAGGTACAGAGATCCTGGTTCCCAAAAGAGGAATACTTCTGGCCAGAGGATACATCGCCCTGTTATGAAGCCAATTCTATGCTCGATGGGACTTCCCTTGAACACCTTTATAAGCTTACATACTTGAGTCGATCTCTACCTTCTTTCTTTTTTTACTCTGCCCAGCATTTATCACCATCATTTGAATTATATTGCTTCTTTATTAGGTTTACTTGCGTGTTGTCTTTCTCTCTCCTCCACTAGAATGTAAATTCCAGGAGGGCAGAGACATTTACTTATTCTCAGCTGAGTCATCAGTGCCGAGGTCAGCACTGGCCACATGGAAGGCACTCAATACATATTTGCCAAATGAATGACTCTACGATGTAATTTTTTGTGGGCGGGTGGTATTCCATTGTACGTATGCATCATCATTTATTAAATCAGTCACTTATTGCTGGGCAGTTCATTTTCCTCACATTCTTTCTCCAGTGAAATAATGGCAGGCAAAGTCTTCACATATATCATCTATTATTTCCTTAAGACGAATTACAAGTAGTATAGTTTGCAGACACATAGGAAGCACTTGTAGTTTTCCAGGCTTTTGATATGTGATGCTTCATGGTTTGTTTTACAAGTATCATTATACATGCAATTCAGATTTAGCTCTCTTTGTGTCCAATAGGCTTCTACTCCATATAAAGCCATCTAAGCCATAACCTGACACACCTCAACATTTTATATAAGAAATCCAAACATACTCAGAATGGTTTATTCTTCATTGCCTTTGCTGAAGATTATGTGGGGGTCCCTAACCCAAATTTTAACCCAACCCCACAACAGCCCTTCATAAACCCAATGAGCCATTTGAGTTCTCCATTTCATTTCTCTCTCTCAGGCACTCTTGGCTGGATGACCTTTTTTCCTCCAGCCCTCACTCCATAGATCTGCATCCTTACCTACTCATTTCTTTTTCCTCTTTCATGCATGTATACCCCCAAACTGAAGTTTCTCCCCCACTTTATCATGTAGAGAACTATTCTACTTCCTTATAAAACTGGGCCCCCATATAGAGACTCAGGAGTTTGCTTTTAGCTTATATTTTCTTCTGTAAGTCTCAACAAGTTTGTGTCTCTTCCTACAGAGAAATTCTCAGACTCTAATGCATAAAAGAAAACATTCCTTCTTGAGTTTTGTTTTGTTTTTTTCTTAAGTTACTCCCTCAGAGCACAGAAGGCCTAATTCCAACATTCTCTCACTATGTGTATTGTGCAATTCCACTTGGAGTTGTGTGTCACATGTATTTGATGTGTGTGCTTGGTACGCTTGGGCTTTCTCCAGAAGTCTTTTCTTCCTGCCATTCCTCCATTGGTTTATTTGTCTTCCTCCTTTTAGTCTCAGGTTCTGAGCTTCAGAGGTGAAAGATCTGGATTGGAGTCCCAATTCCACCACTTACTAACTGTGAATTTACATAGGATACTTCACTTTCCTGGGTCATTGTTTTCCTCATCTGTAAAATAGTGCCTACTGTCATGAGGAGTAAATGAAATAAGATGTAAATTAGCACAGTGGCTGAGGTGATGCTCAACAAATGTTAAATGTTATTAT
The DNA here is from genome assembly GCF_046562875.1 of Panthera onca. Lineage (NCBI taxonomy): Eukaryota > Metazoa > Chordata > Mammalia > Carnivora > Felidae > Panthera > Panthera onca. The sequence goes on from NC_138342.1 coordinate 90,589,820, forward strand.
TCTATTCTTCCGTGTGGCATTTCTGCTCTTTACATGGCTTCTTGGGCATTCATTGTCTTCTGTTTCTTCATGCTTTCCATTCCTTAGTTTCACTAATTTCTTCATCCTTCACCTTCCCTCTGTAGGAACCCCTGATGAGATGAAGTCTTCTGAGGGCCCCTGGGCGGCTCAGTCCATTAAGCCTCCGACTCTTGATTTTGGCTCAGGTCATGATCTCGTGGTTCGTGAGTTCAAGCCCTGCATCGGGCTCTGCGCTGGCAGTGAGGAGCCCACTTGGGTTCTCTCTCTCTGCCCCTCCCCCACTCACATTCCCTCCCTCTCTCTCCCTCAAAACAAACTTTATAAAAAACAAATAAATAAATTTTATTTTAAAAAAAGGTGAAATCTTCTGTAACCTGCCTTCCCTATCTTTGCTTCTCAAAAAGTTTCACTCTTCCTATCTTCTCACTGCAGAAGTTTAGCTGTAGCGTTTGGAAATATTTTTCATTGCCTTCCCCCTATTACAGCCTGAACTGTATCTTCTTTAGTTTTCTGTAGTAAATTCCTACTCACCACTTCTTTCTTCTCTTCCTTTAGGCACTTTTGTTATTTCTCCTTCTTACTTGTCCTTCACATCTGACTCAGTGATGCTATTCTGTTATGCATACATACTCCCTTTACCTCTGTAAAGATTACATCTAATTCTCTTTTCCTAGAGAGCATTTACATTCATTCACTCATTTATTCATTGAGTGAATGTTATTGAGAGCCTAGTATCTTTAAGGTGCTGGATTGGATCTTTGGCAGATAGAAATTGAAGAAACAGTCTCTACCCTTAAAGGACTCAAAGTCTAGTGGGTAAAGAGATGGCACAACAAACCCAATTGGGGGTGACAAGTCCATGAAAGGTGTGATGCAGGGTGGACTCAGAAGGGGCAGTTAGCAGGAACTGAGGTGGAAGGAAGAGGTATAAAGGAAAGCCTTCCACAGATGTTGACCTCAGAACTGAGTTCTGAAGCACAAATAGGAATAGGTCAGGAGAAGTGGGGTATGAATGTGTTAGAGTGCAGATTCGAGCTGAAGGGGCAATATTTGCTTTTGCATGGAGTCTAATCCTTTACAGTTGAATCACTTCACTGTTCAGTGCATTCAGATGATTTCTTAAACCATAGCTACAGGATGTCCTTTTTTTTAAACTGCATTCCCCATCAAGAATGGGGGTTAAGAATGAAAAGAACTTCTGGTTTGGTGGTCCTTTGTTCTTTTTGATAGAGCCCCAAGCTTTGCTCTCTGCTACACCAAATCTAAATGAGTTTATAACGTTTTAACCTACTTTTTCATTCATGAAGCCAATAAGAACGTTGTTTGTATTGACCTGCTAATTAGAGTAACCACACAGTTCTGGCATCTTTTCTCCTGATATGTCTTCTAAACTTTGCATAGAAGTCTACACTTTTTATAGTTTTCATTAATGCAGGTAAACATGCCTCATGGGTTTGCTCAAATGCATTGATAATCAGACTCCCGTCTTATGGTCTTTTGGCTTCATAATGAAACTGCCTTCAAAGAAAGGGGTCCTACCTACAGAGGATCCAAATGTTGTTATTATTGTTATTGTGCCCTCCTTCCCCTGCTCCTTCCTCTTTTGCCTCTCTTATCACAGCCCAACTCACAACAGAAGCTTGGAGCTCAGTAAATAATGTGAGCCAGAACACATAAGGCTGAGACTTGGAAAAGAGACATGGCCACTGGGGTGAGGTAGGCCCTTGATACAGACCCAGCTGAAGACAACCCAAGGAATTCTAGTGATAAGGGCAGAGCATGGTATTTAAGGTATTCGGTGCTTAGATGACACAGTGATAGATGATGGTAAGCCATCTAGGCAGGTGCGAAATCTGGCTGGAATTTTTATTGTCTTTGCATTGAAATTATATATTAATTGAGAGAGAATTGAAGTATCTTTTTTTTTTTAAAAAAAGGTTTATTTATTTATCTTTGAGAGAGAGAGAGAGAGAGAGAGAGAGAGAGAGAGAATGCGCTTGAGCAGGAAAGGGGCAGAGAGAGTGGGAGAGACAGAATCCAAAGCAGGCTCAGTGCTGGCAGTGCAGAGCGCCCGCGTGGGGCTCAAACCCACAGACTGTGAGATCATGACCTGATCTGAAATCAAGAGTTGGATGCTTAACCAACTGAGCCACCCATGCGCCCCAAGAATTAAAATATCTTTAATATGAAGTCAGTAACCATCAATATGGTACATGTTTCTTTTATTCAATCTTCTGTATTTTAATAAAATTTTAGTATTTTTTCCATAAAAATGTCTTGTATATTCCATGTAAGATTAAGTCACAGATACATTACAGTTTGGCTGCTATTCTGAATGATACTTATGATACTTATTTTCTAGTCAGTTATTGCTGGGATAGAAAACACTATTGACGTTTGTAAGATGATCTTAAATTAAGGCAAACTTGCTGAACTCTCACTAGTTTTAATGGTTTTGTAAATGCTGTTGGATTTTCTATGCACACAATCATATTGTCAGCAATAAACGACAACTTAATATCTTTTATTCCAATGCTTGTGTAGCAGTTATCAATTGGAACAAACAAATTATCCCCAAACTTATCAGCTTACAAGAGCAGATTTATTAGCAAATAATCTCTAAGGTCGGGAATCCAGGAATCTGACTTAGTGTTAGAAATCACACAGCATTAATTCACCTTCTTCTATTTGTTAGAAGCAACTCACTAAATCCAGTCCAAACTCAAGGACTGAGAAACTAGGGTCCACTTTTTGAGAATTTATGGACATCTTTTTTTTTTTATTTTTTTAATGTTTATTATTTATTTTTGAGTGAGAGAGACAGAGTGAGAGTGGGGGAGCAGTAGAGAGAGAGAGGGAGACACAGAATCCGAAGCAGCTTATGGACATCTTTTAAATCATCGCATCTTATAATCTACTTTTTTTCTTATTTTGTATTTGGAAATTTTTATTGGTGAGGACATCTAACAAAAAGTTAAGTAGGGCAGGGATCATGAGAACTTTGTTTTGTTCCAGACCTTAAAAGAACTGAGTGTTTCTAAGGCTTCTCCATCAACTACCATGTTGCCCTCAGTCTTCTGGCAAAACACTACCTCAGATTAGAGCAGTTCCCTTCTAGTCCTGGCTACTGAGACTATTATTTTATCATAAGTAAATACTAAACTTCATGAAACACTTTCACATTCAGAGATTTTTCTTTCCTTTATTTTTCTTTTGTTTTCTCTTTTAAGAGAGGCTTCCTGGTATTACACCACTGTTAAATTCCTGAGATAAATCTCACTTGGGTTGGTTTTTTTTAATGTTTATTTATTTATTTTGACAGAGATAGAGAGTGAGAGGGGGAGAGGCAGACAGAGAGAGAGAAAGAGACAGACAATTTCAAGCAAGCACCGCACTGCACAGAGTCTGGTGCAGGGCTCGAACTCACAAACTATGAGACCATGACCTGGACTGAAACCAAGAGTTCGAGGCTTAACCGATGGAGCCACCCAGGCGCCCATAGGTTTGTTTTTCAAATGTTATTAGATTCACATAGAAAGTAAGTTATACAGGATTTTCCCATTTGCATTCATAGGTTGAAGAGGCCTGTACTTTTTTTCTTGTGCTGTCCATAGTGGTTTTAGAATCAACGTTTCTTTATAAGCCTCCTAAAGTGAGTTGGGCAGCTTGCTTCCCTTTCTATTCTTCTTGTCAACTAAGAAGTTTTGCAGCATGCTTCTGTTAGAGGCTGACCTTCTTTTCCTTCCCGTATGTCCATCTACTTATACCTGGTTTGATTTACTTGCTCCTCTAGCCCCTGACTTACTGCTTCATCTCCAGTATAGGGTTCATGCCTTCATTGCTGGCTCTGTGTTCCATACCTAGCAGGGGGCCAACATTTATAGTGCATGGCTCAGATGTGCAATTAATGGTAGCTACTTTATTTTTCATAACTGGCTCAGACTTCCTCTTGGACACTGCACTGACAATGACAGACGTGGAGAAGGGCATTATAAGGGCATGTGGTGGCACTAAAATTTGCCAAGTATAAAAAAAGCATCAGAGGAGCTTCTAGATTAATACAATCTTGTTTGGAAGAAATATCCTTCTGTCTTCCTCTTAGGCTCCAAGATGACTTCCTGGGTTCAAAGGAAACTTAACTGTATGTGTGGTGAAGGGGGGAAGGGAGGCTGCTTACTGGCATGCACAGCTACCTGTAGCTGGAAAGACATCAAAGAACCAGAGAAAAGCCCACCTGTGCTCAAACCAGTCTATCCCTCCAGTCATTACAAAGACGCAGCACGCCCAGATGCCTTCTTGGGGAAGTGGGCACGGGACTGGGGGATTTTTGAAAGAAGACAAAAGGCCCTGGTAGGAAGTGTGGACACTGAATTTGACTGAATATTCATCCGAAAGAAAATAAACGAACCTGAATGAAACTTTTAAACTAGAAACACTGAACTTAACTTTAATTAGGTGTATTTGTTTCCCTTTACTACACAGGCATATGTAGCTTGAAAGCATGGTCAGTTACAGAAACAACGAATGGTCCAACTTTTACACATTTAAGCGTAGTGTGTACAAAACCTGACCCTACTGTATTTAGACTAACAGATTTTCGCTTGTTCTTGGAACCTCATCCATTAGCAGACCTCATGTCAGCTGGTCTTCCCCCAATCCTAGCCCCTTCCTGGTTTGGCCCCAGAGAAATGTATTTTAGATAGAAAGCTACAGTCTGGTTCTGGCTGTACTGCTCACCAGCTATATGGTTGTCCTCTCTCTGAATTTTCTAATCCGTAAAATGGGAAGACAAAAGAAACCTTAAAGTCTTTCCAGCTTTATGATTTTATTTTTCTACAATCCTGGCCCCATCCCAGCACTTCTTCTCACTAGGGCATATTTAAACTGGGCAGACAGAACTTCCTAATCAATTATTCCATCTTATTTGCTCCCTTCATTGATTTCTCTGCCGATTTGACTTTGGAACAGGTCATGCTGGGTCTGCAAAGTGACAACTGTGGTCAGCATCCGCCTAGAGTCTGTGGCTGCCCCATATGGCACACTGCCTCTCTCATCTGACTCTCTTCCCCGCTTCTTTGTGAGGAACCCTACTGGCATTTCATACCCTTCAAGTTCTACATCATACAGCCTGTGTGACTCTAAATGCAGGCTTTAAAAATCAAAAGCACCAAAGCAGAGAGTCTGTTTGGATCAGGAAGGCAAGAGTGCACTTTTCTGATTACACTGTTTCCCCAACAAAACATAAATCTGAACAAATGAATCTACAGAATCACTGGTGCTGGGTGAATTCTTCTTTTCTTTTTTGGTGCCTGGTAGGGTTATTTCCCATCTTCCAAAGCCAGAGCCCTAATGAGCTCCAGGGGGACAGAAGTCTGTCAATCACAAGGTACTTTTCAAGTATAGTCATCTCTGCCCCATCAGAGAACCACAAGGCATGAAATAATTAGAAAGCCCAAAGTAACTGCTCTGTTTTACAAGAGCAAAATCCGTGTGTGGATCATTTACATAAACTTGTCACTTCCCATTACAGTTCTAATGTAGGCTGGGTAATAATCGCAGGCGTGCTGGGGGAGGGGAGGTCAAGGTAGGCTGGGCCTCCACACTGGATGCGTAAGGTGCGCATGTGCCGCGCCTCCCGCCGCCCCCACCTTTGTGGACTACTGAATCCATGTAAAGTATCTTTTCTTTTCCATTAAATAAGAACTATTCGTGCTGCTATGGCAGCAGACCCTGTGCTTAAGAGAAGAAAAAAAAGCTTTTGCATCAAGCTATTGTTAGGGGAGAATTCACTTTGAGGAGCATTTCAAAGCTGATCCGATTGGGGAAAGAATCGTGTTAAATATTTGCGATGAAATATTTATAAGAAGAGCACAAGAGCAATGGACAAAGTTGCCTGGGAAAATAAGAATTTCTCCACATTTGGAAATTTAAGATTGGGGTAGTTTAAATGTTCTAGGGGGAATTTATAGAAGTGCAAATACATGTGTGATGTGTGTTCACAAACGTGCGCGGGCACGCACGCATACACGCACACTCACACACATGGTTGAATGGGTTGATAGGATTTAGGTCAATCTGCATCTGAATGCAGTTTCCCAAATACAGCAGCAATAAGAGGTCACTGAGGACTGTCTTGATAATTGTGTTTGAAGAAGCACTGTACTGATGCCAACAGAGCAATACTTCCTGGACTTCCCGAGGCGGCCAGGAGAGGTAGAAGGCAGCCATCTTCTATTATAGGTGCTCTTCTCATACCCACGCCCTGGCGAAGGGACGCTTGGAGGGGACAGATTTCCCTGAACCCTGCCCTTCACTCCATCAGCATAATGCTAGCAATGCCCAAGTATATGCACTGTAAAAGGAAAAAGATTATTTTCTTGAAGCCAGAATGTATGCTCTTAGAAGATAGTATTTCCATCTGAGTGGCTGGTGGATTTTTCAAAAATATTTAGCACCCAAACCCTGCCCACCTGCACATACAATTATGTAATAGAAAGTGATGAATGATGCATCGACTAACGTAGTTAAGAGAAGCCCTGCATCAAGTATGTATACTTTCAATATCTGTGGGGCTCTTCTCTCCATTGGGAAGAGAGAAATGAAGGTATTCTGTCTTATTCAGTGTGTGCAATAAATAAGTCACATATTTAACACTTAGCATTTACCATCTGAGCTTTGCCATCGTTTTGTGTAGCATTTTAGATGACTAAGAAACTAGTGTAGGGTAGTATGATTAGTGTAAGTAACTGAACAGCTAACCAGGTGACCTATCGACATTGTTACTGATGCTATTTTAACATAGGTGTTCTATAGAGAATTTTACTGTAGGCCAATTTTACTAATCAACAAACATAACACTCTGGCCAAAAGAGCACATGCTCTGAAACCACCCATTGCAATAGTCTCTACAGTATTTGACTTTGTCTGAGAGGGCCAAGATTACCTAGCGGCTAGGCGGGCAGAGGGAAGATGCACGGGCATGGTAGGGGTCTGAACCACAGCCAGCCTGTTTCTTATCTGAGAGATCACCAAGTGGGAAAGCATTGTGGATGGATTTCAATCAGCTTTTTTCTCCATCCCCCCTCCCTTGCACACAACAAAAGTCTAAATCCCTTTTCAGTCCAGATTGCCCCATTTCCCTGCATGGGCCAGGCAGATTGGAAACATGTTTGTCATTCAGCTTTTCTCCGGGCTAATCAGGAGACACTGGGGTGGTGGGATTTCTGCCTTTCATCTATGGAGCCTGCCTCTAAAAGCAGCCACGCAGAGGCCGCTGGGCCTGCTCGAGAGCCGGGCTGCCTGTCATCTCTGCAGACAGATATAAAAATATTGTTAACCACGAGCCTAAGCAGAGGGTTTAACAGGGATTTGAATCTAAAATGTGATACTCCACATAGACCAACTTGATTTGGTCCAACAGAGCCGAACCCCTTATTCTGTTCTAACAAAGTGTGTCACATAATGGGGGAGATTTTGATGGGATTTACGACATCTCTGTTTCAGGCCTGCTGCTGAATACATCTACACTGTGAATGAATGTTGCTGCTTCCAGGGCTGTCCTGAGGAGAGGCCCCAGCCATCCTACCTCTCAAGTCAAGGTCTTGTTGATGGGACAGCTTTCAAATTCACCAAGGCGTTGTCCTGAGCATGCAGTAGGATCTGGGTGAGGCAGGGGTGCCAGAGAGATGGTTCCACACAGAGCCTTCTAGGGGGAATTTATAGAAGTGCAAATACATCAGAAGGCTCTTGGTACACAGCTATTCGCACACCTCCTCTACTGGCGACTTCATGGGACTTTGAACCTGACAATTCTGGAAAATAGCTCTTTGTAAAGGCAATGGATACCAATTATGAGGAGGAGGTATACAGTGATGGTGATAGCCCAAGAGGGCTTGTTTGGTTCTTGGCTTCTCCACTCACCATGCGACCTTGGCCAGATTACTCTCTATGATTTGGTTTTCTCACCTATAAAATGGGAATAGCCATAGTATCTTCTCCCTGGAGTTGTTACAAGCAGTGCAGGGGATGGTTAAGCATGTTAAGCACTCAATTTAACCCATAATAAATGTTTAATACATAATGTTGTCAGCTGCTCCTTAGAGATCCGTGGCAGTTGAGGATGGTTTGCAACTTTATCTCCACCGCATGCTGGCTTATTCTTAGCAATTGCTGTCTGGAAAAGTAAAGACCAACATTCTCTGTTGTAAACATTAATGATGCAATGACATCCAGTCATAGCCATCCATCAACACTCATGGATGTTGCGCAGAGCTTGACACATACTAATATTCTCTTAAATTTAAATTAATATATTAATTTAATTAATTTAAACTTAAAATTAAATTTCAAATTAATTTCAAATTAATAATTTAATATTAGTTACCCAGATGGTTTTGTAAGAAGTGAGACATGAAAGATTTGGTTGAGTTACCCAGTACCCTCCTTGAGCCCATTCTTCTTCCTGCCTTCCCATCTCTGTTCCACAATAAGCACTATTCTGAATTTGAGCTTTAATTATTTCCAGACACATTTCAAAACTTATGTATAGCTATAAAAATGCTATAATATTCTTAAGCAATACTTAGTTTTGTACATCTTGGTTTTTATATAAATGGTATATTGAACACATAAGTCTACCACTGACTTCTTCATTCAAGATTATGTTTTAATATTTATTCATGCTTATATATTTCTATAAATCAAAATGGATAGATTTTTACTCCAGTACAGCCTTCCATTGCATGAGGTTTTGCTTTTTTGTTTTTGTTTTCGTTCTCTTGTTGGTAGACCTGTAGGCTACTTCCAGTTTTCCCTTCTTAAATGATTCTGCAATGAACATACCTCTGTACGTGTTCTTGTGTGTATATGTGAGTGCTCCTCTGTGGAGTATATTTAGGAGTAGAATTACTAGGTCCTTAGAGATGTACATCTTCATCCTCACTAGATATCACCAGCTTGCTTTTAACACTATCAGAATATGAGGGTTTGCAATGGCATGTAAATGGAAGGGAATATACTAAATAACATTTACTAGCCAACTTTCTTTGAGTTTCCAGGAACTGATTTAGGAGGTGATATTGCTCCTTTCTTATCAGTAGCTATGGAGTGCAAGTTATTTTTTTTTTCTTTTCCCTTCCCAGGTCTAATTAACCCCTCTGTACCATGGTCCTGGTATAGCCATTGTTGATAATAGAATGTGCCTGGAGAAAACCAGACACTCAACATGGGTCAAAAGGTTAGGAAACAAATAGTCTCCTGGAGTCTTTAAATACTCTTCTTCCTGCAGAGCCCCACTAAAATGAAGCTCCTAAAAATACAACAGCCAAACTGAAAAGGGTTCATTAAAGAATTTCAGGTCTCTAGACTAAGCTCCCTTTACAATAGGGCACAAATACAGAGGCCAATGGGGTAGACAGGAGTAGATGGACAACGCGGCATCCTGGACACTATTTTTACCCACAGTCACTGCAGAGCTTGTTATGGTGCCATAGGGGATAACATTTTACAGAAACCTGCTGGCTTGGTTAAGATTTAAAAGATGGTTGAACTGCAAATAAAATACCAGTCCAGAAATTATTTTGTCTGATTAACGCTGGCAAGGAAGCAAATGAGTTTATTTTAGTTCTGTGTCAAGTTAACATAGGAATAGAAGATCAACAACAAAAAAGAGATATGGACCATTTGCTCTCAATTCTGTGGGGAGGGGGCAAGTCTCCGTGTAGATGACAAAATGGTGGGTATACGTGTAGATGCTACGTGCACACAATGCCAAAGCCAAATAAAATTATTTTCTCAGTACTCGCTATTTTAAATCATGAGTGCCATTACTTCCCTTCATTATTATGCCTAATTGTAAGTTGACTGTACTAGGAAATGAACTATAGTTAATTTGACTGTCAACTAGTGACCAAACTGAAGCTGTAAAGGGCAGATTGCTGGCATTAATTAAAGACTTCTGTTTGGCTTTTAGATTCTTATCTATTTGACCTTGTGCCTTCTATAATCTGGCTGGAGGTTTTCTGGGTCAAATGAGGGCTCTGAGTCACTGGACTTAGCACTCTGCCATAGTTTTCTTTCCCTGCAAGAAAGGAACCAGCCTCATAGTGATAACGCAGAGAACTCCTAGCTTTGCCCTCCAGTTTTCTCAGGCAGATCCTGAATAGGAAGGAGACTTCTCATTTCTTTCTCTCCCCACTATAAAACATCTCTCAGTTTAAATGTGTTTTTTTTAAACATTTTAAAATGTTTATTTATTTTTGAGAGACAGAGAGAGAGAGAGAGAGAGAGAGCATGAGTGGGGGAGGAGCAGAGAGAAAGGGAGACACAGAATCTGAAGCAGGCTTCAGGTTCTGAGCTGTTAGCACAGAGCTCAATGCGGGGCTCAAGCTCATGAACTGCGAGACCATGATCTGAGCCGAAGTTGGACGCTTAACCGACTGAGCCACCCAGCCACCCCAAACATCTCTCAGTTTAAAGAGGTTTTAAAGAAATACAGCCAGAACTTAAACACACACTCTGGGGGGAAAACTCCCATTTTTAACCACTATACTGTCTTCTCACATTAGTAGCTGATGCTCAGTAATGCTAAAGGCACGTGCATTATCTTTTCCAATCCTATAACTGTTGTACGATTTAGGTACTGTTATTCTACAAATACCCCAAAACGTAATGACTCTAACAGGGTAGAAGTCTCTCTCACATATCCCGTAGATATATACTTATGTTCCGTATAGTCATCTAAGGACCCAAGATAGTGGGGTGGCTCCTCATGATTGTTGCAGCTGTTAGCATTTCTAGCAGGAGGAAGGTGAAGGAATGAATGGAGGAGTGTTCCTTCAGTATCCCTGTGTCCTGACCTAGAAGTGACCCACCTAATTTCCATTCATATTCCATTAAGATAACTTAGTTATGGCCACACCTGGTTACGGGGGAAACAAGGAAATACAGTCAAGCTGGTAGTCATGTTCTCAGCTATTATTCTACTACTGTGGGAAAAGAGGAGAAAGGATTTCAGCACTGACAATAGTATTTTATTTACAGATGTTCAGGCTTCTTTGAAATCCTAACTAAACTAAACCCACTGGGTCCCTGGGCAACTTGCAGTCTCTACCAGTTATCATCTATATATTACGAATGAGGCAAGTCAGATTCAGCAAGTTGAAATAACCCACCCAATGTCACATTCTTACTAAGTAGAGGCAATGGGATACAAACTCAGGCAGTTTGAGGCTAAAAGTTGAACAGTCAAGTATCATCCTTGCTGGTGGCTATCCAGAATAACTAATTCAATGGCAAGTCATTTTTCTTTAAGTGAATATCTGTTGTGAGGACTCTACTTTATTCTCCTGGAAGAGTGAGGTAATCAAGAATTTCTCATTATGAGAAAAGTGGGGATGAGTCCTGAAGTTTCCATTGTCTGAGTTCAGAAGGCTAAAGCCTACAGAGTGATTATCCTGCCCTTGGAAGTGAGGTTTCTGTGGTACAGGTAAAAACCTCTGGATTTTCGTGGTTAGAGGATATTAAGTGACAAAGAAAGGTATTACTCTAAGTCATCTCTAATTAAGTGCTTTGGTTTAACACACCCAGTCAAGGATATTTTGAGCTGAAGCTTTAAAAGAAATGCTGCCTCTTTAAGTATAAATCACCATTAATGCTTGGATGAAAGGTATGCTGAACTTGTGGGACCATCGTCCATCGTCTCGACTACAGAGCCCATAACATGGCATGCAGAAAGTTATTTTTATCTACATTTATATTCAGAGAGTATGGGGAGAGGGGAAGTGTAGGCGTTGCTGAGAGAGAAGGGAAAAATTTACAGGAAAGGTAAATGGTAATTTTATTTAATTAAATGAACATTGTTAATTCTGAGCCACAAAATGAAAGCTAATGTATAACTCAACATACATGTGACCAAAATGACTAATACCCTCATTAATTCAAACATGGATTGCTCTCAAAATAACACCGTATTCTATCTGTGTGAACTCTTGGGCAAGTTACTTTATCCCTCTAAACACCTTCATCTGTAAAATGGGCATATAAGTATTGTTGACTTGTAGATTTTGTTGGGAGAAATGAATGCGATGATTCGTGTAACAACACTGGCAAAGTAAATGGCGAGTGCTGAATAAATATTAGGGATTACGGACACTCTCCATAGTTCATTTCCCTAGCTGGTAGGGTGGGGGTGTGGATAACTATTTCTGTAAGATGATGCAAACATAGCACTGTGGAGGGGGGCTTGTCCTCACTTCACCGCCTCATTGCAAGTATTAATCCAGAACTTTGCTAATGCCAGCTCTCAAAATCTTGTGATGAACCAAAGATTTCAGTTAAAGTATTTTTTAATCATCCCAGGCAAAAGTAATCACTCTCCTCCCTGTGATGCCTTTGCTTTTTGTTCATACTTCTGTCCTCACGCTTAGCACATTGCGTCACAGATATTTGTTCGCCTCTTTCGACTATTTGCAAACATTACTGGTGATCAGGAGAAATACGAAATCCTCTAGTTTAGGGACGTATTGGCTGGGTCCTGACATGGTGCTGGGCAGAAGGCAGGGTCTCCACGAATGTTTCTTTAATAAGTGGTTAAATGGCCTGGTGGAGGTCGCGGGCACTGTAGAAGAGGAGTCTGGAAATATATGGGGTTTTATTTTTCTGGCTTACCGGTAATCAAGCTATTTCACACTCAGTTTCCTCATTTGAGAAATATTCCTTCCAATGTGCTTCCCTTGCAGAGATGCTGCGATAATTAATGAGGCTCCTTGCAAAGGAGTGATATTCTCTCTCCCTTTGAAGTTTGGTTTTACAAGGAGATCTTTATATACAAGGCTGTAAAAATTCTGTTCTCCTTCCTGCCCTTTTCTTTCTCAAACCCAGAGGTCCAGGAGAGATTATCTGCCTATGAAACTTCCATTTCCTAAATGCCAGCCTCCCTGGAGTCCTACCTGTAGGGTATCTGGGCTGGTCGATCCAAGCCCTCAGGCCTTCCCTTTTCACAAAACAATTTGTGAGCATGCAGACTGGAAAACCCTAACAGCTTGAGGGGTGTCAGCAAATGGGCCAAGGAAAGCACTGGTTCTTCACAGATGCTCTTTACCTTCCCTGTTCTTTCCAGAATTGTCCATTTCTTCACTGAAGAAATGTTTAGGAGGGCTTGTCGGGAGCCATGCTCTGTGCTAGGTGCTGGGCCTTCTGTGACGGCTTGGTGTGATGCACACACAAGTGAGTTAATATATCACGATGGAGTGTCATACGTCCAACAGAAAGAGGTGAGGGCAGAGTATGTGCAGGTCAAGAGGGTACATAGAGGGGGAGCCGAGGCAGAGGCGATGGTACCTGGGTCAGGTGTGAGGGATAAAGAGGATAGACTAGCTTGGTGAATGTGGACTTGACTTCACCGAGCCTCTATTTTCCTCACCTGTAAAATAGGTATGGTAATGACATGGGGGTTGATAAAATAGGTGAATAAAACAATTTCGCAAAGTATAAAATGCTTTATATATATTATTACTTGTATCTTCCAGATGTCTTCCATAAGGTAGGCAGCGAGGATGTGGTATGTAGGACACGCAAGGGCTGATGCAATGTTGCCAACATTTTATTCTTCTCCTGGCTGGGTTTTAATTATTTTTAATGTTTGTTTATTTATTTATTTATTTATTTATTTATTTATTTATTTATTTCTGAGAGAGAGAGCACAAGCAGGGGAAGAGCAGCGAGAAAGAGGGAGACACAGAATCAGAAGCAGGCTCCAGGCTCTGAGCTGTCAGCCCAGAGCTCCACGCTGGGGCTCAAACTCATGAACCAGGAGATCATGACCTGAGTGGAAGTCACGCTTAACTGACTGAGCCACCCAGGCTCCGCCCCCCAGCTTTGTTTTCAAGATCCCTTCTTGCAGTGAGGACAAGGAGTTCTGGTGGGGAGCTGTCAGAAGGCCGGGGACATGGAACCTGAGGTATAGCCTTTTTGGGCTGGCAGCGATCAGCCAGGGTCGTTTACAGAGGAATTCTAACAGGAATGCAAAAAGAATAATGCACTAGGTTTTAGGTGACTTCTAGTATTTGTAACCTAGTTTGGAGAGCAGCAAAATGTTTTTCTGCACACTTGGGCATGTCCCCATTGGAGCTGAACTTCCATAAACTGTGTCATCTCTAAAATGACAAATACAAGTATGTCACTCACTCCTACTCAATTACAATCAAGTTATCTCCAAATTTACCTAAGCTTCCAGCCCCTTGACCCTTACGTCTCCTCCAGCCCCTTTCTGACTTCACTTTTCCCATTATCCAGTGATCGCTGTCTTGCCAATAGTGTCAACTGTTTGTCCCTTGTCTTTTCAAAGAACTTGTCTCTCCACAACGCAGCCTAAGTCTGTCCAACTGTCTGCTTAAAGTCAGTCTTTTGAATGTTGCTAGAGGAACGCATACGGCTGTGAGATTAGCAATACTACACATTTAGGGTTTCTAACCTCAGCTGCTGCCGAATGGTCTTCTATAACGGAACAATATTTAAAAATATTATTGGATGTATTTTTCCTTCCCTGTAATTCCTGCTGCCACGCACTGAAGCCGGGGCATCCCTTGTTTCAGGGGGAATGCGGTAGTAACCAGCCATAACAAAGGAGTCAGTGTTGAGCTTCTCCAAAATAGGCTCTTGAAGCTCATTTCAGGGAAAATAGACATGAGAGCCAAGATTTTCATTTGAAAGAGCAGGCTTTGTTGAGAGAAGAGAGGATTTGTGGGTTCCAAGGAAACAAAATAGAGAACTAGAGCATAGTTGATAGAGATAACCATAGAGTAAGGAGGATGACTGATATACTCTGATGTATGGTGGTTTCCTGTCATACCAGAGGGCAATGAGAAAAAGCAAAGCAAAACAAAACAGAAACCCATTCTGGGCTGTGGGGTATGACCTGGTGAGAGAGGCAGAGGAACCCCTGGGAGCTGAGACCAGAGTATGGACTGAACCCAAGTGGGGGAGGGGCGGAGGCCAAGGGAGGGCGAGTGGAGATTTCCTTGGGGAGATTTGGGAACCCTGAAGTGAAATAATTTGCGTAATCCTTCTCAACCAGGACTCTGAAAGAAGCCTGTTCCTGGAACAGTGGTCCTGGCAGAGTCAAGTGGCCACAGTCAAGAAAAGATGCCATCTTTAAGTGGAGAGAAGCCCTGACACAGCCTGGGTCCCTGCCTTGTTCCCTCCCCATGCATGGAAGATATCCTGATGGCCCACGTGCCCCCACTGGGAAGATGAAGGGCAGAGGGTAGCTGGAGGCAGGATGTGAAGGACACTCTTCTCCAGCTACTTTTGCAGTCCTGGGGGCACTCCTGTGCACAGTCCTTGAACACCTGTGTTTTCTCCAGGCCTCGCTCTTCTGGCCCTGCTCATGTCTGACACAGATGAACCTCATATATGTGTTCTGAGTTGAGAGAATAGACTGCTTTATCATTTTACCCCCACAGCCTGACTCGTAATTGAATCTCTGAAAATGTTTCTCAGTTGAATGAATTAACTTCTGTGGGTCCTGCACTGAATCGAACTTTTGCAGCATCTGTGCCACTTTAAGATAACACGGTGTCTTGGGGCACCTGGATTGCTCAGCCGGTTGACTGTCTGACTTCAGCTCAGGTCATGATCTCGCAGTCTGTGAGTTCGAGCCCCGTGTCGGACTCTGCTCACAGCTCAGAGCCTGGAGCCTGCTTTGGATTCTGGGTCTCCCCCTCTCTCTGCCCCTCCCCTGCCCATGCTCTGTCTCTGTCTCTCTCAAAAATAAATAAACATTAAAAAAAAAAAAAAAAGATAACACAGTGTCCTGTATCTTTGGCTTGGAAGTCTTTACAAGATACTTCTACCTGGAAGTATCTCTGCACCTTTGTTGGGATATTATTGTCCCATAGAATAGTACATTTAAAAAATTTTTTTTCAATGTTTATTTATTTTTGAGACAGAGAGAGACAGAGCGTGAGCCGGGGAGGGGCAGAGAGAGAGAATGAGACACAGAATCCAAAGCAGGCTCCAGGCTCCGAGCTGTCAGCACAGAGTCCGATGCAGGCTCCAACCCACAGACCTCGAGATCATGACCTGAGCCGAAGTTGTATGCTTAACCAACTGAGCCACCCAGGCACCCCAGAATAGTTACATTTTATATTTTAGACAATAACTACTATATTTTCCATCTGGCGGAGGAAATTGAGGAATAAGTAATATAGTTTTTTGGGGTAATACAACATAACTCAAATGTCACTTAGCTCAAAGCCCCCACCCTTGTGACAGTAGGTTTCTAGCCCTTCCTTGGAGTGTCCATAGGGTATTTGTGGAAATCCCTAGGGGATGCCTTACTTGTGCCCACAGGTCAGGCTGTCAGATATTGTTTCTTCGTAATACCCACTCCACTCTTCTCTGCATTTGGCTCCAAAGTGTCCACACCTGCTGACCATGAAGCCATTTTGAAAGAGTGCTTCTGCCACTGCCCATGATGGGGACGGCAACACTCATGACAAAGCCACAAAATGTTCCATGTTTGGGATATCACAGCAATGCTAGATCCTGTGCAAAAGCAGACAGAATAGCTTTCTTCATAGTTCTGGGCCCCATTTGGTCACTGGGCTCCTATGCCTGTGGCCTCACACTTTTATAAGCCTCTGGTTATCTCCTTTCATGAAAAAGAGCTTCATGGAAAAGGTGAGAAACAAACACTACCCCACCCTTTCACACCCCTTTTTGGCCAAGCCCTCACCAAAACTGTCTCTTTTCCAGGAATCAAGCAACAACAGCAACGTTGAGACACTAGCGTATAGTAACAGGAGCAAAAAGATGAGTTTAATGGAACAGGGGAGAGAAAGAAGAAAGGAGAATTCTGTCTGCCTATGAGGAATTGAGGTACCAGTTCTTCCAATCCCAAATGCTCTGTTTTCAAAATGCTTCGGGGGGTACCCGGGTGGCTCAGTCAGTTAAGCATCTGACCTTGGCTCAGATCATGATCTTGTGGTTCGTGAATTTTAATCCCATGTCAGGCTCTGTGCTGACAGTTCAGAGCCTGGAGCCTCCTTTGGATTCTGTGTCTCCCTCTCTCTCTGCTCCTCCCCCACTCACACTTTGTCTCTCTCTCTCTCTCTCTCTCTCTCTCTCTCTCTCTCAAAGATAAAAATAAACATTAAAAAACAAAAAGAAAAAAAAACCCAAAATACTTTGAATATGGTGAGATATAGAATCATGACTGGTGGAAAAGGAGTTTGTTCCCTCCCTAGTAAACATAGGAAGACATGGGAGTCAAAAGAGCGAAGCAGGAAAATAGGAAACACCACCTATTGAAAGATCCCCGTGTCCCGCAGCTCCACAAAGCATGACCGTGGGACTCCTGGGTGCCGAGTTGCTGAAGCTACCTTCACAACTTCCTGATCCTATCGCACCGCACACTTGTTCATCTCCCTAGAGATTTTTGCCACTGGCTCCACCATCTATTCTCCCATTACGGTTTGCTGTGTCCTTGGGACTTAACACATTTTATTCATCTGCTAGGTAGAGAGACTTGGCCGGGTCTGCCCACATGTCTCTTCCCTTTGCCCAAGACAGGTTTCTGCCAGCAGGGCCCAGAGTCCAACCAGCCCCAACCAGTCCCGGCCCTCCACCAAGCCTCCTAGATCTAGTAACTCCCAGTCTTGTACCGGGAGTAGGAACAATTCTTTTGGGTTATAGTTTTGAAATTTGATGTTTAAAAGAAAATGGCATGCTAGAGATGGATGGTGGTGATTGTTGTATAACACTGAACCAAGTGCTTAAAAATGGTTGAAGTAAAAAGAAAAGAAAGAAAGAAAGAAAGACAGAAAGAAAGAAAGAAAAGAAAGAAGAGAAAAGGAAAGAAAGAAAGAAAGCAAAGTAAATGAGTTAATTCTTTCAATTCAGGATGTTTAAGATGAAAATTGTAAACATTTACATAATTTCAAAGAGTTTTTTGTAACTGCATAAAGATTAAGGAGAGAAATAGAACATAGGAAGATAAATAAGGAAGTATTTGTAAAATCTGTCAGAATTAATAGGTGAATCGGGGCAGATGCACTTTGAGTCCCTTGGCAGTGTACCCTTGGATTTTCAGAGACAACTTCTACTTTTATTAGTATGAGTTTAAGTATTTCTTCCCTTGGTGGAGGCCTATTGCCTGTCAAGAGAGAGAAAAGTTATAGAAACAAAACAAGGCTTTGTGTATCATTCACAAGGGCTGATTTGTTTTTGAAGGAATTTCAAGGAAATGAGGATTCTTAAAACTGTGTTTTATATAGGATTTAGATAAGCTTTCTCCTATCACTCCGGTCCCACTTTTAGCAGATGCATACATAATTCTTATTAAAGTTGATGAATCTGCGAGAAAAGGAGAATTTCAGGTCATTTAGAAAAATCACAGGATCCATGATTCTCAGCTTATTCAAAGGCTCATTTCCAGTGGCCAAATACAAATTCTTCATTTACCACAAACCCCAAAATGTGGGAAGAAGATAGCTGAGTCAACAGGAAATAAAGGAGACAACTCTCAAACTGTGTAGAGAATTAAAATGCTACTGTTCCTACATACAGACATAGACAAGCCCTTGCTTTTAGGAGTGGAGACTGCCTAGCTTCTTACAAGCTCGGGTAGTGCACAAAGACACTATGGGTCGCTATTAAAGACATTTATTTTCAGTGAATAAAAAATTTAAAACACTACTCCAACACACTATGTGCACAAACCTCTTTGAATTGAGAACAACACTGAGATGCAGTTTTGGTTCCTCATACGAGTGGATTGCAATCAAAGAAACAATAATCTCACCTCCCAATCAAACAAACAGCCTCACCCGAGGCACTGCAGGCCCTTTAATGATAACTCACTTATCATTCTCTGTCTCTGGGAAGGGCTACAGAATTATTAGTCTTTACGGATCCAGACGTCAAACCACAAAGGTTTCAATGATTTACCCAAGATCAGCAAAATACGCTCTTCCCCGGGCAAAACAGAGATATTACAGTTTTTCAAGAGATCCCCACCGCTGCTCACGTTGTTCCGGTAGCCCTTCCTAAGAAGGAATTCAGTTCCCAGTCTTGGAAGCTAAATTCCAAGACTGTTCTGATAAGATACTTTTCCAAGTGAGATTCCTCTTTTACTGAAATCTTTCCTGACTGCACTTCAGACAGTTTTACCAGACGACAAAGGCTGCCCACCCCCCCACGCCCCGCCATGTGTCTCAGGATGCGTCTTGCATACATCCTTCATTCCTTTCGTTAGCTTAATTTTTTAAACTGCTGCACCCTTTCGCTAGCCTAATATAAACAATAATACCTCGTTAGCAAAGTGTTTGACAGCATCATCCTGAGGCAGAGTGACTTCAGACAAGGAAGAATGTTGAACATGAATGACATCCATGCTACGCGTGATTGTAGTAATGTTCTTAATTGTGAGATGTGGACAAAGGAACATCCTAGCAGGTAACCCACCAACAAGCATGTTAAGACAAAGGCACCTTGGGGGCGCTTGGGTGGCTCAGTCGGTTGAGTTTCTGGCTTGGGCTCAGGTCATGATCTCATGGTTCATGAGTTTGAGCCCCGCATTGGGCTTTGTGCTGAGGGTGCAGGGCCTGCTTGGGATTCTCTCTCCTTCTCTCTCTGCCCCTCCCCCACTTGTGCTCTGTCTCTCAAGGTGAGTAAATAAACTTAAAAAGAATTAAAAAGAAAAAGGCACCTTGAACTGCATTTAAACCAATTAAGAAGACGGACATCTTAGGGACATTTTTCTTCAGACTCATGTATTGAATTATTTAATGGTGAGTACACTAGAAAGGTATTCAATGATACGGTGAAATTCTGTCCCTACAAAAAGCTAGTACCTCAAAAGTTTTGGTTGGAAGCTGTGTATGTGAGGTCTGTCAGACTCTAAAACTCATCTATCCATTTAACAATTATTTATTTAGCTCCTACGCTATGCAATATGGGTTTATATGGCTCTTGACATTCCAAAGAGTGATGAATTTTCAAAAATCATTCTGAAAGGAATCTAGACTGTCTATTTGACTCCTGCGATCCTTTCAAATATTGGCAAAAAAGACACAACTTCTATTTCTGCTGGGGTAGAGCAGCTTTCTACCATGATATTATAGCTACCATCTCTAAAGGCAAGAAAGATTTATTTGAAAACACATAGGTAGTAAATTCCTAGATCTGTCATATGTTTTTCCTATTACTCCTGGCAATAGATACAAGAGCGAACTGCACCTATGTGAGAATACACCCATGCGAGTGCAGGTCTCTGGCTTAAAAAGGGATAGAGTCCTGATAGGTGCCTTTAAAAGACACTAACTCTTTTAGAACCTTGAGATTTCAATACTGGAGATAAATATTTTTCCTCCTAAGTGCCCAGAGGGAAAATGTTACGTATTTTACTTTGTTCAGGATCCCTACTCAGTTGCAGGCAGAACTCCTTCTAAAAGTTTCAACAGAAAGGCGAGCCAAAATGTGCAGGCATACCATCAAGTGTCTCTAACTTTTCCACGTCATGGGCATTGAGACAGAGCAAAGGGGGCCCACAGAAAGAGGGACAGAGAGTTGGCAAGGCCAGTGCTGAACCGACTAGATTTTTCTTCCAAGACTGCATGCTCTGGTTCACCTTGCCACCCTGTATTTAAGTAAGTTGAAAGGATGATACACAAATGATAAAAAGCTGATAATATTCTGATTCCATACACTTAAACACAGGTGAGGATATTGTCTGTGCAAAATTATAAATCAGATGAGATTTATAAGATAGTTCACAGGCTCTTATTCATATTTTATTTAAATATCTTAGTCCATCTGGGGTGCCTGGGTGGCTTAGTTGGTTAAGCATCCAACTTCAGCTCAGGTCCTGATCTTACGGTTTGTGGTTTGAGCTCTGCATTGAGCTCTGTGCTGATAGCTCAGAGCCTGGAGCCTGCTTCAGAGTCTGTGCCTTTCTCTCTCTCTCTCTCTCTCTCTCTCTCTCTCTCTGCCCTTTCCTTGCTAGTGCTCTCTCTCTCTCTCAAAAATAAATAAATAAAAATTAAAAATTTTTTTTCAAATCTTAGTCTATGACCATTAGAAACTTTAAATTTGATATGCTAACCAAAATAACTAATACCTTGATTTGAAAACGCCAACACTATATATAATGAAAGGTGGATTCAGAAATGCCATTGTAATGAGTAAATCATATTTATCAAGTGAATGTACAGAAACCGATCATGTAGAAATGGACAAATCTTTCTGATTAAACTAAAAATGGTTCATCCAATGGCTATGCATAAAAACCCAGGATTAACAAATTCCTATGCTAACATTCAGTGTTCTTAGGAAACTTATCAGAAAATTAACCAGGAGTGAGGGAAAAGTAATTTACACTGGTAAAATTAAGCCAAACAGTGCTCATAGGATATTTGCACACTCATAGGGTAATGCATAATAACCTCTTTGGTAATGTCAGAGTCACCAATGAAATTCACTTACACTTCTTTTGGTGTAATTTCGGATGGCATTTTGGGGTTATAAGGAAGGTGAGACCAGACATGCTGGCCCTCACTCTGTCACCCTCTGCTGCTGCTGCTCCTGAGTATAGGGTTTGTTTAACACACTCTGGAGCCTGTGCTTTCACGTGGGAGGGTTGGCTGGGCACAGTTCCCCCCTCCCCCCCCCATCCAAGATCTTACCCTGTCTAAACTTCTCCACCAGAAAAATTGGGGAGTTAGGCAGAGGAAGAGAAGAAAGAACGGTATGTTCGTGACATCTCAATTAACAGAGAAAACAGCTGTGCGTTGATCTGAAACAATGTGCCATATGTTACAACCTCCCTTTATTTCTGTCAAATTGCACCATTAAGGAGTATATTCTGCTTAACTGCTCTCTCTCTTTTTATCAAAGGATGTGGGTGTCCTGGAAAGGTGGGAAGAGGAGTCCTCCTTTTCTGGCCATGTCCTTCTCTCAAGTGGGGGGATGCCAGGCTCAAGGGGAGAAAAGAGCTATCACCCCTGGAGGATGCTTCAATTCTGGAAGTGCCCACACCTTGTCGGCTCGGATGCACACCCTTTAGGAAGTGGAGGTGAAGGGGCCGGTGTGAGCCCACCAGACAACATGGCTATACGCCCAGCTCCACTGCTCTACTCTACCTTTGCCTAAATCCTGCTCCAGGGCTCCTTTGAGGGCCAAAGAAGTGCAAGCCCACCGCGAAGATACAGGATTTCACATGCTTGGCCCTGGCCTTTCCTGGACCGGGCCAGAGTGGGAGCTAGCGCTGTGGAAACATTCAGGCGCCCAGTCATTGCCTGGCCTCTGCCAAGTGTGCCCGGCCCCCAACCTCCTCGCCTCTCACCATCCCTGACTCTCACTGCTCTGTCACCCCTTTGTTCACTTCCTATATTTTCACTCAGATGTGGTTTAGTGTTTTCTTTCCAAGCCATATTTTGCACGGAAGAATGCTTTCAGTGAGCTGAAGCCCTAATTGCCAAATAATGGTTGCCAAAACATGTTATTTGGCTTCAAGCTGGTACAGAGCAAGAGGCGTTTTCTCCTTATGGAAAAAAGAAAAAAACCCCACCAAAAAACACCCTTCTTCAGCAGCAGCCCAAGGGCCATTCGCAAACGTACAAACTCCTTGGCCCTTCCTCTAGCGGAAGACGGTGGCTGGGCTCGGGTCGCCGTCTCGCGGCGGGGGGCCTGGCCCCCGGCGGGTGGAAGCCGGGGAGGGGCGGGGCTCCGGGCGGAGGGCTCCAGGCTGAGTGGCGGCCGCCGGCCGGGACTTGCCTCCCACCGCCCAGCCGCACTGGGACGCGCCTGCCAGATAACTGCTAACACAAGCCGCCCAGCGAGCACGGGAATTCCAAATAGAGACAAATCTGGGGCCCCCGGGGGGAAGCTGGATGGAACCGATCAGTACGAGATATATCACTGCTAATTAAGTCCTGATCCCCTGGCTCCACTTGAAACAAACCAGGGAGGGATCAAGTTTTAAGAGCAGGTGCTAACTGGTTGCAAAAGACAAGTCCGTCACTTCAGGAGAAGGTTTTGCAGGTAGCTCCTCGAGGACACAGCGCGGGAGCCCAGGGCTTTGTCGAGAAAATCGGTTACTGGACAGAGCCACGGGCTCCTATTTGTCTTAGGACACCACACCGGGAGCACGGAAGAACCCTCTCGGCTGTAACAGAGAACTATTTTCCTATCCTCTGTTTCCCCCTTGAAAGCTGATTGACTGTCTCCTCAGATGGACAATGGCCTAATTTACAGGCAAGTAAACACTCTCCTGGAGATGCCAGTAGCAGTTTCTTTTCCGCACGGACAATATGGTATTTGTTGGGGCTCAAATGCCAGTCCAGAGTGGGCCTCACATAACCTCCCACCCTGCTCACTCCTTTCCCAGATTGTTTAAGTAAAACACATTCTGAGCACAAATGTGTAAATAAACTTAATTGCAAATATTTACATCAAGAAGGTCTGAGAGTCCTATGAGGATTGTGTGTGTATGAAGAGCGAATAGGTGCTGTGTGTTAAGGATCTTGGATGGACACCTTATCTAACTTTCTTCTTCTTCAGAGACCTGCCCATACTCTAGAAGTCTTGGTTTTAAATGCTGGCTAACAGGGACTGGGCACTTCTGTGTGCCAGGGGCTCTGCCAAGTGTCTTATGTGCAGCAGCATTATCTTTTCATCTTTACAACCATCCCCTGAAGTAGGTAGGTGTGGCCTGGAGAGGGTAAGTAGCATATCTAGTAAGTGACCAGCCTGAGATTGGAATTCCATCAGAGTCTGTATGTTTAAACACGATGTCATCGTGTGTCCCAGCTTTGGCTCCTGCACAGAAATAGCAAAATGCATTTGCACACTGTAGGTGCCCAACAAATAGAGTCAATGAATGAGTGAACCAAAGTCTCAGGTGATATTAAGGATTAGCCCCAGGTTCACATTAAAACAGTAACCTGGGATGTTGTTCTAATATGTGTCAAGCCTAGCAGCCTGGAGATCTCCTATTTAGGGGACAATATTTGTATTGAATAATAAAAAAAAATCATTCTGAGGGTCTTCCTTTGATCTGCGTGAAGAATGTTCTTAATCCTGACAGCGTTGGACTACATTTGGCACATTTTGATGAAGCTGCAGGCAAGTTGGCTGAAGTTGCTGGCAGTGACTCCAGGAATCATTATCAACATAATTTCCTTTTTCTTATGACATGTAATCCCTTTCCTAGCCTAACACCCCAATCTTCCGACGACTCTTGATATTGGGAGCCTGCTGCTTTGAGTCATGCATCTAACCTCTGAGCGCAGGCTTTCTCTGGAATGCATTCTGTGTTCATTGCACTATTTATTCGTTTTATAGCAACAGAGCTGGAGTGCTTCTTTGGTGTCTGTCTTTGGATTGTGCACATCAGTCGGCCCCATGCAAAGAGTGGTTTGGATTCTTGTTAGCACCTGAACTGACTTGAAGGATAATTTAGAGTTAAAACGTGGATGTTTATGAGAAACATTGTTCTGTGAATGTGAAAAGAGAAAACGATTTCACATGCTGGTGTTTGGAATTAGTATGAGATGAGAGGGGTTGAGCTCAACAGTAAAAGCACAGAAGTGAAAATGCTAAGAGGAGTTTTAATGGCTGGATTAGCTCTGATGGGGGCAGGAGGGCCGTGGTCTGCTTGCATTTTCCAGCGTTTCCACTGTCCTCTTGCTTCCTCCCTCCAAGTAGCCAGCAGTCCTTGGGTTCCATTTCACTGTTGCCTTTAGGAAGAAAGAGTACTACTGTTGGCCAGTGCGTTTGTTTTGCCAGAAGGTTTAGTTATAAAAGAGGTAACACAAGTAGAGTGATTGATTAAGGAAACTCCAGATCTGTAGACTCTCACTCACCTCCCGCCATCATTTTCTGGAACGTGGGTTTGCCAGCACAGCTTGCTTAACTGTCCCGCGACTGCTTTCGTGCTTTCCCTGTGTGGGTTCTTGTCTATGCAAACGGATTTCCCCAACTCTAAGAACTATGACCTTTAAAGTCTGCCCGAGGAATGTAAAAGAACTGCCCATTTCACGAAGCTGATGTAAGATTTGTGTAGAACTTAAGGGAAAAAAAACTGGAGGCGGGGGGGTCGCACTGCATTTGTACAAGAGGCCCATTCAACAACACAGGATATGGCGAAAATAAAACAGGATTGGGTGGGATGCATGTTTGGGTTCTCAGGGGGCTGAAATCAAAGAGGTGTGCAAACTCTTCTGCATAAATCCCTGCCATCCGCTTTGATAAAGGAGATTATGGACTTGAAAGGTCGATTATATATTCTTAAGGAGAAATGCCAGGTTCTTGTTAATGTTTGTGCCTGACAGGATCTTAAAATAGACTCGAATGAGCTAATCACATTGATGACCACGTACGGCAGTGGGGTGAGAGCTTAATACAATTTTATTACCTCCTATGGTCAAATATTTGCCTCATGAGACCCACCTACTCCCCCTCCCCCCCCAGAATAGTCTATTGTAAACAAATGGCTCCCCTTTTACAAGAGCTGAAATCTTTATGATGTTTGGGAACGCTGGAACCAAAGGGTAAACAGCTTATTTGAATCTTGTCTTTCATCCAGGAATGCTCACCAGTTGATTTCCCCCCTTTCTTTATCACTAACTATGCCCAAGGCATGTTCTAGAAAACTAACATTGGCAGGAGTTCTGTTCACGCTTCCCAGTGTTATTCCTGGGAATGACAAATGGTGGGTCTTTGAGAATTTCCCATGTAGTTCCAGCAGAAGAGTACCCTTCTAACTTCAGCTCCCTTCTTGAAGCTGGAGCATTACTTCAAAGGCTTAAATCTCTGATAGAAAGAGGTGGGAGTCGTTTCTGATCATTTTGCTGCCAGGATTTAAGCCTACAAGATTTAAGCCTGACTGTTTACATGGCTCATGGAGATGAAACGAGTCTCTACCCACAAAGTGTGTTGTTTACCATCAGGTGGACACTAGGTTGATATCATTGCTCCGAATTTGTGCAGGTTGTGGGGCCGTGTGACTCATTCAATTTCAGGTATCTTCATTTGACTCTTTTGGCAGAGATATACATATTTAAAGGTGAGATTTTTAAAAATGGAGAGACCATAGTATATATATATTTTTCCCATTAATACGTGGTTAGATGTGTTTGTGTGCATATTCATGTCAAGGCTCACTTACAGGGTTGCATTTTGGAATTATTTAGGACTGCTTAATATCACTCCCATTGTCAAAACTGACTTAGTCTAAGCAGATGAAAACAATTGTGGCCTAAACGGGAATCATCTGTGTTCCAGCTAGCTTTCAGAATTAGGAAGACCTAGTTGATTCATATGTAACTTCTAAAATTTTGTTTGGCTTGTTAATCATGCTTAAATTCTATCAAAGGAAACATTGCTTTTGCACCATTATAAGCCTCCTTTCAAATTGTTCTCATACTTTTGGAGCCATATTAGTCACCATTGTGCTATACTGACAGTCAGACTTAGAGTCACGTATCGTGGTAGGTCTAAGAAGTAATAGAAGCTGCTTCCTTCACTCAGGACCCTGAATCCACATGAACAAATAAGTAGAGTAAAATGTGGAAAGTACCTTAGAGTATGTATGTATAGGGCTACGTGGGTCACAAAAGAACAGTCAGTGCTAACTGGGCTGGAGATGACCAGGAAGGTCTGTAGGAGGTGAGGCTTGAGCTGAGCTTTGGGAAGATACGTAGATGTTCACCGGTAAGCAGAGGGAAAGAGCTTTAGAGAGAGAGAGATCTGGATCTAGGCCCTCCATAAAACTCTTTCTCTTACTGGCTGTGTGACTTTGTAAGAGCCACTTCACCATTTTGGCCAAATTTTCTCACCTGTAAACCGTAATACCTGCCTTGCAAAATTGCCAGAAAGATTATATGAGAGGTATACGGCAAAGTGCTTTGACAACTGGAAAATAGTCTTCAGATGTAATATATTCTTAGGGCACTGAATGTTTTTCTAACTTTCAAAAGATCTTTGAAGATAACTGTGCTTATATGATGGGTGTGTGTGTGTGTGTGTGTGTGTGTGTGTGTGTGTTTATATAAAGTATGACTGAGGCTGTGTTTGTTAAGTTAGGTTAAAACTGTTGTCGAAAGTAGACCCAAATATGTATTATGGTTTCACACAATAGGAGTTAACTTCACACTCACGTAAGGGTCCAAGGCCAGTGTTCCTGGTCAGCGAGTGGCTTTCCTCCAAAGTGTTTCTGGCTGTGTATCCAAAAAGAAAAGGAAAGAGATTCGGGGTAAATGTCTAGCAGTGTTTATCACTGCGGGTGGATGCCTATGTCTAATATATGTGCACACTTCAAGAAGCATGTGGACGTCTACCCAGAGCAGAAATCAGTACAAACAAAAATAATAAAAGCTCCTCTTTTACAAAAACAGCAATGCGTATTGGGTTTAGGAAAGATGAAAACCAGAGAAAATGGCCCCAGCAGAGAATGTCTTTTCCTATTTTGTATGTCATGGCACTGAATCAGCCGGTGAAAGAGATGGATGCCAAGAGGGAGAGAATGGTAGGTGGGAGGCTTTCCGCAACCTCATCTTTCCGAGTTTTATCACCATCCTCTCTCCGCTTTCATGTGCCCTCCTAACATCTATTTCTGTTGGTCCATTGCTACTTGAGAAAGTCTCTCCTGTCTCCCCCTCCTTCAGGAGGCCCTGACCACCCAGGGCTTTAATGGCAAGAAAAGATCATGTCTCTTCCTCTCCACATGATGAATATACCAGATGAGCACAATTCCCAGGAATATCAGTTGTTTAAAAGGCTCACTAGATTACTCCATCTAAGACAAAGGAAAGAATGGGTAGAGTTCTTGTATCTGCTTACGTTGTGATACACCTACTACCTTTAGCATGCAGAGATCTCTGAAAGAGACTCCAGATTCTTGTACTGCTCAATGCCTCACCCCATATTGAGAGTGGAAAAGAAGACAAAAGCTACAACTTGCAGAAGGAAGGGGGAAACCCACAAAGAAGCCAACCTGACATTTATCAGTATGAGCTCTTTTGTTTTGGTGACATAACACACCATGTCAGTTCCTGGCACGCTTATTTTCTGGCTTGCCTCGAGTAGCAACAATGCCAGTTACTAGAAATACAGAAGCTATAAATGGCAACTGATAATATTATGCATATTTTTAATGACTTGAAAAAGTGTTTTCGGAAAGCTGCCTTGAAGGCTCTAGTTTCAGTTCTGTAAATCAAGGGGTGATAAGATTAAGCCGTGTAAATCTATGCCTTCTTGGGCTGGGATACCTCCAGCATCTGCCCAAGATTCTGGCTGAGTGCTAGGCAGCCTCTGGCCTTGTCTTTGAAACAGAAATTTGGGGGAATCCCCAGAGGTGGGGGAAGGGCTGGACTAGTCCCGAGCTGCCACCAGGATTCAGTCGCCATGGGTATTGGCCTCCACAGACTGGATCAGTTTGGAGGCCATTTGGCACTGTGGGCTGGGATGAATTCAGCATTGGAATGTCATTGTTGACCCTGACTATACACGAAGATGAGAATTAATCAAGAGTGCTTGCCTTCAAATATTACATAGCAAACCCTGGTCAAAATGTGGCTAATGGTGGCATCAATGTCTTCATTTATGTTTGATATCTTGGTTTTTCTCCAGAACCCAGAAATATGTATTTCCGTAGTAAACTTTTTGATGTGGAGAACCTTCTCAAAGCATATGAGAGCCCAAATCTCTGTTTTGAGAGTTAGTGGGAAGTATGAAAAAGTTCTGGCCTTGACCAAAGTAGCCTCTTACTATCTTGAAAGTGAATCTGTGGCCTAAATGCCACCTTTGATTAAGTTGATACAGTAGGTTGTGTTAGTTAGGGTTTCCAACCAACTGACATTCTTACTCTGCTTCTATGTGACCACCTCTGATAGCATTGATAGGATTTCTTTTTTAAAGGATCGTTAGGATACCACTCCTCAGGGTGCTGGGTGGCCCAGTGGGTTAGGTGTCTGACTTCGGCTCAGGTCATGATCTCATGGTTTGTGAGTTCGAGCTCCACATCAGGCTCACTGCTGTCAGCACTGAGCCCACTTTGGATCCTCTGTCCTCCTCTCTCTCTGCCCCTCCCCCTCTCATGCTAGCTCTCTCTCTCTCTCAAAAATAAATAAAACTTAAAAAAAAAAAAGGAAAAAAGGATACCACTCCTCTTTCTTGTCACCGTTCCTACATGTGTTACAAAGGAATAAGCAACTATTTGGATTTGCCATGGTTTGAGATTATCAACTTTTCCATTAATTAGTAGAATGGAGAATCTAGAAATTTCGGACACAAATAAAATTTCCATCTGGGTCAAATTGGTGTGGTTTTTTTTGCATTGTAAATGAGGTAAATTTGAATATCTTGACACTAAATTCCACTAAGATGCTTTGCTGAGACTATAGGAATTTTTGGTTAGAACAAAGTAGAGGATTAAATTACTTATATTAGCTTTGAGAAAATCAGATAAATTTCCTAGTTAGAAACAATAACAATACAGGAAAAGCTTAATTTCCATAAAATTTACCCAGAATTGAAAATATTTTAGCATTTAAAAAAATCAAATTTTGTAACCCTTAATGGTCTGTGAGGGGAAAAATCCGGTTGAGGATGTTCAGACCTACGTCCTTTTGCCTTCTGCTACTTGCCTTTTTGACATTTTACTGTTGGGCAACCAAAAGCTGTTGGAATTCACACTCAAGCTATTTTGCTACTTGCTGGCAACTCTGGACAAAGAGTGGGTGGGGGAAACATTGGAAATCAATGATTTAAATAAAAATGTTGGATTGAATGGATTTAATTTAATCCTTCCATCCCTGACTTCCAAAATCACATGAGAATCAGCATGGCCAGGAAGCCATCTTGCCTTTAAGGAACACTCAGGCCCGCCTCTTTGTGAACCCATTCCCCAGCATGGTGGCCACACCAGAACCCCACAGGCAGCTCTTGCTGTGGAAATCACTCCCCTCCTCTCCCCCTCTGCCACTCCCCTGCACCACTACTCTCATCTCCCCAAGTAAATATTAAGTCTCCTGAGGGCAGGACCTGTTTTATATCTGTTTTCTCCTGTAGTATTTATCACAGCCTCCTCGTTTTTATTTAGTCGTTCTAAAAATGTCTGCTGGGTGAGTAAAAGTAGTTGGAAACTCATGAAATTCTCCTTCACCCCTTGATTTTTATTTTTTACCCCTATTCATACCTCACAATCTGCCCTTTAAAAAAGAGCACATTAATTTTTGTTTTCTTAATTAGTAAAAAGGGGAAAATTTTTTTAAAAATGAAGAGAAGCAATAAAATATCAGGTACAGACTTATGCCCCAATAACCTTCACTGTTATTATTTGGTATATTTCCTAGTAGTGCTTTCTCTATGTGTGTGTGTATATGCGTGAGCGTGTGTGTGTGTGTGTGTGTGTGTGTGTGGTACACACTTGTTTTTGGGGGGGGAAGTCTGCTTTATTGCTTTAACAGTTTTCATGTCACTTTTTTTCACTTAGTTACAAATTAACATTTTCCCCATGTCTGAAGACATTCTTGGTTATATTATATTCCATCATAAGAATATACCATAATTTATTAATGTTTATTTTTGAGAGAGAGAGAGAGAGAGTTGGGGAGGGATAGAGAGAGAAAGAGAGAGAGAGAGAGAGACAGAGGATCCAAAGCAGGCTCCAGGCTTGCTGACAGCAGGGAGCCCGATGGAGGGCTTGAACTCACAAACTTCGAGATCATGACCTGAGCCAAAGTCGGACACTTAACCCACTGAGCCATGCAGGCGCCCCTATGCCATAATTTATTATTTAGACTCGCTGTCAAGTTGCAGGGTCAACTCAACCTAACTGAAGCAAAACGAGAAGGAGGGATATTTATTATCAGGTGACATTTAAAACATACCATAAATGAAAATAATCCAAGGTATATAGTCGTACATGCTAAAGTCGGGCTGGCTATACAGAGCTGTAAGGAGAGATTATCTCTGTCTGGACAATCAGATAAGGGGAATGGTTTTGGATCTGGGCTCCAAGGAGAGGTAAGAGTGATAATGACTTACATATTTTAAGTACTGACCGTGTGATACATTATGTTAATAATTTTACATAAATTTCATGTAAACATACATAAAAACATACATACATTATGTTAAAAAACATACATTATGTTAATAATTTTACATAAATTTTACATCATTTATTCTTCTGAAACTTTGCTCTTTCCACTTAACAATCACAGTGTAATATTTTCTTGGTGTCTTAAGATATTTTCGGTTGTATCGTATTCCCACATTTGAATTCTGTGCATTCCATCCTGTGAAGACATCATAATTTATTCATCATCAGGCTCCTTTTAAGTTGCAGAACCAACTCAACCTCACTGAAGCAAAGCAAACGCATTGCATTTATCATAAAGTATTTTCATTCCCATTTCACAGATGAGAAAGCCGAGGCTCGGAGAGCTTTTGTAAACTTGCCCACGTTCTGTCAGGATTTTGACATGCACAAAGGAGTGATTGGGCTAAGCTGGGTGGTGGGGCCAAGGGAGGCAATTTACCAAAATAAATAGCCTTGCCAAAGCATCAATAGCCACATATATCCGTATAATGTCATAGTGAGTCTGTTCCTTGGGGTGTATTTCGTTAGGACCTGACAGATGGAGAAGACAGGAAATGACTACCTTTCACGGTGGCTCTTTCATGTGGTTCCTTAAACAGCCATCTGTGCTACCCATTGCAAGGAACCGAAGATTTCAAGTCACCTCTGGAATCTTCTGTGTGACAGTTCTCCCGTAACGGCTCCTAAGTCAAAGATCAACGGCTACCAGACATTTTAACATAAAACCAAGTTTTAATAAGTGATTTCTGCAAAGGTGGGTAATTTAGGTGACATCAGAGAAAGGGATACACACACACACATAAACATTTTAGCTCAATTCTGTCTTCTAAAATGTGATGCATAATCTATTCTAAAAGGAAGAGTGTTGGCCAGACTAACATGCTATCTATGATGAGCCTGTCTTCTCCACTATCTGTCTACCTAGGACAAAAACATCTGTCTAGGACAAATGTGTTTAGGACTTTGCAGAAAGCCCTCGACACCTCTCCTGCCTCATTCTTGCCTCCTTGCATCATAACTCACAGTGCACGTGGGAAAGGTCTAATTTCTTAGTTTCCCTTGGCTCACTTGTTGCATGCGGAGAGCCACCAACTGGAGGCGGCAGCCCCCCGGGCTGCTGGAATGGCCACAGTGGGTCTGCCTTTGAAGTCCTACCCTGCAGTTATATCTCTCATTGCACCAGGCGGGCTGTGAGCAAGCCCGTTGCATGCAGCTGTCACCATTTAAGCCAGCGGGCGTTTGAAGATGTGCCGCCCCCCACCCCTTGTGAGGGAAGCCAGAATAGAACAAAGTGTGGTGTTCCCATGAAATCGTTTGAATGCTTGATAAGAGTGTGAGTCTGCACCTTTTCTCCCTGACCGGGGTAGGTGGGGGGAGGGCGGCCGAGATGAGACTACATCCTCTCTGCAAACGTGGAACACAGGTAGCTGGAAGTGCCCCATGTGTCGACTATGGGTCCCGATGACAAAACAGTTCGCATCTGGTAGGGATGGTGGTGAGGGCACCGGGAGGAAGAAGGGAGGGGAAGGCGGGTCTCAGCATTTCTGCAGGATTTGTCACAGGGGCCTCTCCCACGCAATGTTTCTCTCCTCTTCCCCTCTGCGTTCAGAGCACAGTTGAGACCCCAAATCCTCACCCTGCTGTTGAACATATGTTCCAAATGAGTGGTGAGATAATGTCGCAGCCGTTGAGGCAATAAGCTTCGGCTGTGGTTTTTGATTTCCTCACCGTGTCTTTATCACTTGACAAGTGCGTTGGTTTGTTTCATCCCTGGAGTGTGAGCTAGGACAAATTTTTGCCACCTCTTTTCCCTCACTCCCAGGTCTCATCCCTCCAAAGAAGAAGACAGTCTTTCAGAAGAAAGTGGCTGGCCGGAAGGGCGCTGCATTTGCCCAGACCTCCCAGACATCTCGCCAAAAAAACAAAACAAAACAAAAAAAAACGACAACAAAAAACGCTTCCTTCTGGGTTGGTTTCTCTGTCGCTGCAAATACCACACACGGAGAGCTGGCGCTCGGCTTCTGGAGAGCAACCCTGTGTAACAAAACTACTTACGGGATCCAGGCGGGGGCAAGGCTTGGGCGATGAGCTTGACGGTCTGACTCTTGCTTTCACTGACCATCTGTCCCCCTCGGTGAGCCGTCCTTTCTGCCGACTTCACAGAGGAGCCAAGCGACCAACAGCAAATTGCTCATTTTCCAAACAAAAATGCAGACAGTAAGAGAGCCTGTGTAAGCAGGGGTTACAAATTGCTGTCAGGCCTGGGTGGGAAGCTGGGAGTCAGGAGCGAAGCCTCAGGTTCTCTGCCGCTGGAAGGAAGGGAGGCGATCTGTAATTGATGCTGGAAGGACAGCGGAGGAATTCCTGGTATGAGAATTGCCAGCCCCTCTCTGCATCTGCCGACACCATGTGGCTGGCCCCTTAGTGGCCTGGGAGATTACAGAAGGGGCTGGAAAGCTTGCTGTCTTTGTGAAGGGTAAACATCTTCCTTCTGCCACCAAAGTGGTAGCAATTGTGGCTCCGGGATGGGAGGTTTCAAAACAAAAGTAGGCCAGTGCTGTTGGCCTTGCATGGCCTCCAAGAAGATACCGTCAGCTCTCATCAGACACCAATTTTCTAGTTTGTGGATTACCCAGACTTTCATTCTTCCCTTCTTCTTTGGCAGAATCAATCAAACAGAATTAGAACCGGACAATTTTTCTATTTGTAAACACTTCATAGAGAAGGTTTGGTTGTGGTAATGATTCAGGCCACTTACCAAAATTGAGTTTTCAGAGTGTGGGTGCCTGTGAGTGGCTTTGCCCTTTTGAAGGGAAGTCTGAGGGGGATGGAAAGCCTTGACCAACCAGGTCCCAGGTCTCCCCACTCCTTTCAGCTTAAGTCACGGTGAGGCCAGGAGGAGGATTAGGCCTGTTCCTATTTTAGCATTTTTGGTCCCCAGGGGGATTGTGGGTCCTCTCTCAAAGCTCTGGGCAGCATGATGGACTGGTGGGATGCTCTTGGTGAAATAACCCTTAGAGTTAAGAGGTAGGTTGAGGATTAGGACCCCCCAGGGTATATGACCATCTGAACGTGTTGACTCCATTTTTTATACAAGGGATTGACGAGGCTGCCAGGCTGTTTCTCAGGAGAAATGCCCCCGCAGACTATGTGTCATCCTGGAGCCCCATACCCTATTGACATGGTGAAGTGAATTCAGAAGGGGACTGTGGGCTTCAGTGGGCTCCGTGCTCTAATCTCTCCCTCCCACGCTTCAGCTCCATGGGCCACGGCAACGCTGGGCCAGGAGAGTTTGGAGGGAAATAAACCTGCATTTGAATTCTAGACTTGCCACTTGATGGGTGTTGTTTATCTTTCCTGAGACGCAGTTGCCTGGTCTGTAAAATTGTGACAATCACGTCTATCACAGAGAGCTGGTGCATAAGACAAATTAGACAAAGCTTGTAAGGTATCTAGCACCACGCTGGGTATATGATAAGCATCCAACAAGTGTAATCTCCTCCTTTTTATTCCTTATTCCCCCATGCCCAAGACCAATTAAGAAAAGGCGCTGACACACGTTTCAGTTATTTGAGACATAAACCTAAAGTTCAAGATGAACTGGAAGACCAGTTTGAGAGGAAAAGAATGGGTGCCATGCCTAAAGCCACCCAATTACCTCCCGGGACTGACACCCAGCGTGTGCGTGTGAAACAGGGGCTGAGCAAGTGACTGCGCGGTGGCCTTGCTAACAGGTGGTTTTCATGGGGGATGCTCAGCTGCACAACCTGACGACTCAGTATTGGAGAATGTGACGTTCAGGGCACGCTCTCCAGTCCACTGGGAAGAGGGTGGATTTGGAAATGGGGACAGCCAGAAACTCACTGGGGAAATGGGGTATGAAGGAGGACTCATTCATAGGAGAAAAGGGGCAGGGACCTAACTATTGGGGAATTTGAAATCCCCCGAGCGGAGCAATTCTGACCCTGTGAATGACCAGGACTTGCAAATTAATCCTCCCCCCACCATACACACGCAACTATGAAATGAGGGAGATATGGCTAACTATAACATGTAGAAAAAGAATTGGGGATTTTATCTGACTCAGTACAGGTGAACAGTGTAATGTGGCTAGGATCCGAGGTAGCATTAACATTAATAGACGACCCGGTCTAGATCTAGAAAGAGGGAGAATAGCACTTCTAGTCCCGCCTCCCTGGGGAGCGTGGAGACAACTGGGCATGTCAATAGGTGAGCAATAAGGGTGGTGAGGGGACAGGAAAGAGAGCCATCTAGAAAATTGTTGGAGGAAGTAGGGAGGCTTCAAAGGGAAAAAAAAGTGCATGATAACTAAAAAGAGTGCATGATAACTATATCCTCAAATATTTGAAAGACTGTCTCAGTCAGGGCTGGTGGTTGCTAACAACAGAAAATGCCTCTGGCTGTCTTAGTCAAAAAAAGGAATTTGTTGGAAGGTTACTGGGTGACCTGTAGGATCATCAGAAGACCGGAAAGCCTGGTGGGGAAAACACTCAGGAACCAAGTGAGGCTGGCAGCAGAGGACTGAGCCGCGGTCACGCTGTCAGAGCTATCTAGCTAGGGTGCCACCTGGTACCAGCACTGCACGCTGTGGCCATTGCTGCTGGACCCACCTCCTTCCACCGATGGTTCTGGCCCGCGCCTGCCCCTCCCATCCTCTCTCTTATTAAAAATCCTACTCAGAGCTTCCAATTGGCTATCTGACTGTATGTTGGCTGTCTGGGAGTGAGTAGAGGGAATGCGCAGTCCCCTCCACATCCACGGTGGGATGGAGGGCCCTGCCTCCCTCTAAGATGCACACAATAGAGAATAATTCCCAAAAAAAGAAGACTTGAGGTCCTGGGCAGGCATGAGCAAATAAAAAGAAAGATAAGCAAATGGACGCTACAAAGTAGCAATGTGTGATTACTTACATAAAACCCTAAGGGGCACCTGGGCGACTCAGTCAGTTAAGGGTCCCACCTCAGCTCAGGCCATGGTCTCATGGTTCCTGAGTTCAAGCCCCACACTGGGCTCGCTGCTGTCAGCACAGAGCCTACTTTGGATCCCCTGTCTCCCTCTCTCTCTGTCCCTCCCCTGCTTGCGCTTGCTCAAAAGTAAATAAAACATTAAAAAAAATTATAAAACCCTAAGATGTAGGGAAAAGATCAGTAAATATATGCCATTAAGAAGCAATTCAAAATATTTCAAGATATATTGCTAATGAACAAAACTGGGCCAACATGACAGAGTTGCCTTTGGTGGTAGTGAGTTCCCCATTCCTGGCAGAGGGCAAGAAGGGGCTCATGGCCCCTTCAGTAGAAGTTTTCTGCTGTAAATAATAAATGTCTAGTAATAAGTCATCTAGTCATAAGCCAATGTATTCATTTCTAAATTATTCTGTCTACACTGTAATAAAGACGGAGAACATTGTCGAAACTCTCCTGTGGATTTTGACATTTCCAGTCTTAAACCCTAGACCTCGAAACAATTCACATGTGCTTGGGTACAGGTGTGGAAAAAGCTATGAATCCCTTGACATCTTCTAACAGATTTGGAGGCTGGGGGTTGGGGGAGCAGAGGGTGAGCATCTGTTTCCTCCTTCCGCACAAGTGTAAGTCAGTCATGGAAGCCAGGCACAGGCAGGCTGGAGGGTGGGAAGTTTCTGACTACTAGATTGGTCCCTAAAACCTCCAGCAGTCTGCTAGTTAGAAATGGGCTGGGGGTAGAGGAAAGGGAGAGAGACTGCTTCTGATGCCAGGATAGACTTCCCACCTTCCTGCCACTTCCCACCCCCAAAGAGAGGCACTGGTGGCTAATTGCACCTGGCGCCCAGGGAGCGACATCTGGGGTCACTGATGTTTGGCCATTCCTCTGCCCAGTTCCTTTACTTTGTGTGCTTGGGTCAATTTCTCCTCTGTTGCCCATAAATATTTACAGCTCCCACATGCCCTTGCAAATTGGATTAATCTTAGCATATTTCTGGGACAGAGACGCCCCTGTCCAGCCTTGGTACTGAGGAACAGGCTGAAGGATTTTTAAAATTTCTTTACACTGAGTGAGTTCAAGGAGAGAAGGAGAAGAAGGGAGGGAGACGGATGGAAAGCAAATATTAAACATTTCTAAATGCAGGCCAAATATCAAAGGAGATGAGAGCTGAACATTTGGGGAGCAAACTAGGAAAGTGGGGCCTGCTGAAGGATGGGATCAATGCTCAGGTCAGGGTGTGAAGGGATTGGGTGAGTCCAAAAATTGATTGTACCATAATCTCAGTTCTGGAGAATGATGTCAATTAACTTAAACCTTCTTCCCCAGGTAAGGGAAAGAAGGAGATGCCTGGCAGTCTTTACAACGTTCAGGAAGTGAAACCCCAGATAAAGAAGTTTCTGAGCAAGGTTATTAGTGTGGATAATTACCATAATCATTCAGGTTTTATTTAGATTCATATGGTATCTTTGGTAAAGGAATTTTAAAGCAGTTGAACTGCCAGGCACTTCTTTCTTGCAAATTTTAAACTGCCTGAGGTTTCTATCTTTTCAGATATTCACCATTTTCTGTTAAGAAAATGCCTTCCCTGAAATGTTGCCTGTTAAGGAAATTTATCTTTTCCTCAGTCTTCGCAGGAATGCAGGCGATTAGCCACGGAGCCCTTCTCTGTCTAGCACCCGGGATCAGTCGCCCAGCCACGCAGAGGCCATTTGAATGGAACCACAGAATAATCTTCAGAAGAAAAAGCAAGCTCACGTGAGTAGCGGCGGCTCATTGTGCTGAGTTAAACACACCGGACGGAGTCTGGCTGCGGGGCGGCGTGGTGTTACTGACAATGGTGGGGCAGTGGCAGTGGCTGAGATATTGGTATCAGTCTACTGGAGCCCTGGTAATTAGTATTCCCTGTTGCATCCTAATTAAATACCCTGAGTGCTTTAAAATTTTTAAGTAGTTTTTGTTTTGTTGGCAGAAGACCTTTAAACCCTTTAAACCTAAACATTATGGGGAACTCCATTATATGAAACAGACAATAATATCTAAAATTTATATAGCATTTTTTGGTGCCCCTGGGTGGCTCAGTCAGTTAAGTGTCTGACTCTCGATTCCGGCTCTGGTCATGACCTCACGGTTCATGAGTTCAAGCCCCGCATCAGGTTCTGCACTGAGAGTGCACAGCCTGCTTGGGATTCTCCCCCTCTCTCTCTCCCCGCCCCTGTCTCTCTCTGTCCCTCCTCTGCTTGTGCTCTCTCTCCCTCTCTCTCAAAAATAAATAAATAAAAGTTAGAATTTATATAGCATTTTTCACGTACCAAGTTTTATATATTGATCTATTTAATCCTCGTAATACCCTATAAAGAAATATTATTGTCATCCCTATTTGCAGGCGAGGAAACTGAGGCACAGAAAAGGAAAGTAACTTGTCTAAGATCACACAGCTGTTAATTAGTAGGGCTGCTATTTGAACTTGGACAGTCTGCTTCAGAATCGTCTCGTGCTCACGTGGGAGTGGAGGACTATCCGGGCTCTGGCCTTCTCCCTTTCTCTTTCTTCTCTACAAAATTCCTTGGGCTCTATGAAACACAGCTCCAAAAGCTGCTCATACAGGAAACTGTAAAGAGAAGAGAACTCTCTTCTTTTAGGGATGAGTAAATTGAAACCCAGAGAGGGAAAGTGACTTTCCTACGATCTCACTGCCGGCAAACGAATGGTCACTTCCATCCTCTTCTTCATGCTAAAGATTCACTAGATTTTCTCCTTAGAGGCACACTTGGCGCATTTTCCATTGAGAAAAATGCCTTGAGTGCATGTGAGAGTATCTTGAAGAGAGTTTAGATGGATGAAGGAAACTGATGAGAATCAAAATGATCAAAGAGCAGCTTGGGGAAAAACCTAAATTAATTAAATTGTGTCTTTCACATCCTCCTACTTACACGAAGCCCAGAATAAGATGAAGGAAGATGAGGCGTGAGGGAAAATGAGATGCAAGTCATAAACTGTCATCATTCATTTACTCCACAAATAATGACTGAGAGCCTATTACGTGTCATGGGCTGATCACATGTAGGCATGTATCGTATGTCGCATACTAGGTGTGGAGACAGTGGAGAATAAGTCAAGTTCCTGCCCTGTTAGGCCTCACTTCTAGGATTGGTGGGGGCACCAATTAACTTTGCATGGCGATGGTATTTGGAGGGCTTAGAGCCAGTTATCTTATAGCTGTGAGCCATCGGTCACTGGAAGACCAGGAGAGAGGATGGATGGTCTAGAACAAATCCATCACTATTTCTGAGATGTTCTTGTTTTCCTCATGGTGAACCATTAGGGGGTTTGTTTAAAAGATTTCTACCTTAACAATTTTAAGCTCTGTGGGGCGCCTGGGTGGCTCAGTCGGTTAAGCGTCCGACTTCAGCTCGGGTCACGATCTCGCGGTCCGTGAGTTTGAGCCCCACGTCGGGCTCTGGGCTAATGGCTCAGAGCCTGGAGCCTGCTTCCGATTCTGTGTCTCCCTCTCTCTCTGCCCCTCCCCCGTTCATGCTCTGTCTCTCTCTGTCCCAAAAATAAATAAACGTTAAGCTCTGTGGTTCACTTCATATTTCTATAGTGAGCACATGTAACATCTTTTATGTCTATGGAAGCAAATAGAAACCTTTCAGGAACCCATAGCATCTTTTTCTGTCTACTAACTCGTCAGGCAGTGGTTTATTCCATGGATGAAAAACACAATACTTCGGAATTCTCAAATCATTTCTAGAGCCTGCGGATGATAGGAACTTTAGTAACAGAAATGTGGTGGTTAATAATGTTATATTTTTATGTGGACAAAGTGATAGTATATGTAACTATGCAATCACTCAACAAATATTTATTGAGCCATCTTGTGTTAATTTGGAAGCTTCTGATTGTACATAACTGAAGCTCAAGGTAGCTTAAGCAATAAAGATAAGTTGTTGGATTATATGACTCACAAAGGGTTATTTCAAGCTTTAGGATGGGCTGATCAGGGCTCTGGTTCTTTAAACTTCTCTCAGTGCTGGCTCCCCTCTGGGTACTGTCTTTATTCTCAGACTGGTTTTTCTCCTAGTAGAAAAATGGCTGTTTTACTTTAAGGCTCACCACTGTGTCTTGAGTAAAAAAGAATTTCTCTCCTAATTAGCAAACAAAAGTCTGGGCTTCACTCATTAGACTAACTTGGGTCACGTGCCTTCTCTAAACTTCTCTAAACTAATCACCGTGGATAGGAAATTGGTCTAGGCTATTTAGTGTCTGCCCCTGGAGTTGGAGGAGAGATAGACAATCCCATACAAACTGCACAGCTGCTACCCAACGGAGGAGAGGCAGGAGGGATGCCGCAAGGCAGCTCAGTTGTGCTTCAACCTACCATGTACTGTGCATACACTGTGCTGGGCTTTGAGGGTTTCACCGCGAACCGTCCAGTCTAGCCAAACACCCATCAGCAGATCTTTAAAACCTTCATAGCACAGCTTTGAGATTCTTAAAATATGAGGTGGGCCCAAACTCCAAACTACTGTCCTGATATTTCTAGGGATTGCCTAGTCTACAGTGCACAGCGAAGGAACTGCATCAGGAGTCAGAGGGCTCATTCATTTACATCCCCAACAAGTCAATTTTGTGTAAGAAATCCAGAATCAGGGGAAGAGCAGCCAATAGGTTCACAATGAGGATTTATAGTCTTCTTATTAGACTCTGCTTTAGATTTTCAGGGGGAAGCAATGAAGTTCCCACAATCGGAAGAATATATTTAAGTATTTAGGTAAAGTTAACTGAAATAACCGATCTGGGTGATTACATTGTGTGCCCAACCCAAGTCTTAAGCAAGATGGTGTGTGGGAAAGAGGAGAAGGAAAGTTGTCTGCAAATACTCTTAGCCGTCTCTACAGAGTTTGCTGGCCGAGCAGCCTGCACGTGTGATAGGACAGTCACTCGTGGGTGCACCGTGACACTGAGGCTGGAAGTGGGGATGAG
This sequence comes from Panthera onca, assembly GCF_046562875.1. NCBI lineage: Eukaryota > Metazoa > Chordata > Mammalia > Carnivora > Felidae > Panthera > Panthera onca. Next base: position 90,630,915 of record NC_138342.1, read on the forward strand.
AGCTAACGGAGGCATCCTATAAGTTTCGTTCTTCATACTTGGGGGTATGCAAATTCTCTCTCTTCAACAGGAACGAATTGTATACTTCCCTGAAGCGCTCTCTCTCTCTGCAAATCTTTAAATTGCTATCTGAGTAAGACTTGTGAGCTGTATTTTATAGATTTTGAAATTACATGATGCTGTAACATAAACAGTGATCTTTGTCTTATTCACAGTTTGAGCTAAGACCCATAGAAAGCTAGGATGCTAATATCAAACCTTATTCGATGAATCTCAGTACAATCCAGTCCTCTGACTTCAGCCTACTACTGTTACAATCAATATCACCAACGAGACACACACCAATTGTTCCATTACCTTATGTTGAGATTCTTGGTCAACTTTGAGAGAACTGCAAGAATGTGAAAAATTAGGTCTTGAGGTTGCAAGAGAAGAATAAAAGTTTAAGCTATATACATTTCATTGAGCTCGGTTGAGAGCAAATTGTACATTTTCCCAAAGAACCATAATTATAAAATAGGTAATGTGGAACAATGTTTCCCTTTTTCTCTGTCTGCCATAACGTCGGGAGTGGGTAGGTAATTTTGGATCTCAGATGACTCAGTGAGCTAAAAGATAAATCTTCTTACAGAGGGCAATAGGGTGCATTTCACTGTGAGGGTCAGATCTCATAATCCTTTAGTTAAGAGAACTATGGATGCCCTCAAAGGCACAAAGGGATATAGCATTCTGCCTATTAAATGTGGTCCTGCATTAACCTAGAAATTCTTTGTTGATAACCAAATGTGTAGCAACCACATTTAAATTTCAGAACACTACAATTAGATGTGTTTGAATGAAGAAGGAAAAAAGGGAACCAAAATCTATTAAGTGGAACTTTTAAAGTCATGGGTAGGTGCTATTTCAAAACAAACATGTCAAGTCTATCCCAGTTAAAGTAGATAGAACCCTCTAGTCTCTTCAGGAGTTGTACTTGGAATATGAAAGAGGAATTTTGTTTAGGGTTCTCCAGGTGTGATGTTTTAAAAAATTTTTGCAAATAATATTTTCAACGCAGTTGCCTTTGAACAGGGCAGTGGGGGAAGCCAAGTTAGGTTAACAGATCGACCATAGAGAATTCAAGAGGGTCCTTTGCAAGGTGAGAGGGAGTCTGTGGCTTTACCATGTGGTCGTGCGGCTCCCCCCGAGGTGCTCTGCCTGTTTTGCAGGGGTTTGTGGTGTATTCACTGACACTTAGGTGGCTGCGGGCTGAGGATGGCTCTTCTGTGGGCTCAGCCAGCTTGGCACGCTCTCAGCTCTGGGAAGTCCACGCTGGTTTACAAAGAGCAGGTGGGTGAGAAAGCCCAACACTGCAGGGCACATTGTGCAGCTGTGAGAGGTGGAATTCACCTCAAAAGGACCGGCACGGCTTTGAAAATAAATTCATCATTAAAACAGAAGGATTTCTGAGGCGGTAGATGAACACAGGGCTTGATTGGCTTCAAATTAACTCTTTGTACTCATCTTTCATTCATCCTTTAAGAGAACGTCTCTGCTTCTTGCAGAGAGGTAACACAAATAATCCTTGACATCTTTTCAAGGAGGAGAGTGCAATGTTGGAGCACTTAGGCTGCATCTGCTTTCGATTCCCCTGCGTCTTGCTGCTCTAATGTGTGGCAGGGAGGGACCCTGGCTGGGATTCCAGCACCCTGCTTTACTTCACGTGCAGGATTTAGAAAACACTCAGGGATGTGTTTCTCCCTGGAAGGAGGTTCTGTGCTCTTCTGCAGGCTAGGGGAAGGTGGCGGGTGTTGACGGTGGCCCCTCCTTCCTCCTTTCCCTTTCTCCCCCCTTTTCTGGCTCTTTGCTCTTCCCTGGGCTCTCTCCCTCCCTCCCCACTCCCAGTGAGGTAAGAATGGCCTTGCTTCTGTTCCTCTTGCTACTAACTTAAAGCCTGTCCTTTCCCTCTCGGAAAGCTTCTGATAACACGGTTTTCTCTGAGGGAGACTCTCTGTATATCTGTTAAAGGTATCTTGCACCCACGAATCCCATAAACAATTAACTGCAGAGCAGGCTAGCCCGTGGAAACCTTTCTGGCTACTTAAGTGAAGTTTCCTAATCCTTTTCTGCAGCAACCCAGACCGGAGCGCTGGGGCCCATTCATCTGCCGTTACTCCTCAAGCACTTTGATCTCAGGCCTTCATTACAGCTCATTTCAGCATTAAGGATGATCTGAATTCATGAGCTCTTCCCTTTCTAATAAGTGCCATTCACATCCATCCTCAGGAGCCACCACAGCTCACGGAAAACTGGTTCAAACCACACGCAAGAGAATAATGGGCCAGCTTCAAACACCAGTGAAAAACGGGGTTTTATTAGCCAAATGAACCTTTGAATGAGATGCTTCATTAAACAGGGGCGTCTCGTTTTCAGGGCACTGTTAAATCCACCAATTGCCACTCTGAGATTAGTAAGTGTGAGTCTTTCACTTTTTTCAGGTGGGAATCCTGATCCTGAGGTAGAGAAGAGGCTATGCCTGCTGTATCCAGGCAGGACTACAGTTGATTGGGGGTTTCTTCGGCTTCATAGATTTTGAAAACCACAGCTGCTTTTACATGTCTTTCCTGTTTGATTCGTCTGGAGTGAATTGTGCTGCCCCTAAAAAGAACTTTCTCTTCTTTGCATTTTCTTAAAAAAAAAGAAAAGAAAAAAGAAAAGAAAAATTTAATTTGGATTCAGATAATACCCTTATAACTTCTAACGCTGTCAAGCAAAAAGAGGAACAGATCATTTAGAAGACGATAGGAGCCAGCACAGAGCCGATCGGAGGAAAAGGCAGGCACACAGTAAGGAGGCAAAAGCCACCACCTAATCCATCAACAGCCTTTGGCATGATTGTGTTTTGCTCTGGCTCTAAATTGGTGAAAGCACAAAAGAGGCACCATTAAAGCCTTAATTCCTGCAAGGGGAAGCTCATCCTGTATAACAGCAAGCCGTGTGTACCAAAGTGGTCCCACAATTAGCACTATGGCAAACTTTAATTTAGCACTTAGTAGGGGCATTCAACACCGCAAAAACCAAGGCGGGGGTTGGGGGGTGGGCGGCCTTCGTTAAAAGCCCGTTGAAGGTCCTAAATGGCATTCCTTGCTACCCCTCTGCTGGTTCATTTCCTCCCCACCTTCCAATCTTGTCGAACCTTCCCCACCCCCCCACCCCTTTCTCTGCGCCCCTCCCCCACTCCCCTCCCCCACGCCCCACTCCTACCCGTGATTTATGAATGTGGCTTTTTCAGGGAAGGTGGCAGAGGGGGTGCCACAGGCCAAGTCTTCCTCCTCTGGCAGAAGGAGGCTCGGTGTGGCAGCGAGCACGCACAGGTGGCAGACTTAAGGCCCTTGAGAGAAACAGGCTGGAGGGGACGGAACCTCCATGTACATTTGTGGACCTGGCTCCACAGGGGGTTTTGCAGGTTTCGGTGGGTTCCAGGGCACCTCACCCATCCCCGTCACTCCTGTCAATACACGGCGAGAGAGCTAAAATTACAATTAGTGGCAGGAAGAGGAGCTTCAAGATCCCCTTCACTGAGTCTTTCAATTAAGGCTACTGATTAGATCCTCGATTTCCTTACCACATAAAAAGGAGTGAGGGTTCGCTCACACGAGCGGTTGTCCCCCACATCCCCCCCAACACTTGGTCCAGCCTGATGTTTTTAATTTTGCCGGGCTGCATGGCCAAGTGTCGCTGCTCAGCTGCTGCTGAAGCACATGCAGGGCCTTCAGGATGAGCCTTCCCTCTGGGGCCCTGCTCCTCAGTTGGGTCCGCCAAGGACACTTGACCTCTGAACAACTCAGGGGTTAGGAACCCCCTGCACCATTGGCAATCCAGGTATAACTTGGACTGCCCCAAACTTAACTACTAATAGCCTACTGTTGACCGGAGGACTGGCTGATAACATAAACAGTCGATTAGCACACATTTTGTATGTTACACGTATTTCATACTGCTCTATACATATATCACGCACTCTTCCAATGAAGTAAGCTAGAGAGAACGTGTGAGGAAAATCAGAAGGATAGCACTATGCTGTATCGATTGAACAAAATCTGCATGCATGTGGATGGCACAGTTCAAACTTCTGTTGTTCGAGGATCAACTGTAGCATGACGTGAACACGTTTTGTCTCTGCCTGTGAATTGAGGGAATTACAGCCAGTCCCCCTCAGACAGGGCCCTCACTCATCTGGAGCTCACTCTCACTTCCTGCCCCGTGGAGACTGAGCAGCCAACCTGATCACGAGTCACACAGCTTTGTCCTCCTCTTAGTTAAGGGTGCAAATAATTTCTCTTTTTTCCAGCTGGTTTAAAGGAAGACTACTAAGACATCGGTGTCTCACAAGTAACAATCACAAAGAACAATTGTTATTTCTCCTTCTTTCTGGTTAGGTCTTATAATAAGACTTCTTTGCTTCTGGGACATTCTCCGGCTAAATGCATGTGTCTGTAGTCCTTACAGGGCAGACATGTTAGAAATAGGGTCGTCACTGGGACCAAATATTAGACCAGAACCGTGGAGCACCAACTAGTGAGTGTGACCCGCGAATAGAAAGTCGATGTTAATAACCTAACTTTTTAACTGTTGCTCTGACAACTAAATACTTTGGTTTGATTCCACACGGTTTATACTCATGAAAAATTACCAGAATTTTTCTATTTTTGCTAGGTAGACCTGTTACACTAAACCTGAATGACGAGTTTTTTCAATTGACCACAACGGACTACGAGGGTTTAGGAGCAAAGGAACCCGTATACCCAGGTCTTTGTAATGCATGATGCTGAAGAAATTAGAAGGGCCACTTTGTCCAGATCCCTCTGGTTCCACCACATATAGAAAGACAATTACAATTTGCCATTCATTTCTTCCTCTTCTCTTGACTTTTATGTGCCAGATATACTAAGTTCAGGATATAAGGTGGGCAGGTACTATCATTATTATTAATTTAGAGACCAGAAAGCTGAAACGTAGAGTGAATCAACTTAGCCAGGGTTGTATAAATGAAGTTATACCTGAGAACTCCTAACTATCAGCCCTAAGAAAATCATGGTTAAGAATGGTGCCTTGGTAGCTCGGTTGGTTAAGCATCTGACTTTGACTGAGGTCATGATCTCATGGTTCATGAGTTCAAGCCCCACCCTGGGTGCTCTGCTGTCAGGGTGGAGCCTGCTTCAGATCTTCTGTGCCCCCTCTCTCCCTGCCCCTCCCCCACTCCTGCTCTCTCTCTCCTTCTCTCAAAAATAAACATTAAAAAAAAGAAAAAAAAAGTATGATGACTCTGGAAATAGCACGCTTCACTAAAAATGCCAGCTTTCACATTCTTAGAAACACAGGTGAGTCACTACACCTCTCTGAGCCTCAGTTTCCCCATCTATAAAAAGGGGCATAATAGAACCACCTCAGGGCGGTTCTGTTGTGAGAGTTTCAAAGAGATAAGTGTATGAGCTTGGTAGAACACAGAGTTAAAAGAGATAAGTGTATGAACTTGTTAGAACACAGTCAGTCTAATAATACATAGTGAATACCAATAAATGTACTTGTATTATTATTATCATTACTACTACTACTGATGAGGAAACCAAGGATCAGACCACACAATTAGAGACAGAGTTAGGACCAGAGCCAAGGCCTTTTTGAAACGTTTGTTTATTTACTTTATGAGAGAGAGAAGGAGATAGAGCATGTACGTGCCTTGCACATGAGTTGGGGAGGGGCAGAGAAAGAGAGACGGAGAGAAGGAATCCCAAGCAGGCTCCGGACTCTCAGCAGAGCCCAACGGGAGGCTCGATCTCATGAACCGTGAGATCATAACCTCAGCCAAAATCAAGAGTCAGACCTTTAACTGACTGAGCCACCCAGGTGCCTCAAGACCATGTTTTTTCATAGCTTTCGTGTCCATTCTCTAGCTAGAGCTCTTATTTCTTTTCCAAATAGAATTGTGAATTTCCTCTGAGCATTGTTGTTATTCAGTGTGGTCAGTTTCCTAAGAATATACATATTTTAAAACAGGATTAGTTTGCAGAAGCAGCCAGATGGAGAGCTGGTCGAAGGATTCATTCTAATACTGATTCAAACGTAAATTTTAACGCGGCCGAATGCCTCCAGCACAAGGGCTCTGTTTAGTTGGGTACCAAGTAGTTCCAACGAGTATTTTTCCTCAGGGGCACCCGGCCTGACGTAACTTCTATCGCTCGAAAATGCTATACCACTTGGAAACGAGCGAGCAGTCACATTCGCCAACAGACATGTCTGCAATTCTAAATCCTTCATTCTAGCAGCGCCCATAAAACAAGGTCCAGACTTATTTTCCACTTGCTGTTTGTTCTGCTCATTAATTATATTCATATCTGCTTCTTTGAAGTGATTGAGACTATTGGGAAATGTAAAAGAAAGCTGTATTGATTTCAGTCTTAATATCACTCCATCTCTACTTCCTTCATCTCGGAGCGCTCAGGCCTGGTGAGTGACGGGTGGTGGTGGGTATAGTGTGTCGGGCACAGAGTAGGGCATTATCAACAGAGCCCAGGCTCTCCAGATCCGCAGTCTTTTTGGTGCGAGGGTTTAGATTTAGAACGTCTGGATTGTATTCTATGAAAATCTCCACAGCCTTTCCTTTCAAAATCAATTTCAGTTGTCAAGAAAGGGGAGGGGGGTGGTGAGTCACTTTGAAATCATATAGCTTATTATGATCATCGTTTTTTAAAAGCTTATTACTCTAATTTTTCTCCCAAGGGAGTTGAGTTGATTTATAACCCCACCCTCCTTATCTCAACATGTGGCTGAGTTCAGAAGGGAATTAAAATTGGGGGATTTTTTTCCCTCCAGGAAAAACTGATAGAACACACCCCAACCGCATTTTCAAGTTCAGCGGGAACTTTTTTTAGCCCCTTGACTTTACTTTAAAAATGCATGTATAGCAACTAAGCTCATACCTCACCCCCAAATTTACATATTTGTCTTCACAACTGCAGAATACAGACCCAACAACATGCGGTATAACACTGGGTCAGATGTAACTTCTTTGAGGGCGGGGATTCTTATGTGATTTGTTCATTGTTGTATCCCAAGCACTTAGGACCAGTGCCTGGTTTATAGTGGGTGCTCAGCAAATGTTTGTGAAGTGAATGAATGGGGAAGTAACAGAGTGATAGCTGGGGGCCAGGGCTTTAGGGTCAGACCTGGGTTCAAATTGTAACCTGTGGCTCATGAGCTTGGTGGCTTTGCTCAGCCTGCTTGGCTGCAGCATTCCCATCTATAAAATGGGCATAAGGATAGTGCCCACCTCTTTGGACTGTTGGGAGGCCATGCATGGAAGACTTCGTAGGCTTCTGAATATGTAAATTCTCGATACTTGGTTCATATTCTTATTCTGGTCCAGAACAGAGTCTGAAGGTCCGTCTTGAGTCCAGATATTTGGGGGTCATAAAGCACAGTCTGACTTCCCAAACCATGCTTCACCTAAGCACATAGGAAATAACCTTCACCCGGTCCCCTGTCTTCTTGGCGTTTCAGCAATGGTGGGAGCAGCTCTCCTGTGTCCCTGACCAGGGCTCATATCACTCACGGGCTAAGGGTCTATGTCATGCCATCCCAGGCACAGCAAAGACAGAGGAAGAAACTGTTTTAAGCTTGGATGACTGATGGCCTGGAATTATTATTCTTCAGCTTCCAGGACACAGTGCTCCTATTATTTCCAGAGAGCGTTCATTTATTTTTTCAATGTTGAAAGCTCATGCCAGTGCCGTCGTCTGAAACCTCATGGCAGCATATATATGAGACGATCATATTCCATTCTTGGTTCCCCTGAACAGGGTGCTACTGTTGCAGAAAGGAAGTTCCAGAGGTAACTATTCCCCTGTGACTCGAATGTGGTCAGCGGAACTGTCTTATGCAAAGTAGGCTTTGAAAAGGTGTTTGCTGGCTGAAATATAGGGGCTGCCATTCCCAGCTGGCTGGTTAGCCCCTCCTGGCCAGTCTCCTGCCTCTCACCAGTGCCCACACATGGCATGCCAGAAGATGACGCATCTTTCCTTCAGCTCCCTTTCCGTGAAACAAAAGAAACATCCTTCTCCCACCTCCTTGGACCTTTCAGAAGACGGGTATGGTATAAACTGGCCGATGGAAAACCACGGGAGCACACATGTGCTGGGAATGGCGATCACAAGTCCAGGAGGACCCGTCACCTGGTGATCGGGGGTGCAATATGCCTAACAAGGGTGACGTGGGTTTCATAAGTGAGTGAGGTGGGCAGAACGTGAGGCACAAGCACTGAGGAAGGGGCAGAGATCGGGGCAAACTGCAAAGTGGAGGCCTTGCCCCGTGGGGACAACCACAAGTCATTCATTTTTTCTTCTGTGAAAACTCTGAAGTGGTCAACATGAACAACATTTTTATTATTATTTTTAAGCGGTGTGCCTAAGAAAGCAAACATGTATCTTGGACTTCAGATTTCTCGGAGACGAACATTCATTCTACAGTCATTTGCTGATTACCTACAGTGAGCCTGGCTCTGCGGGGAGCTGGCAGATGTAAACGTGCAAAAGACATGGTTCCTGTTTTCAGATATTTTGTGAAATGAAGGGGAGAGATGCAGAAGTAGATATAATAGATAACAAGTGCTGGAATGGAGAGTGAGATGATAAAGATCAACTGAGTTTCTGAGGTTGGAGGTCGTCAGATATCACGAGGGAGGTTTTACTCACTAGAGACACGGCGGAGGGTGGTGGTGGTGAAAAGGGCATTCGTGGCAGAGGGAAAAGCATTGCCAGAGGCATGTGGGCGACACCCTGCACAGCACATGTGAAAAGTCACGAGTGGGCTTGCTGGACTGGTGTGCAGGGCAGGTGGCAGGCGAGGAGGTTGGCTCTGGCCAGCGCGGTCTGACTTTTCTGGGTCTCAGGTTGATCAAAAAATGGCAGAACACACTTCCACGTACTCCAACACTCCCTGGGGCACCACAGCAGCCTGCGGGACTGTTGGGGAGCCCACGTGGATATGTTTGCCTTTATCCACATCCAGCCCACATCTGTAGCCATTCTGTCTCTATTCACCATCTGCATTTCTGGTCCCATTGTAACTCTATCCATTCAGCATGTGCACACTTCAATGCCCATCCATACCCGGCATCTGTTTATAGTTGTGTACCGGAGCTGAATGGCAGCAACACTGATTTCACCATCAGCGAAACTTCCAATATTAGGTAATTGGTTATCTTCCTCCAGACTTTTTTAATACACATCTGCACATTTCTATGGATAGCTTTAATGATCTTTGACTATGATTCAATTTTTCTGGTTCTGTCTACTAAGATGTTTGTTGTTTGTTTTTTCAATGTCTTGCCTGTATCTTCCTACCTGACTTGTGCAGGTCATTGTAGGAAATAAACATATAGGTATTGCCTTTTTTCACACCAGCTGTAACTACGGGATAATGCAGCATGATGATTAGGCATCTAACTTTGGGGCCTGGGTTCAAATCCCGGGTCCACGTCTGATGTTGTGACAGCATGGTGTGGTTACTTTACTGTCACAGGTTGAATTGTGTTCCCCCGTCCCTCCCTGAAAAGTCCTTACGTTGAAGTTCTAATCCCTGGTGCCTAAGACTGTGACGTATTTGGAGGTGGGCCCATAAAGAGGGTGATTAACTTAAAATGAAGCCAGTAGGGCGGGCCCTTATCTAGCGTGACTGGTGTCCTTATAAAAGGAGGAAATCTGGACATACAAAGGGACACCAGGGATGTGCATGCACAAGGAAAGACTGTGTGAGGACACAGAGAGAAGGTAGCTATCCATCTGCAAGGTGAGAAAAGAGGCTTCAGGAGAACCTGATCTTGTTCTTGACCTTCCAGCCTCCAGAACTGTGAGAAAATACATTTTGGTTGTTTATACCACCTTGTCTGTGGTATTTTGTTTTGGGAAACTAATATGTTTACATGTAACCCCCCACAGGGCTTTTATAAAGATTAAATGAGCTAACATAAGAAAACCACTCAGTACCCAAATCACAGATGTATATAAACATTAGCTATTGTTTTTTTTTTTAATTTTTTCTTTAAATTTTAATTTTAAATTTTAAAAAAATTTTTTTAAATTTTTAAAAATTTTTTTAAAAAAATTTTAAATTTTTTCTTTAATTTTATATTTTTGAGACAGAGAGAGACAGAGCATGAACGGGGGAGGGTCAGAGAGAGAGGGAGACACAGAATCTGAAACAGGCTCCAGGCTCTGAGCTGTCAGCACAGAGCCCGACGCAGGGCTTGAACTCACGGACCGTGAGATCGTGACCTGAGCCGAAGTCGGACGCTTAACCGACTGAGCCACCCAGGCGCCCCAAACATTAGCTATTGTTAATAGCAATGTTATTATTTCTAATGGCCCAAAGTCGAAGAACAGTATAATAACAAAACTCTATCTTCAGCTGATCCATACACTTCTCCAGCTCTATATTTGAAATGTGCAGTTTTTGTAGGTGGATGGAATAGATCAGTTGAAAAAGGTTAAGAAATATTTTAGCACGTAGACATTGGTGAGGATGATGCATATATATATATATACATATTTTACTTCTTTGTATTAACTACTCTGTATAATTCTAGAATTTACTCTCAAATTGGTTAGACTAGGTTTCCTCTCTAGATTGAAGTAATAATAATCTCATTTGCCCCAACTCTGAAGCCCTTTGAAGTTAAACACTGAGAGAGAGGATGGCGGGCCCACTCAGCAGAGATTAGATCTTGTTTTAAACACTAGCTGCTCTGAGAATAATTTCCTTAATTAATATTCACAAGATATCATACACTTGAGACTGTATTTTCATGTAACCTACTTGCATGTAATTGTTCTTCACTAAGGCTCTTCACTGCGTTTGTATCTTCCTTTTGTGTCAGTATTCAACAAAATCATTTCCATCTAAAAGCAGTGCTGAAGGGGGTGGGAGGTTGGTTGGGTCTCCCTTCTGTGTGAAAGCTAGCACACATGGGCTTTCATCTCATTTCTAAAGTTAATATTGTTTTGTGCTTATTCTTATTCTTAACTGGATGCACATGGCTCCCAGACCCCCTCTCCCTTCTGGACTCAAGGCCCGGACATTTTCAGGGGCTGCCCTCTTGTCGTCTCACACCACATGGCAAAGCGTTCATCAAAGCACCCTACGGCATCAGCTAACCCAAGGGTCTTCAAGCCTCCAAGGAGCCACATCTGCGATCGGTAACAGCTTCTGAGGTTATCAATGCCCATCTGTGTCGGGCAATCAAATACCCTCAACTGAGGAACTTAAGGTTATTTAAGAGTCGGCTTGCCCAAGGATCCGTGAAAGGAGCTAAAATGACTGGGAAAGAAATCTCCCTGCATGTCTAATTTCAAAGCCTTGCAAGTATTGCATACATCTCTGAGTAAATTGAAAAATTAAAAGTCTGCCTTTTAAATACATTTTTTAAAAACTTTAAATGAATTTGCTCGCTGCTTAGGATCTTCAACTGGTGACTTTTCTACGTTTGCAAGCAAATGCCTCTTACAGTGAAAGAGCACCCCTCCACACACACAGACACTAACTGGCAAAAATATTTTTTGTTTGTTTTGTTTTCACAGCTGTTTGTTACATATAATTTTTAAAATGGTTGATGATTCTGCCATCAAACAGTCAATGGCTGAGCTAACTCTTAGGACAAATTAATATTTACTGTTATAAAGGTGCAAAATACTGAATACTTATACAGATAATGTGTTTGTGATTATATATATTAAATATAGTATATCCTATATATGTATTCATATTCATCTATCTATTTTTCTATCTCTATATATATTTCCCTCCCTAGATTTAGTAACCGCAAGACCAAATTTCTTTAGTGCTGATAGATATGAAGTCTTACATGGCGGGGCGGGGGGTGGGGGGGGTGGTACCAAGTATTTTCATATTTTCAGAATTTTCAAGAATTTTTGCTTGTCTTGCAATTTCCTTTTTTTTCTTTAATTTTATTTTTAGCAGGCTCCATGCCCAACATGGGGCTTGAACTCACGACCCCGAGACCAAGAGTCACATGCTCTACTGACTGAGCCAGCCAGGCGCTCCTTGTCTTGTAATTTCCTGATTACTATGTTCAGCTGGAGCATAATATCTGCTAATAATTCTCTCTTTGAAATCATCACCCATCTATAAATTTGCCTGCATCAGGGACATGATCTAAGAACTGTTTCTGTGCCCAGCTGCAGTTCACCACTGAGTTTGCCTTGTGCTATGGCAAATAGTCCATACCTCTTGCTGCAGGGGCCCCAGAAGCTTCACCATGTTAAGCGCTGGTCCCTTCTCTGTGACAGGATCTCCTACCATTCACCTGTGTGGCCACTGAGGTAACTGCCCCCCTATTTTCACACCTGTCCAGGTAGGTATTCAAATATCATGTGCAAGACAGTTCACAAAATAAAAATACAGGTGACTGAAATGTATGAACATTATTTGCTCAGCCTCACTCAACTGCGATCCAATATGGCACCAATCAGATTGTCAAAGATTAAAAAGTCTGATAGCGTTGCATATGGTGCAGAGTCTGAGGAATGGATGCTCTCCTGTACTGCTGGGGAGAGCAACTGTTACAACTCTGGAAAGCAATTTGGCAACATCGTTGGAATAATAACTGCACACGGACCGGCAATTTATCCTGTGGGTGTATTCGCACATGAGCTAAATGATGTATTTAGATCATTCATTGCAGCATTATTTGTCATAAAGTTTGGAATGTTCAAGAATAAGGGACTGGTTGAATAAACTGTGGGGCATCTAGCCGAGGGACTATCATGAGCTAACAGAAGAGAGTGAAGAAGTTCTTTTCTAATCTGGAGGATCTCAAAGATATTCTTATGGGGGTAGGGGGAAGCAAGAGGAAAAGTATTCACTATTTATGTGAAAAAGATGAAAACAAGAGGGTGAGTGGCAGTACAGAATATAAACACACAATTGCTTGTACATACACAGAATATCGCTGGAAGGATTCTTAAGGAACTACTTACACTCACTCATTCCTGGGGGTGATGGATGGTGCTGGGTGTCTTTGGGACAAGAATGGAAAAGAACTGTCACCATGTACCTTTTTGTAACTTCTGGATTTTGACGCATATAAAAGTATTCTCTACCAAAAATAGTAACTGAAATAAAAAAAACCCATAAAAACCATGCTTGTGTCATGCATGTTCATTTCTCTGATGCACAAATTATTTGAAGTACGATAAAACCAGAGAAATTAGAGGGGAAAACCCAAAGTTATTAAAAGCCCTGGTTCAATGGTTCTAAAAGTTGGGATCACTTAGCTTCTGAAAGAATAAGCCAGAGGCAGATTTCCTAACAGTCCTCAAATACCTGCTAATTAGCTGGGGGACAAAAAGTTGCTGTTCCCCTGTGCTGGGTGTTAACATTAAAGTTTTGAATGAGAAAAACATAGCTGTGAGATTCCAAAGTGAGTTACCGGATCATCACTTGCAAATTCTCTAAAGGCAAACAAAAACAAAAAACAATAAAACAAGAATTGGCCTTACAATTATCGAACCCTTTAGGCAGATTGTCGCCCCAAAGGGGTCAGACTGTGTAGGAGAGGGCCAGGAAGTATTTGTAAGGGAGCTGTTGGTACACTGTGATCCCCACTCGCTCCAAAACTAGGGGGCTCTTCCCTTCACTGGATTTTAGGAGAGGTTGCCAGGGGACCAGAGGACCTGGAGACTAAAGATGGGCTGGGCCTGGGCCTGGTCTTGGGCAGACATAGGGGACAGGGGAAGTGAAGGGCTTTGATGGCAGACTTGGGAGAGCAAAGCTCAGTCAGGAATGGTCTGCACACCGGATTTCTTGGAGTAAAGGATGCACGGATGTTTCCCTGGGACTAGATGTGGGCCATGCTGAGAGGAGAACACATAGCCTCTCAAGTCCTACACAAGAGGACCCCAGTTGCAGGCCCACAATGGGAAGGCTGCCAGAGGGGCTGCAAGTGGGAGGTTCCAGGGATGAGAATCTTGGAAAGGATGAGTGTCAAACATCTGCCACTGCCAGACTGCACAAAGTCAGCGACCAGAGGACTGTCCCACCCACTCGGCTGGCCTGTCTTGCCTCTTGTCACATAGTTGGGGTTAACATAAGTGGCTAGAAGTAGGGGTGCAGGTGATCAGGGTGGTGGACAGAAGCTGCCCACATTCCCCTTTCCTCCAGGAAAGCAGCCTCCAACTAGATGCCTCAAGGAAAAGGAAGAGGAGGAACAGTCTGTTCAACTGAAAATTGAAGAGTTGATTGTCATCTTTTATTTTTTTAAGTTTACTTATTTATTCTGAGAGAGAGAAAGAGAGAGAGAGTACATGAGCAAGGGGCAGACAGACAATCCTAAGCAGGCTCTGTGCTGTTAGCTCAGAGCCCAATGTGGGGCTTGACCTCACGAACTGTGAGATCATGACCTGAGCTGAAATCCAGAGTGGGACACTAAACTGAGTCACCCAGGCGACCCTGATTATCAGCTTTGACTGGCTATGTGCTGCTTGCTGATTTGAGCAAACAGGATGGTTTGTTATCCCAGAATGAGCAGAAAAGCCACAGGGCCTGCTTAGTTTTCATCGAGTGCAGGAGAAAAAGTTGAAAGGAGACGAGGGTTAAAGGAGACAGAAATTTTAAAGGAGAGATAAGAACGAAGTTAGGTTTTGGTCCTCTACCATGTAGAGGTGAGAGGTCCTCTACCAGTGCGTTGGTAAGATTTTTTTTCATGAAACCAACAGAACTGAACTTAAAGTGTAGCCGGGGATAGGGAGATTGGACACCATGGAAAACATTCTTGCTCTAAAATTAGCAAGATACGAATTCGCTTGCTATGGGGAATTGTAGTACCTTTCTATTTTTTTTAAGGCCAACACAATTTCACTTCCTTTCTCTTTCTATTTTCTCCTTCTTTCTCTTCTTCCTCTTCCCACTGCCCCTCCATCCTCCTCCTCCTCCTCTTTCAATTCTCTTTTTAAACAAGGGTAAACAAATTGACTTAAGAAAAATTTTAAATGAAAACTAGAAAAAGTAGAATGAAAATTTGGCTCAATCCATGAAGATGGGATGTAAGTGAAATTTGGAAAATACTCTTCTAAACAGATTTGTAGAAAAGTCAGAAAGTAAAATGCTGTGGAGTGCTAGTCCAAGTTAGCACTCAAAAGAAGTCTGTAGCATTATCCTTAGCTAAAGTTTTCCCATGATTAGTCTAAAACAGTCCGTAGATTTATGACATTCTTCTAAATGATAGTTCCAATGAGTTGGGTCTAGTGGCAGACTCAGAATAAAGGCAGGAAGCAGCAGAATAGGACTCAAAAAAAAAAAAAAAAGACCAAAAATCATCTTAAAATAAAAAAGAGAAAAGTGAAAGAACATAGGGAAGGAAGGGTGGAAAGGAAAGAAAAGGAAAGGGGAAAGAAAGATGGGCTCCAAGCAATGGAATCCGTAGATAATGAACACTTTAGGTCCTTAATTTCATTTTGATGGTTCTGATATCTCATAAGACACTCTGATTTGCACTCTTGGTTTAAAATATTAATTAAGCTCTTCTGACTCCATAATTCTGGGCCTATAATACACAGGCATTATTCAGTTTTCCCCCATTATACATTAAAATGTACAGACACTATGATTTTATTTAGCTAATTTCAAGATTAAAGATTTCCTTAATTGTAGTCTTCCGTTAGTTCTTTGTAGTTGCTAAAACTGCATGCTTTATAGCTTAAGGGAAAATTTCTACTATTTGAGTCCTTGTTAAAAGTAAACCATGGGCTTCCGCTTCCAGGAAGATAGAGTAGACACATTTCTCCCTATTCCTCCCACTAAGTACAGCTAAAACCCCTGGCATTATATGTAAAGCAAACATAAGAAGACTCTGAAGGGTAGAGACAAGAGGGCAATCCAACTAAGGAGTTCAGGACCCTAGAAACAATACAGTGGTGAGTTATCTGGATTTTCTTTTTTGCCTCATATGTCCTAGACTTGGAGCTGAACAAGTTGACAACTGGAAATACCAATGGGCACAGACCAAAAAAAAAAAAAAAGGCTCTCTCTAACCAGTGGACCAGAAATGGGGCAACGTAGCAAAGCAGAAAACTTTTAAACAATAACTGCTCTACTCCAGCCAAAAACTACAGGAAAAAAATTGTGGTCCCACTCCCTCCGGTAACGGTCTAGGCTGAATGGAGCCTAGACATCTACTCTCACCAGGAGTTAATGAGGTGCCCCAAGCCCTGTGCCAGGACAGTGCCAGAAAAGGCCAAGTAGAGAGTCAGACATTTCCCCACTGCTGAACAAGACCATTACCCCTAGTGGTGTCAGTGGATGGAGGCCACATGAAGAACAGGAGGAGGCATCCCTACCCCTCCCAGCCGGGGACTTAGTGACTAACACACCTCTTACCACTGTCCAGCAGTAATGAAGAACACCCCCATCTCAGGTGTCCAATAGAGGCCAAGAGGGGAGTGTGGATGTGTACTTCCTCCTGGTTGTAATAAGGCAATGCTCCCTCCCTCATCCCCTACCAGAGTGGTATCGCAGGCAGTTAAAACAAACATTTAAATAAGATTCAGAGTCTCATAACATAACATCCTAAACGTCTGAGCTTTAATAGAAAATCATTCACCATATCAAGAACCAGGAAGACTTCAAACAGAGTAATAAAAAGAAATCAATAGATGCCAGCACTGAGATGACAGAGATGTTCAACTTATCTCACAAAGTTTTTAAAGAAGCCATCACAAGAATGCCTTACTGAGCAAATATGAACATACTTAAAGCAAATAAAAAATAGAAGGTCTCCACAAAGAAATAGAAAATAGAAAGATGAACTAAATGGAGATTCAGAAATGAAAAATACAATAGCCAATAACAACAATCGAACCCAAAGGATAGCTTCAACAGCAGAATGGAGGAGACAGAGGAAAGAATCTGTGAACTTACAAATTAAACAATAGAAAGTATATAATCTGAACAACATGGATAGAATAGACTGGGCGGGGGGGGAACAGAACCTCTAGAACTATAAATGAAAATCTAATATTCCTGTCATCGGTGTTCCAAAGAAGAGCGAGAGGATGGGACTGCAAAAGACTCCGGAAAAAAAATCATAAAAACTTACCAAATGTGTTAAGAGACATACATTTGTAGATTCAAGAAGCTGAGTGAACCTCAGCTTGAATCCCCAAAGAAATCTACACGAAGACACATCATAGTCAAACTTCTGAAAACAAAGCAAAGAAAAAAACCTTGAAAATAGCAAAAGAAAAACAAAACCTCTTCCATAAGGGAAAAACAATTCCAATGACAGCAGATTTTTTGTCAGAAACCATGGAAACCAGAAGGAAAAAAGGATGCTATAATAAAAGAACGAATCTTGGAACATTAGGAAGAAAGAAAAAAATCATAAGCAAAAATACAGGTAAATGTATCTCTTCTTCTCTTGAGTTTTTTAAATCATGTTTTAGTGGAAGCAAACAGGATAACACTCTCTGATGCGGTTCTCAAAATATGCAAAGGAAATATTTAAGATAAATATAATATAAATGTAGGCAAGTAAAGGGACATGAAGGGAGGCAATGTTTCTCTACTTCACTCATGCTGGTAAAAACACCAGTAGACTGCGAGAAAATACCTAGAACAACCACTAAAAAGGCTATGTAAAAATATGAATTTAAAAACATAGATATATAACATATAGCATATGTTTGGTTACATGTGTGTATATCCTAGTGGCTCTGTTTTGTCTCTCTTTTTGAACCAGATTTATCATATGAAATATATTCTCTAACAATAATGGAATTTATGTGGAAATCAATAATAGGAAGATAATAAAAAATTACCAAACAGTTGGAAAATAAAAAACAATTATAAGGAATGAAAAAGAGGATAACACTAAAACCCCTATAAACATCAAAAGATAATAACACAATACTACAAATATCTCTACGCATTTAGATTTGACTTGGATGAAATGGGCAGTTTCTTGAAAAATATAAACTATTACAACTCACCCAATATTAAACAGAGAATTTGAATGGCTCTCTGTTAAAGAAATTAAATTTGTCATTTTAAAACTTCCAATAAATAAATCTCCAGGCCCATATGGTTTTACTTGGAGAATTCTACCAAATATTTTAAAAAGAATTAAGACAAATTCTATACAGTATCTTCCAGAAAATAGAAGAAAGAACAGTTCCCAGTTCATTTTATGAAGTTAGTGTTACCCTGATACCAAAACTAGACAAAGTTAGTACCACAAACAAAAACCCAAGAAAACAACACGCCCATCTCCTTCATAAGTATAAATGCAAAAGTCCTTAACAAAATATTGGCAAATAGAATTCAGCAATATAAAAAAGAATTACACATGATGACAAGTGGGATTTATTCCAGGGATGCAAGGCTCATTTGATATTTGAAAATCTATTATAATCCAACATATTAACAAGCTAAAGAAGAAAAATTGTGACTATATCAATCGATAGAGAAAAAGCATTTGACAAAATTCAATACTCATCCATGATAAAAACTCTCTGAAAAATAGGAATATGAGGAACTTCCTCAACTTGATATAGAGCATCTACGAAAAAACAGTTGGCGTTGTGGTTGATGGTGAAAACCTGAATACTTGCCCTAAGATCTGAAACAAGGCAAAGATGTACACTCTCACAACTCTTCTTCAGTATAGTATTGGAAGTGCTAGCCAGTGTAATAAGTCAAAGAAGGAAATAAAAGGCATACAGATCAGAGAGGAAGAAATGAAATTGTCCCTGATTTCACGTGACATGATTTTTGATGTAGAAAATATCAAAGAATCTACAAAGACTGCCTAGAATGAATAAGTGAGCTCAGCAAGAATGCAGCTAAGCATACAAGAGATGCTTAAAGATAAACATACAAAACCTATTTTATTTCTCTATACTAACAATCAACCTATGAACACCAAAATTTCAACTATAATACCATTTACAACTAGCATAAAAACAGGCACATAGACCAATAGAACAGAATCAAGAGCACAGAAGTAAAAATAAGCATATTCAGTCAACAAATACTTGACAAGGGGGCCAGGAATATTCAATGGGCAAGGAATATTCTTTTCAATAAATGGTACTGGGAAAACTGTATGTTCACACGCCAAAGAATCAAATTGAACCCCTGTCTTACACCATTCACAAAATTAACTCAGAATGGATTAAACATTTAAATGTAAGACCTGAAACTGTAAAACACATAGTAGAATATATAGGGTAGAGTCTCTTTGACATTGGTCTTGGCAATTGGTTTTTGGATATGGCACCCAAAGCATAAGCAACAGAAGCAAAAACAAACAAGTAGGACTACACCAAACTAAAAAGCTTTGCACAACAAAAGAAACAATCAACAAAATTAAGAGGCAACCTACAGTATAGGAGAAAATATTGGGAAACCATATGTCAGGTAATGAGTTAATATCCAAAATGTATAAGGAACTCATACAACTCAATACCAAAACTCCCAAATAATCCAATTAAAAATTGGGCAGAGGACCTGAATAGATGTTTCCAAAGAAGACACACAAATGGCCATCAGGTACATGAAAAGATGTTTAACATTACTAATCAGCAGGGAAATGCAAATCAAAACTACAATGAGGTATCACCTCATACCTGCTACAATAGCTTTTATCAAAAAGAAATAACAAGTGTTAGGAAGGATGTAGAGAAAAGGGGGCTCTTGTGTACTGTTGGTAGGAATGTAAATTGGTACAGTCACTATGGAAAACCATATGGAGGTTCTTCAGGAAATTAAAAGTAGAACTACCATATGATCTAGCAATCCCACTTCTGGGTATTTATTCAAAGAAAATGAAATCACTATATTGAAGAGATATCTGCACCTCCTCCTCCACGTCCATTGCAGCATTATTCACAGTAGCCAAGACATGAAAACAACCCAAGTGCCCATCAGTGGATGAATGAATGGATAAAAAAAATGTGTGTGTATATGTGTGTGTATACACACACACACACACACACACACACAATGCAACATTATTCAGCAATGAGAAAAAAGGAAATCCTGTCTTTTGTGACAACATGAATGAATGAATCTTGAGGGCATTATGCTAAGTAAAAAAAGACAGAGAAAGACAAACACTGTATCATCTTGCTTATATGTGGAATCTAAAAAAAAGCTGAACTCATAAAAACAGAGAATGGAATGGTGGTTACCAGGGGCTGTGGAAGGTGGGAGAAATGTGCAGATGTTGGTCAAAGTATACAAGCTTCTAGTTATAACATAAACTGGAGTGAGTTCTAGGGATCTAATATACAGCATGGTGACTAGAGTTAACACCACTGTATTAGGTGCTTGAACGTTTCTAAGATAGTAGATTTCTTTTTAATGTTTATTTATTTTTGAGAGACCGAGTGCAAGTTGGGGAGGGGCAGAGAGAGAGAGGGAGACGCAGAATCCGAAGCAGGCTCCAGGCTCCGAGCTGTCAGCATAGAGCCTGATGCGGGGCTTGAACTCACAAACCATGAGATCGTGACTTGAGCCGGAGTCAGATGTTTAACCGACTGAGCCACCCAGGCGCCCTAGAGAGTAGATTTTAAATGCTCTCGTTACACACACACACACACACACACACAATCACAATTATGTGAGGGGATAGATGTGTTAACTAACCTGACTGTGGGAATCACATTGCAATATGCATGTGTATCAAATCATCACACTGTACACCTTAAACTTACGCAATGTTATACGTCACTTATATCTGAATAAAGCTGGGAAATTCTCAAAAATATAATATAAAAGTATATAATATAATGCTGTTTACAGTCACAAAATTATGAAATACTTAGGTGAAGTCTAACAAACCATGTATAAGACTTATCTGATGAAAACTCCAAAATGCTGATAAAAGAAATCAAAGGCAATCCTCATAAATGGAGAGACGTACTGTATTCAGAGATTGAAAGACCCAGTATGGTGAAGACATCAGTTTTCCTCAAATTGATATACAGGTTTAATGCAATTCCTATCAAAATCCCAGCAAGATTTTTTCGTAAATATAGATGAGGTTATTCTAAAAATTTACATGGTAAGGCAAAGGAAGAAGAATTGCTAAAACAGTTATGAAAAGAATAATATAATAGGAGGAAACGGTCTACCTCCTTCAAGACGTATTATATAGCTACAATAACAAGGACTGTGTGGTCCTGGCATACCGATTAGCCACATAAATAAATGGACAGAACAGAGAACCCAGAAATAGATCTCCAACTGATTTTTGACAAAAGTGCACAAGCGATTCAATGGAGGCAGAAGAGCCTTTCCAACAAAAGGAGCCGTGGAGCCCAGAAATTGGATATCATGGCGGGGGGTGGGGGGTACTCTCAACCTAAGTTGCCTGCCTCTTATGGAAAGTAATACTTTAAAGTGGACCACAGATAAATCCAAAATAAAACGTTATAAAGCTTCTAGAATATAGTAAGAGAAAATCATTGGGATCTAGGGTTAGGCAGAACTCTTAGATTTAACACCAAAAAAGAAAAAAATTGATAACCTGGATTTCACTAAAATTAAAAACTTCACTCTATGAAAAACCCATTAAGAGAAGAAAATAAAATAAAATAAAGATTGGGAGAAAAATATTTGTCAACTACACACCCAACATCTAGCATCTAGAATATATCATGAAATCTCAAAACTCAACAATGAAACAATAATCTACTTAGAAAATGGCCAAAAGATGTGAAGAGACATTTTACTGAAGAGGATATACAGATGGTAAACAAGCACATAAAAGGATGTTCAACATCACTCGCCATTAGGGGAATGCAAATTTTGACTACAATGAGATATTACTATACACCTATCAGAATGAAGAAAATAAAAAATAGCGAAACACCAAATGCTAGTGAGGATGTGGAGAAACTGGATCTCTCATACACTGCTGGCGGAAATGTAAAATGGTATAGCCACTCGGGAAAACAGTTTGGCAGTTTCTTAAAAAAATAAACACGAAACTACCATATGATCTAGCAATCATGTGCACTTCTGGGCATTTATCCCAGAGAAGTGAAAACTTGTGTTCACACAAAAACCCGTACAAGAATGTTTATAGGAACTTCATTTGTAAAGGCCCCGAACTCAGATGTCCTCCAACAGATAATTTAGCCAACTGTGGTACAACCATACCATGGAACACCATTCAACAATAAAAAAGGAACAATCTATTGATACATGGAACAACCTGGATGAATCGCTAGGGAATTATACTGAGTGAAAAAAAAAAAAAAGCCAATCCCCAAATGTTACATACTATATGATTCCATTTATATGACACTTTTGAAATGACAAAATTGTATAGATGGAAAATGCACTGGTTGCTGGGGTTAATGTGAAAGGGAAGTGAATGTAGCTATAAAAGGGGCATGTGACAGGGGCGCCTGGGTGGCTCAGTCGATTGAGTGTCCGACTTCGGCTCAGGTCATGACCTCACAGTTCCTGAGTTCGAGCCCTGTGTAGGGCTCTGTGCTGACATCTCAGAGCCTAGAGCATGCTTCCGATTCTCTCTCCCTCTCTGCCACTCCCCTGCTTGAGCTCTCTCTCTCTCTCTCTCCCTCTTTCTCAAAGATAAAAATAAACGTAAAAAAAAATAAAATAAAAGAGGAGGGGTATGTGAGGGATTCTTGCAGATATGGAAATGTCCTGACTCTTTACAGAACTGTATTAATGTCAATATCCTGGCCATGGTATTGTACTATAGTTTTGTAAGATGTTACCTTTGGAGGAAACTAGGTAAAGGGTATGTAGGATCTTCCAGTATTATTTCCATAACTGAACATGAATCTATAATTATCTCAAATGAGAAGTTTAGTTTAAAAATCCTATGTATTATATCATATTTAATACAATGGTATTATTCGCTTGCATGGTATATAAGCCCCCAAACTGCTGGTGGGTATATATCCAGCTTTAACAGAGATAACCTCTGGGGAGGTAGATGAGTGGATCCGAGGTCAGGTGGGGATGAAGAGAGGACTTTTTCCATTTTATTTCCTTAGGAATTGTGTGAAAATAAATTCTTAACAAAAGCATGTATTACTTTTATAATAAAAGGAAACAAGTTAATAATTTTTGTAAAAAGTAAATCACATTGGGGCGCCTGGGTGGCTCAGTCAGTTAAGCGTCCGACTTTGGCTCAGGTCATGATCTCACGGTTTGTAAGTTCAAGCCCCGCGCCAGACTCTGTGCTGACAGCTCAGAGCCTGGAGCCTGCTTCAGATTCTGTGTCTCACTCTCTCTCTGCCCCTCCTCCACTCACACTCTGTCTCTCTCTCTCTCAAAAATAAATAAATTTAAGAAAAATTAAAACAAAAAGTAAATCACATTCACTTATTATTAAAGAGGATCTTTTTCACATTTCTCCATATTAAAAAAAAAGTTTCTTGGCAGAAATAGCCCTGGTATTTAGGAAATGTATTAAGTTCAATCTTTTACAGAAGGAAAAATCTTTAACTTAGTTTTTTCTTAAGAGAAACCCACGCCAAAACCGTTAGCTTGCAAGATCCACCCATTATGAAGTGCTTCTCAAATATTTCAATGCAATCTCCAACACAAAGTGCCAAAGGTGATTTAATATATGCCAGGGGCCTTTCTCTTGTTCACTCATGGCAGTGGCATACCAAGATTCCCACATATTGTGGTGCCAAGGGCCTGGGTGCCCAGCTGTGCCTGAGAAAACCTAACCATTGGGAACAGCCTGCTAAGGGACAGGAAAGGAAGCTGATATTGTCATCCTGGTCCCAAGCAATCAGGAGACCCTGACTGTTCTCCTCTGAAGAAAACTGTTCTTATCCCATGGTAGGCCAACCACTTTTGGGAGTAGGTAACATGGTAAAACACATAACAACTTCACTTACCAATACCAGTGACATCATATTCTGTCTTTATACTTTAGGCCACTGACTACAACTTTCTGTCATGGTTCTCCACTCGATTCACAGCTTTGGGAAAAGGAATGAGGGCAGAATTTGATTCACTGTTTAGTGTTCGTGGCCACAGGTTTAGAATTTCCACATCTGCATATTTGTGAGAAAGCTCAAATGGGAAGATCGTTGGGAGCTCCAGAAAACATCTTCAAGTGGACAGAAATCGACTTATGCCTATTGGAATTGCTTTAAAGCCACGTGGTATTTTAACATGCTCTTTCCTCCCAGATTTGGAATTTGATGGTTGAATACTTGAGTGCGGTCAGTGACTAAAAAGCTGACCTGGAAATCGTGGATATCACCAAAAGATAGTTGGACCATGACAAGCTTACATCCTGGATGGTGATATCACCCTGTTGACCCAGGAGAAATGAAGAACCAGGTCAAATGAAGAATATTCTCAGATTGCTTTATTCCAATGAACTCCAAATAATAATGAAGGTTACCCGTTATGAACGTCTATGTATCAGTCACTTTACTAGTTCCTGATTCTCCCCAAATCACGTAAGGTAAGGGTCATGAGATTTACAGATAAAGAGACAAGGCTCGGAAAGATGAAATAACTTGCCAACATCATGCAGGTGTTAAGTCCAAGTCAGGATGTGGATCAGACCCAGGCCAGTCTGATGCCAGAGCCCACATCCTTTTTATTCTCAAATGCCACCATTCACACCAATGTGGCAGGGCTTTGGAAGTTTTGCTATGACATCGCCTTCAATCTTTCCTCTCTCAGGAAGGTAACCAGCTGGGATAACAATGTCCTGAAAGCGGAAAGCCCTAACTCCTATTTCCTCCATTTCGATTGTCCTTCTTTGCTTATGCTCTACCCTTGAAAAAACTCTCCCCAGGTCATAGAATATTCGACTGGCAAAAGCCTTAGAGATCCTCAGTTTCTTGGTAGGAACAGTCCTGGGAGAAAACGTGGACACCTAATAATAATGCTTACCTTTGTTAGGAAACTGAAGTCAGAGAGGTAACCGATGTCCTCAAGACCATGCGTTAACTACCGTTAATGTTAAGAGACACATATGCTCAAAGTGAACCCAAACAATCAAGTGAGATTATAATTGAGTGTGGTGTTGTGAAGAAAATCCCTCCGCAGAATAACATTCAATGACATCTTTAACCACAAAGATCTTTCCTCCTATCTCTCTGTGTATGATGTATCTTATTTAGTTTGTCAAAGGGAAAAATACTTCCTTACGCTTTACAATTTGGCAAGCACTTTCCTTTCAAGGTTAGTGAGATTAAGTGATTTGCTTGAGGTAACAGAGCTACCAACTAGGAGGGCCATGACCCAAAGTTGTCTCTAATACTGAGTTGCAAAGTAGAAATTTTTGAGATGGCTTTCAATATACCCTTTGTTTCTAATATTTGATTATGAAAACTTAGGTATTTAAAATTAACATTTTTCTTATTATAAAAGTGGTAGACGTGTATGGCAGACCATTTAGAAAATATAATAAGGCAAAATAAAAATCACATCTAATCTCATTCTCTGAAGATTTCATTGTTACAATTTGGTGTAAATTTTTCTGGTCATTTATCCATGTCTATCTATATCTGCTACAACAGAACAAAGCAAAGGCGAAATGGAATCACATAATAGGTACTGTTGTATGCCCTGTTTCCCTCTTTTTAGCATTATATAGTAAACATCTCTCCATGTATTTCAATATTTTCCTACATGATATTCAAAAATGTCATCATACTCTCGTGCATGAATGCATTGCAGCCTTATCAAAATAAGACCTTATTGTAAAACAATAGGCTATTTGCAGCTTAGGGTTTTTTGTGTTGCAATTGCAAGCAATGCTGTGGTTAACAATTCTTGTAACTGAATCTTTGCACACATCCATGAAAATTTTCTTTGAATAATTTCCTAGAATTGGAATTTCTTGGTCAAAGGGTGTGCAAAATATTAAAACTTTTAAGATGTATTTGGACAGTCTGAATTCAAAGTTACGGTTAACTAGGCATGGACTTGCGTTAGCAAATTTTTATAGTACCTCCAAGCTTTTACTAATTGCAGTGTCTGTGGATGTTAATGCTAATTTTCTGAGCCAGACGGTAAAAGATTCACAAGACTCTTCCTATCATTTTATTCTTTTTTTTTTTAATTTTTTTTTAACGTTTATTTATTTTTGAGACAGAGAGAGACAGAGCATGAATGGGAGAGGAGCAGAGAGAAAGGGAGACACAGAATCGGAAGCAGGCTCCAGGCTCTGGGCCATCAGGCCAGAGCCCGACGTGGGGCTCGAACTCACGGACCGTGAGATCGTGACCTGAGCCGAAGTCGGACACTCAACCGACTGAGCCACCCAGGCGCCCCTCATTTTATTCTTTAGTGAGTCCTCCGAAAAGTCCAAATCTGCAGAAAAAATCAGAACCAAGGTACACAGAGCTACAGTGTGGGATGTGCTGTCACACACGGACCCTAGGTGCCCCCAGTGGTCCCCACCTCTACTGTTCATGCCTTTGGGTAATCCCTTTCCGTGAGTACAGGCATGGCTTGGGACTTGCTCCCAACCAATACAATGTGGCAAAGACGATGGGGTGTGATGCACGTGACTGAGTTATATGAGCTCGACTCTCTCTTAGCAGACTGGAGCTAGGGCTCCTTCTCAGGGGCTTACTGAAGTAAGCGGATATGTTGCAGAAATCAGTTCAGCTATGAACTGTGGGCAGCTCTAGCATCTAAGGATGGCCTCCAGCTGACGACTAGCAAAACACTGGGCCTTCAGTTGTGCAGCCACGAAGAAGGGGATTCTTCCAATAGTTTGAGTGAGCTTTGAGGCAAACATTCCCCCGGTCGAGCCTCCACATGAAAAGGCAGCTCAGCCGACACCTTGACTGCGGCCTCCTGAGACCCTGCACAAGAACTCAGTTAAGTCATACCCAGATTCCTGACCCATAGAAACTAGAGATAATAGATGTGTATTGTTTTATGTCACTAAACCTGTGGTAATCTGTTACACAGCAATAGATAACTAACCCACAGACCTGCCCTGAAACCAGTGAGCTTATATGACTTTGACTTTTCACCCCTTCGGCCCATTCTCAGCCTGGCCTTGAATCCCCTTCAAAGTAGCATTCGTCCCTTCTGAGCCATTTCCTACCCTCCCCAGGCTCTGCTCCATATTAGAGGGGACTGGTCCTGCAGGAGGGACTTTCTAGCTCCTGCCCCAGGTGCCCTGTAGCTGGGATAGGCTAATGGGGCACTGGCCAGAGACTAGAAGGTCTAAGAAGAAGCCTCTGTTTCCCCATGCTCTCTGTGTCCAGCCCTGACTGGGTCTCCTTGGTGGTACCCACCCCTCGGATAGACCCTCTCTGGTTCTGCCCCCCATTAGGCTGTCTCTGCTCTCAGGCTCTGGGAACCCCCACCCCCTGTCTTTGTCTCTCCAGCCCATGCATGGTAGTGGCTCCCATCTGCTGCTAATTTCTGGCTTTTCTTTTCTTCTTCTTTGGCTTCTAGAGTCCTCTGACACCTGTGAAACTAATTCTCTGCATTGAATTCCCTTTGCTGTAACACTTCAAGTGGTTTCTATTTTCTGTGCAGACCCTGGTGATATACACATGCCCCAACCCTATGTCTCATTCTGCTCTGTACCAGGAGCAAATTACCTCCTGTCAGTGCCACCAACACTGCATGTGTTGCATCAACAAATGATTGGTCTGTGCCATGTTCTGGTGATGCTTTCTCACCAGCTGCTCTTGCCAGGTGTCAGGGAAACCACAGTGAATGGAGCAGGGCACCTGTCCTTGGGCACGCACAATCGCAGAAATAGAAACAGATCAACGTGCTAAATACTGTAAGGGAAGTATATTCAAAGTGGAATGGGAGAGGGGCACCTAGGTGGCTCAGTGGGTTAAGCGTCCAACTTTAGCTAGGGTCATGGTCTCATGGTTCATGAGTTCACGCCCCGCTTCGGGCCCTGTGCTGCTAGCTCAGAGCCTGGAGCCTGCTTTGGATTCTGTGTCTCCTCTTTCTGCCCCTCCCCAGCTCATGCTCTATCTGTCTGCCTCTCTCTCTCTCTCTGTCTCAAAAATAAATAGACATTAAAACAAATTTTTTTAAATGGGATGGGAGAAGAGAATTGGGTGGTACAGGTGGTGGTTGGGAAGGAGATGGAAGGGTATTCCTTTCAGAAGTAACAGCCTGTGCAAAGCCATGAAGGCCTGAAAAACAATGGGCTCTGATACAAGTGAGGGTAGTCGTGGTACCTAGCTAACAGGTTTGTTTTCACTCAGTATAAATTTTCCACCCCAAAAATGCCATGTAGAATTCTACCAATCTATAAATACAGGGCAGGGCATTTTCCAGCTTGTACTGAAGGAGATAATCTCATTTTCCCAGTCCATGGCACTTTCTTCTTTCTTCCAAGACTCCTTCCTAAACTATTTTCAGGATGACAGTGTCTGTGGAACTCTGCGGTTTCCCGTGGAGAGTTCTCTGAAGGCTGTAAGGGTGGACAGCTTGGTGTGGTAGAAATGGAAGTCAAAGGGGGGCGCCTGGGTGGCGCAGTCGGTTAAGCGTCCGACTTCAACCAGGTCACGATCTCGCGGTCCGTGAGTTCGAGCCCCGCGTCAGGCTCTGGGCTGATGGCTCGGAGCCTGGAGCCTGTTTCCGATTCTGTGTCTCCCTCTCTCTCTGCCCCTCCCCCGTTCATGCTCTGTCTCTCTCTGTCCCAAAAATAAATAAAAAACGTTGAAAAAAAAAAAAAAAAAAAAGAAATGGAAGTCAAAGAATGTCGCCAAGCAGTGTGTAAGCAGGACAGACTTGGGTAGACAGGCAGGCCCACCACTGGTTAGCTGTGTGATGACAGGTTAATTGCTTTACCTGTCCAAGCCTACTTCTATGTGGGTATAATACCCACCCAGGGGAATCGGGGAATTATCTTGTAAAGCACATGTGCTGCTTACTCTGTGCTAGGCACTGTGCTGGAGTTTACAATTCATTAGCTCATTTAATCCTCAGATAATCCTATGAAAGGGGTACTACTATTAGCTCTAGTTTAGAGACTTGAAAACACTGAGGCTCAGAGAAGTTAAGGAATTTGTCCAAGGTCACACAGCAGTTGATAGGCAGAAACTTAAAAGTCCATTAACCATCGCTTGAATACTGTCCCGTGGCAGAGCATCGGCCTGGTGTCTTAGGAGAAGAACTTAGGTTCTTCTCCTTCCTACTGAATTTATGTTCCCTCCCTTCCCACTCCCAGAAAGCAGGAAGTGGAGTTACTGCCCCTAGGCCTCACAGCACCACCCACAAGTGCTAGAAACAGAAAATAAAAATAAGAGCAAGCCACAGGTCTTGATCTCAGGGTTGTGAGTTCAAGCCTCATGCTGGGCTCTGTGCTGACCGTGAAACCTACTTAAAAAGAGAGAGAGAGAGAGAGAGAGAGAGAGAGAGAGAGAGAGAGAGAATGAGCTATCGGCCATATTACTTGGCAATCAGTTCTGACCTTTGGAGATGGGTATTTTTAGGTATGAGGTGCATACCAAAAACTTCCAAAGCCAAAAGAAAACCAAAGAATCTCAATTCTGGAGAAAACTCACATCCCCATTGAAGATGAGGGACCCACAGTGCAGTGTTTTATGTGTTTTATGTGTTTTATGTGCAGCAACCCACAGTACAGTGTTATTTTATGAAACTCTCATACCAGAAGGAACACGTTGCACATATGTTTTGTAGATGTCAAAACTGGAGGCCTAACTCATACATCCACATCACCGGGGAGGGTCAAGGGTGAGGCCTGAACCCAGAGCTCAGGTCGGGCAGAAGTCCTCTGCAGACGGCATCATGAGCTCCTACTCCTGTGCTGTCTGAACTCCCACAAACAGGACCCGTGTTCTGCAATGCAGCCCGAGGGGCCGGCAGAGTCTTGGTGGTGTCCCAGTTAGACATCCTTCACTTCAAGCCCTTCCCCGAGGGGCCCCAGGGTGTGGTGCTCTGGCAGTGCTTTCTTTTTTCCTGCCCTGGGATTTAGCGCTCAGAGCGGGATTGTCGGGACACAGGGCCAGCTGCACCACGAGGCCTCCGTGCTAACATCAAAGAGTTAAGGGCAGGCCTGTCTGCACAAGCGCTTGCCCGCAGAGCCTGCACACATGTCACACGCGTACTCTTACAGCCCCTCCCCCGCCCCCCCCCGCTTCTATCCCACGCATCATACACACACGCATCCATACGTACCCATGTAACAGCCCCCACACTCACACACCCCACACCACACCCACTCATGCCTACCACGTGTCACACCCACACACCGCATCTCCTAGCCTTGCGTCACACATGCAAACCACGCACATAATGCACCACGCACGCCTTCTGTACACATACTCATAACTTATATACCCTACAGAATGCACACGCCAAACCTCACACCCGTAATCACGTACGTGTGCCTCACACGCATAAATGCTCTACACGCGCATCTGATACGCGTAAGTGCAACACACACACTACAGCGCATTGTCATACCTCACAGCCTTACACACACATGCTCACCACCCCACACATATATCCTTCGCATACACATGCCTAGCACACACGAGATGCATACGTACACCACGCGCAACCTCACGCTTTCCTGTAGCACACACATGCCATGCTTCACACTCCCACATCACACATACCACATACGTACGTACCTCACACACCACACGTAATACCACATTCACACACACACCACAGATAGATACCCACATCACACCAGACCACATACACAGAACACCGCAATCATATCACACGCATCCCCCTTCACACACACCATGTGTACCATATACAAGCCATACACACACACGCACACACACACACACACACACACACACACAGACCTTTGAGTTCATTCACGTCTAGGCTACGGCCTCAACCCGACAATACCCAATCATTCTGAGGAAAAGCCACAGACAGACCACCCCCAGGGGTTCTTTTTCTCTTCCCGCCATCATTATAGCCTTGTTGCTGGATGAATTAATTACAGAGTTGAAGAAACAGAAATTCAACTCCCACCCACCATCTCCCCGAAGTATCAACATTATGGACCTATTCATGAACTTCCAAATCCAAGGTGTGACCCACTTTGTCACTGTGCAGCAGGCACTCTGGCGGCCAGCCGGATTCTGTCTCTTTCATGTGGTGAGAAGTTACGCCTCCCGGCTCGGCCCTCCTCTCCAACGTCCACCTGGAGCGTGTCGCTCCAGAGGGAACCAATGTGTGTGTGGTGTCTGCATCTGGAGTCCCTGGTAGGGACGTCTGTGTGGAAGGGGAAGTGGGGTCCATTCAGGGTGGGCAGAGAATTCTTCCCATGGGTTTAGTTTACTCTTTGGTCAGATGGGGGGATGTTGCCTGCCGGGAACCAAAGGGCCAAGGCATTATGGTAACCATGTTGTTGAGCCTTTTTTGGTTATCTTTAGGATCGTTCCATTTTTGCAGTCATGTGCCATGGGGAGGCCACTCCTGACCTTGGTGCTGTCTTGTCTGCTTAGTGTCATCTACCTATTCATGAAATGGGCCTTATTCCACTTCGGGTGCTCTTCCCCCACAGGTCTGCTGCCTGGAGGTACTTCACTCCCCTTGGAAGGTCGTGCACAAACCGTATTAACCTACCTGTTTCAACAGCAGGTTAGAAGTGAATGACGTGGGCGGAACAAACGCTGTCATGCGTGGTCAGCCAGTGAGATGCCACAGGAGCTCCCCGACCAAGGCAATCCGCTGGGCTGTGCCTGTTGCCGACAGCAGGCCGTCCCACTGCTTTCCTGGGTGGGAACGAAGTTCTCTGGGCCAAAACTTCTCCAAGAGACCTTCTAAATTTCCCTAGGTGTGCCTCCCCACAGATTCAGGGAAGGCAGTACGAGAAAGTTCTGCTTTCTCCACAGCCCCGTAGGGCGCGTGCTGTCACATGGGAGGCAAAATGTGGAGCCAAAGTAGGAGAACCGAGCTGAATGGTATAACTATTTGTTATGTTTGGTTCAGCACTTCAAAGGCTATTAGCTTTCATTAGGGGCCAAGTCAAGACGCTCTAGATAATGCTTAAAGCAGCAGTTTCTAGATTTGCCATAAATGTGAAGTGGGTGGTCGTGGCAACCTTCAGGCTGTTGAGGGAAATTTGAAGTGGTGGGAGGAGAAATGCAGGGTAGGAAATAGGTAGCAACACTTCTTAGCAGGTGAAAAAAAAAAAAATGGGAGAACGGCGTCTGAGAGGTCGTTGGGGCCGGTGAGGGATGGAAGTGACCGCCATCCAGGAGGGTGGCCTGGGTATTATTCAGGTCTGCAGTGGTGAGGTAGTTTTGGTAGTGACCTTCACTTCCTTGAGACTAGGTCCCTCCTTGATAAGCCAATTTCATTTCGTTTCAACACCTTCCACATTTTCTCCTGACCCACCTCTGTCAGCGTTCATATAAAGTTTCAGTCTAATTGCCAGCTAGTTGACGTGCGTCCGTCTTGAACTCAGGGCCCCCAGGCCCACAGTGAGGAGGCAGCCAGATGGCTCTTAAATGTCTTGTGAAGGAGCTCGGCCAGAAACTCGTAGGAGAAGGTTCCTGCAGTGCGGCCTGGCCTGTGGTCACATTTCTGAATGTAGCCTCCCAAGAATTGTAGGGTGGGCTGAATAATCCTGCTTCCTGAGGGCGTGTATGTACCATGCATCCCCTGATTTCAAGGAAAAACTCAGGAAATATGTGGTCCGAGGAGAAAGGAGCCTCAATAGGGTTTTTGTTGTTGTTATTTTGCAAGGATCTTGAAGTGAATGCCCACAAACTGCCCACACGATGAATAGCAGCATTCATTTCCCAGGGCAGTGAGGCCAGAGCTGTGCCTGCTGGGAGATCCTGCCTTCCTTCGGCCTCCGGCTACCTTCAACTCCACCGCCGCTTTTCCCTGACAGGGGCCTGGGGTGGTGTGAGCTGGAGCGGATGAGCAGATACCAGGAGCTTCTTCCCCCTGATCCCTGCTCCGACACTGGCTCCTTTTGGCCGTGGGCCATTTGCTTGGCTACTTCACCTCAGTTTCTCCATCTATAAAATGGGGATAATGGTGTTTACTTTCTTACCTCATGAGTATTATGGGAATTAATTACTGTTTGTAAAGTGCTTTGAAGATGAAAAGTGTAAGGTGGCATCATCATTATTATTACGAAATATCTTCCACTGTTACCGACCAAGTTCTGCCAGATTCAAGGGAGCATCTCAGTCTGAATTCCAAGTATGACCCTCACAGCCCCCCACACATGTGCGCGCGCGCGCACACACACACACACACGGGCGGCTTCAGTGGAATAGCTGGACATGGAGAACAAACCACTTTCACCTAGAAAGGGCCCTTCCTATTTATGGAGTGATGGTAGTTAGGGAATGTGGTGTGAGAAGGGGTGGTGACCAGATGCCCAAATATACAATGTGATCTGTTACGTCTATGATTAAACAAGAGCAGAGACAGCCATTTTTCCACTTCACTCCTGTGCTCCTGATGTACAATATGGATGCTAATGACACCTTCTTATGGAGAATTTTTGTCTTTAGTCTTGTGGTACATAACACTTTGGATGTGCACAATCTATCTGCTACTTTGACCTTCACGAAGAAGTGCCCGTGCCAAATTGCCTTTCGTGGGGGGCGGGGGGTGGGGGGCAGGGCACAGAAAACAAAGAATATTCTCAGAATTTCAAAGTCTCCTAAAATATATGAGGTCGTCCCTTTTCTCCAATGGGTGTAATCTGAC
The DNA here is from genome assembly GCF_046562875.1 of Panthera onca. Classification (NCBI taxonomy): domain Eukaryota; kingdom Metazoa; phylum Chordata; class Mammalia; order Carnivora; family Felidae; genus Panthera; species Panthera onca. The sequence goes on from NC_138342.1 coordinate 90,664,641, forward strand.
TTTTGGGGATGTTTAGATGCAGAAAATAAAGTTTTGTCAAACTGCCTCTTTGGGGGGTTCTGGTAGTGTCCCTTGGCTGATTGTGGGAATCTTTTCTCATTCTCTTTATCTGTATCTGGTTGAACAATGGTTTGTGTAGCAGGTTGTGCTTGTTAATGGGGCTGAGTTACGTAGGGATGCCGGGGGCGAGATTATTAAAGAAAAATGGGTCTAAACTGTGGGGGGGGGGAGGGGAAATATTGCATTAGAGTATATATCTGACTCCTGTGGATGATCTCTTTAAAAGTTCTAGGTTTCTAATGCAGCGTATACAAAATATATGTAAATTTAATTTTACTATTAAAGAAAAATAGGCAGCATCCCAAATTCCAGAAGATACCATTTATGATTATGCTGTTTGTTTATACAATCATCTAGGTACCTCTTCTCCTAGTAGAGTAATTATATGTAGGAAGCCAGGAGGTAACTATGTGAATTACCCCAAAGGGCAGGAACACTAGGTGGGGAGCCAGCCAACACAAATTATTTATTCAAATGGAGTGTACAAAGTCTTCCCAGTTGATGGCAGATTGTGTTCTTGAAATGGGGATTGAAAATCCAAAAGCTATAAGTCAAATGTAATTTTTAAAAAGAAACAATGGCATGACAGGAAATTATGTCCCTATTTACAGGTGTAATGGCCAATTTGGTTTTTTTATTATAAAAGTAATTCATGCTCATTATTTTAAAAATTAAGAAAAAAGAAAAGATCTTTTACATTTAAAGTATCCATAATTCTTCTGCTGTGATGTAACCACTGTTCATGTCTCAGTACCAATATTCTTCCAGAACTTAGAGATATATAAAACAAAACTGAACACAGGTTTAGTAATATTTTTTATACACTTATTATAACATTGCCCTACACCAACAAAATAAATTTATTTTAGTGTGGATTGGTAGGATTACAAGTAAGGGTGCAATATATCATCATATGCTTATTGGCTATACATATGTTTTTTTTCTGATTTGAGTTTCCTATTCATGTTCTAAGCCCGTATTTTTTCAAATGTAAAGTTCATGTTATTATTATTATTATCAATAATTTGTTAGGTATTTTTAAAAAATAAAGACATGAACATATTTTCCAAATGTTTTTCTAATTTGTCATTTTTACTTATAATTTTGTTTATAGCATTTTCTTATATTTTGACTTCAGAGAGAAAAAGGCTTAATTTTTTTTAATGTTTTTATTTATTTTTGAAGGAGAGAGAGAGAGACAGAGATGAGCGGGGGAGGAGCAGAGAGAGAGGGAGACACAGAACTCCAGGCAGGCTCCAGGCTCTGAGCTGTCAGCACAGAGCCTGATGAGGGGCTCGAACTCACGAACTGTGAAATCGTGATATGAGCCGAAGTTGGATGCTCAACCGACTGAGCCACCCAGGGGCCCCAAAAGGCTTAAATTTTGTATAATCACATCTATAAATCTTTTCCTTTATGATTTTTGCCTTGGTGTCATGCTTACAAAACTTCCTACACTCTAAAATTATGTAAATATTCACCAATAGCTTAGCCTAGAAGTATGTATGTGTTTAGTCCTTCTCAAATTATTTGTGTGTATCTGTTAGGGAGACTGGAAATACTTGGTTATTTTTGGTGGACATAGTTCTAGGAATATCTTTCTGTTTTGTTATTTTTTCCCCCTCATTTCCATTTTTCTTTCTTTTTTTCTTCTTCAGAGTAGGCAAAAGCAGAACTTGATTATCTGTGACCTTTCTGTGGCTTTCTTGGACTTCCTTTTTATTAGCACTAGCTCCCTCCTTTTTACAGCAATGATGGGGTAAAAGTTCCATCTGTCTTGAGGCTGCACAGCCCATTCCCCATACACGGAGAATTTTCACCTCCTGAACCTTCTGTATGTTGTGTGCCCCATCCATGTGGCTTCAAAGTCTCTTTTAACACCCAAGCTTAAGGCTTGAATTGAATCCTGAATCCATAGGCTAGAAGCATTTCCTACCCTTGGCTGGCCACACCTAGTGCTCAATAGCCCCTCACAGAGCATCACTCTGTCTCCAACTCTGGATTCCAGTCTTGGCCTCTACTGCCAAGCTATGAGATCTGGAGCACCATTCATTTAATCTCTCTGAACTCCAGTCTCCTCATCTGTAAAATGGAATTAATAATAACCTTCCTTGGCCAGTTCACAATACTACTGTAAGGATCAGATGAGATCATGGTTGTAAAAGTGCTTAGTAAGCTGTAAAGCAATATACAAACATAAGATGTTATTATTTCCCTTTTATTTGACATTATAAAGGATTAAATATGATGTGTGACTATAAAGTAATAAGAATCACTTTTTAAAGTAATATGCCAGACTATAAACACCCAGAGAAGTGCAAGCCTTTCAGGACGCCTCGACCTAGCTTCTCTGCTGTTATCCATGCCCAGGACGTGTTCTTCACTGCTTTTGTGTTTGGGAGAGTCATAGACATTCTCCCTTGGTATGACATTTTCTGCCTCGTTTACCTACTTCACCCTTCCCCTTCTCCCGCCTCCTTTCTTCGAACCTCCTGCTCAGAGGCCCTAAAGGGGGATAGAGGCAATGAGAGTGAGATCTTAGGGAATGGGGATGTATGGGAGTAGGACTAGTCTACATGACCAGACTGAATGTGGCTGCCAGGGAGAGTCATTAGGGGTTCATCTCAGGAAAAAGACTGGCTTAGACACATTTACGTGCTGTTTGTTGCAGCTCTACCTTTAGGATACAGGCAAATTCACGGTCTGCAGGACTCCTCAGAGAGTGAGTCTCACTCTCTGCTGAAGTCTGTCCAGTCTCATTAGAGAGCATCTGTAGAATTGTAGGGAACTGCACTGGAATAAAAGTAAATAAACCTGAGTTCTGGTTCTGGCTCTTCAATAACTGAGTGACTGAGTGACATTGGACACTTGGTTTCAGTTTCTTCACTCTCAAAATAAGAACATTGAAGGTCCTTAATGTTCCTTTCACCTTGACAGTATTAGGATTCCAGAAGCCTTCCTCATCATGGTTGTATGGAGGTACAGGCCATTTCCTACCTTTGCAACTTTGGGCAAGTTGTTTAACCTGTCTGAGTCTCACTTTCCTCACCTTTAAAATGGGGAAAGTATCTACATCTTATAGGATGTGTCAATGTAGGTTCATCACTTGTAACGAATGTACCACTCAGGTAGTGGACATTGATAATGGGCAGGCTATGCACACATGGAGGTAGGGGACATATGGGATAGCTCTATAACTTTCTCTCAATACCCTAAAAATACCCTAAAAAATAAAGTCTTAAAGCTAGGAAATGATCTGTGCTTCCACGATTGTAAAAAATACGATGAGGAAGGCCACTGGAATCCTAGCTCTACATAAACCCCTGTATGAGTAGTACAGAAAATCTTGTTGTTTTGAAAATTATTTCATTTCTGTTGAAGGATGTAAATCTGAAAAAAAATAACATTGTCTCTATTTGCAGATGTCTGTATAGAAAACCCCAAAGAGTCTACAAAATAACTTCTAGAATTAGTGAGTTCAACAAAGTTTGCAGAATAAAAGGTCAGTATAAAAAAGTTAATTGTATGCCTGTTTCTATAAGGAAGAATTGAACTTCAAAATAAGAAATATATACAGCATATACGATTGCAATAAAAAAACTAGTGAGGTATAAATATATCAAAATATGTACAGGATCTGTATGTTGAAATCTTCAAAACAATGATGAAATAAATCAAAGAAGATATGCATAAATGGAGTGATATTTCATCTCAAGGGTTGGAAGATGTATTGTTAAGATGTCAATTCTCCTTAATCTATAGATTCAAAATTCTAGGAAAGTTTTTTTATAGATATCGAAAAGCTGGTACATACACATGTGGAAAGACAAAGGACTCAGATTAGTTAAAACAACTTTGAAGAAGTTAAACAAAGTTGGAGGACTCCCATTACCCAATTTTAAAACTTACTTTAATGCCAGCGATTAAGACAATATGGAATTAGGAAGAGCACAGACACATAGACCAATAGAACAGAATAGAGGGCTGAGAAATAACTGATCCACATAAATATAGTCAACGTGTTTCACCAAGGTGCAAAGACAATTCAATGGAGAAAAGATAGTCTTTCGACAAATGGTGCCAGAACAATTAGGCATTCATGTGCAACAAAAAGAATCTCAACCTATAACTTACATACTACACGAACACTCAACTACATTACTCAAATGCATCATAGATCTAAATGTGAAACTATAAAACTTCTAGAAAAAAATAGAAGAAAATCTGTGTGGCCTTGGGCTAGGCAGTTTTCAGCCATAACACCAAGAACACAATTCACAAAGAAAAAGTTGGTAACTGAACTTAATCAAAAGTTAAAACTTTTGCTCTATGAAAGACACTGTTAAGAGAATGAAAAGACAAGCCATATATTGGGGAAAAATATTTGCAAATAACATTTCTAGCAAGGATTTGCAGCCACAATCTATAAGGAACTCTTAAAACTCAACAGTAGGACAACAATCCAATTGAAAAATGGTCAAAGATCTAAACAGACATAATGCTGAAGCTGTACAAATGGCTTATGAAAAGATACTCAATATCACTGGGAAATGCAAATTCAAACAACAATAAGATACCAGTACACATCTGTTAGAATGGCTAAAGTCTACGGGTGCCTGGATGGCTCAGTCAGTTGAGCATTTGACTCTTGATTTCATGATCCCAGGGTATTGAGATCAAGCCCGCCATTAGGCTCCATGCTAGCATGTAGCCGGCTTAGGATTCTCTCTCTCTCTCTCTCTCTCTCTCTCTCTCTCTCTCTCTCTCAACAACAACAACAACAACAACTGGCTAAAATCTAAAAAACTGGCATTATCAAATTCAGAGCAACAGGAACTCTCTGATTTATTGCTGATGGGAATACAAAATAGTATGCCGCTTTGGAAGAGAGTTTGCAGTTTCTTATAAAGTTGAACATAGACTTACCATATGACTCCACAGTAACTCTCCTCGGCATTTATCTAAATGATCTGAAAATTTATGTCCACACAAAACTTCCATGCAAATGTTTATAGCAGCTTTATTCATAATTGTCAAAAAACCAAAGTTCCTTCAATAGGTGAGTGGAGAAACAAATGTAGGATATCTATATAATGGAATACTACCCAGCAATAAAAAAAGAATAAAGTTATTATTCCACACACCAACATGAGTGAATCATAAATGCATTTTACAGGTGAAAGAAACCAGACCATAAAGATTACATACTGTGTGATTCAATTTATATGATATTCTGGAAAAGGCCAGAATTATAGGTATGTCTTTAGATCAGTGGTTGCCAAGGGAGGGAGGAGAAAAGTGTTGTATCAAGGGAAGCACTGGGAATTTTCTTTAATGTTTATTTATTTTTGAGAGAACAAGTGTTTGCGTGCATGAGGGGGGAGGGGCAGAGAGAGGGGGGTACAGAGGATCCAAAGTAGGCTCCATGCTGACAGCAGAGAGCCTGATGCGGGGCTCGAACTTACAAACTGTGAGATCGTGACCCTAGCCGAAGTTGGATGCCCAACTGACTGAGACACCCAGGTGCCTCAGCACTGGGAATTTTTTAGGGTGATTAAACTAATCTCTGTGGTACTGTGGTGGTATATATATGATTCTACACATTTGTCAAAACCCAGAGTATTTTGCAATAATAGTGAACCTTAATATATGCAAATTTTTAAAAATTAAGGGGTCAAGAGATCTAAGAATAGAATGTAGATTCTGACAACAGAATATACTCCCAATACATGGCATAACCTCACTGAAGAAGGTGAAGAGAAAAAGGTCTTGACCTAAGTACCTTTGGAAAAATGTGCTTTAACAAAAAACTGTAAGTCAAAAAATATAAAGGGAACTGAACATAAACATTGTGTTCTAGGTGGCAAGGTTGTTTCTCATGGGGTTTGAGTTAACAATTCTGAAACTGCTGTCTCTGTTTACTGGAACTGAATAAATAGATAACCAGATAGCAGATAGTGGAAGCCAGTTTCTTACGGTTGGAGAGGGAGGTAACAGATAACCAAGAAAGGAAAGCTGGAATGAACTATGTGGTAATGGATGAGAGTTGGAAACGTAAATATGAACTCATATGGTTAGTTCAATATAGATATGGATGAATAAGTATAGGAATGATTATAGATATGTATACATACATGGATTAATATACACATGTGCACTTCCTAAGTCTATCTGCTGGAAGGGACTAGAAGTAATAGCACTGCAGTAGCAATGAGCCACCTGTTGCCCAGACCTTGGTTTCTGATACTGTTCTCCAATAAAAGGAACTAGGGATCCCAGGAAAAATGGCTAACTGTAGGGCTGAGACAGGAAATACACAAGATGAACCTGGGACAACTTTTAGTGCCAAGAAGGAAGAAGTGCTCAAAAACCAAAGGATGGAGGCATGTCAAAGTGACACAGGAGCCAACCTGAAAGAGCACACGATAGCCAAAACTGTGACAATGTCAACAATAAAATAAAGTGGTGTTGGATTATAGCTCCAAGTTGAAAACAAATAGCCTTGAAGCCATACTGATACAAATAAATGACTGAAAGGGGCTCCTGGGTGGCTCAGTCCACTGTGCGGCCAACTCTTGACTTTGGCTCAGGTCATGATCTCACAGTTCGTGGATTCGAACCCCGCATTGGGCTCTGCACTGACAGTGCAGAACCTGCTTGGGATTCTGTCTCCCTTGTTCTCTGTCCCTCCCCCGCACATGCACGCTCTCTCTCTCTCTCAAAATAAATAAATAAAGTTAAAAAAATAAGTAAACAACAGAACAAGTAAATACATGAAGAAGAGAGAAATCTCTTATACAGAAAAATTCCCAATCATTAACATAGCTTCTTCTCCATCCAGGCGGTGAAACTCAACTCCATCCCCTTGAGTGAGCTGTGCTTAGCGAAGTGCTTCCAAAGAGAAAGAAATGAAAAGAAGGAAAAAGTAACTTTACAGTGAAGAAACCTGGCAATTACTACTTCAACCAGGTGATCAAAGGTACCGTGATCAGTGATCGGTCATGTTGATAGCATGCACTCCTGATATGAGCGGGTGTGATGAAAATGGGACTTCACCTCCACAGTCTCACTCCCCAAACCCACAGTCCTAGCTCAACCATGAAAAATAAAATCACACAAATCCAAGTTTGGGGGCATTCTACAAAATATGTGACCAGTACTCTTTTGATGCCAACACCATAAAAACAAAAAAGGTCTGAGAACCTGTCATGGTCAAGAGGAGAACGAGGAGATACGATGACTAAATGTAAGGTGGTATCTTGGATTGGAATCCTGGTACAGAAAAAGGACATCAGGGAAAAATTAGTGAAATCTGAATAAAGTGTGGAGTTTAGTTAACAGTGATGTGGTGATGTTGTTTCAGTGGTTGTAACAAAGGTACCATAGCAACGTCAGTGTTAGCAATAGAGGAAATAGGTCCAGAGTATATGGACACTCTCTGTACTACTTTTGTAACTTTTCTGTGAACTATTCTAAAATAAAGCATTTGTTAAATTTAAAAACACATAGGGGCACATGGGTGGCTCAGTCGGTTAAGCATCTGACTTCAGCTCAGGTCATGATCTCACAGTTCATGGTTCAAGCCCCGCGTCAGGCTCTGTGCTGACAGCTCAGAGCCTGGAGCTTGTTTCAGATTCTGTGTCTCCCTCTCTCTCTGCCCCTCCCCTACTCGTACTCTGTCTCTGTCTCTCAAAAATAAATAAAAACGTTAAAAAAAATAAAAAAAACACATTGAAGAAAAATATTAATTGCATAGGATACATTATTAAAAAGGATGTATATAACTAATATGTGAATGTGTGCCAGAGGAAAACCAGATGTGTGTGCATGTTCAGAGACGTGACTTATTTCTCCTTTCTGCTTGTCTGTGTTTTTCAAATGCTGTATCTTACAACAAACAGGTATTACTTAAATAATTTAAGAAGCTATATTCAAATAAGTCAACGGGAGACCATGAGACCGAGCAGTGCAAAGAGAGGAGATGGTCTCCTCCTGAGAGAACAGAGGCTATGTTTTTAGACAAGCATCTTTGGTCCGACTCAGGAGACGATAATTTTTAGCCACGGATCCCTGAGTCTCCATGATCATTATTTCTGAGCGACAGTGAAGATTGGTTCCATCTTTTGTTTTCCTACATTAGGAGAACAGAGACTAACTCAAGCAAGGCCACATGGTTGGTTAGTGTGCTAAGCACTCCAAATGTGTTTTGTTTGCACTACACCTTGTTCCAAAACCATTTGAATTTGAATGCATTTAGGTGAGGCCTCTTCTCTCTTGTTTTGACTATAAGAAGCTCAGTTCACATGATGCTTCTTTAACTGCCTGGCCCCTGGAGGAGTTACTTTGCAACAGTTGATGGAGGTAAAGCAGCAGAAATGAAGAACTGTGTATAGGGTTAGGAGTTCTGAGATTAAATGAAGAAAAAGCCACTTCTTTTTAATTTCAAGAAGGGAATAAAACGGAAATTCTTATCCTTGGGGGTGGGAGGTGGGGAGGATGAAGATCCAGCAGGCTGTGTGCATGTCACCATCTCTGTGAACAGAGCCCTTGGAATTGTGCAGTGTGCAGACTGTGTAGCTGTATGCAGCAGCTCTGACTTTCCCTCTTTAACAAACTGTAAAAATAGTGTATTTTATAATGTGGTTTAACATCCTATTTAAATAAAGTGTGGCTTTGAGGAACATCTCAAGTCACAACTCCTTTCAGTCATTATCCTCATCATGATCTCATAATACTTATTGAACATTTACTACATACCAGACTCTATGTTGACTCATTTGTTCCTTAGACTGGCCCTAACCAAAAGTTCTAATGTTATCCCCATTTTGCAGATGAAAAAATTGAGACTTAGAGAAATTAATTTTCCCAAGATTATGTTATAAAGCAGGGATCTGAATCCAGCCAGTCTGACTCTCGCTCACCTTCTTAACCAGCCCACCCTATGACTTCTCACAAAAATCTTTCCTCTCTTCTTCCATGAACAGCACAATATTGGGTTCCAGTTTAGTAGTAGGGAACTCTGTCTGAGGTGCAATACATTTATGAAGATATTGGAGATAATTATTTTGTTTCATTTAGAAATAATTGCTATTTTAACACTTCATTCATTCATTCATTCATTTTGAGAGAGAGCATGAGCAGCGCATGGGCTGAGAGAGAAGGAGACAAGATCCCAAGTGGGCTCTGTGCTATCAGCACGGAGCCCCACACACGGCTCAGATTCATGAACCATGGGGTCATGACCTGAGCCAAAGTCGGGCGTTTAACTGACTGAGCCACCCAGGCACCCCAGAAATAATTGCTACTTTAATCTATGTGACTAATTGATTTTTCTGTATCAGTAAATTATAATAACATATATTGCCACTAATAATTTTGTCATTCATTTACTTAGGTGAAAGTAACTATAATTTGACCTCTCATTTTTACTCCCGTGTTAAATTTTGCTTTTCAAATTGCATTATTTTCTTGATTATTTTCCATAATGCAATATTTTAATATTTGTCATGTATGCTTTTTTATATAATGGCTTATGATAGAGGTCGGTGTTTAGAATTTCCTATCATCATAGCTATCTCTTTTGTCTTAAGAATTGATGTAGCTCTTTCTAAACTGTTAGGTATCTGGCCAAACTTTGGTTATTTAGATACTAATTATATTAAAATCTATCAGCTAATCTTCCTACTTAATCTTCTTCTGCAATGGGCAACATAACCCAATGGATTTCCAAAGAGGGCATATTGAAACACAGATGGTTTTTTGGTCTCTCTCAGGGAAGTCAAGTGCTTAGGGAAAACTAGAGAATTATAGTATGTGAAAAGGGAAGAAGGAGTGTGTCCAAGAAAACAGTGTCAAAGCTGTCGAGTTTAGTGCCTAAAGCAGCAAGTCTGCAAAGGTTTCCTGTGGTCAAAGTCAAGGCCAAGAATTTCACCGATGGCTGCATTTATATCACCTTTTGAATGTGCAGGACAGAAACTGCTACCAAGAATACACCTCTGCTTCTCAGGTTCTCAAAAGTGAGGACCTTTCCTCTCCTCAGTAAACACTTCCTCCATCAATGAGCTGAACATATTCTACTACTTTGATTAACTCTCAGATCCGTATCTCCAGGTAAGCGCTCTTTCTTGTGTCCAGCTGTTTACTATCTCCCTCACTTGGATGCCTTACCGGGACCTCGAATTCTTCCAACACCAAGCTTGTCGTCTCCATCTCCCCCTCCCCCCCCCACACCCATATGATGATAACAACCAGAACAACAACCACAACTCAATTCTACCTCATATATTTCCCATTTACAGCCTGGAAAGGCCAACCAGCCAACAAATTGGCCCTCTCCTTCAATCTACAAACACACCTAATTACCAATTCATGACGATTCTACCTCCTCCATATCTCTCACATCTGTCTCTGTCTCTTACCCCCAGGGCCATCTTGTGCTCCTGTCCTTGTGTCTGCACTATGGGCACCTTGACCACAGACAGTGTCTAATCTAGAGCTGAAACAGTTAATGGGCCCCTATGCCTATTACCCAGATAGCACCCAACAAAATGTCTGTTTGTTGTTGAAAAGAAGGAGAAATTAATGAACTGTCAGAGACAATATTATGGAAAATGTGCTTGGTTTTGGCCATTAGAATCCAAAGTGGAGAGATTTTGTTTTCTTTTGTTATGACCCTCCCATCTAAAGCTTTAAAAGAATTTTGGAATATTTCTTGGATTTATCCGAAAGAATTTTCCCTAAACTTTGTGACTATGTGAACATTAAATTTCGAGTATGTGCATTTATTTCTAAGCCACTTAATCATCTGTGCTTCTGGGAAAGGCAATTTGTATCTATCTCTCCTGACTCCAGGCTTGGGCCTTTAGGTATGGTCTCTAATAGCCTTCCTTAACCAATTCGGAGATAGAATTAAACCCTAATTGCTGTAAGGTATCCATTGTTTAAATTGAATTAACTTCTCTTCTGTGCATCTTCAAGAATGGCACCAGCTCTCTGCCATCTTGGGGAGGACTGAGAAAATAGCCACTCAAATCATTCTCTGTTTTGTGGTTCACAAGAAGAACTCCGGTGGAGAAAAGCATTAGTGTTTCAAAAGAGGCCTGAGGGAAAATTTCTCATAGGCTGACCAGAGATTGAGAGTCTCTAAATAATAGGCCAGTCTTACGTTTCCTTCGCCAGCTGGTTCATTCACTGCCTCTTGCTCCTTGAAAGCCAGAAAACCCCACTAGCCATGGATATGATGCCAGAAAAATACCCTTGCTCTTTATCTTCCAAGTCTTTTTTAAATATTCTGCCAACATTTTTAGCCTTGGAGTTGGAAATTTATTTTTAAAAAATGCAACCTTTGCTTCATTTTGAAACTCTTTTTGCCAGGAACAAGGCTGGCATGAAAGGAATAGGCATCAGGGAAAGCTGTGTTTTCTTTTGCTTCTCTTTGAATAAGAATGGGTAGGAGCTGTGATGGTGGACATGAAAGTCCGCCCTTTACAACTGACCTCCTTTGAAAGGCCTTTCCTTGACCTCAGTTCCCTAGGAAGAGGAGGGTTGCTAACAGGAATATCACAAGGTTCCATTGATGAAATGTTGCTCCAACCAAACCATGTATGATGACAACTAGTGGGTGGAAAAATTTCCCCCAAATCTGGACTGGCTATCCACCCTCCAAGTTACTTCACTGTATGCCAAAAGGTTATCTGTGAGGAACTAGGAAAGGAAGTGTATTTGAAAACATCACTGGGACTTGTATACAACATCTTAAGGTGTTTGATCCTTTTATGAACTGTTGACAGCTTTTTTGCCATTGAAGTCTATGTGAGAGTTGCCAGCCAAGCAAAAGGAGGAAGCAGGGCCAGAGTGCTTGACCAAAGAACCCCTGAGAGTTGGTTAGATCACAAGATGCGAGACAACCAGAGAGAGGGAATAACCCAGAATTCCAAGAAAAGCTGAGGCATCTGTATTAGCAGTTTCAACAAGACCTATTCTGGCCATCCAAATGTATCCCTTTTCACTTCTAGTATCATATGCATTCATTCAAGGATCCATGCAAATGGTAATTCCCAGAGCACCCAGAGAAGTATATAGTAGCTGAGGATTATTTATAATCACGACAGTGCACAAACTCTGTGTATCAATCAGTCCATTGCCAAGCAAACTCATGTGAGTTTCTTAATGCCATGACAATTGCTTACTTGGGATAGTAAGTCTGCTTAATTGGGATATATTTACTACTGCTCTGGCTAAGGTGTCCTTCCCCAGCTTCTGGTGAGTCTGTCTGCACTTTATAAGTTTCTCTTACTCCTTCCCATGTGGGAAAGTGTCCCGAGTTGTGGCTCCTGCCTGAGACTCCATCACTGTTACTAGATTAACAAGCCATGAGTTGGAGGCCTTTATGTTTAAAAATGCGTATGTCATATCCATGCTCAGTACTGACTCTAGTATATAATAGGCAGTTATAAATCAATAATAAAACAAAGTTATCCTCATTAGTATGGAGAAAAGAATCTTTACTCAAGCCTTCTCATCCATCACTCCTACTCTTAATCTTGGTTTCTATCCCCTCTTCATTGCTCCCTTTTTAGACATAATCTTTCCAACACAGGCTTTGCATTTCTCCTGCAGCTCAGCTCACAGCTTAGACTCTATATAACACATAGCTCTTCCCCACAACTCTCTCTGCAGCTCTTTTCAAAAACTGATCTTGTACCATCATGGTTATCTGAGTTATGCTCCCATTAGTGGCCCATTTTATATGAGCACCCACAGACATTGAAGTAAATACACACTTCCTTTTCACTGCTGTCTCCTGATCATTATTTTTATCACACAGAGCCCCTCCATCAGCCAGACCATACCATGGCGAAATGATTCCATTTGTGCTATAAATTCCTACAATCTTAAGAGGATCAATAGTCTTAAAATTATATTGTAACAGTCACACTGATGTTATAGACGGCCAAACAACAGCACAGAGTAAATAAACAACTTTTCTGGAGACATTCACAATTTGGGGACGGGGGGCCATGAGTCCTACATTTCCAAGGCTGTGTTGCAACCACCTGACCACACTCAACAACCATAGGGTTTCTTAGAAAAGCCTGATTTCCTTCCAAAACAATCTGCTTTAAAAAAAAATCCCCCAAAACAACTTAATTATTTTTTTTGCTTCATTCAATAGGCCTCAAATTATGTTTATTTTTTTAATAAGTTTGACTCATTTTCATATTAAATTGCTTGATCATTTCTTTTAAGTTAGTAAGGAGTTTCTGTGCTTTGAAGTACAGTTTTTGGTTTTTTATTCCCCTTCAGGGTATGACAAACTATTACATTGTCTTGAGAATAAACTGGATCAGAGAGGGAGAACAAGTGGAGCTCAGAAACATGATTTCTAAATAACAATTCCCATGTGAATGCTCCTACAGCATTTCCCTTTTACTCATGTTTTTGTGTTGGTGTTTTTGTTGTGGTCTAGACTAGGGCAAAAAATGAAATAGTAGATCCAGATGTGAAATATATCTTTTGAAACTGATGTAGGCATATACATATATAGTCAAAAGGCAATAGAGCCTCAACATTTCTGTAGGTAAAGACCCCCAGATAAGGAGACAAGGAGTAGTGAAGGGACCTCATCCTTATGGATCTCACAAGTAGCTTTTTTTAAAAAAAGTGCATCTTCTTTATTACATAAATGATGACATTGGTAGGTTTTTAGTTTAAGTTACATCCTTGTAGATCTTAATTTCTATGGTCTGGAAGAGAGTGTGTCATGGGTAGAGAAACAACAACTTCAGGGTCAACAGATCTGAGCTAAGACCTGACACTAAGCTGTTGACCTTCAACAAGGAATTTTTCCTTGCTGAATTTAAGTTTCTCCCTAAAGCAGAAACAAAAAAAACCTACTTGACAGGGTGACTGGGTATTAAAATGAGATTATGTACATAGCACAGAGGGCTGGGCACACCTGGGTCCAGAGCTCAAAGGCAAATGAGAAAGAAGTATCCTCCAGCCCACCACATTCCTAGAGAGCACTCACAAGATTGTGGCTACTCTCTCTGGTCAAGCGCACAATGGTGCCCCCTGCTGCTAAGGCAGCTGACCCAAAGGCAGGAAGTTTTGCAACTATCAAATTTAGCAGGGATTAGTAAACGTCTCAACAATAAAACAGCCTATATCGCTACATAATACTCTGTGCTCCATGGATATTTAATGTACAAAAGCATCAACTGGATGACTAGATCTAGTTGGGTGAGGTGGACAACCAATGCATAGTCTCCTACTGGGCTGTAAAACCCATGGGGCAGGCACCATATGCGTTCTACTCAACTACTCTATCTCCAGAACTTAGCATAATTCCCCAGCCATGGTAGATAGTAAACATTTTGTTGAATGACTGAATTAATGAGTCCAGCCATAACCCAAGAAGATGTCATGACTTGATCTCTTAAAGGTTTTTCCCTATGGAAAAATGAAAAATTATCTGGAAAATTCATTTCCCCATATTTTAGTAGGATCAGAGAAAGATTGTTAATCACTTTGCTACTCTGAATACGGCTTTTTCTCTTCTTCTACCCAGTGTCATTGAGTAGACCAGGGTTTCAAACTTCACTTTGAGAAAGATGTGGATTATAACCTCTTCAGTTTTGATCTTGTTTCCAAACCCAATCTGTTACTACCTTACTTCTTGATTCCTGTTGACTAGAGACAAGAACAGTAGAAGTAGATGTCAGATGAAACAAATTCTACAATGGTTCTACCATCAGAGAACATTTATTGAAATCTTTGGCATGAAGGGATCAGTACTGAGGAACACTAGTGGTTCTTGGGCTTCTAAGTGGCTGGCGTATTTTCAGTCCTGAACAAGAGAAGCGTGTCAGAGGGCACTGGCAAGAACTGATATTTTTAAAACGTTCCCTAACTGTACCATTAGCCAGGATGGGTGTAACTGAGTCAGAGGCCAGAAGAGCCAGAGGAAAAGGAAGGAAGCAGGGTGTGTTAGCCACATGACTAAAGTGATAGGGCATATGTTCTTAAGCAGGAAAAGACGTGTAGGCTGGACAAAAATGTAAACACTGGTGGCGTTTGGAGTATTCAGGAGGGCTGGGAATAAAAAACTCCGGGAGTCTAGCGAAAAAGGAAGGGTGGCTTTGATGTGGAACAGATTTTCAACTGTAGCAGAGTTGCCATCTCTTGTGGTTGCCGGAGAATATTTAAAGGAAAACTAAAAGGGTTTCCTTTGCTTAGGGGCGGCTTGCAAGGGGAAGAATCCTAAGTGTTTTCAGGTTGAAGGAGAAGACGCCATTAAGAATCTAATGGAAACAACACATCTGGTCAGTAACCACCAAATGCTACCGGGCTGTTTGGCAACTAGCGGACCTCTAGTTTGATATCTGGCAACCTCTGTGGTAGTGAAGATAGCTGAGGAGTCTGGAAGATGTCCCTCACCAGCTAAAACTGGGTTGCTGGGTGGGCTTCCTCAACCAGTGGGTTATTTTCACTCTGGGTCTCATATTGGGTTTTCACATCCCCAGAAGAAGGACAGGTTGTCATCCCTGGGGGGGGGGGGGGGGGGGGATGAGGAAAGAAGCATGACCTTGCAGCTAGAAAGCTAGAAAACTTAAGTATGGAAGTCCCTTCAGGTGCTCACTTCACAACTGCCTGAGCAAGACTATGTTCAGACTATGCGAACATTGAAAAAGAACCCTGCACTATGGTTGAGGGGGCCTGGATTTTACTGCAACTCACTTACTAACTGGCTTTGTAACCTTAGGTAGATCATTAGACCTTTCTGTACCTCAGTTTCCACATGGAAAATGGAACTAGATAATTACTATGGACTCTTATGTTCCAAACCTCCATGATTCCGTGGTGGATAGTAGGGTCAGAGGCTAAGTGCCACTTTTGTTTTTCTGTGTAATTTTGGGCAAGTTTTTATTCTACCCAGAGCCTCAGTTTCCCCATCTGTAAAACTGAGTTGATTATACTAGTTTTACAGTATTTAGAAAACTTACAGATGAAGGGTATTATGCAAATGTTAGGTGCCGTCGAAGCCTTAAAGGCAATTACAATTATTTAACTTTTTAACACCTTGTTTGAGATTGAAAATGAGTCCCTGGGCATTTTCACTTGAGTAAACATTATTTGTTTTTAACTTGCTTAAAAATTGCTTAACAGTTTTAACCTGCTCACTCTAATCCATTCTGGTCAGTTTGAGTTGGTTGGCTTGTCCCCTTTACTTCCTCTTAGACACTCTTCTGTCCTGATGTCTATCTTCTGTAGAGGATTTTGTAGAACCATGGTTTGAGTCAGGATCTGGTCTTGCAGAGATCTGGCTTCTAGATCTGGCTCTGCCATTATGAACTTGTGTGACCCTGAGCAAGTCATGTCATTGATTTGAGTTGTGCACTGGTCTTCAAAAGACAAAGACATTAGGCCAGATCTTTTCAATGGTAGCTCCCAGCACCAGGGTATAACTTTAGAAAATGCTTAAGGCAATGGAGAAAAAGACGAGGCACAAAGAATATATATGGAGTCTTCAATTCTTTAACCCCTTCGGAGTTGAATTTCTACTATAATGAAAATCATGGTGCTTAGAGTAACTTACTACACAATCCTTTGCGGCAGTATTAAAGCTTTAATTCCCGAAATATTATTAATATACTGCAGTGATAATTATGTTTGTGCGATTCAAATCCCAACTACAAGACTACACACTGCTCTTACTGTGGAAATGGTACGAGAAGGAGAAAGGGAATGGAAGTCTTGGGATTTATACATGTCATCTTGAAGTTTGGATTCAGGCTTACTTGTATTTAAAGCAAATAAGTTGTACTTAAAATGGAAAACAACCTTGTTTATCTTTGAAAGACTGTGGTGGAGAGTAGCTTTCATTGGTTTTCTGTCTCAGGAGCCATCTCCCCCATCTGTAGGGTTGGCCTGTGCTCTCAGCCACTCACTGGCTGTGCGTCTTTCACAAGTTCTGCCATGCACCAAACACCTTTGGGTGTTTCCTTTGGGTTTTCTAGAGTTGTTCTTACTAGTGAGGCAGAAAGACCTCTCTTCCCAGTTTACATTTTTAGCCATTGATTGGAGTTCTTGTGTGTGGTTTTCTTCTCTTACGTGAGGTGTCCCTATATCTTCTCTGTCTTTGCTGGAAATGTTGAACTAGTTCCCCAAAACATACATCCCCAGTTTCCCTGCAACAGGCAGCCAAGGCTGCTCTGGGCCTTTTCTGGGCCTTCACACAGAATATGCTGCTCAGTGATCTCTCCAGGTTGATCATAAAATCTCCATGATGCCTAATCAGAAATTTCAGAGGTGTCTCCTGGTGTTCCCCCTCCCTCTTCTCTCTTTCTGCTCCCCTGCTTTTACTGGTAGGAAAAGACCCTATTACCTCTTAATCGTGTGCCAAATTCTACATGACAAAGGACACCCCCCCACACCCCTGAATTTCATTCTAGAGTTTCTATCCAGTGACTCAGTAATTTGTTTGATATTTTCCTCTTGCTTTTTTCTTTTGGAAAATCAGGATGCTGAAGAAGGTCTCAGATGTTCTTGTGAAAGAAGAAATTTCTTTGGTCCCTGATTAAAAGTATCCATGGCTTTAAACTCAGTGCTCAAAGTTGAAATCACAGTGTTTTACAGCATTGATGTAAGTCTGTCATTTGATTTTACCACCTCACAAGTAAAAGCTCTAAGGACATGGTGAACTGTTAAATTGTTAGTATCATAAAAACTATTTTCACTAAATTTAAGTGAATTGGAATATAGAATATTGGCAATTGGAGGAAGGTGGACACTTGTTTTTCTTAAGATTTTTTTGGTTGTAAGTGACAAAGACCCCATAGTCACAGAACTTAAGCAAAGATGTGGTCATTATAGACTCCCATAACCAAATCACAGGAAGGTAACCCTGGAGCTGACCTCAGTGTCAACCAGACCCAAGGACCCGAACACCACAGGAATCTGTCTTTTCTTCCCTTCTCTTCTCTTGGCTTCTGCCTCAGGCTGGCCCCTTGCTCACCAACTTCTTCACATGTCAGGGGATATGAGGACAGGCAGCTCTGGGGCCGCAACCTTATAGCTAGAGTTCCGAAAGGAAAAGATAAATTTCCCTGCCATCTGCTGTATGGAAAATCTCAGGGAAAGGCTTGTATTGGCCTGACTTCGTTCATGCTCTCATCACTAGCTCATCCCTGTGGTCAAGTGGGTGGAGCACTCTGAGTATCTGCCACACCAGATTGTAAGACAAGTGGTTGTTAGCGGACAGCAGAGCAGTTCACCAAGGAAGAGTATGGGCAGGTGCTATTACTGAAAGAAGGAGGAAAGTGTTCCGGGAAGCCCCAAACAACAGTTATAGAGAGAAGCAAGAGTAGAACTTAGTATATGACCTTGCTGTGAACCATAGAATCATAGAGGTTTGAAATGTAGGAGTCCATAGTAATTATCTGGCTCCATCGCCAAGCATGAAAACCAAAGTGCAGAAAGGTCTTAAGGCTTAAGGCCACAAACAACAGGTACCATTATATAGGGTCAAGGACTATTTGTAGTATTTCTCTACAGCTTGAGCTTAATTTCTAGCTGAATTTTTCATCTAAAATGCATACTTAGTAGGTTTGTGCTCTGCTAATTTCCAGTGTGACAAAAGAGGAAAATAAACAACATGGTAATTGGCATTTACTGGACATTTGTCTATAATTATCTCACCTGTAGAGAGATGGCTGTTATCTGGAAGCAGGAATTATTTAACTAATAAAATGTCAAAATCTTGAATTAAAAAACAGAATAGAAATATAGCTGAATCATTTAGAAATGTAAGCTGAAGTATTTAAATTATATAACAATAAAAACCCTTTATTAACACTGATATTACTTCAGTAATTTAGATTTGTTTCTTAGTTATCCTTTATAAAGTAATTGAAAATTAAGTTTCCCTAGTAAGTAATTAAGATAAAAAGTTGTATTTTCTGCGAAGTTTTTTTTTTTTTTTTACAAGATTATTTCTAACTTACAGACTCTGTCTTAATGACTGGGTTTCATATGACTTATTTGGTTTTATCAAATAAGCTAAAATGATGAATACTTATATTTTTGAGATTCTGAGAGTCTTACATTAACATCAGATATTCAGGCTCATTACTTGAACATTTTGAGCCAGACAGAACTTTATATTCTAGTTTAAATTCTGGATCTACCACTTATTAACTCTGTAATCTTGGGCAACATTACCAAGTTCTTGTCTATAATATGGATGTAATAAGAGCTATCTCTTAGGATGAATGGGAAACTCAATGAGAACAGCTATAAAAAGGAGCCTGCTATATATTAGGCTTTAATAAATGTTACTTTCTTCCTCTTTTCTCCTTTAACTAAACAAAGAGTTTATGTTTGAGAAAAACTAGTTTCTTGGGGCACCTGGGTGGCTCAGTCGGTTAAGCGGCCGACTTCGGCTCAAGTCATGATCTTGTGGTCCATGAGTTCGAGCCCCGCGTCAGGCTCTGTGCTGGCAGCTCAGAGCCTGGAGCCTGTTTCGGATTCTGTGTCTCTCTCTCTCTGACCCTCCCCCGTTCATACTCTGTCTCTCTCTGTCTCAAAAATAAATAAATGTTAAAAAAAAAAAAAAAAAGAAAAAGAAAAAGAAAAACTAGTTTCTTATATCAGAAACTAGCCAAACTTTGATCTACTATATGAAGACAGCATCTAATGTCTTTTGTATGAAGATAGTGAGTAAATTATAATCTTAAGAAGTATACTGATACTTTTTAATAGTACACTGAATTTGCCCAAATTAAATCAACTGTCTATAAAGTTATTACAAAACAATTAATAATAATGAGATAATATGCAACATATCCAAACACTGAGAAAGTAACAAGTATGGGGAAACATAGGTACTAAATTAATGTTGTTATTGATGACAATAACACTCTTAAGGGCCACAGAACTAGTCTCAATAAATTCAAGAAAATTGAAATCATATCAAGCATCTTTTATGACCACAATGGTATGAAATTAGAAATTAATTATAAGAAGAAAACAGGAGGGGCACCTGTGTGCCTCAGTCAGTTAAATGCTTGATTCTTGGTTTTGGCTCAGGTCATGATCTCACGGTTCATGGGTTCAAGCCCCACATCTGGCTCTATGCTGATGGTGTGGAGCCTACTTGGGGTTCTCTCTCCCTCTCTCTCTCCTTCTCCCTTGCTCATGCTCTCTCTCACTCTCAAAATAAATAAATAAATAAATAAATGTAAAAAAAAAGAAGAAAACAGGAAAAAACACAAAAAAAATGAATATGAAAAAACATGTGACTGAACAACCAATGGGTCATCAAATAAATCAAAGGTGAAATTTAAAAAAAAACAAAAAACCTAGAGACAAATGAAAACAGTGATACAACATACCAAAATCTATGGGTGCAACAAAAGCAACACTAAGAGGAAAGTTCATAGCAATATAGGCCTACCTAAAGAAACAAGAATAATTTCACATAAACAATCTGACTTTACACCTAAAGGACATAGAAAAAGAAGAATAAACAAAGCTCAAAATTAGTAGAAGGAAGGAAATAAGAAAGATCAGAGCAGAAATTCATGAGATAGAGACTAAAAAGACAATAGAAAAGACCATTGAAACTAACAGCTGGTTCTTTGAAAAGATAGACAAAATCAACAAACCCCAAGCTAGACTAAGCAAGAAAGAGTCCTCAAATAAGTAAAATTAGAAACAAAAGAGAAGTTACAACTGTTACAACTGCAGAAATGCAAAGGATCACAAGAGACTACTATCAACAATTAAACACCAACACACTGGACAACCCAGAAGAAATGAGTAAATTTCTAATTTCTAGAAATAAGAACCTTCCAAGACTGAATAATGAAGAAATAGAAAATCTGAATAGGCCAATATCTAGTAAGAAGAATGAAATAGTAATAAAAAACCTCCCAACAAACAAAAGTTTGGGATTAGATAGCTTCACTGGTGAATTCCACCAAACATTCAAGTATTTAATACATCCTTCTTAACCTCTTCCAAAAAACTGAAGAGGAGGAAAAGATTTCAAGCACATTTTACAAAGCTAGCATTACCCTGATACCAAAACCAGATAAGGATATCACAAAAAAGAAAATTACAGGCCAATATCCCTGATGAACATAGATGCAAAAATCTTCAACAAAATTTTAGCAAACCTGGGGCGCCTGGGTGGCTCAGTCGGTTAAGCGTCCGACTTCGGCTCAGGTCATGATCTCACAGTTCGTGAGTTTGAGCCCCGCATTGGGCTCTGTGCTGACAGCTCAGAGCCTGGAGCCTGCTTCACATTCTGTGTCTCCCTCTCTCTCTGCCCCTTCCCTGCTCATGCTGTGTCTCTGTCTCAAAAATAAATAAACATTAAAAAAAATTAAAAAAAAATTTTTAGCAAACCAAATCCAACAATACATAAGAAGAATCACACATTACAATCAAATGGGATTTATTCCAGGATTCAAGGATGATTCAACATCCGTAAATCAATACATCACATTAACAAAATGAAAGATAAAATTATACGATTATCTCTGTAGATGCAGAAAAACCATTTGACAAAAATTAAGTATCTATTTATGATAAAAACTCTCAACAAAATAGGTATAGAGGGAATGTATCTCCACATAACAAAGTCCATATATTACAATCCTACAGCAAACAAGCTCAATGGTGAAAAGCTGAAAGCTTTTTCTCTAAGAAACAGGAACAAGACAAGGATGCACACTCTTACCAGTTTTATTTAACATAGTATTAGAAGTCACAGCCATATCAATCAGGAAAGAAAAAGAAATAAAAGGCATTAAAATCAGAAAAGAAATCAGAAAACTGTCACTAATTGCATATGACATGACATTATAAATAGAAAACTCTAAAGAATCCACCGAAAGACTATTGCAATTAATAAATGAATTCAGTGAAATTGCCAGATATAATACCAATATATAGAAATTGGTGTCATTTCTATACATAAATAAAAGCATATCAGAAAAAAATTAAGAAAACAATCCCATTTACAATTGTATCAAAGAGAATAAAATACCTAGGGATTAATCTAGCAGGTGAAATGGAAAGCTATTCCATTCTCATAAATTGGAAGAATTAATACTGTTAAAATGTCCATACTACCCAAAGAAATCTACAAATTCTGTGCAATACCTATTAAAATTCCAATGGCATACTTCACAGAATAAGAGCAAATAATTCTAAAGTTTGTATGGAACCAAAGAAGATCTTGAATAGGCAAAGCAATCTTGAGAAAGAAGAACAAAGCTGGAGGTATCATGCTCCTGATTTCAAACTATACTATAAAGCTATAGTAATCAAAGCATATGATATTGGTATGAAAAGAGACTCACAGGGACACCTGGGTGGCTCAGTCGGCTGAGTGCCCGACTTTGCTCAGGTCATGATCTTGTACTTACTGAGTTTGAGCCCAGTGTTGGGCTCTGTGCTGACAGCTCAGAGCCTGGATCCTACTTCAGATTCTGTGTCTCCTTCTCTCTCTGCTCCTCCCTGCTCACACTCTGTCTCTATCCCTCTCAAAAATAAATTAAAAAAAAAAAGAGAGAGAGAGACTCACAGATCAATGAGACAGAATTAAGAAATAAACCCACATATACATGAACAATTAATCTATGACAAAAGAGCCAAGAACATACAATGGTTTTGGGGAAATTAGACAGCCACATGCAAAAGAACAAAACAAGACCACTATTTTATGCCATACACAACAACTAACTCAAAATGAGTTAAAGACTTGAATGTAAAACCTGAAACCATAAAATTCCTACAAGAAAATATAGGGGCGAACTCCTTGACATAAGTCTTAGTGACATCTTTGTGGCTCTGACTCCAAAAGCAAGGGAAGCAAAAGCAAAAATAAACAAATGGGACTACATCAAACTAAAAAGCTTCTGCACAACAAAGGAAACCATCATCAAAATGAAAAGATAACCTATGGAATGGGAAAAGATTTCATTTGTAAACCATACATCTGATAAGGGGTAATATCCAAAATATATAAGGAATTCACACAATTCAGCAACAAAACAAACAACTCGGCTAAAAAATGGGAAGGGGATCTGAACAGACATTAAATATCACTAATTATTAGGGAAATGCACATCAAAACCACAGTGAGATATCATTAACACCAGGTAGAATGGCTATTATCAAAAAAGACAAGAGATAACAAGTGTTGGAGAGGATGTAGAGAAAAGTACACTGTTGGTGGGATTGTGAACTGGTGCAGCCACTGTGGAAAACAGTATGGAGATTCCTCAAAAAATTAGGAATAGAACTACCAAAACCTGGCTCTTCCACTTCTGGGTGTTTATTCAAAGAGTACAAAAACACTAATCTGAAAAGATAGATGTACTCTTATGCTCACTGCAGCATTATTTGTAAGAACAAAGATATGGACATTGCCTAAATATGTAATTGATAGATGAATGGATAAAGAAGATATGGTATATACATATACAACGGAATATTACTCAGCCATAAAGAAGAATGAAATCTTGCCCTTTGTGACAACATGGGTGGACCTTGAGGGTATTTATGCTAAGTGAAATAAGGTCAAGTGGAGAAAGACAAATACAGTGTGATTTCACTCATATGTGGAATCTAAAAAACCAAAACAAATAAACAAAATAATAAAAACAAAACAAATAGATACAGAGACAGACTAGTGGTGACCAGACGAGAAGGGGTTGGTGGTAGGTAAAAATGGGTGAAGGGTTCAACTGTATGGCCATGGGTGGTAACTAGACTTGTGGTGGTGATCACTTTGTAATGTACACAGATGTCCAATTATAAAGCTGCATCCCTGAAATTCAGAAAATAAAAAGAAATACTGTTAAAAGGAGTCAAGTAGAAACAAGTTGAAGCAGGCTTCAAGTTGTAAACTACTGTAGTTCTACATACAGAGAAACAGAAGGTAGAAACACACACGATGTGAAAAACTGTGCCAGGCAACCTTCCTATCTGCAGGTCAGGGCAACCTCCTGAGCCTGTCTCTGCTGAGGTGATTTTGGTGATGATAAAATGTTCCCTGGGGTACCTCAGGGGCACTCAGGTGAGATTGTGGGTTGCAGATGGAACCAGGCTTGTAGAGTTCGGAGCAGCCTGGTCTAGGCATCATCAGCTACAGTTGCTAGTGGCAGCCAGCCTTGAGGGCAGCCGCTGCACGTCTCATGGGATTGCAGTCAGTAATCGTAGCACGAGAAATGACTGCTGCTGATTATGTCCAGGGCCCCAGGCTGGAGAAGGTCTCTGCCCCTGCAAAGTGGATTGTAAACACATCTTTATGGTCTGGAAAGACATAAACAAATACAGAACAGTGACAGACCCCCTTGCTCTCTAGTGCGAAGTCATCAAGAGGAAGGCTTTACATTCTAGGTCAGGATGGCAAGAAAGGGTGAGATTTCCTTAAGGACTAACAGGATATCGAATATGGAAGGCTGTTTATAATAGTCATGGGAAGTACATTGGTGAAATGGGGCGAGGGAGAAGTAGAGAGGGTAAGGAATGTGTGGCTTCCTCCAGAAAGAAGGGGTCACCCTGCCCCTTTCACTTACTTATCCTGCTTACGCATCACTTACATTTGCTCATTAGTGGCCAGAGAGCAGAGATTTCCTAAGAATGGGGTTGCCCTCACTTTTTAGTGCCATGTTACTTGAAGCAGTTAATATGTTTATGGATAATGTCTCATTACTACCTTTTAAGTCACATTCCAGACCCCCTACCTCACTTCGATAATAACACACCTGTCGGCATGACTCACAGAGTCCGCACCCTCTCAGTCTGTACTCTTTAAACAACCTGCATGGCCCTCTGCCTCCATGCTGATAATGTTGTGCCATAAAACACGGTGGTGTCTCGAGCTCTGCTCCCCTCCCCATGTCCTACCAGCCCCACTTTCTTTGGCCTGGCACCTAGTCAAGCCCCAGGAGGCAGGTGCAGGTCCCAGGGCTGTCTGGTGGGTATTACACCTTGGCGATGAGGGTCCAACCTGTGGCTGAGGAGCCAGAGACGGGGAGGGCCCTGCCTGAGTCAATGCCACCCTCTTGGCTTCAGTACCTTGTTTAGAAGTTTTATTACATGGGAATGGTGTGGCTCAGGGGTTTGAGAAAGGGATGGCAAAAGGTGCCTCAGGGTTTTGGTGCTGGGAGTCTCCCCTCTTTGGCCAGAATCCAGTTCTGCAGGGTAATGGCCAGATATTATTAGGTTGTGTGAAGAAGGGGGTGTAAAATGAACTGGAGGCTCTAGCCTGGTGAACAAGTGTGGTCCCATGTCTAACACTCTCACACACGTCAAGCCCAGCAGAGAAGCCAAAAATAAAACTGCTTTGGAAGCCATGATCTTTTTTCCCTAGGGTAGAGGCCACACTACAGGAAGGAGATGTGAAAGGAAGGAAAGAGACCAATTTAATGCAAGTTGAAATCTATTGACCAATAAGACGAATCCCATAAGTAAATCTGGTAAGTAAATGTGAGTCAACTACTGTTGGAATTTAAATCTCCTGGTGGTATTAGCAGTTTCAAAGCATTATTTTTATATTATAACCAAAACTGAATACATCTCTAATTTGGTTATGTAAAGTCACAGAGGATTCTGAAAACTACAATTTACATGATTCTCTTAGGTCTTGAATATACACATACCTGGCCAGGACATGAGAGTGTATGTGTACATGCTCTTTCCTTAGCCACACCCATTGCATCAATAATGTCCACTTCCGATTTACTTTTATAAAAGACAGAATATCTGATCTATTATGTATTATTTTTAGACAACTTGTAGTAACAATTACCCAACAACTACCCAGCAAGTTTGTAGTATTATAATCAAACAATTACCCAAAGTTCTAGGCTTTGAGCAAATACACATATATATATGTGTATATTTGTTATAGCTCTAGGATAAGTTTATCATATTATATTATTGCGGCATCTGAGTGGCTCAGTCATTTAAGCATTCGACTCACGGTTTCATGAGTTCTAGCTCCGTGTCCAGCTCCGGTGCTGGCAGTGTGGAGCCTGCTTGGGATTCTCTCTGTCTCTGCCCCCTCCCCGCTTGTGCTGTCTCTGTCTCTCTCAAATAAATAAACTTTTAAAAAATATTACATTATTATTGTTTTAGTGCTTCTCATGATACATTAGAAATTTAGGGGCGCCTGGGTCGCACAGTCGTTAAGTGTCCGACTTCAGCTCAGGTCACGATCTCGCGGTCCGCGAGTTCGAGCCCGCGTCGGGCTCTGGGCTGATGCCTCAGAGCCTGGAGCTTGCTTCCGATTCTGTGTCTCCCTCTCTCTCTGCCCATCCCCCGTTCATGCTCTGTCTCTGTCTCAAAAATAAATAAACGTTAAAAAAATTTAAAAAAAAAGAAATTTCACTACTAGTTTGCACAACCTTCTTTGTTCTACAAGAACTCCTTTCACTTAGAAGTAGCTAAAGGTACAAACAATGTTGAGGAATAGATTCTCAGTATCAATAGTAGTTACTTCTGAACAAGCTGGAAAGTACAGGTGACTTTTATTTTCTTTTTTCCTCCTTTCTGCATGTTCCAAATATTTTCACAGTAAAAATGGTTTATATTTGAGGATTACTTTCTGTATGTCAGGTTTTGTGTTAAGTTTTTTATATTCATTAGCACATAATATCTTCACAATAGCCCTATGAGAGCTCCTATTGTTATCCTTGCTTTACACATGAAGAAATTAAAGTTTAAGGAGTTTAAATAAATGTGTCCAAGGACTCATACATGCTAGGGCCAGAATTCAAACCATGTATATCTGATTCCAGAACTTGGGTTATTAGCCACTGTGCTAAACTTCATTTCTTTTGTACTCAGAAACACACACACACACACACACACACACACACACACACACACACACACACGTTTTTATTCTAAAAATAAACCTTAAGCCCTACTGTTACATTTAGCATATAACTTGCAAGACATATGTTAAACATACACCCAAATTTCCAGGTATAGCTACTAAGGTTAGAGTCCAACAGCTGATTATGAAAAAAGTTAGGATTTACTTAAATTGAGGCTTACCATTTTTAATCAGCTTTAAAGTGTTATTTGGTCACGATGCCCACTTTTATGAAATTTAGAAATACATTAGAAAAAAAGAGTTAAGAAGTAGGCATAGAAATTATTCAAATAATGAAAAATAAATATTTAAGAAAGGTCAATGTAAATTGAGTTGTTTTTGCTTTTTTTTTTTTTTCCTGAAGAAGAAAAGGCTGCAGGAAGATTAAACCACAGTTTTGAAATAAAGTCAGAACTATGGTGTGGTTAGTGGGAGCAGCTGTTGTTCAATCTCAAACCACATCTGGAATATTATGTTTAGTTCTGGGTACCACATTTCAATAGAGACCTTGATCAACTAGAGTGTGTCAGAGAGGGGTGAATGCAATGGGATGTACCTAGAAGCAATAACATATGAGTTACAGTTGCTGAAACTCTGGTTGCTCCAAGGAAAAGGCTTGAGGGAAACAAACGACCTGGGTCCAAAGTTATGAAGGTCTGTTGTACTGAAGAGGGATTTGGCTCGCTCTGTACCATGCCAGAGGGCAGGACTAAGACCAGTGAGGTCAACTGTCAGTTCAATATAAAAAGAAACTTGGGGTCTAATAAAATGGGCTGTAAGTGAACTAATGAGGGTCCCTGGGACTCATCAAGCGGAAAGGAGAGGGTTCAAATCTTCTTGTTACAATCGAGGTGATAGAACTACCAGTTGAGATGGTAGAATTTTTGTAAGTCAATTGTAAAGAAATGAGAGAGAACTTGTTTTAGGGAATGACCTGACGGTTCTTTTATTGGATACCAGTGATATAAACTTTGTATCCCCTTCTGCCACAGACTTGGATTTTTTTGTTCAATCAACATGTCTCCAAAATCATATGACGTTGTATTGCCTTCTGGAAATTTGCTTTTAAGCACTGAAAAATATCCCTTTTTGTAATTGTTTATTTAACACAACTCACTAGGAGAACATGGGGGGGGGGGAGAAAAAACCCCACAAACTTTGAAAATAAGTAGCCAGCTTTTTAGACAAACATGAATGGAGAGCATGAGACCTAGACATTCTCAGTTAAAATTTTAACGTCCCATGTGACCTTGAGTAAGTTAAGTTACTTAAATTCTCTGTGCCTCAGTTCCTTCATCAGTAAAATGGATATAATAACTCTTGCCTCATGGCTCTTATGGGAATTAGTGAGTTAATGTGTGCCCAGTTCTTTGAGGTGTTTGGATGAAAGGTGTTGTTTAAATACTAGGTATCATTATTAACATTTAATGACTATATCTATTCTTAGGATACCAAGTATCCTAAGAAGCAAAAGCTGTTACAGGCCACAGAAAAGCTTTCAAAGACAGCTTCACAAGTGTCTATGAATATAAACTAGAATTATTGAGAGAGCTTTGTGTCTTCCTGTCTGCTTAAAAATTGTAGCCCCATGGATTCTACCTGTTCATTTAGCCATAGATTCAAAGGGTGCTTTTTAAAGCACTTTGCTATCTTCAAACTAGTGTTCATTACTTTTAAAATAGTGGTAATTTTGGAATCTTCAAATTATTTCATTTTTATCTCTAATTATGGTCTCAGTGGAACCTTCTCAATAACATATGCTAAATGTGGTAGTTTTTATCTTTTTTTTTTTTTTACTTATGCAAACAGCAGCTTTTGTCCTTAATATGGGAAGAACACATAAGAATGTCATTGATCAGGGTGAAAAACTAGAGATTGCCTTGCTTTGTCCTTTCTCCTGGCGTTCGTGGCTCATTACTGTGAAATCCTGCTCGAGTCTTCTCACTCCACTCCTAGTAGTTTCCAGAAGCAGCAGAAGTTGGTGGGGAGTAGGAAAAGGGGAGGTCCTTTTCTGATCTCAGATGACAAACTTAAAAAGTAAACATTTAATGAGAAGGAAAAACAAATACAGAATAAGGAGCAACAATGATATACTGAACAACTCAATTGTCAACTATGTTATCAGCTTCAAGATGACTGGTGGGAAAGTCCTTCACATGAAAAAGCAAGTTACCCAATAGAAAAATAGGCAATAGTCACGAACAAACACATCGAAGAACAAGACTGATCAGTAAATACGAAAAGTTGCTCAGAAAAATGCAAAAACAATGGAGACACTGTTTCACACTTTAGGTTACAAAACATTTTTATTTAATACCAAATGTGGAGACAAGAGCGAAGTGATCTTGATGTTGGGAGTGTTTTGATACAATCCCTGGAGAACAATTTAACAGTATCTAATAAAGTTAAAGATGGGTAGGCTCTAAGATTCAACATTTCACTTCCAGGCTTACACTCCAGAGAAAGTCTTGCACATGCGTACAAGGAAATGTGAACAAGAATGTTCATAGTACCATTCGTAACAGTGAGAAACACCCTAAATGGTGGAAACGATTTAAACGATGAGCAAAAGGAGGCCAGTCAATAAACTGCAGTGCATTCCTATAATGGAGTACTATGCATTATATGGGAGTGAAATGGAATTAACTAGAGCTACAAGTATCACTCTGGATCACTATGGAAAACTCTCAAAAGACATAATTTTCAGGACAGAAAAAAAAAGCTGTGGAAGCGTATAGGAAAAATATCATTTACATGAAGTTTAAAAATATTCAAAAAAAAGATGGCTGGAGGTAGAGAAATTCAAACTCTGTGTATAGAGGATGAATTCCTTGTCTTGGCAGTTTCTTTCAAGTTAGTGTTTCAGCACTTTCTTGAAATTTCCACCCTGCTAGTGCCAAGTAATTGCTACAATCGAGATTTCTGTAGAATTCAGTAGGAAAAGGCTCCAAAGGTCCCCATACCCCTCCAAGATAGATTTGTTCTAATCCAAAGCTTTCCAATAGAAACTCAATGTGAGTCATATACATAATTTAAAATTTTCTAGCAGCCACACTTTAAAAAATGAAAATGGACAGGTGAAATTAATTTTGATAATAGATTTTACTTAACTAAACATACTCAAAATATACTACAATAATCAATTAAAAATTTTAATAATATATTTTAAATATTTCTTATATGAAACCTCTAAAATCTGGTGTACACTTTACAACTAGAGTGCTTTCCATTTGGATGTTAAATTTTCATTAGAAATACTTGCTCTGTATTTAGATTCATAAAATTTAGAATCGCAAAGATAGATTAGATTCACATACTCAACTTGTTCCAAACATACCTAAAAGTTTTCTAATAACTGTGTCTAGTGTTGGTTTTTAAATTTAAATTTCATTAATTGAAATTAAATAAAATGACACATTCAGGGGCGTCTGGGTGGCTCAGTCGGTTGAGTGAGCGTCCAGCTTCAGCTCAGGTCATGATCTCACAGTTTGTGAGTTCGAGCCACGGGTCAGGCTCTGTGCTGACAGCTCAGAGCCTGGAGCCTGTTTCAGATTCTTGTCTCCCTCTCTCTCTGCTCCTCCCCTGCTTGTGCTCTCTCTCTCAAAAATAAATAAACATTAAAAAAAAATTTTTTTAAATGACACATTCAGTTCCTTAGTTTCACTTGCCAAATTTAAATGCTCACTAGCCTTGTGTGGCTCTTGGCTACCATATTGGGTAGAACAGGTCTAACCTGTTATACCAAGAAAGTATCTATATCCACCTTCTTTTCCTCTCTGGAATTCCTCTTTTCATATGATTAAAATCAAACAAAAAATGTATAGAATGGCTTTTCTGGACAAAGGGAGCCACACAGAGCCACTTGCAGTGAAAGGTTTACATTGACCAGCAAGGGTCAAGGCCCCTAAACAACAGGAGGCTGGCCTGATTTATATACTTAGCCATCAACTTCCTAAATTCTCAACTGCCTGTTGTAGCTCCAGTCTCCCACTACATAAAACTGGGAAGAATCCCCCAAGGTTCCGTGTTCTTGGATCAACTCTGTGTCTGAAGTGTCTTAAATTGTTAAATTCCCCAAATGTGGGCCGTTGGGTTTTACTAAAACACCAGCCCCTTTCCAAGTTTGGTGCTGGGGTGTCCTCTGGGACTCCTTGGTATTTTCTAGATTGAAAAACTTAGGAAAAAAAATTAAAGGAACTCCTGTGAGAAAAAAATATGCAGAGACTTGCAGAGGAGAGATGGTAGGGCCTTCAGAGACTGTGATGGGAAAGCAATGCTACGGGTAGGCAGCAAAAAAAAAAAAAAGATATTGGGGTATTCAAACTGAAAGGAAACCTGTGCAATTTAGGAAGATGCCAGTGGGACGTGATTTGGTGGAAAAAAGGGTGCGAGTCACTGGGAGAGAGTCTTAGGACTAGAAAGTCAAACTGACCAGAACTTGAGGTGAAGCAGATCCATACTGTCCTTGTGACTTGGCCACTTGGGAGTTCGAAACAGTGGGCAGCATGTCTTGTTAGGAAACAGCAACCAGAGTATCAGTGGTTGAAACGGAGGGCTGTTTGATTTTTAAATGAAAGTCTGTAAGACTCTACAGTATTCTAAAATATCTTCACACTTTTATTAAGTTTAATGCCAACTTATGCACACAACACATGCACCCACACACATTCAACAGAACCATAGACAGGGCATGGACTGGCTCCTTAAGAAAAAAACAGCAACAAAGCCTTTGAAACTATTGATAATTAATAAGCCAGGCAGTAGCAATTAATATGTGCAGAGATGGGGCGCCTACTGTTCTCCGAGCCATAGCTCATTTAAAATACTCACCCTGTAATTTATGAGTGATATTTAATACCTCAGTGACCATAAACCTCAATGTTTTATTACCACTGCTTAGCATACCTTTGATGTGTTGCCCAGCACTACACAATCCAAAACAAATTACTTTCAGGAAGCTGGATATTATATAAATGCAGGAAAGTCATAAATAATGCACAGGAGGAACATTTTCTGTGGGTTCTGACATGCCACAATGGGTCTCTGTGAGTCTGACTTCTCAAGCATCTCAATGGCCTGAAATGAAGGGCCAGAGGGGTGTCCATCTGAGGAGAACTTGTCAGACATGCTGGGAATGCTGACTTCCAGGCACCACTGGTACCATTTTTAAGCCTACAGCAGAAGCACATGTAGGTCGAATGAGGACCCTTTAGGAAGCAGACATTCTCCTATGCTGTTACGATGAGTATAGATTGGTATAGTCCCAGTGTGGAGGGCAATTTGGCAACAGCTCAAGATCCAGGCAATGTCACTTCAGAAAACCCATCTACAGATATAGAGGCACATGTGCGAAATGATGCATGCTGTACGTAATGTTGCCATGTTATCCACTGAAGCGGTATTCAAATTGGCAAAATATGGAAATAAGCCAAAAGTCCACCAAGATGAGACTGGTTAAATAAATTACGATACATCAGCCCAAAGGAACACCATGCAGCTAAGATAAAGAACTGGGAAGATCTCTATGCATAAATATCTATAAGACATATTGTGAAGCGTAAAAAGCAAGGTGCAGCGGGGTGTGCACGGTACTCTAAGTGTTCAAGAATGAAAAAGTCAAAAAGGATGCACCAAGATAATGCAGCAATATGAGCTCTAAAAAGGGACAACCATTTCTAAGCTTAGGAAAATACAAGGAGGACCATGGAGTCATCAGAACCCAGAAATTTAAGGAGACGTTCCATGGAGCGAGGACTCAGATGTCTGAGAAGCAACATCACCTGGCTGGTGCTGCACTCTCTTTGGGGAAGCGGGTCGGGGCACAGAGACAAAGACAGGTTCTGGGAGTGCAGGTACAGGCTGGAATTGGGGACCAATTGCACTGCCATGCTCCCATTTTCCTGCCTTCTAGTCTTCCTCTAGTATACTCTATGGGCTGCTTCTCACAGAGAAC
The DNA here is from genome assembly GCF_046562875.1 of Panthera onca. Taxonomy (NCBI): domain Eukaryota; kingdom Metazoa; phylum Chordata; class Mammalia; order Carnivora; family Felidae; genus Panthera; species Panthera onca. Next base: position 90,697,553 of record NC_138342.1, read on the forward strand.
CAGCTGGCAAAGAAAAAATGTTAGTTTCCAGAGTCCCAGAATGGAGTAGAGAAGGATGGATGTGAGGTTGACAGGCAAGAGGTTAGGAGCTTGCACACCAGATTTAATAAAAATGGCCAAGTTGGGCACGGGATCACATGTGTGGCTGTTGGAATGGGTGCATTTTTAAGTTATGATGAACTTCCCACCATGCTCTGGAGCTGCCCTTTTCCCACCATAGCCTGGGATTACCAGTGGCACCAAGAGTTAGGCTTGGATCCACACCAGAGGATTATGTATCTCCTGTGGGCCAGAGCCTTGGTGGGCTTTTCTGCATCTATTATTTGTATTTACCTTTCTGATATCACTTACGATGAATAACATTGTTGTCACTTTACAAATGAGAAAGTTGACTGACAAAAAGAAATTCTTCTAGGTAAAGGATCTCTCCTACTCTCCTCATCTGTATTTCTCCCTCTTACTCATTCTTTCAGCTGATGGACGGTTAGTTGAATTAAAGGAATAAATGGTTTCAGCCACTTACCCGAAAGCCCCCCTTGGGTCTTCTTTGGGATGGATAAGGTGGTGGCCACGCTGGGATTGAGCTATGGCACAGCTGTAGGGGAAACAAGTTGGGGCCTGCTCCTTAATCCTAAAGCACCTGGCCCTGGGGAAGCTGACTTATCAAATGTCTGGCTGTCTGCACTCTCCAGCTTCCTCTCTTCTACATCCATCTTTAGGTGCCCAGTCCCGAAAAATGGCTCAGCCGCCAAATGAGCTTTGCAACAGGAAAGACAACAGTTGACAACATCTCCTTGAGTCAACAGCTGTGGCCCAAAGCAAATAAAATAGCCTTGTGGTGTGATTCCAGAGGAAAGGCTTAGAGGAGTGGGTTTGACACGTCTTCTCCAAAAGGCAGAATTTGTCTATGGCAACAAGCTCTTAAAGCATGTTTGTTAATCATGTCAATGCCTTGCCAGCTCCTCCCCACCGCTCCACCACCCCCCCCCCCCCGAGGGTTTTCTATTCAGGTCAGAGAACACTGCACACATACTTCTCCCGTGATGGTGATTGGAGGGAGGGCTAATTTGAGGGTTTGTCTTCTTATCTTGAGGCCATATTCCACAAAGGAAATCCTTAAAAATCAAAAATAAACTTATTTACCAATAGCTATGATGTCAAGTGAATAGCAGATGGCTCTTAAACAGGCTTTCTAAATAGAGTAGAAAGAATATTTTCACAAAATAGATAAACGATAATAAATTAAGACATAAACCTTGCCCTTAAGTGGCTCACTTGGATAAACAACACGGGTACCCTCTTTAAGAAATTCCATCATAAGAAAATACAAACTTACAAAATAACCAAACTGACAAATGATTATTTGCTTTACAAGGGAATCTCTGCAAAATAACCATAAAGCATTCTTTCAGTTGTTTCCCCAATAGGAATCCTTTTCCCCAAATCCTTTTCCGTTCAGCCACATGTAAGTTTTTAGAAATAAGCCCATTTGGGGAAGTAAAGGGCATCGATACTCAATACAAAAGGTTTTAATTTTACCCATGAAGCTCTGTTTGACTCCCAGTATTGAATCCTGTGTCCAGGTCCTAGTATTTCTCACTTTGGTTTCACTTCTCTTGCTTCCTGTGGAAGCCTAAACCAAATGATCCAGTGATTTAGGGGTAAATTCCCCAAGCCTCTCCTCCATGTTCCTCCAACCCCCCCAGTGGTGTTCTCCCAAATTCTGCCATTCTTGAAACTTCTCTGAATGACCATAATCAGAGTGGACATAAATATCTGTCCCTTGAGTACAGAGATTGAACTTGAGTAACTACTTCCCACCTAACATGTCCAAGGCAAACTGAATTGTTTCACTTTCAATTGTAATGTTACTGTGGACAAGGACTAAAGAAAAAACATTTGAACTCGTAAGACTGGAATCATCCCCCCCCCCCACCCCCGCCAATACACTTGTACCTCCCATTCCCTCTTTTTCTCATAATATTTTTATATGAAAATATATGTACTGAGATGTTACCACAGACTTCTCAGACTTTTATCCAAACCCACAGGCCTCAATACTGGGCAAAAAAATCTAGCAAAATTAGATAGTCTTGATAGATTTCTAAAGCCTCCAGTTTCCAACCAGGCTAGAAATAGCATTGGGAAAAATCATGTGTGATGTGATCGTTTTGTTCCCAATCCTAAGTCACCTTTCAATGGGGTTAAGGTTTGAAAAGCCACAGTTACAAATGTTAACTAAATAGATTAGACTTTCAGAAATTGGAGTAGTTTGAATTGTATTTAAGATTTGTGTTGTCCCTTATTTTACTTGAAATGACTCCCCTGCCTGGATTAAAAATGGATTTGCCTAGAAATGTAGGTGCTTAATGCCATTGCCTGTCGGTATGAAATAGTTGGGGAGCCGGGGAGCCAGAGAGGCCCAGCTTCTTTTATTTCATGGAAATACTCAGTAAGATGGTCAAGTGTATACTCACTGCTGTCTACTTGAGACAAATAATACCCATTTTAAACGGTTTTAAAGTAACCTTTAAATTTCCTCCTTCTGTTTCTCTGTTTCCCTGTCCCTCTCCCCCTGTCTCTCTTTCTCTACCTATCTATCTATCTATTCTCTTCATATATATATTTAATAAAATTTAAATTTCCTGAGAGGTACTGTTAATGAGAGTCCTATTATTAATCTGTAAGTGGAAATCTGATCATTTAGAAGTAAGAAAATCTCTCTCCTAGCAGCTGGGTGGGCTCTATCTACCCAAGTTGAGGAAGCATTTTAGACACATTTTAGACCACCCAAAAGCGACCATAATGCCAATATATTTTGAATATAAATGTAAAGTAAATGTTAGCTTTCCCATGATTTGTGCTAAGCACAATAAACATTGACTGAGTCCGGCAAAATCATAGGAGCTTTAAGAAATTTGCTTTGATGATATTAACAATCAGACAAAGACATCAGCCTCCGTCCCCACATGAACAATTATATATTCTGCCTCTCTCCAGTGAGGTCTAATAGCACCGAATGGTAGGCCCTCAGTTGTTCTCTCCACACAGGCAGAGCCAGCTGGCCAATGGCAAATAGGATGAATCTGTCTGCAAGTGAGCAGGCTTCCACAGCTGAGAGACAGTATTCATCCCGATCTATTTATTACCTCGTACAAAAAACTGATTTTTCACTTTGCCTAAACGAGAAATGAGACCGTATTCTTTCCTTATTTCTGCTCCAACTACCTAGAACCTATTAAAAACTGTAGACCCTGTGAGAACCCAAACAATATTTGACTCAAATGACCTAGAGTATCAGCAGATCGTGGAGATGCTAATTAGAAGAATAAAGAAAACATGAACCACAACAGGTAGACTCTAACTAAAAGAGTGAAGGTGAGCTCTGCTTTTTTAAAAAACAGGGACGTTCGGGGCGCCTGGGTGGCTCAGTCGGTTGAGTGTCCGACTTGGGCTCAGGTCATGATCTCACGGTCTGTGGGTTCGAGCCCCGCATCGGGCTCTGTGCTGACAGCTCAGAGCCTGGAGCCTGCTTCGGATTCTGTGTCTCCCTCTCTCTCTCCCCCTCCCCTGCTCATGCTCCGTCTCTCTCTGTCTCAAAAATAAATAAAAACATTAAAAAAAAACAGGGACGTTCATATTGATTGGAGTTGGTTTCTCATGGTGTCACGCCAGCGAATAAGGGTTCTGAGACAGACCTCAGAGACTCTACGGGGTACAGAAGCAACATGATGAGTGAAAAACAGCCTGGATGATGTGGTGAGCTGAAAGCATATGCTTTGTGTAAATGGGGGTGGAGGGGGGGAGGCTAGTACACTCCAGGCTATTGATGCCCAAGGGGATATGCCACCAATGTGGTTAACTGACTTGCAGAAGAAGCTAGAGTTCTAAGAATCTATGAGAACTCTCTCAATTTTTAAATGTTACAAGCTAAATGTGAAAAAGATCTAAACACCAGGCAAGCCAAACAAAACACTTATGTGGGCCGCCAGTTTGCAACCTCTGTTCTAGGGGACGGACATCTTGGGAGAAGCAAGCAGAGATGGGCAATACGTCATGGTGGAGCTGCAAGCACGGAGTGAGTGGTTGGACTCTAAGACTCTCATGGTCCTTTCCAATCCTGAGATTCACCCAGCACTGACGAACCCAGACCTGGGGGCAAATTTGCCCATGACCACCGATTCTGATTCTGACGCTAGCAAAGCCTGAGTTCTACTCCCACTACTCCCGACAGCACCGAGTACCCCACGTGCCCCCAGTCCATTCCTTGATTTTCAGTTCCAGCATTTCTTATTGGTCACAAAGGAAGCCCATGAGAACGAAGTTAAAAGTAAGCCAAGTGCATTGATATTTGTCAAATGCCAGAGGTGCACCTTTCTCTTCCTTAGAAGAAACTCAGAAAATTATACCTATATGCTTTCTGTAACAGAAGCCATTTACCCAAAATGATTTTCCTCTGTGTGTCAGTACATGGCTAACGACTGGGACTTTCCAAGTGAATGGCGTCACACACTTGGTACTTGGGTGGCCTTCACTGAATTCTTTACCAGGTGTCATTTGCAAAGCAGCAGGTCCCAAACCTTTCAGGGACCCCTAGAACCAACTGAGTCTGAAGAACAACAGCAAAAATAATGTTGATATTTTAAGATCAGGTGTTTATGGTATCAAAGAACTAAGACAGAAGACTACAAGAAAGAGTAAGCTGCGACCCATCATCTTTTTTATGAACTCTGACCAGCGCTTTCTTTCTCGGTGTACCACCCACCTTCCTCTGTTATTCAGAACACCCTGGACTCAGGCCTAGCAGAGAGAGGGCACTATTTCTGTCATCACCATCGTGGGTCACATGTGGTTCTTCTGATATGAGCAGATAGGCAGAATGTGGTTAAGCCAAGAGGTACAGGCAGCTGCCCAGAGACTTTCAAATTATGAGACCTGGGACATTTACCTTGGCCTGTTTTACACCTGGGCCACATGGACATACATTTTTTATAGGCACCTGTAATTCATAGACTGAGAAACGTATTGTTTCTTCATTGCCCCCAGAGAAGTGGCATTCCTTTTTTTTTTTTTTCCCCAGTATTCCTTTTTGGTTTTAATTGGCTTTGTTATTCTTGGGTGTGAGGTGGTATATAATCCTTCTATTATTTAATGAATAAATACATTAGGCACTAGAAATACGGTCAAGGCAAACTACCTTGCCCTTGAGGAGCTTACACTCTAGTGGCTGACATCATGCCATTATTTTCTGGGTTTCAGGGAATGACACAGAGTGTCCTGAATGTTGAGCTTCGATAGAATATTTCATGTTTGTGACTGTGTTACAAAGAGCATAGAAAAACATATTTTCCTCTTTCATGGTGTTAGCATCAGACTTCCATGGGATCCCAAAAGGAAGTCAGATTTTAAGGGACAAGTTCATCTTCTTAGAATCCTGGGAAGGCAAAGTGATTGAATCTCTTGTAAGCTTCTATATGGGAGGGGAGAGACCAGATCTGCTAAGAATCTGGCAAAACTAAGGTAAATTATCTTCTGAATTGATTGAAATATTTGTAGCAAGCCCTTCTGTGCAAATTTTCACGACTTCTTTATGCTAATTAGTTTCATGGATTATTGCCAAATGGCATATTTTTCCTACTCCAAGCCCCTTTCTAAGCACTCCTGGGAATGTCTGAAATATGAGATAAGCACTCTTAACCCAAAGTTTTATTAAAAAGTTTAATTAATACAAATGCCAAATGACACATTGATTGCTATTAAGTAGGTAGGCTACATGTAAATCTGTGAACTACTGAGTGACTATAAAACCCACTTCCCTTAGCAACCACAGAGTTATATTTCTCCTCCTGAGCAGGCAAGAGAGCCCTCGAGATGTAGTTCCCCATCATCAACCTCCTGGGTTCTCAGGACTTCAATGCCTGCAGTGAAGTTTGTAGTGGTAGTGAATTCCCCTGAACTTGTTCTCTGTCAAACCTTCCCTCCTCTCCCCCAGCCCCCATCCCACTCTGCCGGGTTCTCTGGCTTTGATCTCCTTCTCGATGCCTTCTGGGAAGCCACCAGCCTCAGAGGAACTCTCTCATTTGTTAAACCTTGGCCCTACCTGGGAAATACACATTTACTGGATCCTCTCTCAAGCCTCCAGAATATGGAAAATTACTTAATTTTTGTCTTTTCCAGCACAGTCCTCCACTAGAAACTTGGTTCTTCAAGTGAAGAAAATCATGTTCTTACACATACTTGTATCCTTAGCACCTAGTAGTGCCTGGCACATAGTAGGGCCTCAGTTATTTACAGAATGAAAAAAAAAAAAATGAAGGCATTGTCCTGTTTCCCATATTCTCTTTTCTATTTTCTAAAAAAAAACTTTTTGGAGAGAATCTCCTTTTTCCACTGTATCTTTGGAAGGCCTCTATGTTCCCTCAGCCCTCTACCTCCTGTTCAGATGATTCCTTATATCACAATCATGCTACATAAAAATATCCCAGGGATGCTTGAGTGGTTCAGTCAGTTGAGTGTCCAATTCTTGATCTTGGCTCAGGTCATGATCTCATGGTTCATGAGGTCAACCCCTGTCTCAGGCTTGTGCTGACAGCACAGAGCCTGCTTGGGATTCTCTCTCTCCCTCTCTCTCCACCCCTCCCCTGCTTCTGCTCTCTCTCCCTCTCTCTCTTAAAATAAATAAATAAACTTTAAAAAAAAGAAAAAATAGGGACACCTGGGTGGCTCATTAGGCTAAGCCCCCAACCTCAGCTCAGGTCATGATCTCACGGTTGGTGAGTTCGAGCCCCGCGTCGGGCTCTGTGCTGACAGCTCAGAGTCTGGAGCCTGCTTTGGATTCTGTGTCTCCCTCTATCTCTGCCCCTCCCTCACTCATGCTCTGTCTCTCTCTGTCTCAAAAATAAATAAGCATTAAAAAATTAAACAAACAAATACATAAATAATAAAAAGTAAAAATAAAAATATCCCAGCTTCTCAACCTACAATTAGTGACGTGACTGAGGGAAAGCTCTAAAAGATTATCTAGAATTTTAATTTTTTTTAACGTTTATTATTTTTGAGAGAGAGAACATGCATGTGGATGGGCAGAGAGAGAAGGAGACACAGAATCTGAAGCAGGCTCCAGGCTCTGAGCTGTCAGCACAAAGCCCGACAGGGCGCCTGAACTCACAAAACGTGAGATCATCACCTGTGCCGAAATCAGAAGCCTAACCGACTGAGCCACCCAGGCGCCCCAGGAATTTTAGGCTACAATAAAATTAATGGCAGAATTCACTACACATTGCTGAGCAATTCCAGCTTGATCAGTGATCAGCAGGAAAGATTAATCTATTTACAAACACTCGTCGACAGGAAGGGAGAAAATGAGTATGTGCGAAAAGGTATAGTGAAAGGAAGGAAATGGAAAGAACAGAAATCAGAAGAGCTTGCGGTAACGTCAGTTTATCTGTTGCCACGAAAGCACTGCAAGGCAAGAGCAGTGGCACGCAACAGTAAGTGATTTTGCCCCAAAGTCTGTGGGTCTGCTGGGTGGTTTTGCTGATCGGGGTCAGGCTGGACCGAGAGTGGCTAGACTCGCTCGTGGATCTGCAGTCGGCTGAGCCGGCTGGTGGCTTCAGTCTCTAAGGAGCGCGACTCCATGTGTCCCCTTTGTCCTCCTGTCCACCGGCCTAGATTTGCTCACATGGAGGCAGCAGACATCTGAGAGTGACAGCGGGAACAGCAGAAGCACACAAAGCCTCATGGAGCCTAGGCTCAAAATGGGCACACTGTCACTTCTGCCTCACTCCACTGGCCAAAGCATGTTTCAAGACCAGTGTAGATGCAAGGGATGGAGAAACGCACTTCATCTCTTGATGAGAGGAGCTGCAAAATCCCATACGAAAGGTATGGACACAGGGAGGGCTGGAGAACTGGGGCCATTTTTGCCACCAAACCATCACCCCAAGCCCCAAGCTCCATTTATGAGTAGCAAGGCACACATTTACAACTGCCTTAGTTTGAGTTCCTCTGGCAGCTGATCCTGAGACAAGAATCCGAGTGCAACTGGTTACTTTGGGTAGCAGTGCTGGCAAACACTGGCAAGGGAGTGGGGAAGTGAGAAAGTGAAGGAAAGAGCCCTCCCTTTATCATCAGGCAAGTTCCCACTGTGTATAACTGAAGGTTATTCCTGCAACTCAGGTTATTCCTGGAACTCAGAGCGGGTACAGAAGACGTGCCTTAGAGTGGTCCCACTAAAGAATGAAGAAACTGGGGTATTTATACGCCACCTCCTCTCAGTCATTGGTTACAACGGCTTGGTGGGGAAAGGGGAGGCGATGGAAACGGAACATCCATGCATGGATACTTTGGAGCTGCTGCAGGAGCAAATAGGCTCCAAGGTCAGCCAGAGAGAGTCTTTAGGCAAAGAACTGCCAACTTAGAAGTTCAGCAGCGTGCGCTCAAGTGGTAAAGGGCAAGAGGATATGGCAGGGCACTGAGAGTGTGCATTACAACACGACAGCTGCTGAGCTGCTGACCACGGCAAAGTCTGCCAAAGGTTACAGTGTAGCTAAGCGGAAAGACTATGGGTAAATCCGGTTTTTAGTTATGAACAAATCCCCTCACATTTCTCAACCTCATTTTCCTTGATAATAGGTGCTTCAGAAGCATTTTATGAAGATAAAATTGAGACAATGTGATTACAGGGCCTGGTAGATAAATAAATGCTAGATGTTAATATCAAGATGTTTTTGTTTCCGTTTATTCACTTCTCGATAATTTCACTGGAAACAAACACATCCTTTAAGATGTTTGCTTGGGCCCCCACACTGGGACCATCCTTTGGCATCTATGGCAGGCTCCCAATAGCAAAGGACAGAAAAGAACTTGGAAGTTCGAGAAATGGTAACATCTTTACATAGCTTAATAATCCAGTAAGTGTTCCCACATGGAACTCTTCTCCTTCAGTGAAACCAGATCAACAACAACAAAATGCTTGCAATAGAAAACTGTCCCCTCCTGGGATGCCTGGGTGGCTTAGTCGGTTAAGCATCCAACTCTTGGTTTTGGCTCAGTCATGATCTCAGAGTTCATGAGTTCAAACCCTGCATCAGGCTCTGTGCTGACAATGCGGAGCCTGCTTGGGATTCTCTCCCTCTCTCTCTCTGCCCCTCCCCTGCTCTAAATAAATAAATAAATAAATAAGAAAAGAAAACTGTTCCCTCCTGTGTGCAAACAGAGTTGAATATGCACTGTCAATAGCCAGTGCGCATTTAATTATGCTGTGCTTTCCTCTGAAGGCACTCCTTCCTCAGCCTTTCTGGAAGACATCCAGACCAATGCTTATCTTGTTTGTTCTTTCCTGATGACCTTTCATGAGGGGCCCCAGGTTAATGAAATCAAAATGTTAAAATAGAATTCCCTTTGCCTTTGAAGTCCGTGTTTCAGACTTTTTGCTTCTTTTCATGAAGCATAGATAGGGTCACCCTGGGTGGGAGGACAGAGGATCAGATGAATGCAAACTGCTCATGCTATGAAGAGAGGGTGAGGCTAGATCACTGGGCAGGCAGATTCTCCGATGCGTACCTACTTCCTTATTCCACTAACTACCCAGAGGCTTCCTTTGATTGTACAAACTTCACCAGTGTGCTTGAAGACACTAATTGGGTTTCCACTGGAGCACTAGGGAGAAGCTTTTTCACAGCATCAAAACCTACAAGAGACTAGAGGAAATTATTTGGGTCATTATTTTTGCCTATAGGCAATTCCTCCTGGAAGCCATCTAAGTTAGGTGACAGCTGTCTCCACTGAAGGGGCACAGGAAGTCACTGAGTGCCTGAAGGCACCGCTGTGGGGGAATTGTGCCTCTGGTCTAAATAAAACGCCTCCTTTTGTTCTACTATTTAAAAAAAAAAAAAAGTCCTGGGGCGTCTGGGCCGCTCTGTCAGTTAAGGGACTGACTTCAGCTCAGGTCATGATCTCAGGGCTCATGGGTTCAAGCCCCGTGTCAGGCTCTGCGCTGAGAGTTCAGACTCCGCTTCAGATCCTCTGTTGCTGTCTCTCTCTGCCCCTCCCCCGCTCATTCTCTGTCTTTGTCTCTGTCTCTAAAAAAAGTGCTTCCCCCCACCTCTGATAGAAAGAGCACCATCTTTATCATGAAATCTATCATATTTTTGAAAATGTTTTCCTATGTTCTCAGCATTCTCTTACCAGCATTTCCTCATAGCCCTAATTTTCTATTAGTAATAATGTAGCTAATGTGACTCTTTCCAAATTTGCTTCAAATACCCTGTAAACTTTCTTAATTGTGAAATCCAACTCTAGGATTCAGGAAACTTGTGTGTAAATGAAAGTATGTGGGGTGACAGGGAATTCTTCTGGGTTGATTTTTTTGGGTAAAGTTAGGAGGGGGTTTATTTTCAACCTCTTTACACACCCACTTACAACCCTCTCTCCACCAGCACCACCAGTGACAATAATGCCTTTAGCAGAGAATAAAATAAAGCCTTTCTTCCACTCCATTATTAGAGATGAGACCAAGTGCGCATGTCCCAGGGAGAGATAATGCCAGTTTTTAATTCACATAGACGTACAGATGATGGACATCAGGTCTTTTCCAGTTAAGTTTCTCTTAGGAGTGGTTGCACTCTCGGGGACCTCCAGTAAGAAAAAAGAAAGAGGGGGGGAAGAAAAAGTGCTTGTCATTCTTTGAGGCCGTTCTGTATCTTTTATTTTTTTAATTAAAAAAATGTTTTAATGTTTATTCATTTTTGAGAGAGAGAGACAGAGTGCGAGTGGAACAGAGGCAGAGAGAGAGGGAGACACAGAACCCAAAGTAGGCTCCAGGCTCCGAGCTGTCAGCACAGAGCCTGACGTGGGGCTCAAACTCACGAATCGTGAGATCATGACCTGAGCTGAAGGCAGAGGCTTGCCTGACTGAGCCACCCAGGCACCCCAAGGCCATTCTACATCTTTTAAACATCCTTCCTACATTTTGGGAATTTCCTCTAATCTGTCTTGCTTCTCCAGTATTGAAAAACTTACTGTTTCCTAGCAACGCTTGTAACTGAGCATCATCTTGCACGGTGTCCAGGTTTCCACTCAGAAAGAGCACCCTGAAGAAGGACATCACTTAGCAAAGTTAGTGGTGAGGGCTTCCATGGGGGGTGGGGTGGGCGTAGGTGTTAACGGAACTTCCAGGAGACCAGCTTCAGATCCTCAGTGTGAACTTCCAGGTCTGGCCCTCCGGGGCTTCACGATGCAATCCCACGGGAGGGTTTGGGCACTCCTCTACCTGCAACCTATCCCTTAAGAGATGAACTTTCTCCTTCGACTAGCTACAGTGTTTCCTGATCATATCTGGAAACACTGCCTGATACAGGGTTGTTTCAACAATAGCATTCCACTGTGGACTTGCTTCCATGCCACTAAAACTCAATGAACTTTTCGTTCTGTTGAAATTCCTACCAGACTCTTCAAAGATACCACAGCCATTTCCCTGTGGAGACAAACCCATGTGGTCTGGCCATTGATGTGGCCCTTTTAAAAATTATAAATAATTCTCTCTGATACATCACTTTCTGGGTTTGGAGAATTAACACAACAGAGAAAGGACAAAAAGAAGCCCATGTTTTGAATTCTAAGTTAGATAGCGTGACCTAAATCACAGACTGGGTCCCCACAAGGTTTCTGCAAGTTTAAAAAGAGAGAAGTCTGGTGACAACAGGCTGTGTAGCATGACAGCTGGTGCCCCTGAAAGTGCTGCTAAAACAGTAGTTTTCAACCTTGAGCACACATTAAAATCATCTGGAAAAATTTTTAAACACCAGTGCCTGGGACCCACCCTTAGGAATTTGATTTCAGTTGGTCTGGATTGGAACCTGGGCATCTGTACCTTTTCGAAACTTGCCCAGTGAATTCTAAGACCACGGTTGAGACCTCTACCCTTGGATGGATTCAGGTCATACACCAAGCTGGAATTCTTTCGGTGATATCACTGTAACTACTCGCCATGTCCTGGTATAGATATGTCTCAGTTTATAGAATAGGAACGTTTATATGCGAGATTATACATCAAATGATATGTTAACAGATCCTGAGAGTGGCAAAGCCAACAATAACCCATTCAGGTGGCATCCACCTTAGTTTAAGGGACGCTGTCCACCTGATCTGCCCAGTATGCTCTCCAAGAGAGTGACTCCATATGTTGACTGGATCCACCTGGTTTAGGGAAGTCTCCTTGATGACATCTGTAGCACTTCATGTAACATAGAACTTTATAAAATAAACAAGAGGGCTAGTTGAAGTGACCCTACTTTGTGGCACGGATTTGATATCTCTTAGTAAATAGTTAGTGTAGAAACACACACACATGCACACAATTTAAGTTAGCTACCAGTATGAACTAGGACAATAATGGGCAGTGAGGAAGATGGGGGCATTGTGTTAGCTTGGAGACTTGCCCAGGAGGCCAACAGGCTCCAAAGGACAGATGTTCCTGGGAAAAAAGTGGTTGCCAGAGCAGCAAGGAGATTGCCCAGAAATGGAAAACCAGAAGGCGAAATGGCACAAATGGAGATCATTCTAATAGCAAAGTAAGAGAAGTCAAGAGACTAGAATCAGATAGGAAATGCATTTAACACCAAATAAATCGGATCAAATGAAGACAGGCACAGAAGTGAGTGCAAGAATGAGAAGCAAGTAACTAAAATAAGGCAGGCTGGGCTGAATCAAAGTAGATGCAAGGCAAGAATGGGGACCAGGTAGCCAGAATGGGGGAAGTGGAGGTCTGGAAGGGGGAAAAATAAGAAAATACAGAAGAACCGATTTTATGCAACAAAAACCTAAAAGCTTGTGCAACCTAACAGGAAGGTGCTATGCCCCAGGCCTTACCATCAGGGACAGCTACTGATCCCTCTTCATGAGTGTGCTGATGAGACACCTCGCCAAGAGTGGCTAAGGCCATCATGCTCCAGGACTGGGTCCAGGTCCTTTATAAAATTGCCTGGCCGGCTCTGTCTTCTTCTTCCTAGCCCTGTCCACTCTGTCTGCTGGCCTTTGTTCGCACTGGTCAGTCAGTCACTTCCAGTACCAAAAAGGATATAGAAATGACAGAGCACCTTCTCAGGCTCTTCATTTGCAATTGCTTCAAGTTCAGTCTTTTATACTTTCACTACACAGGCTTGTATAATCGGCCACTTGATTTGTGTTTGAAAAATCAGTAAAAAGTAGCTCATGTGAAAGACATTATGAAAATGTACAAGACATATTAAAAAACTATAAATGTTTATTAAAAGACATAAAGGGGGGCGCCTGGTTGGCTCAGTCGGTTTAAGCATCCGACTTCAGCTCAGGTCACGATCTCATGGTCCGTGAGTTTGAGCCCCGCGTCAGGCTCTGGGTTGATGGCTTGGAGCCTGGAGCCTGCTTCCGATTCTGTGTCTCCCTCTCTCTTTGCCCCTCCCCCGTTCATGCTCTGTCTCTCTCTGTCCCAAAAATAAATAAACGTTAAAAAAAAATTAAAAAAAAAAAAAGACATAAAGAAAATCTGAATAAAGACTTTCCTGCTGGAGAAGGCACAATATTGCAAAGGTTCATGAAGAAATAGACAAACACATTATTGAAACAATAGTGAAAATCCAGAGACACACTCATGTGCACACAGAAAGTTCATACATAATAAATGTGGCATTTCGAATCAGTGCCAAAAAGACCTTACTTAAAGTGTTAGGACAATTGTTAATCCAATTACAGGAAAGTCTTTAGATCCCTTTAGAAGCTCAGATCAGCCATTGTGGACAAAGAGATAGGCCCGTCCAGGGACACCTGCAAAGTCACACAAAGTGTAGATTTTGTGTACTGCACCAGTCTGCATTGTGCAAATGCGTGCTATTGAAATGGGAAGAAAGGGGTAAGATTAATCCATGATTGGGGCTTCTGCCCCTTGTAGTATGCCAAGGGCTGGGCTCATTGCGGATGGCCTCAGGGAACTTGGAAGAGTGCTCGGAAAAAATATACACCTGA